>NW_027480426.1:4375000-5000000 GCF_051401765.1 Calliopsis andreniformis | reverse complement strand
TATTCCTGTTATATGATGGACACACTGTTGTATTTTCATTGCATTTTATGCTTCGGGCGTTGACTTCTAAGGCCCTAACTATTCCGTCTGTTGGAGCAACGGCCTAGGGTGAAGCCTAGGTTGCCCGGAACGTAGATATGACCATAACCTTCACACAGGTCGCAATTATTCGTTTTCTACGAATGAAAAGCTGTTGTTTTTATATTGTATTTTAAGCTTCCGGTGTTGACTTCTTAGACCCTAACTCATCGATTTGGTGGAGCAACGCCCTAGGGTGAAGCCTAGGTTGCCCGGAACGTAGAAATGACCATAACTTTTAAACTGGTAGCAATTATTCGTTTTATACAATGGAAAAACTGTTCTGTTTATTTTGTATTTTATGCTTCGGGCGTTGACTTCTAAGGCCATAACTGTTTGATCTGGTGGAGCAACGCCCTAGAGTGAAACCTAGGTTGCCCGGAACGTAGAAATGACCATAACTTTCACACTGGATGCTATTATCCGTTCTATACGATGGAAAACTGTTATATTTATTATGTATCTTACGCTTCTGGCGTTGACTTCTTAGGCCCTAACAATTCGATCTGGTTTAAGAACGCCCTAGAACGGAGCCTAGGTTGCCTGGAACGTATAAATGACCATCACTTTCACACGGGTTGCAATTATTCCTGTTATAGGATGGAAAGACTGTTGTATTTTTATTGTATTTTATGCTTCAGGCGTTGACTTCTGAGGCCGTAGCTATTCGATGTGGTGGAAGAACGCCACAGAGTGAAGCGTAGGCTGCCCGGAACGTAGAACTGACCATAACTTTCATACTGTTTGCAATTATTCATTTAATACGATGGAAAAGCTGTTGTATTTATATCGTATTTTATGCTTCGGGCGTTGACTTCTTCGGCCCTAACACTTCGATCTGGTGGAGCAACGCCCTACAGTGAAGCCTAGGTTGCCCGGAACGTAGATATGACCATAACCTTCACACAGCTTGCAATTATTCGTTTTATACGGTGTAACGGTTGTTGCATTTATATTGTATTTTATGCCTCTGGCGTTGGCTTCTAAGGCCGTAGCTATTAGATGTGGTGGAGCAACGCCCTAGAGTGACGCCTAGGGTGCTCGGAACGTAGAAATGACCATTACTTTCACACCGGTAGCAATTTTTCGTTTTATACGATGGAAAAACAGTTCTATTTATTTTGTATTTTATGCTTCGGCCGTTGACTTCTAAAGCCATAACTATTCGATCTGTTGGAGCAACGCCCTAGGGTGAAGCCTAGGTTACCCGGAAAGTAGAAATGACCATAACTTTCATACTGGTTGCAATTATTCGTTTTATACGATGGAAAAACTGTTGAATTTATATTGTATTTTATGCTCCGGGCGTTGACTTCTAAGGCCCTAAATATTCAATCTGTTGGATCAACGCCCTAGGGTGAAGCCTAGGTTGCTCGGAATGTAGAAATGACCATAAGTCTCATACTGGTTGCAATTATTCGTTTTATACGATGGAAAAACTGTTGTATTTATATTGTATTTTATGCTTCTGGCGTTGACTTCTAAGGCCCTAACTATTCGATCTGGTGGAGCAACGCAATAGAGTGAAGCCTAGGTTGCCCGGAACGTAGAATGGGCCATCACTTTCAATCTGGTTGCAATTATTCCTGTTATATGATGGTAACACTGTTGTATTTTTTTTGCATTTTATGGTTCGGGCGTTGACTTCTACGGCCTTAACTATTGAACCTGTTGGAGCAACGCCCTAGGGTGAAGCCTAGGTTGCTCGGAAAGTAGAAATGACCATAAGTTTCATACTGGTTGCAATTATTTGCTTTATACGATGGAAACACTGTTGTATTTATATTGTATTTTATGCTTCTGGCGTTGACTTCTTAGGCCCTAACTATTCGATCTGGTGGAGCAATGCCTCAGAGTTAAGCCTAGGATGCCCGAAACGCCGAAATGATCATTACTTTCACGCTTGTTGAAATTATTCCTGTTATACGATGAAAAGGCTGTTGTATTTGTATTGTATTTTATGCTTCAGGCGTAGGCTTCTAAGGCCGTAGCTATTCGATATGGTGGAGCACCGCCCTAGAGTGAAGCCTAGGATGCTCGGAACGTAGAAATGACCACTACTTTCACACTGTTTGCAATTATTCATTTAATACGATGGAAAAGCTGTTGTATTTATATCGTATTTTATGCTTCGGGCGTTGACTTCTTAGGCCCTAACACTTCGATCTGGTGGAGCAACGCCCTACAGTGAAGCCTAGGTTGCCCGGAACGTAGATATGACCATAACCTTCACACAGCTTGCAATTATTCGTTTTATACGGTGTAACGGTTGTTGCATTTATATTGTATTTTATGCCTCTGGCGTTGGCTTCTAAGGCCGTAGCTATTAGATGTGGTGGAGCAACGCCCTAGAGTGACGCCTAGGGTGCTCGGAACGTAGAAATGACCATTACTTTCACACTGGTTGCAATTATTCGTTTTATACGATGAAAAAGCTGTTGCATTTATATCGTATTTTATGCTTCTGGCGTTGACTTCTTAGGCCGTAACTATTCGATCTGGTGGAGCAACGCCCTGGAGTGAAGCCTAGGTTGCGCGGAACGTAGAATTGGCCATCACTTTCAAACTGGTTGCAATTATTCCTGTTATATGATGGAAACACTGTTGTATTTTTATTGCATTTTATGCTTCGGGCGTTGACTTCTAGGACCCTAACTATTCCGTCTGTTGGAGCAACGGCCTAGGGTGAAGCCCAGGTTGCCCGGAACGTAGAAAAAACCATAACTTTACACTGGTAGCAATTATTCGTTTTATACAATGGAAAAACTTTTAGGTGCTGTTCTAACAGTGTATTTATTTTCTCGATAGTTACAGTTGGAAGTGATCGAGTCAACTGTCGTTGGCCGCGCTTCTCGCTCGCTCGAAAACTGCGCGCGGAAAACTTGCGCCCTCTTTTTTCTGTTTCGGACGCGAGTGCTGACCAATCAGCCGGCTCACCGAAGTACTTCCGCACCCTCTATTTTCTTAATTCGTAAGCTTAACCTAAGAACAAGCGCGTGACAATTTGGGGGAAAACACCCCCAGGGAAAACCCCGATGACTCATCGGAATTTCCTCTAGGCCCTCGCTCGACGGCGCGGTTGACCTCGGCGTCCACCGCCGGCCTCGCTCTCGCGGACCCAGCACCGTTGGGCCTTTCAGAAATTCTGGAGTTTATGATGCCTGTATTAGCTATTGAGGCCTAAAACGAAACTTGACGACAACATGCTTATAAAAGAGACAGTTACTTGGCTTTCTCAAAAATAGCTTTCCATTGTTACTGGCGTCCTAAACCCTGTCACCATTTGCACGCCAAATGTTTTCCTTTGTAGGTGCAGATGTGCGCTACATTACCCCCTCGCCAGTGCAAACGAAATTTTACAAACTAAATAAAACTAACTTAACACTACGGTACTACTAATATATACAAACTTAAGGATAACCTATCTATATACATTAATTCCTTATTTACCTACTTGTAAACGTACTGGAAAATGTACACGTCTACCCGAACGAGTCTGCACTGGCTCGCTATTCTGAATATGTTGTTCTACCGCTTGTTCTGAAGAACGCAAAGATACCCTAGATATGGGCTCCTTCGTGTCATCTGTACTCTTAAACAAATACGCAGGCTTAATTCTGTCAATTGTTACTCTAACATCCTTGTCTTTTATCCGAATTACATACGTTTTATCCGATCTGGATATAACACGGAAAGGACCTGTATATGATTTCTCTAATGGACCTTTTACTGCATCTACTCGCAAAAATACATGAGACACGGTAGCTAAATCCTTATAAACAAAAATTTTCCGATTACCGTGTCTTGAACCCGCGACTGGTCGTATTTGTCGAAATCTGTCACGAAGTCGTTTAATCAATTCTACAGGCTCTGTGTTACTTCCTGCTGAATTTGTAAAGAATTCGCCAGGTAAACGAATGGTCTCCCCCAGAACTAACTCAGCGACCGATGCATTTAAATCTTCCCGGTATGCCGCGCGTATTCCTAATAACACTAGTGGGAGGACGTCGGACCAACTCCCATCTGAGTGACACTTTATTGCCGCTTTTAATTGACGGTGAAACCGTTCAACTAACCCATTCGCTGCCGGATGATATGATGTTGTACGCAGGTGCTTAGTGCCTAATAACATGCTCATACTTTTAAACAATTGCGACTCGAATTGTCGCCCTTGGTCTGTGGTAACTCGTAGAGGTACGCCGAAACGTGCTACCCAACCAGAAATAAACGCTTTAGCGACTGTCTCTGTCTCTATGTTTTCTAATGGAAAAACTTCTGGCCAGCGCGTAAAACGGTCTACACACGTTAAACAATACTTATTCCCTCGCGAAATAGGTAACGGCCCTATTAGGTCGATATGTACGTGCTCGAACCTAGACGATGGTGATATAAATTCACCGGTGGGGCTAACTACATGCCTAATTATTTTCGCGCGTTGGCAATCAACACACGAACGTGTCCATTCGCGACAATCTTTCTCCATAGAAGGCCAAACAAAACGTTGCTTAATTAATTTTATTGTGGCCTTAATTCCTGGATGTGCGATGCTGTGTATTGACCAAAACGCTTGCCTACGAAAAGATTTTGTCACATACGGTCTAATCCTATCAGACGAGACATCGCAAAATAACTCAGTCGAATTGTCTATCCATTTCACGCGTTTCAACTGTAAACTCGAATCTGAGGATGCTACTAGTTCTTTCAACTCTTCGTCCTTGCTCTGTGATTGAGCTAGCTCTTTATAATCTAGACCCTCAATCACAGATTCAACTCTCGAAAGAGCGTCCGCAACTTCGTTATCACTACCGCTAATGTGACGTATGTCGGTTGAAAACTGTCCAATATAATCTAAATATCTAAACTGTCGCGGTGTACATTTATCTAACTTCTGTCTAAACGCAAATACTAATGGTTTATGATCGGTATATATTGTAAATGCCCGTCCTTCTACTGCATGTCTGAATTTTTTTATGGCTGAATATATTGCCAATAGCTCCCGGTCATAAGCACTATACTTCCTCTGCGAAGAAGACAGAGCTTTAGTATGAAAAGCTAAGGGTTGCCATGACTTGCCGACTTTCTGTTGTAAAGTTGCGCCCAATGCGTAATCTGACGCATCCACCATAATCGCGAGCTGCGAACTATTTGCTGGATGAGCCAATAACGTGGCATTTGCTAACGCATCTTTTAATTCTTGAAAAGCCGTCTCAGCTTCTTCTGTCCAACCCACCGGAGCATTGCCTTTAACTCTCTTTCCCGTAAGCAAACTATTCAAAGGGCTTTGTACTACTGCAGCCTTGGAAATAAAACGTCGATAGAAATTTATCATTCCTAAAAATCTACGTAACTGTTTTATCGTCTTCGGTTTTGGAAAATCTACTATTGATTTGACCTTACCCGGTAAAGGTTTTGTACCTTGAGCATTTACAATATACCCCAAAAATTCTATTTGATTCGCTCCAAATACACATTTGTTTGAATTTACTATTATACCGTACTCGTTCAGACATGAAAAGAGCTGTCGTAGATGCTCTCGATGCTCATTCTCATCATTAGATGCGATTCAAATGTCATCGAGGTACGCATAGCAAAATTCTAAACCTCTAAGTACTGTATCTATAAACCGTTGGAAAGTTTGAGCAGCGTTTCTGAGCCCGAACGGCATCACCGTGTACTCAAACAATCCAAACGGTGTCGTAATCGCGGTTTTCTTCCTATCATCTTCATGTACCGGTATTTGATGGTACGCTCTTACTAAGTCTATCGTTGAGAATATCCTTTTCCCGTTTAAAAGACGCGAAAAATCTTCTATGTGTGGAATTGGATAGCGATCGGGTATCGTTCGAGAGTTTAAGGCGCGGTAATCACCGCAGGGTCTCCATTCACCATTCTTTTTCGCTACTATATGTAGGGCTGAAGCCCACTGACTCCGTGATGGCTGAATGTACCCTTGATTCATCAAACTCTCGAATTCTACCCTTGCTACTTTGTACATTTCGGTCGATAATCTACGTGGCTTACAAAACACCGGCGGACCTGCAGTCGTGTTGATGTGATGTACAACATCATGCCTTACTGCTCGCTTAACCGCTGTTGGTCTCGTGACTTCTGGGAATTCCTTTAGAAGCTGATGAAACGGCGAATCTCCAATGATTGTTTTCACCGATTCCATCTGGTCTGAGGCTCTTCTTCCCCTTGCAAACAGCGAAGTAGTCTGGTCCAGAAGCCGATGACGATGAAAATCCACCAAGAGTCCGAAGAAACTCAGGAAGTCCGCTCCAATTATGGGTTTGGAAACGTCCGCGATAACGAACTTCCACGTAAAAGTACGGCGAAGACCCAAATTCAGCGTCATCGTACGAATCCCATATGTGGCGATTATCGAGCCGTTAGCCGCAAACATTTCGTACGTCGTTTTTACCAGTCGTCCTTTTACTCGTGTCTTTGGATAGACACACAGGTCCGACCCTGTATCAATCAGGAACTGCTCCTTTGTTTCCAGATCCATTACGAATAGGCGGCTGGACTTGTGACCGTCACTGACAGCCGCGTTCAGTGCCGATCCTTGTCGTTTCCCGTCTCTTGTCCCCAGCTACATGGAGAACGACACTTCGTTGACTTCGTGCCGAAAACCTGATGATACCAACAATGGTCCTTCCGTGCTGGTGACTTATTACGTCCATTGCTCCGGCCACGCGATCGACTTTTCTGCCGACCTCCATACCGCCCACGCGAGCGAGATCTGGTCATCTCCGCAATTCTTAACTCCAGACTCTCCAACCTTTTCAGCAACACCTCCGTCATATCGTTATTTGACACTGTCGCGACTTGGGTTCTTGCCGAATTCTGCTGGATCTGATCTGCTATCTCCGCTAATTTGTTTAACGGCAAATCCGGTTGTGCTGTCACGATTGCGCGGGTCATCTCTGGCAGGCGCGACGACCATAGTGTGCGTAGGAAATCTTCTGAAACCGTAGTTCCTGCTAAACTCTTCATGTGACGTAGGAACTGAGATGGTGTCCGATCCCCTATTTCTTCCTGTTCCAGTAGTTGCCGGATCCGTTGACTCTGAGACGCAGAGAGCCTATGTATTAACTCATGCTTGAGTGTCTCGTACTTATTAGTCTCTGGAGGACTGGAGAAAATGTCTTGCACTTCCAGGGCATACCGCGGCTCTAATTGTGACATTACATAATAAAATTTAGTTGTGTCCGCTGTCACACCGTTCAAAACAAACTGTGCCTCAATCTGGTTAAACCAAACCGTCGGCTGTTCAGGCCAAAACGGGGGAACGCGAATTCCTACCCGGTTCACTTCTGAAATCGGTGGCACACTGTCACTAGATTTGTCTGCCGACGAACTACCCGATGACGCCATGGTAAATCGAGAAACACAAAAAATTCACTAACTTTTTAGCAAGGAATACACTCCCGCACTTGTGTAAACGTCGGAGTTACCAATTTTAGGTGCTGTTCTAACAGTGTATTTATTTTCTCGATAGTTACAGTTGGAAGTGATCGAGTCAACTGTCGTTGGCCGCGCTTCTCGCTCGCTCGAAAACTGCGCGCGGAAAACTTGCGCCCTCTTTTTTCTGTTTCGGACGCGAGTGCTGACCAATCAGCCGGCTCACCGAAGTACTTCCGCACCCTCTATTTTCTTAATTCGTAAGCTTAACCTAAGAACAAGCGCGTGACAATTTGGGGGAAAACACCCCCAGGGAAAACCCCGATGACTCATCGGAATTTCCTCTAGGCCCTCGCTCGACGGCGCGGATGACCTCGGCGTCCACCGCCGGCCTCGCTCTCGCGGACCCAGCACCGTTGGGCCTTTCAGAAATTCTGGAGTTTATGATGCCTGTATTAGCTATTGAGGCCTAAAACGAAACTTGACGACAACATGCTTATAAAAGAGACAGTTACTTGGCTTTCTCAAAAATAGCTTTCCATTGTTACTGGCGTCCTAAACTCTGTCACCATTTGCACGCCAAATGTTTTCCTTTGTAGGTGCAGATGTGCGCTACAAACTGTTCTATTTATTTTGTATTTAATGCTTCGGGCGTTGGCTTCTAAGGCCCTAACTGTTTGATCTGGTGGAGCAACGCCCTGGAGTGAAGCCTAGGTTGCCCGGAACTTAGAAATGACCATAACTTTCACACTGGCTGCTATTATTCGTTTTATACGATGGAAAAACGGTTATATTTATATTGTATTTAATGCTTCTGGCGTTGACTTCTTAGCCCCTAACTATTCGATCTGGTGGAACAACGCAATAGAGTGAAGCCTAGGTTGCCCGGAACGTAGAATTGGCCATCACTGTCTAACTGGTTGCAATTATTCCTGTCATATGATGGTAACACTGTTGTATTTTTTTTGCATTTTATGGTTCGGGCGTTGACTTCGACGGCCCTAACTATTCAACCTGTTGGAGCAACGCCCTAGGGTGAAGCCTAGGTTTCTCGGAAAGTAGAAATGACCATAAGTTTCATACTGGTTGCAATTATTCGTTATATACGATGGAAAAACTGTTGTATTTATATTGTATTTTATGCTTCTGGCGTAACTTCTAAGGAACTAACTATTCGATCTGGTGGAGCAATGCCTCAGAGTTAAGTCTAGGATGCCCGAAACGCCGAAATGATCATTACTTTCACGCTTGTTGAAATTATTCCTGTTATACGATGAAAAGGCTGTTGTATCTGTATTGTATTTTATTCTTCACGCGTAGGCTTCTAAGGCCGTAGCTATTCGATATGGTGGAACACCGCCCTAGAGTGAAGCCTAGGATGCTCGGAACGTAGAAATGACCACTACTTTCACACTGTTTGCAATTATTCATTTAATACGATGGAAAAGCAGTTGTATTTATATCGTATTTTATGCTTCGGGCGTTGACTTCTTAGGCCCTAACACTTCGATCTGGTGGAGCAACGCCCTACAGTGAAGCCTAGATTGCCCGGAACGTAGATATGACCATAACCTTCACACAGGTTGCAATTATTCGTTTTATACGGTGTAACGGTTGTTGCATTTATATTGTATTTTATGCCTCTAGCGTTGGCTTCTAAGGCCGTAGCTATTAGATGTGGTGGAGCAACGCCCTAGAGTGACGCCTAGGGTGCTCGGAACGTAGAAATGACCATTACTTTCACACTGGTTGCAATTATTCGTTTAATACGATGAAAAAGCTGTTGCATTTATATCGTATTTTATGCTTCTGGCGTTGACTTCTTAGGCCGTAACTATTCTATCTGGTGGAGCAACGGCCTGGAGTGAAGCCTAGGTTGCCCGGAACGTAGAAATGACCATAACTTTACACTGGCAGCAATTATTCGTTTTATACAATGGAGAAACTGTTCTATTTATTTTGTATTTAATGCTTCGGGCGTTGGCTTCTAAGGCCCTAACTGTTTGATCTGGTGGAGCAACGCCCTGGAGTGAAGCCTAGGTTGCCCGGAACTTAGAAATGACCATAACTTTCACACTGGCTGCTATTATTCGTTTTATACGATGGAAAAACTGTTATATTTATATTGTATTTTATGCTTCTGGCGTTGACTTCTTAGGCCCTAACTATTCCATCTGGTGGCAAAACGACCTAGGGTGAAGCCAACGTTGCCTGGAACGTAGAAATGACCATAACTTTCACACGGGTTCAATTATTCCTGTTATAGGATGGAAAGACTGTTGTATTTTTCTTGTATTTTATACTTCAGGCGTTGACTTCTGAGGCCGTAGCTATTCGGTGTTGTGGAAGGACGCCATAGAGTGAAGCCTAGGTTGCCCGGAACGTAGAAATGACCATAAGTTTCATACTGGTTGCAATTATCCCTTTTATACGATGGAAAAACTGTTGTATTTATATTGTATTTTATGCTTCTGGCGTTCACTTCTGTGGCCCTAACTATTCGATCTGGTGGAGCAACGCCCTAGAGTGAAGCCTAGGTTGCTCGGAACGTAGAAATGACCATAACTTTCACACTGGTTGCTATCATTCGATTTATACGATGGAAAAACTGTTATATTTACATTGTATTTTATACTTCTGGCGTTCACTTCTTAGGCCCTAACTATTCGATCTGTTGGAACAACGCCCTGTGGTGAAGTCTAGGTTGCCCGGAACGTAGTAATGACCATAACTTTCACACAGGTCGCTATTATTCGCATTATACGATTGAAAAACTGTTATATTTATATTGTATATTATGCTTCTGGCGTTGCCTTCTTAGGCCCTAACTATTCAATCTGTTGGATCAACGTCCTAGAGCGAAGCATAGGTTGCTCGGAATGTAGAAATGACCATTAACATTCACACTGGTTGAAATTATTCGTTTAATACGGTGGAAAAGCTGTTGCATCTTTATTGTATTTTATGATTCTGGCGTTGACTTCTAAGGCCCTAACTATTCTATCTGGTGGATCAACGCCCTAGAGTGAAGCCTAGGTTGCCCGGAACGTAGAAATGACCATCACTTTCAAACTGGTTGCAATTAATCCGTTTATACGATGGAGAAACTGTTGTATTTTTATTGCATTTTATGCTTCTGGCGTTGACTTCTTAGGCCGTAACTATTCGGTCTGGTGGAGCAACGCCCTGGAGTGAAACCTAGGTTGCCCGGAACGTAGAATTGGCCATCACTTTCAAACTGGTTGCAATTATTCCTGTTATATGATGGAAACACTGTTGTATTTTTTTTGCATTTTATGGTTCGGGCGTTGACATCTTAAGGCCCTAACTATTCAATCCGTTGGAGCAACGCCCTAGGGTGAAGCCTAGGTTGCTCGGAAAGTAGAAGTGACCATAAGTTTCATACTGGTTGCAATTATTTGTTTCATACGATGAAAAACTGTTGTATTTATATTGTATTTTATGCTTCTGGCGTTGACTTCTAAGGCACTAACTATTCGATCTGGTGGAGCAACGCCCTAGTGTGAAGCCTAGGTTGCCAGGAACGTAGAATTGGCAATCACTTTCAAACTGGTCGCAATTATTCCTGTTATATGATCGAAACACTGTTGTATTTTTTTTGCATTTTATGGTTCGAGCGTAGACTTCTAAGGCCCTAACTATTCAATCTGTTGGAGCAACGCCCTAGGGTGAAGCCTAGGTTGCTCGGAAAGTAGAAATGACCATAAGTTTCATACTGGTTGCAATTATTCGTTTTATACGATGAAAAGCTGTTGTATTTATATAGTGTTTTATGCTTCTGGCGTTGACTTCTAAGGCCCCAGCTATTCGATCTGGTGGAACAACGGCCTAGGGTGAAGCCTAGCTTGCCCGGAACGTAGAAATGACCATTACTTTCACACTGTTTGCAATTATTCCTTTTATACGATGGAAAAGCTGTTGTATTTATATCGTATTTTATGCTTCTGGCGTTGACTTCTTAGGCCGTAACTATTCGGTCTGGTGGAGCAACGCCCTGGAGTGAAACCTAGGTTGCCCGGAACGTAGAATTGGCCATCACTTTCAAACTGGTTGCAATTATTCCTGATATATGATGGTAACACAGTTGTATTTTTTTTGCATTTTATGTTTCGGGCGTTCACTTCTAAGGACCTAACTATTCGATCTGGTGGAGGAGCGCCCTAGAGTGAGTCCTAGGTTGCTCGTTATGTAGAAATGACCATAACTTTCACACTGGTTGCAATTATTCGTTTTATACGATGGAAACGCTGTTGTATTTATATCGTATTTTATGCTTCTGGCGTTTACTTCTAAGGACCTAACTATTCGATCTGGTGGAGCAACGCCCTAGAGTGAATCCTAGGTTGCTCGGAATATAGAAATGACCATAACTTTCACACTGGTTGCAATTATTCGTTTTATACAATGGAAACGCTGTTGTATTTATATTGTACTTTAAGCCTCTGGTGTTGACTTCTAAGGCCGTAGCGATTAGATGTGGTGGAGCAACGCCCTAGAGTGACGCCTAGGGTGCTCGGAACGTAGAAATGACCATTACTTTCACACTGGTTGCAATTATTCGTTTTATGCGATGGAAAAGATGTTGTATTTATATCGTATTTTATGCTTCTGGCGTTGACTTCTTAGGCCGTAACTATTCGGTCTGGTGGAGCAACGCACTGGAGTGAAACCTAGGTTGCCCGGAACGTAGAATTGGCCATCACTTTCAAACTGGTTGCAATTATTCCTGTTATATGATGGAAACACTGTTGTATTTTTTTTGCATTTTATGGTTCGGGCGTTGACATCTTAAGGCCCTAACTATTCAATCCGTTGGAGCAACGCCCTAGGGTGAAGCCTAGGTTGCTCGGAAAGTAGAAGTGACCATAAGTTTCATACTGGTTGCAATTATTTGTTTCATACGATGAAAAACTGTTGTATTTATATTGTATTTTATGCTTCTGGCGTTGACTTCTAAGGCACTAACTATTCGATCTGGTGGAGCAACGCCCTAGTGTGAAGCCTAGGTTGCCAGGAACGTAGAATTGGCCATCACTTTCAAACTGGTCGCAATTATTCCTGTTATATGATCGAAACACTGTTGTATTTTTTTTGCATTTTATGGTTCGAGCGTAGACTTCTAAGGTCCTAACTATTCAATCTGTTGGAGCAACGCCCTAGGGTGAAGCCTAGGTTGCTCGGAAAGTAGAAATGACCATAAGTTTCATACTGGTTGCAATTATTCGTTTTATACGATGAAAAGCTGTTGTATTTATATAGTGTTTTATGCTTCTGGCGTTGACTTCTTAGGCCGTAACTATGCGGCCTGGTGGAGCAACGCCCTGGAGTGAAACCTAGGTTGCCCGGAACGTAGAATTGGCCATCACTTTCAAACTGGTTGCAATTATTCGTTTTATGCGATGGAAAAGATGTTGTATTTATATCGTATTTTATGCTTCTGGCGTTGACTTCTTAGGCCGTAACTATTCGGTCTGGTGGAGCAACGCACTGGAGTGAAACCTAGGTTGCCCGGAACGTAGAATTGGCCATCACTTTCAAACTGGTTGCAATTATTCCTGTTATATGATGGAAACACTGTTGTATTTTTTTTGCATTTTATGGTTCGGGCGTTGACATCTTAAGGCCCTAACTATTCAATCCGTTGGAGCAACGCCCTAGGGTGAAGCCTAGGTTGCTCGGAAAGTAGAAGTGACCATAAGTTTCATACTGGTTGCAATTATTTGTTTCATACGATGAAAAACTGTTGTATTTATATTGTATTTTATGCTTCTGGCGTTGACTTCTAAGGCACTAACTATTCGATCTGGTGGAGCAACGCCCTAGTGTGAAGCCTAGGTTGCCAGGAACGTAGAATTGGCCATCACTTTCAAACTGGTCGCAATTATTCCTGTTATATGATCGAAACACTGTTGTATTTTTTTTGCATTTTATGGTTCGAGCGTAGACTTCTAAGGCCCTAACTATTCAATCTGTTGGAGCAACGCCCTAGGGTGAAGCCTAGGTTGCTCGGAAAGTAGAAATGACCATAAGTTTCATACTGGTTGCAATTATTCGTTTTATACGATGAAAAGCTGTTGTATTTATATAGTGTTTTATGCTTCTGGCGTTGACTTCTAAGGCCCCAGCTATTCGATCTGGTGGAACAACGGCCTAGGGTGAAGCCTAGCTTGCCCGGAACGTAGAAATGACCATTACTTTCACACTGTTTGCAATTATTCCTTTTATACGATGGAAAAGCTGTTGTATTTATATCGTATTTTATGCTTCTGGCGTTGACTTCTTAGGCCGTAACTATTCGGTCTGGTGGAGCAACGCCCTGGAGTGAAACCTAGGTTGCCCGGAACGTAGAATTGGCCATCACTTTCAAACTGGTTGCAATTATTCCTGATATATGATGGTAACACAGTTGTATTTTTTTTGCATTTTATGTTTCGGGCGTTCACTTCTAAGGACCTAACTATTCGATCTGGTGGAGGAGCGCCCTAGAGTGAGTCCTACGTTGCTCGTTATGTAGAAATGACCATAACTTTCACACTGGTTGCAATTATTCGTTTTATACGATGGAAACGCTGTTGTATTTATATCGTATATTATGCTTCTGGCGTTTACTTCTAAGGACCTAACTATTCGATCTGGTGGAGCAACGCCCTAGAGTGAATCCTAGGTTGCTCGGAATATAGAAATGACCATAACTTTCACACTGGTTGCAATTATTCGTTTTATACAATGGAAACGCTGTTGTATTTATATTGTATTTTATGCTTCTGGCGTAACTTCTAAGGAACTAACTATTCGATCTGGTGGAGCAATGCCTCAGAGTTAAGTCTAGGATGCCCGAAACGCCGAAATGATCATTACTTTCACGCTTGTTGAAATTATTCCTGTTATACGATGAAAAGGCTGTTGTATCTGTATTGTATTTTATTCTTCACGCGTAGGCTTCTAAGGCCGTAGCTATTCGATATGGTGGAACACCGCCCTAGAGTGAAGCCTAGGATGGTCGGAACGTAGAAATGACCACTACTTTCACACTGTTTGCAATTATTCATTCAATACGATGGAAAAGCTGTTGTATTTATATCGTATTTTATGCTTCGGGCGTTGACTTCTTAGGCCCTAACACTTCGATCTGGTGGAGCAACGCCCTACAGTGAAGCCTAGATTGCCCGGAACGTAGATATGACCATAACCTTCACACAGGTTGCAATTATTCGTTTTATACGGTGTAACGGTTGTTGCATTTATATTGTATTTTATGCCTCTAGCGTTGGCTTCTAAGGCCGTAGCTATTAGATGTGGTGGAGCAACGCTCTAGAGTGACGCCTAGGGTGCTCGGAACGTAGAAATGACCATTACTTTCACACTGGTTGCAATTATTCGTTTAATACGATGAAAAAGCTGTTGCATTTATATCGTATTTTATGCTTCTGGCGTTGACTTCTTAGGCCGTAACTATTCTATCTGGTGGAGCAACGGCCTGGAGTGAAGCCTAGGTTGCCCGGAACTTAGAAATGACCATAACTTTCACACTGGCTGCTATTATTCGTTTTATACGATGGAAAAACTGTTATATTTATATTGTATTTTATGCTTCTGGCGTTGACTTCTTAGGCCCTAACTATTCCATCTGGTGGAAAAACGACCTAGGGTGAAGCCAACGTTGCCTGGAACGTAGAAATGACCATAACTTTCACACGGGTTCAATTATTCCTGTTATAGGATGGAAAGACTGTTGTATTTTTCTTGTATTTTATACTTCAGGCGTTGACTTCTGAGGCCGTAGCTATTCGATGTGGTGGCAGGACGCCATAGAGTGAAGCCTAGGTTGCCCGGAACGTAGAAATGACCATAAGTTTCATACTGGTTGCAATTATCCCTTTTATACGATGGAAAAACTGTTGTATTTATATTGTATTTTATGCTTCTGGCGTTCACTTCTGTGGCCCTAACTATTCGATCTGGTGGAGCAACGCCCTAGAGTGAAGCCTAGGTTGCTCGGAACGTAGAAATGGCCATAACTTTCACACTGGTTGCTATCATTCGATTTATACGATGGAAAAACTGTTATATTTACATTGTATTTTATACTTCTGGCGTTCACTTCTTAGGCCCTAACTATTCGATCTGTTGGAACAACGCCCTGTGGTGAAGTCTAGGTTGCCCGGAACGTAGAAATGACCATAACTTTCACACAGGTCGCTATTATTCGCATTATACGATTGAAAAACTGTTATATTTATATTGTATATTATGCTTCTGGCGTTGCCTTCTTAGGCCCTAACTATTCAATCTGTTGGATCAACGTCCTAGAGTGAAGCATAGGTTGCTCGGAATGTAGAAATGACCATTAACATTCACACTGGTTGAAATTATTCGTTTAATACGGTGGAAAAGCTGTTGCATCTTTATTGTATTTTATGATTCTGGCGTTGACTTCTAAGGCCCTAACTATTCGATCTGGTGGAGCAACGCCCTAGAGTGAAGCCTAGGTTGCCCGGAACGTAGAAATGACCATCACTTTCAAACTGGTTGCAATTAATCCTTTTATACGATGGAAAAACTGTTGTATTTTTATTGCATTTTATGCTTCCGGCGTAGACGTCTATGGCCCTAACTATTCAATCTGTTGGAGCAACGCCCAAGGGTGAAGCCTAGGTTGCCCGGAAAGAAGAAATGACGTTAACTTTCATACTGGTTGCAATTATTCGTTTTATACGATGGAAAAACTGTTGTATTTATATTGTATTTTATTCTTCTGGCGTTGACTTCTAATGCACTACCTATTCGATCTGCCGGAGCAACGCCCTAGAGTGAAGCCGAGGTTTCCCGGAACGTAGGAATGACCATCACTTTCAAACTGGTTGCAATTATTCCTGTTATATGACGGAAAAACTGTTGTATTTTTATTGCATTTTATGCTTCGGGCATTGACTTCTAAGGCCCTAACTATTCAATCTGTTGGAGCAACGCCCCAGGGGGTAGCCTAGGTTGCCGGGATCGTAGATATGACCATCACTTTCAATCTGGTTGCAATTATTCCTGTTATATGATGGTAACACTGTTGTATTTTTTTTGCATTTTATGGTTCGGGCGTTGACTTCTACGGCCCTAACTATTGAACCTGTTGGAGCAACGCCCTAGGGTGAAGCGTAGGTTGCTCGGAAAGTAGAAATGACCATAAGTTCCCATACTGGTTGCAATTATTTGTTTTATACGATGGAAACACTGTTGTATTTATATTGTGTTTTATGTTTCTGGCGTTGACTTCTTAGGCCCTAACTATTCGATCTGGTGGAGCAACGCCCTAGAGTGAAGCCTAGGTTGCCCGGAACCTAGAAATGACCATAACTTTTACACTGGCAGCAATTATTCCTTTTATACGATGGAAAAGCTGTTTTATTTATATCGTATTTTATGCTTCTGGCGTTTACTTCAATGGACCTAACTATTCGATCTGTTGCAGCAACGCCCTAGAGTGAATCCTAGGTTGCTCGTAATGTAGAACAGACCATAACTTTCACACTGGTTGCAATTATTCGTTTTATACGATGGAAACCCTGTTGTATTTATATTGTACTTTATGCCTCTGGCGTTGACTTCTAAGGCCGTAGCTACTAGATGTGGAGGAGCAACGCCCTAGGGTGACGCCTAGGGTGCTCGGAACGTAGAAATGACCATTACTTTCACACTGGTTGCAATTATTCGTTTTATACGATGGGAAAGCTGTTGTATTTATATCGTATTTTATGCTTCTGGCGTTGACTTCTTAGGCCGTAACTATTCGGTCTGGTGGAGCAACGCCCTGGAGTGAAACCTAGGTTGCCCGGAACGTAGAATTGGCCATCACTTTCAAACTGGTTGCAATTATTCGTTTTATACGATGGAAAAGCTGTTGTATTTTTATTGCATTTTATGCTTCGGGCGTTGACTTCTAAGGCCCTAACTATTCAATCTGTTGGAGCAACGCCCTAGGGTGAAGCCTAGGTTGCTCGGAAAGTAGAAATGACCATCAGTTTCATACTGGTTGCAATTATTCGTTTTATACGATGGAAAAACTGTTGTATTTATATTGTATTTTATGCTTCTGGCGTTGACTTCTAAGGCCCCAGCTATCCGATCTGGTGGAACAACGGCCTAGGGTGAAGCCTAGCTTGCCCGGAACGTAGAAATGACCATTACTTTCACACTGTTTGCAATTATTCCTTTTATACGATGGAAAAGCTGTTGTATTTGTATCGTATTTTATGCTTCTGGCGTTGACTTCTTAGGCCGTAACTATTCGGTCTGGTGGAGCAACGCCCTGGAGTGAAACCTAGGTTGCCCGGAACGTAGAATTGGCCATCACTTTCAAACTGGTTGCAATTATTCCTGATATATGATGGTAACACAGTTGTATTTTTTTTGCATTTTCTGTTTCGGGCGTTCACTTCTAAGGACCTAACTATTCGATCTGGTGGAGGAGCGCCCTAGAGTGAGTCCTAGGTTGCTCGGAATGTAGAAATGACCATAACTTTCACACTGGTTGCAATTATTCGTTTTATGCGATGGAAAAGATGTTGTATTTATATCGTATTTTATGCTTCTGGCGTTGACTTCTTAGGCCGTAACTATTCGGTCTGGTGGAGCAACGCACTGGAGTGAAACCTAGGTTGCCCGGAACGTAGAATTGGCCATCACTTTCAAACTGGTTGCAATTATTCCTGTTATATGATGGAAACACTGTTGTATTTTTTTTGCATTTTATGGTTCGGGCGTTGACATCTTAAGGCCCTAACTATTCAATCCGTTGGAGCAACGCCCTAGGGTGAAGCCTAGGTTGCTCGGAAAGTAGAAGTGACCATAAGTTTCATACTGGTTGCAATTATTTGTTTCATACGATGAAAAACTGTTGTATTTATATTGTATTTTATGCTTCTGGCGTTGACTTCTAAGGCACTAACTATTCGATCTGGTGGAGCAACGCCCTAGTGTGAAGCCTAGGTTGCCAGGAACGTAGAATTGGCCATCACTTTCAAACTGGTCGCAATTATTCCTGTTATATGATCGAAACACTGTTGTATTTTTTTTGCATTTTATGGTTCGAGCGTAGACTTCTAAGGCCCTAACTATTCAATCTGTTGGAGCAACGCCCTAGGGTGAAGCCTAGGTTGCTCGGAAAGTAGAAATGACCATAAGTTTCATACTGGTTGCAATTATTCGTTTTATACGATGAAAAGCTGTTGTATTTATATAGTGTTTTATGCTTCTGGCGTTGACTTCTAAGGCCCCAGCTATTCGATCTGGTGGAACAACGGCCTAGGGTGAAGCCTAGCTTGCCCCGAACGTAGAAATGACCATTACTTTCACACTGTTTGCAATTATTCCTTTTATACGATGGAAAAGCTGTTGTATTTATATCGTATTTTATGCTTCTGGCGTTGACTTCTTAGGCCGTAACTATTCGGTCTGGTGGAGCAACGCCCTGGAGTGAAACCTAGGTTGCCCGGAACGTAGAATTGGCCATCACTTTCAAACTGGTTGCAATTATTCCTGATATATGATGGTAACACAGTTGTATTTTTTTTGCATTTTATGTTTCGGGCGTTCACTTCTAAGGACCTAACTATTCGATCTGGTGGAGGAGCGCCCTAGAGTGAGTCCTACGTTGCTCGTTATGTAGAAATGACCATAACTTTCACACTGGTTGCAATTATTCGTTTTATACGATGGAAACGCTGTTGTATTTATATCGTATTTTATGTTTCTGGCGTTTACTTCTAAGGACCTAACTATTCGATCTGGTGGAGCAACGCCCTAGAGTGAATCCTAGGTTGCTCGGAATATAGAAATGACCATAACTTTCACACTGGTTGCAATTATTCGTTTTATACAATGGAAACGCTGTTGTATTTATATTGTACTTTAAGCCTCTGGTGTTGACTTCTAAGGCCGTAGCGATTAGATGTGGTGGAGCAACGCCCTAGAGTGACGCCTAGGGTGCTCGTAACGTAGATATGACCATTACTTTCACACTGGTTCCAATTATTCGTTTTATGCGATGGAAAAGATGTTGTATTTATATCGTATTTTATGCTTCTGGCGTTGACTTCTTAGGCCGTAACTATTCGGTCTGGTGGAGCAACGCCCTGGAGTGAAACCTAGGTTGCTCGGAACGTAGAATTGGCCATCACTTTCAAACTGGTTGCAATTATTCCTGTTATATGATGGAAACACTGTTGTATTTTTTTTTGCATTTTATGGTTCGGGCGTTGACATCTTAAGGCCCTAACTATTCAATCCGTTGGAGCGACGCCCTAGGGCGAAGCCTAGGTTGCTCGGAAAGTAGAAGTGACCATAAGTTTCATACTGGTTGCAATTATTTGTTTCATACGATGAAAAACTGTTGTATTTATATTGTATTTTATGCTTCTGGCGTTGACTTCTAAGGCACTAACTATTCGATCTGGTGGAGCAACGCCCTACAGTGAAGCCTAGGTTGCCCGGAACGTAGAATTGGCCATCACTTTGAAACTGGTTGCAATTATTCCTGTTATATGATGGAACCTCTGCTGTATTTTTTTTGCATTTTATGGTTCGGGCGTTGACTTCTAAGGCCCTAACTATTCAATCCGTTGGAGCAACGCCCTAGGGTGAAGCCTAGGTTGCTCGGAAAGTAGAAATGACCATATGCTTCATACTGGTTGCAATTATTTGTTTCATACGATGGAAAAACTGTTGTATTTATATTGTATTTTATGCTTCTGGCGTTGACTTCTAAGGCACTAACTATTCCATCTGGTGGAGCAACGCCCTAGAGTGAAGCCTAGGTTGCCCGGAACGTAGAATTGGCCATCACTTTCAAACTGGTTGCAATTATTCCTGTTATATGATGGAAACACTGTTGTATTTTTTTTGCATTTTATGGTTGGGACGTTGACTTCTAAGGCCCTAACTATTCAATCTGTTGGAGCAAGGCCCTAGGGTGAAGCCTAGCTTGCTCGGAAAGTAGAAATGACCATAAGGTTCATACTGGTTGCAATTATTCGTTTTATACGATGGAAACACTGTTGTATTTTTATTGCATTTTATGCTTCGGGCGTTGACTTCTAAGGCCCTAACTATTCAATCTGTTGGAGCAACGCCCTAGGGTGAAGCCTAGGTTGCTCGGAAAGTAGAAATGACCATCAGTTTCATACTGGTTGCAATTATTCGTTTTATACGATGGAAAAACTGTTGTATTTTTATTGCATTTTATGCTTCGGGCGTTGACTTCTAAGGCCCTAACTATTCATTCTGTTGGAGCAACGCCCTAGGGTGAAGCCTAGGTTGCTCGGAAAGTAGAAATGACCATCAGTTTCATACTGGTTGCAATTATTCGTTTTATACGATGGAAAAACTGTTGTATTTATATTGTATTTTATGCTTCTGGCGTTGACTTCTAAGGCCCCAGCTATTCGATCTGGTGGAGCAACGCCCTAGAGTGAAGCCTAGGTTGCCCGGAAAGGAGAAATGACCATCACTTTCAAACTGGTTGCAATTAATCCTGTTATACGATGGAAAAACTGTTGTATTTTTATTGCATTTTATGCTTCTGGCGTTGACTTCTAAGGCCCTAACTATTCAATCTGTTAGAGCAAGTCCCTAGGGTGAAGCCTAAGTTGCTCGGAAAGTAGAAATGGCCATAAGTTTCATACTGGTTGCAATTATTCGTTTTATACGATGGAAAAACTGTTGTATTTATATCGTATTTTATGCTTCTGGCGTTGACTTCTTAGGCCGTAACTATGCGGCCTGGTGGAGCAACGCCCTGGAGTGAAACCTAGGTTGCCCGCGACGTAGAATTGGCCATCACTTTCAAACTGGATGCAATTATTCCTGTTATATTATGGAAACACTGTTGTATTTTTATTGCATTTTATGCTTCGGGCGTTGACTTCTAAGGCCCTAACTATTCAATCCGTTGGAGGAACGCCCTAGGGTGAAACCTATGTTGCTCGGAAAATAGAAATGACCATAAGTTTCATACTGGTTGCAATTATTCGATTTATACGATGGAAAAACTGTTGTATCTATATTGTATTTTATGCTTCTGGCGTTGACTTCTAAGGCACTAACTATTCGATCTGGTGGAGCAACGCCCTAGAGTGAAGCCTAGGTTGCCCGGAAGGTAGAATTGGCCATCACTTTCATACTGGTTGCAATTATTCGTTTTATACGATGGAAAAACTGTTGTATTTATATTGTATTTTATGCTTCCGGCGTTGACTTCTAAGGCACTAACTATTCGACCTGGTGGAGCAACGCCCTACAGTGAAGCCTAGGTTGCCCGGAACGTAGAATTGGCCATCACTTTGAAACTGGTTGCAATTATTCCTGTTATATGATGGAATCTCTGTTGTATTTTTTTTGCATTTTATGGTTCGGGCGTTGACTTCTAAGGCCCTAACTATTCAATCCGTTGGAGCAACGCCCTAGGGTGAAGCCTAGGTTGCTCGGAAAGTAGAAATGACCATATGCTTCATACTGGCTGCAATTATTTGTTTCATACGATGGAAAAACTGTTGTATTTATATTGTATTTTATGCTTCTGGCGTTGACTTCTAAGGCACTAACTATTCGATCTGGTGGAGCAACGCCCTAGAGTGAAGCCTAGGTTGCCCGGAACGTAGAATTGGCCATCACTTTCAAACTGGTCGAAATTATTCCTGTTATATGATGGAAACACTGTTGTATTTTTTTTGCATTTTATGGTTCGGGCGTAGACTTCTAAGGCCCTAACTATTCAATCTGTTGGAGCAACGCACTAGGTTGAAGCCTAGGTTGCTCGGAAAGTAGGAATGACCATAAGTTTCATACTGGTTGCAATTATTCGTTTTATACGATGGAAAACTGTTGTATTTATATTGTATTTTATGCTTCGGGCGTTGACTTCTAAGGCCCGAACTATTCAATCTGTTGGAGCAACGCCCTAGAGTGAAGCCTAGGTTGCCCGGAACGTAGAATTGGCCATCACTTTCAAACTGGTCGAAATTATTCCTGTTATATGATGGAAACACTGTTGTATTTTTTTTGCATTTTATGGTTCGGGCGTTGACTTCTAAGGCCCTAACTATTCAATCTGTTAGAGCAAGTCCCTAGGGTGAAGCCTAGGTTGCTCGGAAAGTAGAAATGGCCATAAGTTTCATACTGGTTGCAATTATTCGTTTTATACGATGGAAAAACTGTTGTATTTATATCGTATTTTATGCTTCTGGCGTTGACTTCTTAGGCCGTAACTATGCGGCCTGGTGGAGCAACGCCCTGGAGTGAAACCTAGGTTGCCCGGAACGTAGAATTGGCCATCACTGTCTAACTGGTTGCAATTATTCCTGTCATATGATGGTAACACTGTTGTATTTTTTTTGCATTTTATGGTTCGGGCGTTGACTTCGACGGCCCTAACTATTCAACCTGTTGGAGCAACGCCCTAGGGTGAAGCCTAGGTTGCTCGGAAAGTAGAAATGACCATAAGTTTCATACTGGTTGCAATTATTCGTTATATACGATGGAAAAACTGTTGTATTTATATTGTATTTTATGCTTCTGGCGTAACTTCTAAGGAACTAACTATTCGATCTGGTGGAGCAATGCCTCAGAGTTAAGTCTAGGATGCCCGAAACGCCGAAATGATCATTACTTTCACGCTTGTTGAAATTATTCCTGTTATACGATGAAAAGGCTGTTGTATCTGTATTGTATTTTATTCTTCACGCGTAGGCTTCTAAGGCCGTAGCTATTCGATATGGTGGAACACCGCCCTAGAGTGAAGCCTAGGATGCTCGGAACGTAGAAATGACCACTACTTTCACACTGTTTGCAATTATTCATTCAATACGATGGAAAAGCTGTTGTATTTATATCGTATTTTATGCTTCGGGCGTTGACTTCTTAGGCCCTAACACTTCGATCTGGTGGAGCAACGCCCTACAGTGAAGCCTAGATTGCCCGGAACGTAGATATGACCATAACCTTCACACAGGTTGCAATTATTCGTTTTATACGGTGTAACGGTTGTTGCATTTATATTGTATTTTATGCCTCTAGCGTTGGCTTCTAAGGCCGTAGCTATTAGATGTGGTGGAGCAACGCTCTAGAGTGACGCCTAGGGTGCTCGGAACGTAGAAATGACCATTACTTTCACACTGGTTGCAATTATTCGTTTAATACGATGAAAAAGCTGTTGCATTTATATCGTATTTTATGCTTCTGGCGTTGACTTCTTAGGCCGTAACTATTCTATCTGGTGGAGCAACGGCCTGGAGTGAAGCCTAGGTTGCCCGGAACGTAGAAATGACCATAACTTTACACTGGCAGCAATTATTCGTTTTATACAATGGAAAAACTGTTCTATTTATTTTGTATTTAATGCTTCGGGCGTTGGCTTCTAAGGCCCAGCTGTTTGATCTGGTGGAGCAACGCCCTGGAGTGAAGCCTAGGTTGCCCGGAACTTAGAAATGACCATAACTTTCACACTGGCTGCTATTATTCGTTTTATACGATGGAAAAACTGTTATATTTATATTGTATTTTATGCTTCTGGCGTTGACTTCTTAGGCCCTAACTATTCAATCTGTTGTATCAACGTCCTAGAGTGAAGCATAGGTTGCTCGGAATGTAGAAATGACCATTAACATTCACACTGGTTGAAATTATTCGTTTAATACGGTGGAAAAGCTGTTGCATCTTTATTGTATTTTATGATTCTGGCGTTGACTTCTAAGGCCCTAACTATTCGATCTGGTGGAGCAACGCCCTAGAGTGAAGCCTAGGTTGCCCGGAACCTAGAAATGACCATAACTTTTACACTGGCAGCAATTATTCCTTTTATACGATGGAAAAGCTGTTTTATTTATATCGTATTTTATGCTTCTGGCGTTTACTTCAATGGACCTAACTATTCGATCTGTTGCAGCAACGCCCTAGAGTGAATCCTAGGTTGCTCGTAATGTAGAACAGACCATAACTTTCACTCTGGTTGCAATTATTCGTTTTATACGATGGAAACCCTGTTGTATTTATATTGTACTTTATGCCTCTGGCGTTGACTTCTAAGGCCGTAACTACTAGATGTGGAGGAGCAACGCCCTAGGGTGACGCCTAGGGTGCTCGGAACGTAGAAATGACCATTACTTTCACACTGGTTGCAATTATTCGTTTTATACGATGGGAAAGCTGTTGTATTTATATCGTATTTTATGCTTCTGGCGTTGACTTCTTAGGCCGTAACTATTCGGTCTGGTGGAGCAACGCCCTGGAGTGAGACCTAGGTTGCCCGGAACGTAGAATTGGCCATCACTTTCAAACTGGTTGCAATTATTCGTTTTATACGATGGAAAAGCTGTTGTATTTTTATTGCATTTTATGCTTCGGGCGTTGACTTCTAAGGCCCTAACTATTCAATCTGTTGGAGCAACGCCCTAGGGTGAAGCCTAGGTTGCTCGGAAAGTAGAAATGACCATCAGTTTCATACTGGTTGCAATTATTCGTTTTATACGATGGAAAAACTGTTGTATTTATATTGTATTTTATGCTTCTGGCGTTGACTTCTAAGGCCCCAGCTATCCGATCTGGTGGAACAACGGCCTAGGGTGAAGCCTAGCTTGCCCGGAACGTAGAAATGACCATTACTTTCACACTGTTTGCAATTATTCCTTTTATACGATGGAAAAGCTGTTGTATTTGTATCGTATTTTATGCTTCTGGCGTTGACTTCTTAGGCCGTAACTATTCGGTCTGGTGGAGCAACGCCCTGGAGTGAAACCTAGGTTGCCCGGAACGTAGAATTGGCCATCACTTTCAAACTGGTTGCAATTATTCCTGATATATGATGGTAACACAGTTGTATTTTTTTTGCATTTTCTGTTTCGGGCGTTCACTTCTAAGGACCTAACTATTCGATCTGGTGGAGGAGCGCCCTAGAGTGAGTCCTAGGTTGCTCGGAATGTAGAAATGACCATAACTTTCACACTGGTTGCAATTATTCGTTTTATGCGATGGAAAAGATGTTGTATTTATATCGTATTTTATGCTTCTGGCGTTGACTTCTTAGGCCGTAACTATTCGGTCTGGTGGAGCAACGCACTGGAGTGAAACCTAGGTTGCCCGGAACGTAGAATTGGCCATCACTTTCAAACTGGTTGCAATTATTCCTGTTATATGATGGAAACACTGTTGTATTTTTTTTGCATTTTATGGTTCGGGCGTTGACATCTTAAGGCCCTAACTATTCAATCCGTTGGAGCAACGCCCTAGGGTGAAGCCTAGGTTGCTCGGAAAGTAGAAGTGACCATAAGTTTCATACTGGTTGCAATTATTTGTTTCATACGATGAAAAACTGTTGTATTTATATTGTATTTTATGCTTCTGGCGTTGACTTCTAAGGCACTAACTATTCGATCTGGTGGAGCAACGCCCTAGTGTGAAGCCTAGGTTGCCAGGAACGTAGAATTGGCCATCACTTTCAAACTGGTCGCAATTATTCCTGTTATATGATCGAAACACTGTTGTATTTTTTTTGCATTTTATGGTTCGAGCGTAGACTTCTAAGGCCCTAACTATTCAATCTGTTGGAGCAACGCCCTAGGGTGAAGCCTAGGTTGCTCGGAAAGTAGAAATGACCATAAGTTTCATACTGGTTGCAATTATTCGTTTTATACGATGAAAAGCTGTTGTATTTATATAGTGTTTTATGCTTCTGGCGTTGACTTCTAAGGCCCCAGCTATTCGATCTGGTGGAACAACGGCCTAGGGTGAAGCCTAGCTTGCCCGGAACGTAGAAATGACCATTACTTTCACACTGTTTGCAATTATTCCTTTTATACGATGGAAAAGCTGTTGTATTTATATCGTATTTTATGCTTCTGGCGTTGACTTCTTAGGCCGTAACTATTCGGTCTGGTGGAGCAACGCCCTGGAGTGAAACCTAGGTTGCCCGGAACGTAGAATTGGCCATCACTTTCAAACTGGTTGCAATTATTCCTGATATATGATGGTAACACAGTTGTATTTTTTTTGCATTTTATGTTTCGGGCGTTCACTTCTAAGGACCTAACTATTCGATCTGGTGGAGGAGCGCCCTAGAGTGAGTCCTACGTTGCTCGTTATGTAGAAATGACCATAACTTTCACACTGGTTGCAATTATTCGTTTTATACGATGGAAACGCTGTTGTATTTATATCGTATTTTATGCTTCTGGCGTTTACTTCTAAGGACCTAACTATTCGATCTGGTGGAGCAACGCCCTAGAGTGAATCCTAGGTTGCTCGGAATATAGAAATGACCATAACTTTCACACTGGTTGCAATTATTCGTTTTATACAATGGAAACGCTGTTGTATTTATATTGTATTTTATGCTTCTGGCGTAACTTCTAAGGAACTAACTATTCGATCTGGTGGAGCAATGCCTCAGAGTTAAGTCTAGGATGCCCGAAACGCCGAAATGATCATTACTTTCACGCTTGTTGAAATTATTCCTGTTATACGATGAAAAGGCTGTTGTATCTGTATTGTATTTTATTCTTCACGCGTAGGCTTCTAAGGCCGTAGCTATTCGATATGGTGGAACACCGCCCTAGAGTGAAGCCTAGGATGGTCGGAACGTAGAAATGACCACTACTTTCACACTGTTTGCAATTATTCATTCAATACGATGGAAAAGCTGTTGTATTTATATCGTATTTTATGCTTCGGGCGTTGACTTCTTAGGCCCTAACACTTCGATCTGGTGGAGCAACGCCCTACAGTGAAGCCTAGATTGCCCGGAACGTAGATATGACCATAACCTTCACACAGGTTGCAATTATTCGTTCTATACGGTGTAACGGTTGTTGCATTTATATTGTATTTTATGCCTCTAGCGTTGGCTTCTAAGGCCGTAGCTATTAGATGTGGTGGAGCAACGCTCTAGAGTGACGCCTAGGGTGCTCGGAACGTAGAAATGACCATTACTTTCACACTGGTTGCAATTATTCGTTTAATACGATGAAAAAGCTGTTGCATTTATATCGTATTTTATGCTTCTGGCGTTGACTTCTTAGGCCGTAACTATTCTATCTGGTGGAGCAACGGCCTGGAGTGAAGCCTAGGTTGCCCGGAACTTAGAAATGACCATAACTTTCACACTGGCTGCTATTATTCGTTTTATACGATGGAAAAACTGTTATATTTATATTGTATTTTATGCTTCTGGCGTTGACTTCTTAGGCCCTAACTATTCCATCTGGTGGAAAAACGACCTAGGGTGAAGCCAACGTTGCCTGGAACGTAGAAATGACCATAACTTTCACACGGGTTCAATTATTCCTGTTATAGGATGGAAAGACTGTTGTATTTTTCTTGTATTTTATACTTCAGGCGTTGACTTCTGAGGCCGTAGCTATTCGATGTGGTGGAAGGACGCCATAGAGTGAAGCCTAGGTTGCCCGGAACGTAGAAATGACCATAAGTTTCATACTGGTTGCAATTATCCCTTTTATACGATGGAAAAACTGTTGTATTTATATTGTATTTTATGCTTCTGGCGTTCACTTCTGTGGCCCTAACTATTCGATCTGGTGGAGCAACGCCCTAGAGTGAAGCCTAGGTTGCTCGGAACGTAGAAATGGCCATAACTTTCACACTGGTTGCTATCATTCGATTTATACGATGGAAAAACTGTTATATTTACATTGTATTTTATACTTCTGGCGTTCACTTCTTAGGCCCTAACTATTCGATCTGTTGGAACAACGCCCTGTGGTGAAGTCTAGGTTGCCCGGAACGTAGAAATGACCATAACTTTCACACAGGTCGCTATTATTCGCATTATACAATTGAAAAACTGTTATATTTATATTGTATATTATGCTTCTGGCGTTGCCTTCTTAGGCCCTAACTATTCAATCTGTTGGATCAACGTCCTAGAGTGAAGCATAGGTTGCTCGGAATGTAGAAATGACCATTAACATTCACACTGGTTGAAATTATTCGTTTAATACGGTGGAAAAGCTGTTGCATCTTTATTGTATTTTATGATTCTGGCGTTGACTTCTAAGGCCCTAACTATTCGATCTGGTGGAGCAACGCCCTAGAGTGAAGCCTAGGTTGCCCGGAACGTAGAAATGACCATCACTTTCAAACTGGTTGCAATTAATCCTTTTATACGATGGAAAAACTGTTGTATTTTTATTGCATTTTATGCTTCCGGCGTAGACGTCTATGGCCCTAACTATTCAATCTGTTGGAGCAACGCCCAAGGGTGAAGCCTAGGTTGCCCGGAAAGAAGAAATGACGTTAACTTTCATACTGGTTGCAATTATTCGTTTTATACGATGGAAAAACTGTTGTATTTATATTGTATTTTATTCTTCTGGCGTTGACTTCTAATGCACTACCTATTCGATCTGCCGGAGCAACGCCCTAGAGTGAAGCCGAGGTTTCCCGGAACGTAGGAATGACCATCACTTTCAAACTGGTTGCAATTATTCCTGTTATATGACGGAAAAACTGTTGTATTTTTATTGCATTTTATGCTTCGGGCATTGACTTCTAAGGCCCTAACTATTCAATCTGTTGGAGCAACGCCCCAGGGGGTAGCCTAGGTTGCCGGGATCGTAGATATGACCATCACTTTCAATCTGGTTGCAATTATTCCTGTTATATGATGGTAACACTGTTGTATTTTTTTTGCATTTTATGGTTCGGGCGTTGACTTCTACGGCCCTAACTATTGAACCTGTTCGAGCAACGCCCTAGGGTGAAGCGTAGGTTGCTCGGAAAGTAGAAATGACCATAAGTTCCCATACTGGTTGCAATTATTTGTTTTATACGATGGAAACACTGTTGTATTTATATTGTGTTTTATGTTTCTGGCGTTGACTTCTTAGGCCCTAACTATTCGATCTGGTGGAGCAACGCCCTAGAGTGAAGCCTAGGTTGCCCGGAACCTAGAAATGACCATAACTTTTACACTGGCAGCAATTATTCCTTTTATACGATGGAAAAGCTGTTTTATTTATATCGTATTTTATGCTTCTGGCGTTTACTTCAATGGACCTAACTATTCGATCTGTTGCAGCAACGCCCTAGAGTGAATCCTAGGTTGCTCGTAATGTAGAACAGACCATAACTTTCACACTGGTTGCAATTATTCGTTTTATACGATGGAAACCCTGTTGTATTTATATTGTACTTTATGCCTCTGGCGTTGACTTCTAAGGCCGTAGCTACTAGATGTGGAGGAGCAACGCCCTAGGGTGACGCCTAGGGTGCTCGGAACGTAGAAATGACCATTACTTTCACACTGGTTGCAATTATTCGTTTTATACGATGGGAAAGCTGTTGTATTTATATCGTATTTTATGCTTCTGGCGTTGACTTCTTAGGCCGTAACTATTCGGTCTGGTGGAGCAACGCCCTGGAGTGAAACCTAGGTTGCCCGGAACGTAGAATTGGCCATCACTTTCAAACTGGTTGCAATTATTCGTTTTATACGATGGAAAAGCTGTTGTATTTTTATTGCATTTTATGCTTCGGGCGTTGACTTCTAAGGCCCTAACTATTCAATCTGTTGGAGCAACGCCCTAGGGTGAAGCCTAGGTTGCTCGGAAAGTAGAAATGACCATCAGTTTCATACTGGTTGCAATTATTCGTTTTATACGATGGAAAAACTGTTGTATTTATATTGTATTTTATGCTTCTGGCGTTGACTTCTAAGGCCACAGCTATCCGATCTGGTGGAACAACGGCCTAGGGTGAAGCCTAGCTTGCCCGGAACGTAGAAATGACCATTACTTTCACACTGTTTGCAATTATTCCTTTTATACGATGGAAAAGCTGTTGTATTTGTATCGTATTTTATGCTTCTGGCGTTGACTTCTTAGGCCGTAACTATTCGGTCTGGTGGAGCAACGCCCTGGAGTGAAACCTAGGTTGCCCGGAACGTAGAATTGGCCATCACTTTCAAACTGGTTGCAATTATTCCTGATATATGATGGTAACACAGTTGTATTTTTTTTGCATTTTCTGTTTCGGGCGTTCACTTCTAACGACCTAACTATTCGATCTGGTGGAGGAGCGCCCTAGAGTGAGTCCTAGGTTGCTCGGAATGTAGAAATGACCATAACTTTCACACTGGTTGCAATTATTCGTTTTATGCGATGGAAAAGATGTTGTATTTATATCGTATTTTATGCTTCTGGCGTTGACTTCTTAGGCCGTAACTATTCGGTCTGGTGGAGCAACGCACTGGAGTGAAACCTAGGTTGCCCGGAACGTAGAATTGGCCATCACTTTCAAACTGGTTGCAATTATTCCTGTTATATGATGGAAACACTGTTGTATTTTTTTTGCATTTTATGGTTCGGGCGTTGACATCTTAAGGCCCTAACTATTCAATCCGTTGGAGCAACGCCCTAGGGTGAAGCCTAGGTTGCTCGGAAAGTAGAAGTGACCATAAGTTTCATACTGGTTGCAATTATTTGTTTCATACGATGAAAAACTGTTGTATTTATATTGTATTTTATGCTTCTGGCGTTGACTTCTAAGGCACTAACTATTCGATCTGGTGGAGCAACGCCCTAGTGTGAAGCCTAGGTTGCCAGGAACGTAGAATTGGCCATCACTTTCAAACTGGTCGCAATTATTCCTGTTATATGATCGAAACACTGTTGTATTTTTTTTGCATTTTATGGTTCGAGCGTAGACTTCTAAGGCCCTAACTATTCAATCTGTTGGAGCAACGCCCTAGGGTGAAGCCTAGGTTGCTCGGAAAGTAGAAATGACCATAAGTTTCATACTGGTTGCAATTATTCGTTTTATACGATGAAAAGCTGTTGTATTTATATAGTGTTTTATGCTTCTGGCGTTGACTTCTAAGGCCCCAGCTATTCGATCTGGTGGAACAACGGCCTAGGGTGAAGCCTAGCTTGCCCCGAACGTAGAAATGACCATTACTTTCACACTGTTTGCAATTATTCCTTTTATACGATGGAAAAGCTGTTGTATTTATATCGTATTTTATGCTTCTGGCGTTGACTTCTTAGGCCGTAACTATTCGGTCTGGTGGAGCAACGCCCTGGAGTGAAACCTAGGTTGCCCGGAACGTAGAATTGGCCATCACTTTCAAACTGGTTGCAATTATTCCTGATATATGATGGTAACACAGTTGTATTTTTTTTGCATTTTATGTTTCGGGCGTTCACTTCTAAGGACCTAACTATTCGATCTGGTGGAGGAGCGCCCTAGAGTGAGTCCTACGTTGCTCGTTATGTAGAAATGACCATAACTTTCACACTGGTTGCAATTATTCGTTTTATACGATGGAAACGCTGTTGTATTTATATCGTATTTTATGCTTCTGGCGTTTACTTCTAAGGACCTAACTATTCGATCTGGTGGAGCAACGCCCTAGAGTGAATCCTAGGTTGCTCGGAATATAGAAATGACCATAACTTTCACACTGGTTGCAATTATTCGTTTTATACAATGGAAACGCTGTTGTATTTATATTGTACTTTAAGCCTCTGGTGTTGACTTCTAAGGCCGTAGCGATTAGATGTGGTGGAGCAACGCCCTAGAGTGACGCCTAGGGTGCTCGTAACGTAGATATGACCATTACTTTCACACTGGTTCCAATTATTCGTTTTATGCGATGGAAAAGATGTTGTATTTATATCGTATTTTATGCTTCTGGCGTTGACTTCTTAGGCCGTAACTATTCGGTCTGGTGGAGCAACGCCCTGGAGTGAAACCTAGGTTGCTCGGAACGTAGAATTGGCCATCACTTTCAAACTGGTTGCAATTATTCCTGTTATATGATGGAAACACTGTTGTATTTTTTTTTGCATTTTATGGTTCGGGCGTTGACATCTTAAGGCCCTAACTATTCAATCCGTTGGAGCGACGCCCTAGGGCGAAGCCTAGGTTGCTCGGAAAGTAGAAGTGACCATAAGTTTCATACTGGTTGCAATTATTTGTTTCATACGATGAAAAACTGTTGTATTTATATTGTATTTTATGCTTCTGGCGTTGACTTCTAAGGCACTAACTATTCGATCTGGTGGAGCAACGCCCTAGAGTGAAGCCTAGGTTGCCAGGAACGTAGAATTGGCCATCACTTTCAAACTGGTCGCAATTATTCCTGTTATATGATTGAAACACTGTTGCATTTTTTTTGCATTTTATGGTTCGAGCGTAGACTTCTAAGGCCCTAACTATTCAATCTGTTGGAGCAACGCCCTAGGGTGAAGCCTAGGTTGCTCGGAAAGTAGAAATGACCATAAGTTTCATACTGGTTGCAATTATTCGTTTTATACGATGAAAAGCTGTTGTATTTATATAGTGTTTTATGCTTCTGGCGTTGACTTCTGAGGCACTAACTAATCGATCTGGTGGAGCAACGCCCTGGAGTGAAGCCTAGGTTGCCCGGGACGTAGAATTGGCCATCACTTTCAAACTGGATGCAATTATTCCTGTTATATTATGGAAACACTGTTGTATTTTTATTGCATTTTATGCCTCGGGCGTTGACTTCTAAGGCCCTAACTATTCAATCCGTTGGAGGAACGCCCTAGGGTGAAGCCTATGTTGCTCGGAAAATAGAAATGACCATAAGTTTCATACTGGTTGCAATTATTCGATTTATACGATGGAAAAACTGTTGTATCTATATTGTATTTTATGCTTCTGGCGTTGACTTCTAAGGCACTAACTATTCGATCTGGTTGAGCAACGCCCTAGAGTGAAGCCTAGGTTGCCCGGAAGGTAGAATTGGCCATCACTTTCATACTGGTTGCAATTATTCGTTTTATACGATGGAAAAACTGTTGTATTTATATTGTATTTTATGCTTCCGGCGTTGACTTCTAAGGCGCTAACTATTCGACCTGGTGGAGCAACGCCCTACAGTGAAGCCTAGGTTGCCCGGAACGTAGAATTGGCCATCACTTTGAAACTGGTTGCAATTATTCCTGTTATATGATGGAACCTCTGCTGTATTTTTTTTGCATTTTATGGTTCGGGCGTTGACTTCTAAGGCCCTAACTATTCAATCCGTTGGAGCAACGCCCTAGGGTGAAGCCTAGGTTGCTCGGAAAGTAGAAATGACCATATGCTTCATACTGGTTGCAATTATTTGTTTCATACGATGGAAAAACTGTTGTATTTATATTGTATTTTATGCTTCTGGCGTTGACTTCTAAGGCACTAACTATTCCATCTGGTGGAGCAACGCCCTAGAGTGAAGCCTAGGTTGCCCGGAACGTAGAATTGGCCATCACTTTCAAACTGGTTGCAATTATTCCTGTTATATGATGGAAACACTGTTGTATTTTTTTTGCATTTTATGGTTGGGACGTTGACTTCTAAGGCCCTAACTATTCAATCTGTTGGAGCAAGGCCCTAGGGTGAAGCCTAGCTTGCTCGGAAAGTAGAAATGACCATAAGGTTCATACTGGTTGCAATTATTCGTTTTATACGATGGAAACACTGTTGTATTTTTATTGCATTTTATGCTTCGGGCGTTGACTTCTAAGGCCCTAACTATTCAATCTGTTGGAGCAACGCCCTAGGGTGAAGCCTAGGTTGCTCGGAAAGTAGAAATGACCATCAGTTTCATACTGGTTGCAATTATTCGTTTTATACGATGGAAAAACTGTTGTATTTTTATTGCATTTTATGCTTCGGGCGTTGACTTCTAAGGCCCTAACTATTCATTCTGTTGGAGCAACGCCCTAGGGTGAAGCCTAGGTTGCTCGGAAAGTAGAAATGACCATCAGTTTCATACTGGTTGCAATTATTCGTTTTATACGATGGAAAAACTGTTGTATTTATATTGTATTTTATGCTTCTGGCGTTGACTTCTAAGGCCCCAGCTATTCGATCTGGTGGAGCAACGCCCTAGAGTGAAGCCTAGGTTGCCCGGAAAGGAGAAATGACCATCACTTTCAAACTGGTTGCAATTAATCCTGTTATACGATGGAAAAACTGTTGTATTTTTATTGCATTTTATGCTTCTGGCGTTGACTTCTAAGGCCCTAACTATTCAATCTGTTAGAGCAAGTCCCTAGGGTGAAGCCTAAGTTGCTCGGAAAGTAGAAATGGCCATAAGTTTCATACTGGTTGCAATTATTCGTTTTATACGATGGAAAAACTGTTGTATTTATATCGTATTTTATGCTTCTGGCGTTGACTTCTTAGGCCGTAACTATGCGGCCTGGTGGAGCAACGCCCTGGAGTGAAACCTAGGTTGCCCGCGACGTAGAATTGGCCATCACTTTCAAACTGGATGCAATTATTCCTGTTATATTATGGAAACACTGTTGTATTTTTATTGCATTTTATGCTTCGGGCGTTGACTTCTAAGGCCCTAACTATTCAATCCGTTGGAGGAACGCCCTAGGGTGAAACCTATGTTGCTCGGAAAATAGAAATGACCATAAGTTTCATACTGGTTGCAATTATTCGATTTATACGATGGAAAAACTGTTGTATCTATATTGTATTTTATGCTTCTGGCGTTGACTTCTAAGGCACTAACTATTCGATCTGGTGGAGCAACGCCCTAGAGTGAAGCCTAGGTTGCCCGGAAGGTAGAATTGGCCATCACTTTCATACTGGTTGCAATTATTCGTTTTATACGATGGAAAAACTGTTGTATTTATATTGTATTTTATGCTTCCGGCGTTGACTTCTAAGGCACTAACTATTCGACCTGGTGGAGCAACGCCCTACAGTGAAGCCTAGGTTGCCCGGAACGTAGAATTGGCCATCACTTTGAAACTGGTTGCAATTATTCCTGTTATATGATGGAATCTCTGTTGTATTTTTTTTGCATTTTATGGTTCGGGCGTTGACTTCTAAGGCCCTAACTATTCAATCCGTTGGAGCAACGCCCTAGGGTGAAGCCTAGGTTGCTCGGAAAGTAGAAATGACCATATGCTTCATACTGGCTGCAATTATTTGTTTCATACGATGGAAAAACTGTTGTATTTATATTGTATTTTATGCTTCTGGCGTTGACTTCTAAGGCACTAACTATTCGATCTGGTGGAGCAACGCCCTAGAGTGAAGCCTAGGTTGCCCGGAAGGTAGAATTGGCCATCACTTTCATACTGGTTGCAATTATTCGTTTTATACGATGGAAAAACTGTTGTATTTATATTGTATTTTATGCTTCCGGCGTTGACTTCTAAGGCACTAACTATTCGACCTGGTGGAGCAACGCCCTACAGTGAAGCCTAGGTTGCCCGGAACGTAGAATTGGCCATCACTTTGAAACTGGTTGCAATTATTCCTGTTATATGATGGAATCTCTGTTGTATTTTTTTTGCATTTTATGGTTCGGGCGTTGACTTCTAAGGCCCTAACTATTCAATCCGTTGGAGCAACGCCCTAGGGTGAAGCCTAGGTTGCTCGGAAAGTAGAAATGACCATATGCTTCATACTGGCTGCAATTATTTGTTTCATACGATGGAAAAACTGTTGTATTTATATTGTATTTTATGCTTCTGGCGTTGACTTCTAAGGCACTAACTATTCGATCTGGTGGAGCAACGCCCTAGAGTGAAGCCTAGGTTGCCCGGAACGTAGAATTGGCCATCACTTTCAAACTGGTCGAAATTATTCCTGTTATATGATGGAAAAACTGTTGTATTTTTATTGCATTTTATGCTTCCGGCGTAGACGTCTATGGCCCTAACTATTCAATCTGTTGGAGCAACGCCCAAGGGTGAAGCCTAGGTTGCCCGGAAAGATGAAATGACGTTAACTTTCATACTGGTTGCAATTATTCGTTTTATACGATGGAAAAACTGTTGTATTTATATTGTATTTTATTCTTCTGGCGTTGACTTATAATGCACTAACTATTCGATCTGCCGGAGCAACGCCCTAGAGTGAAGCCGAGGTTTCCCGGAACGTAGGAATGACCATCACTTTCAAACTGGTTGCAATTATTCCTGTTATATGACGGAAAAACTGTTGTATTTTTATTGCATTTTATGCTTCGGGCATTGACTTCTAAGGCCCTAACTATTCAATCTGTTGGAGCAACGCCCCAGGGGGTAGCCTAGGTTGCCGGGATCGTAGAAATGACCATCACTTTCAATCTGGTTGCAATTATTCCTGTTATATGATGGTAACACTGTTGTATTTTTTTTGCATTTTATGGTTCGGGCGTTGACTTCTACGGCCCTAACTATTGAACCTGTTGGAGCAACGCCCTAGGGTGAAGCGTAGGTTGCTCGGAAAGTAGAAATGACCATAAGTTCCCATAATGGTTGCAATTATTTGTTTTATACGATGGAAACACTGTTGTATTTATATTGTATTTTATGTTTCTGGCGTTGACTTCTTAGGCCCTAACTATTCGATCTGGTGGAGCAACGCCCTAGGTTGAAGCCTAGGTTGCTCGGAAAGTAGAAATGACCATAAGTTTCATACTGGTTGCAATTATTCGTTTTATACGATGGAAAACTGTTGTATTTATATTGTATTTTATGCTTCGGGCGTTGACTTCTAAGGCCCGAACTATTCAATCTGTTGAAGCAACGCCCTAGGGTGAAGCCTAGGTTGCTCGGAAAGTAGAAAGGGCCATAAGTTTCATACTGGTTGCAATTATTCGTTTTATACGATGGAAAAACTGTTGTATTTATATTGTATTTTATGCTTCTGGCGTTGACTTCTAAGGCCCTAGCTGTTCCATCCAGTGGAGCAACGCCCTAGAGTGAATCCTAGGTTGCCCGCAAAGGAGAAATGACCATCACGTTCAAACTGGTTGCAATTAATCCTTTTATACCATGGAAAAGCTGTTGTATTTCTATGGTATTTTATGCTTCTGGCGTTTACTTCTTAGGACCTAACTATTCGATCTGGTGGAGCAACGCCATAGAGTGAAGCCTAGGTTGCTCGGGATGTGGAAATGACCATAACTTTCACACTGGTTGCAATTATTCGTTTTATACGATGGAAACGCTGTTGTATTTATATTGTGTTTTATGCCTCTGGCGTTGACTTCTGAGTTCGTAGCTATTAGATGTGGTGGAGCAACGCCCTAGAGTGACGCCTAGGGTGCTCGGAACGTAGAAATGATGATTACGTTCACACTGGTTGCAATTATACGTTTTATACGATGGAAAAGCTGTTGTATTTATATCGTATTTTATGCTTCTGGCGTTGACTTCTTAGGCCGTAACTATTCCGTCTGGTGGAGCAACGCCCTGGTGTGAAACCGAGGTTGCCCGGAACGTAAAATTGGCCATCACTTTCAAACTGGTTGCAATTATTCCTGTTATATGATGGAAACACTGTTGTATTTTCTTTGCATTTTATGGTTGGGACGTTGACTTCTAAGGCCCTAACTATTCAATCTGTTGGAGCAAGGCCCTAGGGTGAAGCCTAGCTTGCTCGGAAAGTAGAAATGACCATAAGGTTCATATTGGTTGCAATTATTCGTTTTATACGATGGAAACACTGTTGTATTTTTATTGCATTTTATGCTTCGGGCGTTGACTTCTAAGGCCCTAACTATTCAATCTGTTGGAGCAACGCCCTAGGGTGAAGCCTAGGTTGCTCGGAAAGTAGAAATGACCATCAGTTTCATACTGGTTGCAATTATTCGTTTTATACGATGGAAAAACTGTTGTATTTTTATTGCATTTTATGCTTCGGGCGTTGACTTCTAAGGCCCTAACTATTCATTCTGTTGGAGCAACGCCCTAGGGTGAAGCCTAGGTTGCTCGGAAAGTAGAAATGACCATCAGTTTCATACTGGTTGTAATTATTCGTTTTATACGATGGAAAAACTGTTGTATTTATATTGTATTTTATGCTTCTGGCGTTGACTTCTAAGGCCCCAGCTATTCGATCTGGTGGAGCAACGCCCTAGAGTGAAGCCTAGGTTGCCCGGAAAGGAGAAATGACCATCACTTTCAAACTGGTTGCAATTAATCCTGTTATACGATGGAAAAACTGTTGTATTTTTATTGCATTTTATGCTTCTGGCGTTGACTTCTAAGGCGCTAACTATTCAATCTGTTAGAGCAAGTCCCTAGGGTGAAGCCTAGGTTGCTCGGAAAGTAGAAATGGCCATAAGTTTCATACTGGTTGCAATTATTCGTTTTATACGATGGAAAAACTGTTGTATTTATATCGTATTTTATGCTTCTGGCGTTGACTTCTTATGCCGTAACTATGCGGCCTGGTGGAGCAACGCCCTGGAGTGAAACCTAGGTTGCCCGGAACGTAGAATTGGCCATCACTTTCAAACTGGTTGCAATTATTCCTGATATATAATGGAAACACAGTTGTATTTTTTTTGCATTTTATGTTTCGGGCGTTCACTTCTAAGGTCATAACTATTCAATCTGTTGGAGCAACGCCCTAGGGTGAAGCCTAGGTTGCCCGGAAGGTAGAATTGGCCATCACTTTCATACTGGTTGCAATTATTCGTTTTATACGATGGAAAAACTGTTGTATTTATATTGTATTTTATGCTTCCGGCGTTGACTTCTAAGGCACTAACTATTCGACCTGGTGGAGCAACGCCCTACAGTGAAGCCTAGGTTGCCCGGAACGTAGAATTGGCCATCACTTTGAAACTGGTTGCAATTATTCCTGTTATATGATGGAATCTCTGTTGTATTTTTTTTGCATTTTATGGTTCGGGCGTTGACTTCTAAGGCCCTAACTATTCAATCCGTTGGAGCAACGCCCTAGGGTGAAGCCTAGGTTGCTCGGAAAGTAGAAATGACCATATGCTTCATACTGGTTGCAATTATTTGTTTCATACGATGGAAAAACTGTTGTATTTATATTGTATTTTATGCTTCTGGCGTTGACTTCTAAGGCACTAACTATTCGATCTGGTGGAGCAACGCCCTAGAGTGAAGCCTAGGTTGCCCGGAAAGTAGAATTGGCCATCACTTTCAAACTGGTCGAAATTATTCCTGTTATATGATGGAAACACTGTTGTATTTTTTTTGCATTTTATGGTTCGGGCGTAGACTTCTAAGGCCCTAACTATTCAATCTGTTGGAGCAACGCACTAGGTTGAAGCCTAGGTTGCTCGGAAAGTAGAAATGACCATAAGTTTCATACTGGTTGCAATTATTCGTTTTATACGATGGAAAACTGTTGTATTTATATTGTATTTTATGCTTCGGGCGTTGACTTCTAAGGCCCGAACTATTCAATCTGTTGGAGCAACGCCCTAGGGTGAAGCCTAGGTTGCTCGGAAAGTAGAAAGGGCCATAAGTTTCATACTGGTTGCAATTATTCGTTTTATACGATGGAAAAACTGTTGTATTTATATTGTATTTTATGCTTCTGGCGTTGACTTCTAAGGCCCTAGCTGTTCGATCCAGTGGAGCAACGCCCTAGAGTGAATCCTAGGTTGGCCGCAAAGGAGAAATGACCATCACGTTCAAACTGGTTGCAATTAATCCTTTTATACCATGGAAAAGCTGTTGTATTTCTATGGTATTTTATGCTTCTGGCGTTTACTTCTTAGGACCTAACTATTCGATCTGGTGGAGCAACGCCATAGAGTGAAGCCTAGGTTGCTCGGAATGTGGAAATGACCATAACTTTCACACTGGTTGCAATCATTCGTTTTATACGATGGAAACGCTGTTGTATTTATATTGTGTTTTATGCCTCTGGCGTTGACTTCTAAGTTCGTAGCTATTAGATGTGGTGGAGCAACGCCCTAGAGTGACGCCTAGGGTGCTCGGAACGTAGAAATGATAATTACTTTCACACTGGTTGCAATTATACGTTTTATACGATGGAAAAGCTGTTGTATTTATATCGTATTTTATGCTTCTGGCGTTGACTTCTTAGGCCGTAACTATTCCGTCTGGTGGAGCAACGCCCTGGTGTGAAACCGAGGTTGCCCGGAACGTAAAATTGGCCATTACTTTCAAACTGGTTGCAATTATTCCTGTTATATGATGGAAACACTGTTGTATTTTTTTTGCATTTTATGGTTGGGACGTTGACTTCTAAGGTCCTAACTATTCAATCTGTTGGAGCAAGGCACTAGGGTGAAGCCTAGCTTGCTCGGAAAGTAGACATGACCATCAGTTTCATACTGGTTGCAATTATTCGTTTTATACGATGGAAAAACTGTTGTATTTTTATTGCATTTTATGCTTCGGGCGTTGACTTCTAAGGCCCTAACTATTCATTCTGTTGGAACAACGCCCTAGGGTGAAGCCCAGGTTGCTCGGAAAGTAGAAATGACCATCAGTTTCATACTGGTTGCAATTATTCGTTTTATACGATGGAAAAACTGTTGTATTTATATTGTATTTTATGCTTCTGGCGTTGACTTCTAAGGCCCCTGCTATTCGATCTGGTGGAGCAACGCCCTAGAGTGAAGCCTAGGTTGCCCGGAAAGGAGAAATGACCATCACTTTCACACTGGTTGCAATTAATCCTGTTATACGATGGAAAAACTGTTGTATTTTTATTGCATTTTATGCTTCTGGCGTTCACTTCTTAGGCCCTAACTATTCGATCTGGTGGAACAACGGCCTGGAGTGAAACCTAGGTTGCCCGGAACGTAGAATTGGCCATCACTTTCAAACTGGTTGCAATTATTCCTGATATATGATGGAAACACAGTTGTATTTTTTTTGCATTTTATGTTTCGGGCGTTCACTTCTAAGGACCTAACTATTCGATCTGGTGGAGGAGCGCCCTAGAGTGAGTCCTAGGTTGCTCGGAATGTACAAATGACCATAACTTTCACACTGGTTGCAATTATTCGTTTTATACGATGGAAAAGCTGTTGTATTTATATCGTGTTTTATGCTTCTGGCGTTGACATCTTAGGCCGTAACTATTCGGTCTGGTGGAGCAAAGCCCTGGAGTGACACCTAGGTTGCCCGGAACGTAGAATTGGCCATCACTTTCAAACTGGTTGCAATTATTCCTGATATATGATGGAAACACTGTTGTATTTTTTTTGCATTTTATGGTTCGGGCGTTGACTTCTAAGGCCCTAACTATTCAATCTGTTGGAGCAAGTCCCTAGGGTGAAGCCTAGGTTGCTCGGAAAGTAGAAATGGCCATAAGTTTCATACTGGTTGCAATTATTCGTTTTATACGATGGAAAAACTGTTGTATTTATATCGTATTTTATGCTTCTGGCGTTGACTTCTTAGGCCGTAACTATGCGGCCTGGTGGAGCAACGCCCTGGAGTGAAACCTAGGTTGCCCGGAACGTAGAATTGGCCATCACTTTCAAACTGGTTGCAATTATTCCTGATATATGATGGAAACACAGTTGTATTTTTTTTGCATTTTATGTTTCGGGCGTTCACTTCTAAGGTCATAACTATTCAATCTGTTGGAGCAAGGGCCAATCGTGAAGCCTAGCTTGCTCGGAAAGTAGAAATGACCATAAGTTTCATACTGGTTGCAATTATCCGTTTTATACGATGGAAACACTGTTGTATTTTTATTGCATTTTATGCTTCGGGCGTTGACTTCTAAGGCCCTAACTATTCAATCTGTTGGAGCAACGCCCTAGGGTGATGCCTAGGTGGCTCGGAAAGTAGAAATGACCATCAGTTTCATACTGGTTGCAATTGTTCGTTCTATACGATGGAAAAACTGTTGTATTTTTATTGCATTTTATGTTTCGGGCGTTGACTTCTAAGGCCCTAACTATTCAATCTGTTGGAGCAACGCCCTAGGGTGAAGCCTAGGTTGCTCGGAAGGTAGAAATGACCATCAGTTTCATACTGGTTGCAATTATTCGTTTTATACGATGGAAAAACTGTTGTATTTATAAAGTATTTTATGCTTCTGGCGTTGACTTCTGAGGCACTAACTATTCGATCTGGTGGAGCAACGCCCTAGAGTGAAGCCTAGGTTGCCCGGGACGTAGAATTGGCCATCACTTTCGAACTGGATGCAATTATTCCTGTTATATTATGGAAACACTGTTGTATTTTTATTGCATTTTATGTTTCGGGCGTTGACTTCTAAGGCCCTAACTATTCAATCCGTTGTAGGAACGCCCTAGGGTGAAGCCTAGGTTGCTCGGATAGTAGAAATGACCATAAGTTTCATACTGGTTGCAATTATTCGTTTTATACGATGGGAAAACTGTTGCATCTTTATTGTATTTTATGCTTCTGGCGTTGACTTCCATGGCCCTACCTATTCGATTTGGTGGAGCAACACCCTACAGTGAAGCCTAGGTTGTCAGAAACGTAGAAATGAACATAACTTTCACACAGGTAGCAATTATTCGTCTTATACAATGGAAAAACTGTTCTATTTATTTTGTATTTTATGCTTCGGGCGTTGATTTCTAAGGCCCTAACTATTCGATCTGGTGGAGCAACGCCCTAGAGTGAATCCTAGGTTGCCCGGAACTTAGAAATGACCAGAACTTTCACACAGGTAGCAATTATTCGTTTTATACAATGGAAAAACTGTTCTATTTATTTTGTATTTTATGCTTCGGGCGTTGATTTCTAAGGCCCTAACTATTCGATCTGGTGAAGCAGCGCCCTAGGGTGGAGCCTAGGTTGCCCGGAACGCAGAAATGACCATTACTTTTACACTGGTTTCAATTATTCGTTTTATACGATGGAAAAACTGTTCTATTTATGTTGTATTTATGCTTCGGGCGTTGACTTCTAAGGCCCTAACTGTTTGATCTGGTGGAGCAACGCCCTAGAGTGAAGCCTAGGTTGCCCGGAACGTAGAAATGACCATAACTTTCATACTGGTTGCAATTATTCGTTTTATATGATGGAAGAACTGTTGTATTTATATTGTATTTTATGCTGCTGGCGTTCACTTCTTAGGCCCTAACTATTCAGTCTGTTGGGTCAACGCCCTAGGGTGAAGCCTAGGTTGCCCGGAAAGATGAAATGACGTTAACTTTCATACTGGTTGCAATTATTCGTTTTATACGATGGAAAAACTGTTGTATTTATATTGTATTTTATTCTTCTGGCGTTGACTTATAATGCACTAACTATTCGATCTGCCGGAGCAACGCCCTAGAGTGAAGCCGAGGTTTCCCGGAACGTAGGAATGACCATCACTTTCAAACTGGTTGCAATCATTCCTGTTATATGACGGAAAAACTGTTGTATTTTTATTGCATTTTATGCTTCGGGCATTGACTTCTAAGGCCCTAACTATTCAATCTGTTGGAGCAACGCCCCAGGGGGTAGCCTAGGTTGCCGGGATCGTAGAAATGACCATCACTTTCAATCTGGTTGCAATTATTCCTGTTATATGATGGTAACACTGTTGTATTTTTTTTGCATTTTATGGTTCGGGCGTTGACTTCTACGGCCCTAACTATTGAACCTGTTGGAGCAACGCCCTAGGGTGAAGCGTAGGTTGCTCGGAAAGTAGAAATGACCATAAGTTCCCATAATGGTTGCAATTATTTGTTTTATACGATGGAAACACTGTTGTATTTATATTGTATTTTATGTTTCTGGCGTTGACTTCTTAGGCCCTAACTATTCGATCTGGTGGAGCAACGCCCTAGAGTGAAGCCTAGGTTGCCCGGAACCTAGAAATGACCATAACTTTTACACTGGCAGCAATTATTCCTTTTATACGATGGAAAAGCTGTTGTATTTATATTGTATTTTATGCTTCGGGCGTTGACTTCTAAGGCCCTAACTATTCAATCCGTTGGAGCAACGCCCTAGGGTGAAGCCTAGGTTGCTCGGAAAGTAGAAATGACCTTATGCTTCATACTGGTTGCAATTATTTGTTTCTTACGATGGAAAAACTGTTGTATTTATATTGTATTTTATGCTCCTGGCGTTGACTTCTAAGGCACTAACTATTCGATGTGGTGGAGCAACGCCCTAGAGTGAAGCCTAGGTTGCCCGGAACGTAGAATTGGCCATCACTTTCAAACTGGTCGAAATTATTCCTGTTATATGATGGAAACACTGTTGTATTTTTTTTGCATTTTATGGTTCGGGCGTAGACTTCTAAGGCCCTAACTATTCAATCTGTTGGAGCAACGCCCTAGGTTGAAGCCTAGGTTGCTCGGAAAGTAGAAATGACCATAAGTTTCATACTGGTTGCAATTATTCGTTTTATACGATGGAAAACTGTTGTATTTATATTGTATTTTATGCTTCGGGCGTTGACTTCTAAGGCCCGAACTATTCAATCTGTTGAAGCAACGCCCTAGGGTGAAGCCTAGGTTGCTCGGAAAGTAGAAAGGGCCATAAGTTTCATACTGGTTGCAATTATTCGTTTTATACGATGGAAAAACTGTTGTATTTATATTGTATTTTATGCTTCTGGCGTTGACTTCTAAGGCCCTAGCTGTTCCATCCAGTGGAGCAACGCCCTAGAGTGAATCCTAGGTTGCCCGCAAAGGAGAAATGACCATCACGTTCAAACTGGTTGCAATTAATCCTTTTATACCATGGAAAAGCTGTTGTATTTCTATGGTATTTTATGCTTCTGGCGTTTACTTCTTAGGACCTAACTATTCGATCTGGTGGAGCAACGCCATAGAGTGAAGCCTAGGTTGCTCGGGATGTGGAAATGACCATAACTTTCACACTGGTTGCAATTATTCGTTTTATACGATGGAAACGCTGTTGTATTTATATTGTGTTTTATGCCTCTGGCGTTGACTTCTGAGTTCGTAGCTATTAGATGTGGTGGAGCAACGCCCTAGAGTGACGCCTAGGGTGCTCGGAACGTAGAAATGATGATTACGTTCACACTGGTTGCAATTATACGTTTTATACGATGGAAAAGCTGTTGTATTTATATCGTATTTTATGCTTCTGGCGTTGACTTCTTAGGCCGTAACTATTCCGTCTGGTGGAGCAACGCCCTGGTGTGAAACCGAGGTTGCCCGGAACGTAAAATTGGCCATCACTTTCAAACTGGTTGCAATTATTCCTGTTATATGATGGAAACACTGTTGTATTTTCTTTGCATTTTATGGTTGGGACGTTGACTTCTAAGGCCCTAACTATTCAATCTGTTGGAGCAAGGCCCTAGGGTGAAGCCTAGCTTGCTCGGAAAGTAGAAATGACCATAAGGTTCATATTGGTTGCAATTATTCGTTTTATACGATGGAAACACTGTTGTATTTTTATTGCATTTTATGCTTCGGGCGTTGACTTCTAAGGCCCTAACTATTCAATCTGTTGGAGCAACGCCCTAGGGTGAAGCCTAGGTTGCTCGGAAAGTAGAAATGACCATCAGTTTCATACTGGTTGCAATTATTCGTTTTATACGATGGAAAAACTGTTGTATTTTTATTGCATTTTATGCTTCGGGCGTTGACTTCTAAGGCCCTAACTATTCATTCTGTTGGAGCAACGCCCTAGGGTGAAGCCTAGGTTGCTCGGAAAGTAGAAATGACCATCAGTTTCATACTGGTTGTAATTATTCGTTTTATACGATGGAAAAACTGTTGTATTTATATTGTATTTTATGCTTCTGGCGTTGACTTCTAAGGCCCCAGCTATTCGATCTGGTGGAGCAACGCCCTAGAGTGAAGCCTAGGTTGCCCGGAAAGGAGAAATGACCATCACTTTCAAACTGGTTGCAATTAATCCTGTTATACGATGGAAAAACTGTTGTATTTTTATTGCATTTTATGCTTCTGGCGTAGACTTCTAAGGCGCTAACTATTCAATCTGTTAGAGCAACGCCCTAGGGTGAAGCCTAGGTTGCCCGGAAGGTAGAATTGGCCATCACTTTCATACTGGTTGCAATTATTCGTTTTATACGATGGAAAAACTGTTGTATTTATATTGTATTTTATGCTTCCGGCGTTGACTTCTAAGGCACTAACTATTCGACCTGGTGGAGCAACGCCCTACAGTGAAGCCTAGGTTGCCCGGAACGTAGAATTGGCCATCACTTTGAAACTGGTTGCAATTATTCCTGTTATATGATGGAATCTCTGTTGTATTTTTTTTGCATTTTATGGTTCGGGCGTTGACTTCTAAGGCCCTAACTATTCAATCCGTTGGAGCAACGCCCTAGGGTGAAGCCTAGGTTGCTCGGAAAGTAGAAATGACCATATGCTTCATACTGGTTGCAATTATTTGTTTCATACGATGGAAAAACTGTTGTATTTATATTGTATTTTATGCTTCTGGCGTTGACTTCTAAGGCACTAACTATTCGATCTGGTGGAGCAACGCCCTAGAGTGAAGCCTAGGTTGCCCGGAAAGTAGAATTGGCCATCACTTTCAAACTGGTCGAAATTATTCCTGTTATATGATGGAAACACTGTTGTATTTTTTTTGCATTTTATGGTTCGGGCGTAGACTTCTAAGGCCCTAACTATTCAATCTGTTGGAGCAACGCACTAGGTTGAAGCCTAGGTTGCTCGGAAAGTAGAAATGACCATAAGTTTCATACTGGTTGCAATTATTCGTTTTATACGATGGAAAACTGTTGTATTTATATTGTATTTTATGCTTCGGGCGTTGACTTCTAAGGCCCGAACTATTCAATCTGTTGGAGCAACGCCCTAGGGTGAAGCCTAGGTTGCTCGGAAAGTAGAAAGGGCCATAAGTTTCATACTGGTTGCAATTATTCGTTTTATACGATGGAAAAACTGTTGTATTTATATTGTATTTTATGCTTCTGGCGTTGACTTCTAAGGCCCTAGCTGTTCGATCCAGTGGAGCAACGCCCTAGAGTGAATCCTAGGTTGGCCGCAAAGGAGAAATGACCATCACGTTCAAACTGGTTGCAATTAATCCTTTTATACCATGGAAAAGCTGTTGTATTTCTATGGTATTTTATGCTTCTGGCGTTTACTTCTTAGGACCTAACTATTCGATCTGGTGGAGCAACGCCATAGAGTGAAGCCTAGGTTGCTCGGAATGTGGAAATGACCATAACTTTCACACTGGTTGCAATCATTCGTTTTATACGATGGAAACGCTGTTGTATTTATATTGTGTTTTATGCCTCTGGCGTTGACTTCTAAGTTCGTAGCTATTAGATGTGGTGGAGCAACGCCCTAGAGTGACGCCTAGGGTGCTCGGAACGTAGAAATGATAATTACTTTCACACTGGTTGCAATTATACGTTTTATACGATGGAAAAGCTGTTGTATTTATATCGTATTTTATGCTTCTGGCGTTGACTTCTTAGGCCGTAACTATTCCGTCTGGTGGAGCAACGCCCTGGTGTGAAACCGAGGTTGCCCGGAACGTAAAATTGGCCATTACTTTCAAACTGGTTGCAATTATTCCTGTTATATGATGGAAACACTGTTGTATTTTTTTTGCATTTTATGGTTGGGACGTTGACTTCTAAGGTCCTAACTATTCAATCTGTTGGAGCAAGGCACTAGGGTGAAGCCTAGCTTGCTCGGAAAGTAGACATGACCATCAGTTTCATACTGGTTGCAATTATTCGTTTTATACGATGGAAAAACTGTTGTATTTTTATTGCATTTTATGCTTCGGGCGTTGACTTCTAAGGCCCTAACTATTCATTCTGTTGGAACAACGCCCTAGGGTGAAGCCCAGGTTGCTCGGAAAGTAGAAATGACCATCAGTTTCATACTGGTTGCAATTATTCGTTTTATACGATGGAAAAACTGTTGTATTTATATTGTATTTTATGCTTCTGGCGTTGACTTCTAAGGCCCCTGCTATTCGATCTGGTGGAGCAACGCCCTAGAGTGAAGCCTAGGTTGCCCGGAAAGGAGAAATGACCATCACTTTCACACTGGTTGCAATTAATCCTGTTATACGATGGAAAAACTGTTGTATTTTTATTGCATTTTATGCTTCTGGCGTTCACTTCTTAGGCCCTAACTATTCGATCTGGTGGAACAACGGCCTGGAGTGAAACCTAGGTTGCCCGGAACGTAGAATTGGCCATCACTTTCAAACTGGTTGCAATTATTCCTGATATATGATGGAAACACAGTTGTATTTTTTTTGCATTTTATGTTTCGGGCGTTCACTTCTAAGGACCTAACTATTCGATCTGGTGGAGGAGCGCCCTAGAGTGAGTCCTAGGTTGCTCGGAATGTACAAATGACCATAACTTTCACACTGGTTGCAATTATTCGTTTTATACGATGGAAAAGCTGTTGTATTTATATCGTGTTTTATGCTTCTGGCGTTGACATCTTAGGCCGTAACTATTCGGTCTGGTGGAGCAAAGCCCTGGAGTGACACCTAGGTTGCCCGGAACGTAGAATTGGCCATCACTTTCAAACTGGTTGCAATTATTCCTGATATATGATGGAAACACTGTTGTATTTTTTTTGCATTTTATGGTTCGGGCGTTGACTTCTAAGGCCCTAACTATTCAATCTGTTGGAGCAAGTCCCTAGGGTGAAGCCTAGGTTGCTCGGAAAGTAGAAATGGCCATAAGTTTCATACTGGTTGCAATTATTCGTTTTATACGATGGAAAAACTGTTGTATTTATATCGTATTTTATGCTTCTGGCGTTGACTTCTTAGGCCGTAACTATGCGGCCTGGTGGAGCAACGCCCTGGAGTGAAACCTAGGTTGCCCGGAACGTAGAATTGGCTATCACTTTCAAACTGGTTGCAATTATTCCTGATATATGATGGAAACACAGTTGTATTTTTTTTGCATTTTATGTTTCGGGCGTTCACTTCTAAGGTCATAACTATTCAATCTGTTGGAGCAAGGCCCAATCGTGAAGCCTAGCTTGCTCGGAAAGTAGAAATGACCATAAGTTTCATACTGGTTGCAATTATCCGTTTTATACGATGGAAACACTGTTGTATTTTTATTGCATTTTATGCTTCGGGCGTTGACTTCTAAGGCCCTAACTATTCAATCTGTTGGAGCAACGCCCTAGGGTGATGCCTAGGTGGCTCGGAAAGTAGAAATGACCATCAGTTTCATACTGGTTGCAATTATTCGTTCTATACGATGGAAAAACTGTTGTATTTTTATTGCATTTTATGTTTCGGGCGTTGACTTCTAAGGCCCTAACTATTCAATCTGTTGGAGCAACGCCCTAGGGTGAAGCCTAGGTTGCTCGGAAGGTAGAAATGACCATCAGTTTCATACTGGTTGCAATTATTCGTTTTATACGATGGAAAAACTGTTGTATTTATAAAGTATTTTATGCTTCTGGCGTTGACTTCTGAGGCACTAACTATTCGATCTGGTGGAGCAACGCCCTAGAGTGAAGCCTAGGTTGCCCGGGACGTAGAATTGGCCATCACTTTCGAACTGGATGCAATTATTCCTGTTATATTATGGAAACACTGTTGTATTTTTATTGCATTTTATGCTTCGGGCGTTGACTTCTAAGGCCCTAACTATTCAATCCGTTGTAGGAACGCCCTAGGGTGAAGCCTAGGTTGCTCGGATAGTAGAAATGACCATAAGTTTCATACTGGTTGCAATTATTCGTTTTATACGATGGGAAAACTGTTGCATCTTTATTGTATTTTATGCTTCTGGCGTTGACTTCCATGGCCCTACCTATTCGATTTGGTGGAGCAACACCCTACAGTGAAGCCTAGGTTGTCAGAAACGTAGAAATGAACATAACTTTCACACAGGTAGCAATTATTCGTTTTATACAATGGAAAAACTGTTCTATTTATTTTGTATTTTATGCTTCGGGCGTTGATTTCTAAGGCCCTAACTATTCGATCTGGTGGAGCAACGCCCTAGAGTGAATCCTAGGTTGCCCGGAACTTAGAAATGACCAGAACTTTCACACAGGTAGCAATTATTCGTTTTATACAATGGAAAAACTGTTCTATTTATTTTGTATTTTATGCTTCGGGCGTTGATTTCTAAGGCCCTAACTATTCGATCTGGTGAAGCAGCGCCCTAGGGTGGAGCCTAGGTTGCCCGGAACGCAGAAATGACCATTACTTTTACACTGGTTTCAATTATTCGTTTTATACGATGGAAAAACTGTTCTATTTATGTTGTATTTTATGCTTCGGGCGTTGACTTCTAAGGCCCTAACTGTTTGATCTGGTGGAGCAACGCCCTAGAGTGAAGCCTAGGTTGCCCGGAACGTAGAAATGACCATAACTTTCATACTGGTTGCAATTATTCGTTTTATATGATGGAAGAACTGTTGTATTTATATTGTATTTTATGCTGCTGGCGTTCACTTCTTAGGCCCTAACTATTCAGTCTGTTGGGTCAACGCCCTAGGGTGAAGCCTAGGTTGCTCGGAATGTAGAAATGACCATAACATTCACACTGGTTGAAATTATTCGTTTTATACGATGGAAAAGCTGTTGCATCTTTATTGTATTTTATGCTTCTGGCGTTGACTTCTAAGGCCCTAACTATTCGATCTGGTGGAACAACGCGCTAGAGTGAAGCCTAGGTTGCCCGGAACGTAGAAATGTCCATCACTTTCAAACTGGTTGCAATTAATCCTTTTATACGATGGAAAAACTGTTGTATTTTTATTGCACTTTATGCTTCCGGCGTTGGCTTCTATGGCCCTAACTATTCAATCTGTTGGAGCAACGCCCTAGGGTGAAGCCTAGGTTGCCCGGAAAGTAGAAATGACGTTAACTTTCATACTGGTTCCAATTATTCGTTTTATACGATGGAAAAACTGTTGTATTTATATGGTTTTTTATGCTTCTGGCGTTGACTTCTAAGGCACTAACTATTCGATCTGGTGGAGCAACGCCCTAGAGTGAAGCCCAGGTTGCCCGGAACGTAGAAATGACCATAACTTTCACACGCGTTGCAATTATTCCTGTTATAGGATGGAAAGACTGTTGTATTTTTATTTTATTTTATGCTTCAGGCGTTGACTTCTGAGGCCGCAGCTATTCGATGTGGTGGAAGAACGCCATAGAGTGAAGCCTAGGTTGCCCGGAACGTAGAAATGACCTAACTTTCATACTGGTTGCAATTATTCGTTTTATATGATGGAAGAACTGTTGCATTTATATTGTATTTTATGCTGCTGGCGTTCACTTCTTAGGCCCTAACTATTCGATCTGGTGGAACAACGCCCTGGGGTGAAGCCTAGGTTGCCCGGAACGTAGAAATGACCATAACTTTGGCACTGGTTGCTATTATTCGTTTTATACGATGGAAAAACTGTTCTATTTATGTTGTATTTTATGCTTCGGGCGTTGACTTCTAAGGCCCTAACTGTTTGATCTGGTGGAGCAACGCCCTAGAGTGAAGCCTAGGTTGCCCGGAACGTAGAAATGACCATAACTTTCATACTGGTTGCAATTATTCGTTTTATATGATGGAAGAACTGTTGTATTTATATTGTATTTTATGCTGCTGGCGTTCACTTCTTAGGCCCTAACTATTCAGTCTGTTGGGTCAACGCCCTAGGGTGAAGCCTAGGTTGCTCGGAATGTAGAAATGACCATAACATTCACACTGGTTGAAATTATTCGTTTTATACGATGGAAAAGCTGTTGCATCTTTATTGTATTTTATGCTTCTGGCGTTGACTTCTAAGGCCCTAACTATTCGATCTGGTGGAACAACGCGCTAGAGTGAAGCCTAGGTTGCCCGGAACGTAGAAATGTCCATCACTTTCAAACTGGTTGCAATTAATCCTTTTATACGATGGAAAAACTGTAGTATTTTTATTGCACTTTATGCTTCCGGCGTTGGCTTCTATGGCCCTAACTATTCAATCTGTTGGAGCAACGCCCTAGGGTGAAGCCTAGGTTGCCCGGAAAGTAGAAATGACGTTAACTTTCATACTGGTTCCAATTATTCGTTTTATACGATGGAAAAACTGTTGTATTTATATGGTTTTTTATGCTTCTGACGTTGACTTCTAAGGCCCTAACTAATCCATCTGGTGGAGCAACGCCCTAGAGTGAAGCCTAGGTTGCCCGGAACAATGATATGCCGTTACTTTCACACTGGTTGCAATAATTCCTGATATACGATGGGAAAACTGTTGCATCTTTATTGCATTTTATGCTTCTGGCGTTGACTTCTAAGGCTCTAACTATTCGATCTGGTGGAGCAACGCCCTAGAGTGAAGCCTAGGTTGCCCGGAAAGTAGAAATGACTATAACTTTCACACTGGTTGCAATTATTCGTCTTATACGATGGAAAAACTGTTATATTTATATTGTATTTTATGCTTCTGGCATTGCCTTCTTAGGCCCTAAGTGTTCGATCTGGTGGAGCAACGCCCTAGAGTGAAGCGTAGGTTTCCCGGAACGTAGAAGTGATCATCACTTTCAAACTGGTTGCAATTAATCCTTTTATACGTTGGAAAAACTGTTGTATTTATATTGCATTTTATGCTTCGGGCGGAGACTTCTAGGGCCCTACCTATTCGATCTGGTGGAGCAACACCCTACAGTGAAGCCTAGGTTGCCCGGAACGTAGATATGACCATAACCTTCACACAGGTTGCAATTATTCGTTTTCTACGATGGAAAAGCTGTTGTATTTATATTGTATTTTATGCTTCGGGCGTTGACTTCTAAGGCCCTAACTAATCCATCTGGTGGAGCAACGCCCTAGAGTGAAGCCTAGGTTGCCCGGAACAATGATATGCCATTACTTTCACAGTGGTTGCAATAATTCCTGATATACGATGGGAAAACTGTTGCATCTTTATTGTATTTTACGCTTCTGCCGTTGACTTCTAAGGCCCTAACTATTCGATCTGGTGGAGCAATGCCCTAGAGTGAAGCCTAGGTTGCCCGGAAAGTAGAAATGCCCATAACATCTACGCTGGTTGCAATTATTCGTTTTATACGATGGAAAAACTGTTGGATTTATATTGTATTTTATGTTTCTGGCGTTGACTTCTAAGGCCCTAGCTGTTCGATCAAGTGGGGCAACGCCCTAGAGTGAAGCCTAGGTTGCCCGGAACGTAGAAGTGATCATCACTTTCAAACTGGTTGCAATTAATCCTTTTATACGTTGGAAAAACTGTTGTATTTATATTGCATTTTATGCTTCGGATGGAGACTTCTAGAGCCCTACCTATTCGATCTGGTGGAGCAACACTCTACAGTGAAGCCTAGGTTGCCCGGAACGTAGATATGACCATAACCTTCACACAGGTTGCAATTATTCGTTTTCTACGATGGAAAAGCTGTTGTATTTATATTGTATTTTATGCTTCGGGCGTTGACTTCTAAGGCCCTAACTAATCCATCTGGTGGAGCAACGCCCTAGAGTGAAGCCTAGGTTGCCCGGAACAATGATATGCCATTACTTTCACACTGGTTGCAATAATTCCTGATATACGATGGGAAAACTGTTGCATCTTTATTGTATTTTACGCTTCTGCCGTTGACTTCTAAGGCACTAACTATACGATCCAGTGGAGCCACGCCGTAGAGTGAAGCCTAGGTTGCTCGGAAGGTAGAATTGGCCAACACTCTCAAACTGGTTGCAATTATTCGTTTTATACGATGGAAGAACTGTTGTATTTATATTGTATTTTATGCTTCTGGCGTTGACTTCTAAGGCACTATCTATTCGATCTGGTGGAGCCACGCCCTAGAGTGAAGCCTAGGTTGCCCGGAACGTAGAATTGGCCATCACTTTCAAACTGGTTGCAATTATTCCTGTTATATGATGGAAACACTGTTGTATGTTTTTTGCGTTTTATGGTTCTGGCGTTGACTTCTAAGGCCGTAACTACTCAATCTGTTGGAGCAACGCCCTAGGGTGTAGCCTAGGTTGCTCGGAAAGTAGAATTGTCCATAAGTTTCATACTGATTGCAATTATTCCTGTTATAGGATGGAAAGACTGTTGTATTTTTATTGTATTTTATGCTTCGGGCGTTGACTTCTAAGGCCGTAGATATTAGCTGTGGTGGAGCAACACACTACAGTGACGCCTAGGTTGCCCGGAACGTAGAAATGACCATTAATTACACAATGTTTGCAATTATTCATTTTATACAATGGAAAAGCGGTTGTACTTGTATTGTGTTTTATTCTTCTGGCGTTGAATTCCAAGTCCCTAGCTATTCGATCTGGTGGAGCAACGCCCTAGTGTGAAACCTAGGTTGCTCGGAATGTAGAGATGACTTTGACTTTCACACTGGTCCCAATTATTCGTTTTATACGATGGAAAAGCTGTTGTATTTATATGGTTTTTTATGCTTCTGGCGTTGACTTCTAAGGCACTAACTATTCGATCTGGTGGAGCAACGCCCTGGAGTGAAGCCCAGGTTGCCCGGAACGTATAAATGACAATCACTTTCAAACTGGTTGTAATTATTCCGGTTATATGATGGAAAAACTTGTATTTTTATAGCATTTTATTCTTCGGGCGTTGACTTCTAAGGCACTAACTATTCGATCTGGTGGAGCAACGCCCTAGAGTGAAGCCGAGGTTGCCCGGAAAGTAGAAATGACCACAACTTTCATACTGGTTGCAATTACTCGTTTTATATGATGGAAGAACTGTTGTATTTATATTGTATTTTATGCTTCTGGCGCTCACTTCTTAGGCCCTAACTATTCGATCTGGTGGAACAACGCCCTAGGGTGAAGCCTAGGTTGCCCGGAACGTAGAAATGACCATAACTTTCACACGCGTTGCAATTATTCCTGTTATAGGATGGAAAGACTGTTGTATTTTTATTTTATTTTATGCTTCAGGCGTTGACTTCTGAGGCCGCAGCTATTCGATGTGGTGGAAGAACGCCATAGAGTGAAGCCTAGGTTGCCCGGAACGTAGAAATGACCTAACTTTCATACTGGTTGCAATTATTCGTTTTATATGATGGAAGAACTGTTGTATTTATATTGTATTTTATGCTGCTGGCGTTCACTTCTTAGGCCCTAACTATTCGATCTGGTGGAACAACGCCCTGGGGTGAAGCCTAGGTTGCCCGGAACGTAGAAATGACCATAACTTTGGCACTGGTTGCTATTATTCGTTTTATACGATGGAAAAACTGTTCTATTTATGTTGTATTTTATGCTTCGGGCGTTGACTTCTAAGGCCCTAACTGTTTGATCTGGTGGAGCAACGCCCTAGAGTGAAGCCTAGGTTGCCCGGAACGTAGAAATGACCATAACTTTCATACTGGTTGCAATTATTCGTTTTATATGATGGAAGAACTGTTGTATTTATATTGTATTTTATGCTGCTGGCGTTCACTTCTTAGGCCCTAACTATTCAGTCTGTTGGGTCAACGCCCTAGGGTGAAGCCTAGGTTGCTCGGAATGTAGAAATGACCATAACATTCACACTGGTTGAAATTATTCGTTTTATACGATGGAAAAGCTGTTGCATCTTTATTGTATTTTATGCTTCTGGCGTTGACTTCTAAGGCCCTAACTATTCGATCTGGTGGAACAACGCGCTAGAGTGAAGCCTAGGTTGCCCGGAACGTAGAAATGTCCATCACTTTCAAACTGGTTGCAATTAATCCTTTTATACGATGGAAAAACTGTTGTATTTTTATTGCACTTTATGCTTCCGGCGTTGGCTTCTATGGCCCTAACTATTCAATCTGTTGGAGCAACGCCCTAGGGTGAAGCCTAGGTTGCCCGGAAAGTAGAAATGACGTTAACTTTCATACTGGTTCCAATTATTCGTTGTCCGGAACGTAGAAATGACCATTACTTTCACACTGTGTGCAATTACTCTTTTTATACGATGGAAAAGGTGTTGTATTTATATTGTATTTTATGCTTCTAGCGTTGACTTCTAAGGCCGTAGCTATTGGATGTGGTGGAGTAACGCCCTAGAGTGACACCTAGGTTGCCTGGAGCGTAGAAATGACCATTACTTTCACAATGTTTCCAATTATTCATTTTATACGATGGGAAAACTGTTGTTCTTATATTGTATTTTATTCTTATGGCGTTGAATTCTAAGTACCTAGCTATGCCATCTGGTGGAGCAACGCCCTAGAGTGACACCTAGGTTGCCCGGAACGTAGAAATTACCCTAACTTTCACACTCGTAGGAATTATTCGTTTTATAGGATGGAACAACTGTTCTATTTATCTTGTATCACATGGTTCGGGCGTTGACTTCTAAGGCCCTAACTATTCAGTCTGCTGGAACTACGCCCTAGGGTGAAGCCCAGGTTGCCCGGAAAGTAGAAATGACCATAACTTTTACACTGGTTTCAATTATTCGTTTTATACGATGGAAAAACTGTTCTATTTCTTTTGTATTTTATGCTTCGGGCGTTGACTTCTAAGGCCCTAACTATTCAATCGGTTGCAGCAACGCCCTAGGTTGGATCCTAGGTTGCCCGGAAAGTAGAAATGACCATAACTTTCACACCGGTAGCAATTATTCGTTTTATACGATGGAAAAACTGTTGTATTTATAGTGAACTTTATACTTCTGGCGCTGACTTCTAGTGCACTAACTATTCGATCTAGTGGAGCAGCGCCCTAGGGTGAAGCCTAGGTTGCCCGGAACAATGATATGCCATTACTTTCACACTGGTTGCAATAATTCCTGATATACGATGGAAAAACTGTTGCATCTTTATTGTATTTTATGCTTCTGGCGTTGACTTCTAAGGCCCTAACTATTCGATCTGGTGGAGCAACGCCCTAGAGTGAAGCCTAGATTGCCCGGAAAGTAGAAATGACTATAACTTTCACACTGGTTGCAATTATTAGTTTTATACGATGGAAAAGCTGTTGTATTTATACCGTATTTTATGCTTCTGGCGTTGACTTCTTATGCCCTAACTATTCCATCTGGTGCAACAACGCCCTAGGGTGAAGCCTGGGTTGCCCGGAACGTAGAAATGACCATAACTTTCACACCGGTAGCAATTATTCGTTTTATACGATGGCAAAACTGTTCTATTTATTTTGTATTTTATGCTTCGGGCGTTTACTTCTAAGGCCCTAACTATTCAATCTGCTGGAGCAACGCCCTAGGGTGAAGCCTAGGTTGCCCGGAAAGTAGAAATAACCACAACTTTCATACTTGTTGCAATTATTCGTTTTATACGATAGAAAAACTGTTATATTTATATTATATTTTATGCTTCTGGCGTTGACTTCTTAGGACCTAACTATTCGATCTGGTGGAACGACGCCCTAGAGTGAAGCCTAGGTTGCCCGGAACGTAGAAATGACCATAACTTTCACACTGGATGCTATTATTCGTTCTATACGATGGAAAAACTGTTATATTTATATTGTATCTTATGCTCCTGGCGTCGACTTCTTAGGCCCTAACAATTCGATCTGGTGGAACAACGCCCTAGAGTGAAGCCTAGGTTGCCTGGAACGTACAAATGACCATCACTTTCACACGGGTTGCAACTATTCCTGTTATAGGATGGAAAGACTGTTGTATTTTTATTGTATTTTATGCTTCAGGCGTTGACATCTGAGGCTGTAGCTATTCGATGTGGTGGAAGAATGCCATAGAGTGAAGCCTAGGCTGCCCGGAACGTAGAAATGACCATCATTTTCACATTGGTTGCAATTATTCCTGTTATACGATGGAAATGCTCTTGTATATTTAATGTATTTTATGCTTGGGGCGTTGACTTCTATGGCCCTACCCATTCGATCTGGTGGAGCAACACCCTACAGTCAAGGCTAGGTTGCCCGGAACGTAGAAATGACCATGACATTCACACCGGTTGCAATTATTCATGCTATACGTTGGAAAAACTGTTGCATTTTTATTGTATTTTATGCTTCTAGCGTTGACTTCTAAGGCAGTAGCTATTCGATGTGGTGGAGCAACGCCCTAGAGTGTAGCCTAGGTTGTCCGGAACGTAGAAATGACCATTACCTTCACACTGTTTGCAATTATTCTTTTTATACGATGGAAAAACTGTTGTATTGATATTGTTGTTTATGCTTCTGGCATTGACTTCTAAGGCACTAGCTATTCGATCTGGTGGAGCAACGCCCTAGAGTGAAGCCGAGGTTGCCCGGAAAGTAGAAATGACCACAACTTTCATACTGGTTGCAATTATTCGTTTTATACGATGGAAAAACTGTTGTATTTATATTGTATTTTATGCTTCTGGCGTTGACTTCTAAGGCCCTAACTATTCGATCTGGTGGAACAACGCCCTAGAGTGAAGCCTAGGTTGCCCGGAACTTAGAAATGACCATAACTTTCACACTGGCTGCTATTATTCGTTTTATACGATGGAAAAACTGTTATATTTATATTTTATTTAATGCTTCTGGCGTTGACTTCTTAGCCCCTAACTATTCGATCTGGTGGAACAACGCAATAGAGTGAAGCCTAGGTTGCCCGGAACGTAGAAATGGAAATAACTTTCACAACGGTAGCAATTATTCGTTTTATACGATGGAAAAACTGTTATATTTATACTGTATTTTATGATTCTGGCGGTGCCTTCTTAGGCCCTAAGTCTTCGATCTGGTGGAACAACGCCCTAGAGTGAAGCCTACGTTGCCCGGAACGCAGAAATGACCATCACTTTCACACTGGTTGCAATTATTCCTGATATACGATGGAAAAACTCTTGTATATTTATTGTATTTTATGCTTCGGACGTAGACTTCTATGGCCCTACCTATTCGATCTGGTGGAGCAACTCCCTACAGTGGAGCCAAGGTTGCCCGGAACGTAGATATGACCATAACCTTCACACAGGTTGCAATTATTCGTTTTCTACGAATGAAAAGCTGTTGTTTTTATATTGTATTTTAAGCTTCCGGCGTTGACTTCTTAGACCCTAACTCATCGATCTGGTGGAGCAACGCCCTAGGGTGAAGCCTAGGTTGCCCGGAACGTAGAAATGACCATAACTTTTAAACTGGTAGCAATTATTCGTTTTATACAATGGAAAAACTGTTCTGTTTATTTTGTATTTTATGCTTCGGGCGTTGACTTCTAAGGCCATAACTGTTTGATCTGGTGGAGCAACGCCCTAGAGTGAAACCTAGGTTGCCCGGAACGTAGAAATGACCATAACTTTCACACTGGATGCTATTATCGGTTCTATACGATGGAAAAACTGTTATATTTATTATGTATCTTACGCTTCTGGCGTTGACTTCTTAGGCCCTAGCAATTCGATCTGGTTTAACAACGCCCTAGAATGAAGCCTAGGTTGCCTGGAACGTATAAATGACCATCACTTTCACACGGGTTGCAATTATTCCTGTTATAGGATGGAAAGACTGTTGTATTTTTATTGTATTTTATGCTTCAGGCGTTGACTTCTGAGGCCGTAGCTATTCGATGTGGTGGAACAACGCCACAGAGTGAAGCGTAGGCTGCCCGGAACGTAGAACTGACCATAACTTTCATACTGGTTGCAATTATTCGTTTTATATGATGGAAGAACTGTTGTATTTATATTGTATTTTATGCTCCTGGCGTTCACGTCTTAGGCCCTAACTATTCGACCGGGTGGAACAACGCCCTGGGGTGAAGCCTAGGTTGCTCGGAATGTAGAAATGACCATAACATTCACACTGGTTGAAATTATTCGTTTTATACGATGGAAACACTGTTATATTTATATTGTATTTTATGCTTCTGGCGTTGATTTCTTAGGGCCTAACTACTCAATCTGGTGGAACAACGTCATAGGGTGCGGCCTAGGTTGCCCGGAACGTAGAAATGACCATCACTTCCATACTGGTAGCAATTATTCGTTTTATACGATGTAAAAACTGTTGTAGTTATCTTGTATTTTATGCTTCTGGCGTTGACTTCTTAGGCACTAAATATTCGATCTGGTGGAGCAACGCCCTAGAGTGAAGCCTAGGTTTCCCGGAAAGTAGAAATGACAATAACTTTCACACTGGTTGCAATTATTCGTTTTATACGATGGAAAAGCTGTTGCATCTTTATTGTATTTAATGCTTCTGTCGTTGACGTCTAAGGCCGTAGCTATTAGATGTGGTGGAGCAACGCAATAGAGTGACGTTTAGGTAGCCCGGAACGTAGAAATGACCATTACATTCGCAATGTTTGCTATTACTCGTTTTATACGATGGAAAAACTGTATTACTTAAATCGTATTTTATGCTTCTGGCGTTGACTTCTTATGCCCTAACTCTTCCATCTGGTGGAACAACGCACTATGGTGAAGCCTAGGTTGCCCGGAACGTAGAAATGACCATAACTTTCACACCGGTAGCAATTATTCGTTTTATACGATGGAAAAACAGTTCTATTTATTTTGTATTTTATGCTTCGGCCGTTGACTTCTAAAGCCATAACTATTCGATCTGTTGGAGCAACGCCCAAGGGTGAAGCCTAGGTTACCCGGAAAGTAGAAATGACCATAACTTTCATACTGGTTGCAATTATTCGTTTTATACGATGGAAAAACTGTTGAATTTATATTGTATTTTATGCTCCGGGCGTTGACTTCTAAGGCCCTAAATATTCAATCTGTTGGATCAACGCCCTAGGGTGAAGCCTAGGTTGCTCGGAATGTAGAAATGACCATAAGTCTCATACTGGTTGCAATTATTCGTTTTATACGATGGAAAAACTGTTGTATTTATATTGTATTTTATGCTTCTGGCGTTGACTTCTAAGGCCCTAACTATTCGATCTGGTGGAGCAACGCAATAGAGTGAAGCCTAGGTTGCCCGGAACGTAGAATGGGCCATCACTTTCAATCTGGTTGCAATTATTCCTGTTATATGATGGTAACACTGTTGTATTTTTTTTGCATTTTATGGTTCGGGCGTTGACTTCTACGGCCCTAACTATTGAACCTGTTGGAGCAACGCCCTAGGGTGAAGCCTAGGTTGCTCGGAAAGTAGAAATGACCATAAGTTTCATACTGGTTGCAATTATTTGTTTTATACGATGGAAACACTGTTGTATTTATATTGTATTTTATGCTTCTGGCGTTGACTTCTTAGGCCCTAACTATTCGATCTGGTGGAGCAATGCCTCAGAGTTAAGCCTAGGATGCCCGAAACGCCGAAATGATCATTACTTTCACGCTTGTTGAAATTATTCCTGTTATACGATGAAAAGGCTGTTGTATTTGTATTGTATTTTATGCTTCTGGCGTTGACTTCTAAGGCCCAAACTATTCGATCTGGTGGAGCAACGCAATAGAGTGAAGCCTAGGTTGCCCGGAACGTAGAATGGGCCATCACTTTCAATCTGGTTGCAATTATTCCTGTTATATGATGGTAACACTGTTGTATTTTTTTTGCATTTTATGGTTCGGGCGTTGACTTCTACGGCCCTAACTATTGAACCTGTTGGAGCAACGCCCTAGGGTGAAGCCTAGGTTGCTCGGAAAGTAGAAATGACCATAAGTTTCATACTGGTTGCAATTATTTGTTTTATACGATGGAAACACTGTTGTATTTATATTGTATTTTATGCTTCTGGCGTTGACTTCTTAGGCCCTAACTATTCGATCTGGTGGAGCAATGCCTCAGAGTTAAGCCTAGGATGCCCGAAACGCCGAAATGATCATTACTTTCACGCTTGTTGAAATTATTCCTGTTATACGATGAAAAGGCTGTTGTATTTGTATTGTATTTTATGCTTCAGGCGTAGGCTTCTAAGGCCGTAGCTATTCGATATGGTGGAGCACCGCCCTAGAGTGAAGCCTAGGATGCTCGGAACGTAGAAATGACCACTACTTTCACACTGTTTGCAATTATTCATTTAATACGATGGAAAAGCTGTTGTATTTATATCGTATTTTATGTTTCGGGCGTTGACTTCTTAGGCCCTAACACTTCGATCTGGTGGAGCAACGCCCTACAGTGAAGCCTAGGTTGCCCGGAACGAAGATATGACCATAACCTTCACACAGCTTGCAATTATTCGTTTTATACGGTGTAACGGTTGTTGCATTTATATTGTATTTTATGCCTCTGGCGTTGGCTTCTAAGGCCGTAGCTATTAGATGTGGTGGAGCAACGCCCTAGAGTGACGCCTAGGGTGCTCGGAACGTAGAAATGACCATTACTTTCACACTGGTTGCAATTATTCGTTTTATACGATGAAAAAGCTGTTGCATTTATATCGTATTTTATGCTTCTGGCGTTGACTTCTTAAGCCGTAACTATTCGATCTGGTGGAGCAACGCCCTGGAGTGAAGCCTAGGTTGCGCGGAACGTAGAATTGGCCATCACTTTCAAACTGGTTGCAATTATTCCTGTTATATGATGGACACACTGTTGTATTTTCATTGCATTTTATGCTTCGGGCGTTGACTTCTAAGGCCCTAACTATTCCGTCTGTTGGAGCAACGGCCTAGGGTGAAGCCTAGGTTGCCCGGAACGTAGAACTGACCATAACTTTCATACTGGTTGCAATTATTCGTTTTATATGATGGAAGAGCTGTTGTATTTATATTGTATTTTATGCTCCTGGCGTTCACTTCTTAGGCCCTAACTATTCGACCGGGTGGAACAACGCCCTGGGGTGAAGCCTAGGTTCCTCGGAATGTAGAAATGACCATAACATTCACACTGGTTGAAATTATTCGTTTTATACGATGGAAACACTGTTATATTTATATTGTATGTTATGCTTCTGGCGTTGATTTCTTAGGGCCTAACTATTCAATCTGGTGGAACAACGTCATAAGGTGCGGCCTAGGTTGCCCGGAACGTAGAAATGACCATCACTTCCATACTGGTAGCAATTATTCGTTTTATACGATGTAAAAACTGTTGTAGTTATCTTGTATTTTATGCTTCTGGCGTTGACTTCTTAGGCACTAAATATTCGATCTGGTGGAGCAACGCCCTAGAGTGAAGCCTAGGTTTCCCGGAAAGTAGAAATGACAATAACTTTCACACTGGTTGCAATTATTCGTTTTATACGATGGAAATGCTGTTGCATCTTTATTGTATTTAATGCTTCTGTCGTTGACGTCTAAGGCCGTAGCTATTAGATGTGGTGGAGCAACGCAATAGAGTGACGTTTAGGTAGCCCGGAACGTAGAAATGACCATCACTTCCATACTGGTAGCAATTATTCGTTTTATACGATGTAAAAACTGTTGTAGTTATCTTGTATTTTATGCTTCTGGCGTTGACTTCTTAGGCACTAAATATCCGATCTGGTGGAGCAACGCCCTAGAGTGAAGCCTAGGTTTCCCGGAAAGTAGAAATGACAATAACTTTCACACTGGTTGCAATTATTCGTTTTATACGATGGAAAAGCTGTTGCATCTTTATTGTATTTAATGCTTCTGTCGTTGACGTCTAAGGCCGTAGCTATTAGATGTGGTGGAGCAACGCAATAGAGTGACGTTTAGGTAGCCCGGAACGTAGAAATGACCATTACATTCGCAATGTTTGCTATTACTCGTTTTATACGATGGAAAAACTGTATTACTTAAATCGTATTTTATGCTTCTGGCGTTGACTTCTTATGCCCTAACTCTTCCATCTGGTGGAACAACGCACTATGGTGAAGCCTAGGTTGCCCGGAACGTAGAAATGACCATAACTTTCACACCGGTAGCAATTATTCGTTTTATACGATGGAAAAACAGTTCTATTTATTTTGTATTTTATGCTTCGGCCGTTGACTTCTAAAGCCATAACTATTCGATCTGTTGGAGCAACGCCCTAGGGTGAAGCCTAGGTTACCCGGAAAGTAGAAATGACCATAACTTTCATACTGGTTGCAATTATTCGTTTTATACGATGGAAAAACTGTTGAATTTATATTGTATTTTATGCTCCGGGCGTTGACTTCTAAGGCCCTAAATATTCAATCTGTTGGATCAACGCCCTAGGGTGAAGCCTAGGTTGCTCGGAATGTAGAAATGACCATAAGTCTCATACTGGTTGCAATTATTCGTTTTATACGATGGAAAAACTGTTGTATTTATATTGTATTTTATGCTTCTGGCGTTGACTTCTAAGGCCCTAACTATTCGATCTGGTGGAGCAACGCAATAGAGTGAAGCCTAGGTTGCCCGGAACGTAGAATGGGCCATCACTTTCAATCTGGTTGCAATTATTCCTGTTATATGATGGTAACACTGTTGTATTTTTTTTGCATTTTATGGTTCGGGCGTTGACTTCTACGGCCCTAACTATTGAACCTGTTGGAGCAACGCCCTAGGGTGAAGCCTAGGTTGCTCGGAAAGTAGAAATGACCATAAGTTTCATACTGGTTGCAATTGTTTGTTTTATACGATGGAAACACTGTTGTATTTATATTGTATTTTATGCTTCTGGCGTTGACTTCTTAGGCCCTAACTATTCGATCTGGTGGAGCAATGCCTCAGAGTTAAGCCTAGGATGCCCGAAACGCCGAAATGATCATTACTTTCACGCTTGTTGAAATTATTCCTGTTATACGATGAAAAGGCTGTTGTATCTGTATTGTATTTTATTCTTCACGCGTAGGCTTCTAAGGCCGTAGCTATTCGATATGGTGGAACACCGCCCTAGAGTGAAGCCTAGGATGCTCGGAACGTAGAAATGACCACTACTTTCACACTGTTTGCAATTATTCATTTAATACGATGGAAAAGCTGTTGTATTTATATCGTATTTTATGTTTCGGGCGTTGACTTCTTAGGCCCTAACACTTCGATCTGGTGGAGCAACGCCCTACAGTGAAGCCTAGGTTGCCCGGAACGAAGATATGACCATAACCTTCACACAGCTTGCAATTATTCGTTTTATACGGTGTAACGGTTGTTGCATTTATATTGTATTTTATGCCTCTGGCGTTGGCTTCTAAGGCCGTAGCTATTAGATGTGGTGGAGCAACGCCCTAGAGTGACGCCTAGGGTGCTCGGAACGTAGAAATGACCATTACTTTCACACTGGTTGCAATTATTCGTTTTATACGATGAAAAAGCTGTTGCATTTATATCGTATTTTATGCTTCTGGCGTTGACTTCTTAAGCCGTAACTATTCGATCTGGTGGAGCAACGCCCTGGAGTGAAGCCTAGGTTGCGCGGAACGTAGAATTGGCCATCACTTTCAAACTGGTTGCAATTATTCCTGTTATATGATGGACACACTGTTGTATTTTCATTGCATTTTATGCTTCGGGCGTTGACTTCTAAGGCCCTAACTATTCCGTCTGTTGGAGCAACGGCCTAGGGTGAAGCCTCGGTTGCCCGGAACGTAGAACTGACCATAACTTTCATACTGGTTGCAATTATTCGTTTTATATGATGGAAGAGCTGTTGTATTTATATTGTATTTTATGCTCCTGGCGTTCACTTCTTAGGCCCTAACTATTCGACCGGGTGGAACAACGCCCTGGGGTGAAGCCTAGGTTCCTCGGAATGTAGAAATGACCATAACATTCACACTGGTTGAAATTATTCGTTTTATACGATGGAAACACTGTTATATTTATATTGTATGTTATGCTTCTGGCGTTGATTTCTTAGGGCCTAACTATTCAATCTGGTGGAACAACGTCATAAGGTGCGGCCTAGGTTGCCCGGAACGTAGAAATGACCATCACTTCCATACTGGTAGCAATTATTCGTTTTATACGATGTAAAAACTGTTGTAGTTATCTTGTATTTTATGCTTCTGGCGTTGACTTCTTAGGCACTAAATATTCGATCTGGTGGAGCAACGCCCTAGAGTGAAGCCTAGGTTTCCCGGAAAGTAGAAATGACAATAACTTTCACACTGGTTGCAATTATTCGTTTTATACGATGGAAATGCTGTTGCATCTTTATTGTATTTAATGCTTCTGTCGTTGACGTCTAAGGCCGTAGCTATTAGATGTGGTGGAGCAACGCAATAGAGTGACGTTTAGGTAGCCCGGAACGTAGAAATGACCATCACTTCCATACTGGTAGCAATTATTCGTTTTATACGATGTAAAAACTGTTGTAGTTATCTTGTATTTTATGCTTCTGGCGTTGACTTCTTAGGCACTAAATATCCGATCTGGTGGAGCAACGCCCTAGAGTGAAGCCTAGGTTTCCCGGAAAGTAGAAATGACAATAACTTTCACACTGGTTGCAATTATTCGTTTTATACGATGGAAAAGCTGTTGCATCTTTATTGTATTTAATGCTTCTGTCGTTGACGTCTAAGGCCGTAGCTATTAGATGTGGTGGAGCAACGCAATAGAGTGACGTTTAGGTAGCCCGGAACGTAGAAATGACCATTACATTCGCAATGTTTGCTATTACTCGTTTTATACGATGGAAAAACTGTATTACTTAAATCGTATTTTATGCTTCTGGCGTTGACTTCTTATGCCCTAACTCTTCCATCTGGTGGAACAACGCACTATGGTGAAGCCTAGGTTGCCCGGAACGTAGAAATGACCATAACTTTCACACCGGTAGCAATTATTCGTTTTATACGATGGAAAAACAGTTCTATTTATTTTGTATTTTATGCTTCGGCCGTTGACTTCTAAAGCCATAACTATTCGATCTGTTGGAGCAACGCCCTAGGGTGAAGCCTAGGTTACCCGGAAAGTAGAAATGACCATAACTTTCATACTGGTTGCAATTATTCGTTTTATACGATGGAAAAACTGTTGAATTTATATTGTATTTTATGCTCCGGGCGTTGACTTCTAAGGCCCTAAATATTCAATCTGTTGGATCAACGCCCTAGGGTGAAGCCTAGGTTGCTCGGAATGTAGAAATGACCATAAGTCTCATACTGGTTGCAATTATTCGTTTTATACGATGGAAAAACTGTTGTATTTATATTGTATTTTATGCTTCTGGCGTTGACTTCTAAGGCCCTAACTATTCGATCTGGTGGAGCAACGCAATAGAGTGAAGCCTAGGTTGCCCGGAACGTAGAATGGGCCATCACTTTCAATCTGGTTGCAATTATTCCTGTTATATGATGGTAACACTGTTGTATTTTTTTTGCATTTTATGGTTCGGGCGTTGACTTCTACGGCCCTAACTATTGAACCTGTTGGAGCAACGCCCTAGGGTGAAGCCTAGGTTGCTCGGAAAGTAGAAATGACCATAAGTTTCATACTGGTTGCAATTGTTTGTTTTATACGATGGAAACACTGTTGTATTTATATTGTATTTTATGCTTCTGGCGTTGACTTCTTAGGCCCTAACTATTCGATCTGGTGGAGCAATGCCTCAGAGTTAAGCCTAGGATGCCCGAAACGCCGAAATGATCATTACTTTCACGCTTGTTGAAATTATTCCTGTTATACGATGAAAAGGCTGTTGTATCTGTATTGTATTTTATTCTTCACGCGTAGGCTTCTAAGGCCGTAGCTATTCGATATGGTGGAACACCGCCCTAGAGTGAAGCCTAGGATGCTCGGAACGTAGAAATGACCACTACTTTCGCACTGTTTGCAATTATTCATTTAATACGATGGAAAAGCTGTTGTATTTATATCGTATTTTATGCTTCGGGCGTTGACTTCTTAGGCCCTAACACTTCGATCTGGTGGAGCAACGCCCTACAGTGAAGCCTAGGTTGCCCGGAACGTAGATATGACCATAACCTTCACACTGGTTGCAATTATTCGTTTTATACGGTGTAACGGTTGTTGCATTTATATTGTATTTTATGCCTCTAGCGTTGGCTTCTAAGGCCGTAGCTATTAGATGTGGTGGAGCAACGCCCTAGAGTGACGCCTAGGGTGCTCGGAACGTAGAAATGACCATTACTTTCACACTGGTTGCAATTATTCGTTTAATACGATGAAAAAGCTGTTGCATTTATATCGTATTTTATGCTTCTGGCGTTGACTTCTTAGGCCGTAACTATTCTATCTGGTGGAGCAACGGCCTGGAGTGAAGCCTAGGTTGCGCGGAACGTAGAATTGGCCATCACTTTCAAACTGGTTGCAATTATTCCTGTTATATGATGGACACACTGTTGAATTTTCATTGCATTTTATGCTTCGGGCGTTGACTTCTAAGGCCCTAACTATTCCGTCTGTTGGAGCAACGGCCTAGGGTGAAGCCTAGGTTGCCCGGAACGTAGAACTGACCATAACTTTCATACTGGTTGCAATTATTCGTTTTATATGATGGAAGAGCTGTTGTATTTATATTGTATTTTATGCTCCTGGCGTTCACTTCTTAGGCCCTAACTATTCGACCGGGTGGAACAACGCCCTGGGGTGAAGCCTAGGTTCCTCGGAATGTAGAAATGACCATAACATTCACACTGGTTGAAATTATTCGTTTTATACGATGGAAACACTGTTATATTTATATTGTATGTTATGCTTCTGGCGTTGATTTCTTAGGGCCTAACTATTCAATCTGGTGGAACAACGTCATAGGGTGCGGCCTAGGTTGCCCGGAACGTAGAAATGACCATCACTTCCATACTGGTAGCAATTATTCGTTTTATACGATGTAAAAACTGTTGTAGTTATCTTGTATTTTATGCTTCTGTCGTTGACTTCTTAGGCACTAAATATTCGATCTGGTGGAGCAACGCCCTAGAGTGAAGCCTAGGTTTCCCGGAAAGTAGAAATGACAATAACTTTCACACTGGTTGCAATTATTCGTTTTATACGATGGAAAAGCTGTTGCATCTTTATTGTATTTAATGCTTCTGTCGTTGACGTCTAAGGCCGTAGCTATTAGATGTGGTGGAGCAACGCAATAGAGTGACGTTTAGGTAGCCCGGAACGTAGAAATGACCATCACTTCCATACTGGTAGCAATTATTCGTTTTATACGATGTAAAAACTGTTGTAGTTATCTTGTATTTTATGCTTCTGGCGTTGACTTCTTAGGCACTAAATATCCGATCTGGTGGAGCAACGCCCTAGAGTGAAGCCTAGGTTTCCCGGAAAGTAGAAATGACAATAACTTTCACACTGGTTGCAATTATTCGTTTTATACGATGGAAAAGCTGTTGCATCTTTATTGTATTTAATGCTTCTGTCGTTGACGTCTAAGGCCGTAGCTATTAGATGTGGTGGAGCAACGCAATAGAGTGACGTTTAGGTAGCCCGGAACGTAGAAATGACCATTACATTCGCAATGTTTGCTATTACTCGTTTTATACGATGGAAAAACTGTATTACTTAAATCGTATTTTATGCTTCTGGCGTTGACTTCTTATGCCCTACCCCTTCCATCTGGTGGAACAACGCACTATGGTGAAGCCTAGGTTGCCCGGAACGTAGAAATGACCATAACTTTCACACCGGTAGCAATTATTCGTTTTATACGATGGAAAAACAGTTCTATTTATTTTGTATTTTATGCTTCGGCCGTTGACTTCTAAAGCCATAACTATTCGATCTGTTGGAGCAACGCCCTAGGGTGAAGCCTAGGTTACCCGGAAAGTAGAAATGACCATAACTTTCATACTGGTTGCAATTATTCGTTTTATACGATGGAAAAACTGTTGAATTTATATTGTATTTTATGCTCCGGGCGTTGACTTCTAAGGCCCTAAATATTCAATCTGTTGGATCAACGCCCTAGGGTGAAGCCTAGGTTGCTCGGAATGTAGAAATGACCATAAGTCTCATACTGGTTGCAATTATTCGTTTTATACGATGGAAAAACTGTTGTATTTATATTGTATTTTATGCTTCTGGCGTTGACTTCTAAGGCCCTAACTATTCGATCTGGTGGAGCAACGCAATAGAGTGAAGCCTAGGTTGCCCGGAACGTAGAATGGGCCATCACTTTCAATCTGGTTGCAATTATTCCTGTTATATGATGGTAACACTGTTGTATTTTTTTTGCATTTTATGGTTCGGGCGTTGACTTCTACGGCCCTAACTATTGAACCTGTTGGAGCAACGCCCTAGGGTGAAGCCTAGGTTGCTCGGAAAGTAGAAATGACCATAAGTTTCATACTGGTTGCAATTGTTTGTTTTATACGATGGAAACACTGTTGTATTTATATTGTATTTTATGCTTCTGGCGTTGACTTCTTAGGCCCTAACTATTCGATCTGGTGGAGCAATGCCTCAGAGTTAAGCCTAGGATGCCCGAAACGCCGAAATGATCATTACTTTCACGCTTGTTGAAATTATTCCTGTTATACGATGAAAAGGCTGTTGTATCTGTATTGTATTTTATTCTTCACGCGTAGGCTTCTAAGGCCGTAGCTATTCGATATGGTGGAACACCGCCCTAGAGTGAAGCCTAGGATGCTCGGAACGTAGAAATGACCACTACTTTCGCACTGTTTGCAATTATTCATTTAATACGATGGAAAAGCTGTTGTATTTATATCGTATTTTATGCTTCGGGCGTTGACTTCTTAGGCCCTAACACTTCGATCTGGTGGAGCAACGCCCTACAGTGAAGCCTAGGTTGCCCGGAACGTAGATATGACCATAACCTTCACACTGGTTGCAATTATTCGTTTTATACGGTGTAACGGTTGTTGCATTTATATTGTATTTTATGCCTCTAGCGTTGGCTTCTAAGGCCGTAGCTATTAGATGTGGTGGAGCAACGCCCTAGAGTGACGCCTAGGGTGCTCGGAACGTAGAAATGACCATTACTTTCACACTGGTTGCAATTATTCGTTTAATACGATGAAAAAGCTGTTGCATTTATATCGTATTTTATGCTTCTGGCGTTGACTTCTTAGGCCGTAACTATTCTATCTGGTGGAGCAACGGCCTGGAGTGAAGCCTAGGTTGCGCGGAACGTAGAATTGGCCATCACTTTCAAACTGGTTGCAATTATTCCTGTTATATGATGGACACACTGTTGAATTTTCATTGCATTTTATGCTTCGGGCGTTGACTTCTAAGGCCCTAACTATTCCGTCTGTTGGAGCAACGGCCTAGGGTGAAGCCTAGGTTGCCCGGAACGTAGAACTGACCATAACTTTCATACTGGTTGCAATTATTCGTTTTATATGATGGAAGAGCTGTTGTATTTATATTGTATTTTATGCTCCTGGCGTTCACTTCTTAGGCCCTAACTATTCGACCGGGTGGAACAACGCCCTGGGGTGAAGCCTAGGTTCCTCGGAATGTAGAAATGACCATAACATTCACACTGGTTGAAATTATTCGTTTTATACGATGGAAACACTGTTATATTTATATTGTATGTTATGCTTCTGGCGTTGATTTCTTAGGGCCTAACTATTCAATCTGGTGGAACAACGTCATAGGGTGCGGCCTAGGTTGCCCGGAACGTAGAAATGACCATCACTTCCATACTGGTAGCAATTATTCGTTTTATACGATGTAAAAACTGTTGTAGTTATCTTGTATTTTATGCTTCTGTCGTTGACTTCTTAGGCACTAAATATTCGATCTGGTGGAGCAACGCCCTAGAGTGAAGCCTAGGTTTCCCGGAAAGTAGAAATGACAATAACTTTCACACTGGTTGCAATTATTCGTTTTATACGATGGAAAAGCTGTTGCATCTTTATTGTATTTAATGCTTCTGTCGTTGACGTCTAAGGCCGTAGCTATTAGATGTGGTGGAGCAACGCAATAGAGTGACGTTTAGGTAGCCCGGAACGTAGAAATGACCATCACTTCCATACTGGTAGCAATTATTCGTTTTATACGATGTAAAAACTGTTGTAGTTATCTTGTATTTTATGCTTCTGGCGTTGACTTCTTAGGCACTAAATATCCGATCTGGTGGAGCAACGCCCTAGAGTGAAGCCTAGGTTTCCCGGAAAGTAGAAATGACAATAACTTTCACACTGGTTGCAATTATTCGTTTTATACGATGGAAAAGCTGTTGCATCTTTATTGTATTTAATGCTTCTGTCGTTGACGTCTAAGGCCGTAGCTATTAGATGTGGTGGAGCAACGCAATAGAGTGACGTTTAGGTAGCCCGGAACGTAGAAATGACCATTACATTCGCAATGTTTGCTATTACTCGTTTTATACGATGGAAAAACTGTATTACTTAAATCGTATTTTATGCTTCTGGCGTTGACTTCTTATGCCCTACCCCTTCCATCTGGTGGAACAACGCACTATGGTGAAGCCTAGGTTGCCCGGAACGTAGAAATGACCATAACTTTCACACCGGTAGCAATTATTCGTTTTATACGATGGAAAAACAGTTCTATTTATTTTGTATTTTATGCTTCGGCCGTTGACTTCTAAAGCCATAACTATTCGATCTGTTGGAGCAACGCCCTAGGGTGAAGCCTAGGTTACCCGGAAAGTAGAAATGACCATAACTTTCATACTGGTTGCAATTATTCGTTTTATACGATGGAAAAACTGTTGAATTTATATTGTATTTTATGCTCCGGGCGTTGACTTCTAAGGCCCTAAATATTCAATCTGTTGGATCAACGCCCTAGGGTGAAGCCTAGGTTGCTCGGAATGTAGAAATGACCATAAGTCTCATACTGGTTGCAATTATTCGTTTTATACGATGGAAAAACTGTTGTATTTATATTGTATTTTATGCTTCTGGCGTTGACTTCTAAGGCCCTAACTATTCGATCTGGTGGAGCAACGCAATAGAGTGAAGCCTAGGTTGCCCGGAACGTAGAATGGGCCATCACTTTCAATCTGGTTGCAATTATTCCTGTTATATGATGGTAACACTGTTGTATTTTTTTTGCATTTTATGGTTCGGGCGTTGACTTCTACGGCCCTAACTATTGAACCTGTTGGAGCAACGCCCTAGGGTGAAGCCTAGGTTGCTCGGAAAGTAGAAATGACCATAAGTTTCATACTGGTTGCAATTGTTTGTTTTATACGATGGAAACACTGTTGTATTTATATTGTATTTTATGCTTCTGGCGTTGACTTCTTAGGCCCTAACTATTCGATCTGGTGGAGCAATGCCTCAGAGTTAAGCCTAGGATGCCCGAAACGCCGAAATGATCATTACTTTCACGCTTGTTGAAATTATTCCTGTTATACGATGAAAAGGCTGTTGTATTTGTATTGTATTTTATGCTTCAGGCGTAGGCTTCTAAGGCCGTAGCTATTCGATATGGTGGAGCACCGCCCTAGAGTGAAGCCTAGGATGCTCGGAACGTAGAAATGACCACTACTTTCACACTGTTTGCAATTATTCATTTAATACGATGGAAAAGCTGTTGTATTTATATCGTATTTTATGCTTCGGGCGTTGACTTCTTAGGCCCTAACACTTCGATCTGGTGGAGCAACGCCCTACAGTGAAGCCTAGGTTGCCCGGAACGTAGATATGACCATAACCTTCACACAGCTTGCAATTATTCGTTTTATACGGTGTAACGGTTGTTGCATTTATATTGTATTTTATGCCTCTAGCGTTGGCTTCTAAGGCCGTAGTTATTAGATGTGGTGGAGCAACGCCCTAGAGTGACGCCTAGGGTGCTCGGAACGTAGAAATGACCATTACTTTCACACTGGTTGCAATTATTCGTTTTATACGATGAAAAAGCTGTTGCATTTATATCGTATTTTATGCTTCTGGCGTTGACTTCTTAGGCCGTAACTATTCGATCTGGTGGAGCAACGCCCTGGAGTGAAGCCTAGGTTGCGCGGAACGTAGAATTGGCCATCACTTTCAAACTGGTTGCAATTATTCCTGTTATATGATGGAAACACTGTTGTATTTTTATTGCATTTTATGCTTCGGGCGTTGACTTCTAAGACCCTAACTATTCCGTCTGTTGGAGCAACGGCCTAGGGTGAAGCCCAGGTTGCCCGGAACGTAGAAAAAACCATAACTTTACACTGGTAGCAATTATTCGTTTTATACAATGGAAAAACTGTTCTATTTATTTTGTATTTAATGCTTCGGGCGTTGGCTTCTAAGGCCCTAACTGTTTGATCTGGTGGAGCAACGCCCTGGAGTGAAGCCTAGGTTGCCCGGAACTTAGAAATGACCATAACTTTCACACTGGCTGCTATTATTCGTTTTATACGATGGAAAAACTGTTATATTTATATTGTATTTAATGCTTCTGGCGTTGACTTCTTAGCCCCTAACTATTCGATCTGGTGGAACAACGCAATAGAGTGAAGCCTAGGTTGCCCGGAACGTAGAATTGGCCATCACTGTCTAACTGGTTGCAATTATTCCTGTCACATGATGGTAACACTGTTGTATTTTTTTTGCATTTTATGGTTCGGGCGTTGACTTCGACGGCCCTAACTATTCAACCTGTTGGAGCAACGCCCTAGGGTGAAGCCTAGGTTGCTCGGAAAGTAGAAATGACCATAAGTTTCATACTGGTTGCAATTATTCGTTATATACGATGGAAAAACTGTTGTATTTATATTGTATTTTATGCTTCTGGCGTAACTTCTAAGGAACTAACTATTCGATCTGGTGGAGCAATGCCTCAGAGTTAAGTCTAGGATGCCCGAAACGCCGAAATGATCATTACTTTCACGCTTGTTGAAATTATTCCTGTTATACGATGAAAAGGCTGTTGTATCTGTATTGTATTTTATTCTTCACGCGTAGGCTTCTAAGGCCGTAGCTATTCGATATGGTGGAACACCGCCCTAGAGTGAAGCCTAGGATGCTCGGAACGTAGAAATGACCACTACTTTCACACTGTTTGCAATTATTCATTTAATACGATGGAAAAGCTGTTGTATTTATATCGTATTTTATGCTTCGGGCGTTGACTTCTTAGGCCCTAACACTTCGATCTGGTGGAGCAACGCCCTAGAGTGAAGCCTAGGTTGCCCGGAACGTAGATATGACCATAACCTTCACACAGGTTGCAATTATTCGTTTTATACGGTGTAACGGTTGTTGCATTTATATTGTATTTTATGCCTCTAGCGTTGGCTTCTAAGGCCGTAGCTATTAGATGTGGTGGAGCAACGCCCTAGAGTGACGCCTAGGGTGCTCGGAACGTAGAAATGACCATTACTTTCACACTGGTTGCAATTATTCGTTTAATACGATGAAAAAGCTGTTGCATTTATATCGTATTTTATGCTTCTGGCGTTGACTTCTTAGGCCGTAACTATTCTATCTGGTGGAGCAACGGCCTGGAGTGAAGCCTAGGTTGCCCGGAACGTAGAAATGACCATAACTTTACACTGGCAGCAATTATTCGTTTTATACAATGGAAAAACTGTTCTATTTATTTTGTATTTAATGCTTCGGGCGTTGGCTTCTAAGGCCCTAACTGTTTGATCTGGTGGAGCAACGCCCTGGAGTGAAGCCTAGGTTGCCCGGAACTTAGAAATGACCATAACTTTCACACTGGCTGCTATTATTCGTTTTATACGATGGAAAAACTGTTATATTTATATTGTATTTTATGCTTCTGGCGTTGACTTCTTAGGCCCTAACTATTCCATCTGGTGGAAAAACGACCTAGGGTGAAGCCAACGTTGCCTGGAACGTAGAAATGACCATAACTTTCACACGGGTTCAATTATTCCTGTTATAGGATGGAAAGACTGTTGTATTTTTCTTGTATTTTATACTTCAGGCGTTGACTTCTGAGGCCGTAGCTATTCGATGTGGTGGAAGGACGCCATAGAGTGAAGCCTAGGTATCCCGGAACGTAGAAATGACCATAAGTTTCATACTGGTTGCAATTATCCCTTTTATACGATGGAAAAACTGTTGTATTTATATTGTATTTTATGCTTCTGGCGTTCACTTCTGTGGCCCTAACTATTCGATCTGGTGGAGCAACGCCCTAGAGTGAAGCCTAGGTTGCTCGGAACGTAGAAATGACCATAACTTTCACACTGGTTGCTATCATTCGATTTATACGATGGAAAAACTGTTATATTTACATTGTATTTTATACTTCTGGCGTTCACTTCTTAGGCCCTAACTATTCGATCTGTTGGAACAACGCCCTGTGGTGAAGTCTAGGTTGCCCGGAACGTAGAAATGACCATAACTTTCACACTGGTCGCTATTATTCGCATTATACGATTGAAAAACTGTTATATTTATATTGTATATTATGCTTCTGGCGTTGCCTTCTTAGGCCCTAACTATTCAATCTGTTGGATCAACGTCCTAGAGTGAAGCATAGGTTGCTCGGAATGTAGAAATGACGTTAACTTTCATACTGGTTGCAATTATTCGTTTTATACGATGGAAAAACTGTTGTATTTATATTGTATTTTATTCTTCTGGCGTTGACTTCTAATGCACTAACTATTCGATCTGCCGGAGCAACGCCCTAGAGTGAAGCCGAGGTTTCCCGGAACGTAGGAATGTCCATCACTTTCAAACTGGTTGCAATTATTCCTGTTATATGACGGAAAAACTGTTGTATTTTTATTGCATTTTATGCTTCGGGCATTGACTTCTAAGGCCCTAACTATTCAATCTGTTGGAGCAACGCCCCAGGGGGTAGCCTAGGTTGCCGGGATCGTAGAAATGACCATCACTTTCAATCTGGTTGCAATTATTCCTGTTATATGATGGTAACACTGTTGTATTTTTTTTGCATTTTATGGTTCGGGCGTTGACTTCTACGGCCCTAACTATTGAACCTGTTGGAGCAACGCCCTAGGGTGAAGCGTAGGTTGCTCGGAAAGTAGAAATGACCATAAGTTCCCATACTGGTTGCAATTATTTGTTTTATACGATGGAAACACTGTTGTATTTATATTGTATTTTATGTTTCTGGCGTTGACTGCTTAGGCCCTAACTATTCGATCTGGTGGAGCAACGCCCTAGAGTGAAGCCTAGGTTACCCGGAACCTAGAAATGACCATAACTTTTACACTGGCAGCAATTATTCCTTTTATACGATGGGAAAGCTGTTGTATTTATATCGTATTTTATTCTTCTGGCGTTTACTTCTAAGGACCTAACTATTCGATCAGTGGAGCAAAGCCCTAGAGTGAATCCTAGGTTGCTGGGAATGTAGAAATGACCATAACTTTCACACTGGTTGCAATTATTCGTTTTATACGATGCAAACGCTGTTGTATTTATATCGTATTTTATGCTTCTGGCGTTTACTTCAATGGACCTAACTATTCGATCTGTTGCAGCAACGCCCTAGAGTGAATCCTAGGTTGCTCGTAATGTAGAACAGACCATAACTTTCACACTGGTTGCAATTATTCGTTTTATACGATGGAAACCCTGTTGTATTTATATTATACTTTATGCCTCTGGCGTTGACTTCTAAGGCCGTAGCTACTAGATGTGGAGGAGCAACGCCCTAGGGTGACGCCTAGGGTGCTCGGAACGTAGAAATGACCATTACTTTCACACTGGTTGCAATTATTCGTTTTATACGATGGGAAAGCTGTTGTATTTATATCGTATTTTATGCTTCTGGCGTTGACTTCTTAGGCCGTAACTATTCGGTCTTGTGGAGCAACGCCCTGGAGTGAAACCTAGGTTGCCCGGAACGTAGAATTGGCCATCACTTTCAAACTGGTTGCAATTATTCGTTTTATACGATGGAAAAGCTGTTGTATTTTTATTGCATTTTATGCTTCGGGCGTTGACTTCTAAGGCCCTAACTATTCAATCTGTTGGAGCAACTCCCTAGGGTGAAGCCTAGGTTGCTCGGAAAGTAGAAATGACCATCAGTTTCATACTGGTTGCAATTATTCGTTTTATACGATGGAAAAACTGTTGTATTTATATTGTACTTTATGCCGCTGGCGTTGACTTCTAAGGCCGTAGCTACTAGATGTGGAGGAGCAACGCCCTAGGGTGACGCCTAGGGTGCTCGGAACGTAGAAATGACCATTACTTTCACACTGGTTGCAATTATTCGTTTTATACGATGGGAAAGCTGTTGTATTTATATCGTATTTTATGCTTCTGGCGTTGACTTCTTAGGCCGTAACTATTCGGTCTGGTGGAGCAACGCCCTGGAGTGAAACCTAGGTTGCCCGGAACGTAGAATTGGCCATCACTTTCAAACTGGTTGCAATTATTCGTTTTATACGATGGAAAAGCTGTTGTATTTTTATTGCATTTTATGCTTCGGGCGTTGACTTCTAAGGCCCTAACTATTCAATCTGTTGGAGCAACGCCCTAGGGTGAAGCCTAGGTTGCTCGGAAAGTAGAAATGACCATCAGTTTCATACTGGTTGCAATTATTCGTTTTATACGATGGAAAAACTGTTGTATTTATATTGTATTTTTTGCTTCTGGCGTTGACTTCTAAGGCCCCAGCTATCCGATCTGGTGGAACAACGGCCTAGGGTGAAGCCTAGCTTGCCCGGAACGTAGAAATGACCATTACTTTCACACTGTTTGCAATTATTCCTTTTATACGATGGAAAAGCTGTTGTATTTATATCGTATTTTATGCTTCTGGCGTTGACTTCTTAGGCCGTAACTATTCGGTCTGGTGGAGCAACGCCCTGGAGTGAAACCTAGGTTGCCCGGAACGTAGAATTGGCCATCACTTTCAAACTGGTTGCAATTATTCCTGATATATGATGGTAACACAGTTGTATTTTTTTTGCATTTTCTGTTTCGGGCGTTCACTTCTAAGGACCTAACTATTCGATCTGGTGGAGGAGCGCCCTAGAGTGAGTCCTAGGTTGCTCGTTATGTAGAAATGACCATAACTTTCACACTGGTTGCAACTATTCGTTTTATACGATGGAAACGCTGTTGTATTTATATCGTATTTTATGCTTCTGGCGTTTACTTCTAAGGACCTAACTATTCGATCTGGTGGAGCAACGCCCTAGAGTGAATCCTAGGTTGCTCGGAATATAGAAATGACCATAACTTTCACACTGGTTGCAATTATTCGTTTTGTACAATGGAAACGCTGTTGTATTTATATTGTACTTTAAGCCTCTGGTGTTGACTTCTAAGGCCGTAGCGATTAGATGTGGTGGAGCAACGCCCTAGAGTGACGCCTAGGGTGCTCGGAACGTAGAAATGACCATTACTTTCACACTGGTTCCAATTATTCGTTTTATGCGATGGAAAAGATGTTGTATTTATATCGTATTTTATGCTTCTGGCGTTGACTTCTTAGGCCGTAACTATTCGGTCTGGTGGAGCAACGCCCTGGTGTGAAACCTAGGTTGCCCGGAACGTAAAATTGGCCATCACTCTCAAACTGGTTGCAATTATTCCTGTTATATGATGGAAACACTGTTGTATTTTTTTTGCATTTTATGGTTGGGACGTTGACTTCTAAGGCCCTAACTATTCAATCTGTTGGAGCAAGGCCCTAGGGTGAAGCCTAGCTTGCTCGGAAAGTAGAAATGACCATAAGGTTCATACTGGTTGCAATTATTCGTTTTATACGATGGAAACACTGTTGTATTTTTATTGCATTTTATGCTTCGGGCGTTGACTTCTAAGGCCCTAACTATTCAATCTGTTGGAGCAACGCCCTAGGGTGAAGCCTAGGTTGCTCGGAAAGTAGAAATGACCATCAGTTTCATACTGGTTGCAATTATTCGTTTTATACGATGGAAAAACTGTTGTATTTTTATTGCATTTTATGCTTCGGGCGTTGACTTCTAAGGCCCTAACTATTCATTCTGTTGGAGCAACGCCCTAGGGTGAAGCCTAGGTTGCTCGGAAAGTATAAATGGCCATAAGTTTCATACTGGTTGCAATTATTCGTTTTATACGATGGAAAAACTGTTGTATTTATATCGTATTTTATGCTTCTGGCGTTGACTTCTTAGGCCGTAACTATGCGGCCTGGTGGAGCAACGCCCTGGAGTGAAACCTAGGTTGCCCGGAACGTAGAATTGGCCATCACTTTCAAACTGGTTGCAATTATTCCTGATATATGATGGAAACACAGTTGTATTTTTTTTGCATTTTATGTTTCGGGCGTTCACTTCTAAGGTCATAACTATTCAATCTGTGGGAGCAACGCCCTAGGGTGAAGCCTAGGTTGCTCGGAAAGTAGAAATGACCATAAGTTTCATACTGGTTGCAATTATTCGTTTTATACGATGAAAAGCTGTTGTATTTATATAGTGTTTTATGCTTCTGGCGTTGACTTCTGAGGCACTAACTATTCGATCTGGTGGAGCAACGCCCTAGAGTGAAGCCTAGGTTGCCCGGGACGTAGAATTGGCCATCACTTTCAAACTGGATGCAATTATTCCTGTTATATTATGGAAACACTGTTGTATTTTTATTGTATTTTATGCTTCGGGCGTTGACTTCTAAGGCCCTAACTATTCAATCCGTTGGCGGAACGCCCTAGGGTGAAGCCTATGTTGCTCGGAAAATAGAAATGACCATAAGTTTCATACTGGTTGCAATTATTCGATTTAGACGATGGAAAAACTGTTGTATCTATATTGTATTTTATGCTTCTGGCGTTGACTTCTAAGGCACTAACTATTCGATCTGGTGGAGCAACGCCCTAGAGTGAAGCCTAGGTTGCCCGGAAGGTAGAATTGGCCATCACTTTCATACTGGTTGCAATTATTCGTTTTATACGATGGAAAAACTGTTGTATTTATATTGTATTTTATGCTTCCGGCGTTGACTTCTAAGGCACTAACTATTCAACCTGGTGGAGCAACGCCCTACAGTGAAGCCTAGGTTGCCCGGAACGTAGAATTGGCCATCACTTTGAAACTGGTTGCAATTATTCCTGTTATATGATGGAATCTCTGTTGTATTTTTTTTGCATTTTATGGTTCGGGCGTTGACTTCTAAGGCCCTAACTATTCAATCCGTTGGAGCAACGCCCTAGGGTGAAGCCTAGGTTGCTCGGAAAGTAGAAATGACCATATGCTTCACACTGGTTGCAATTAATCCTTTTATACGATGGAAAAACTGTTGTATTTTTATTGCATTTTATGCTTCCGGCGTAGACGTCTATGGCCCTAACTATTCAATCTGTTGGAGCAACGCCCAAGGGTGAAGCCTAGGTTGCCCGGAAAGAAGAAATGACGTTAACTTTCATACTGGTTGCAATTATTCGTTTTATACGATGGAAAAACTGTTGTATTTATATTGTATTTTATTCTTCTGGCGTTGACTTCTAATGCACTAACTATTCGATCTGCCGGAGCAACGCCCTAGAGTGAAGCCGAGGTTTCCCGGAACGTAGGAATGACCATCACTTTCAAACTGGTTGCAATTATTCCTGTTATATGACGGAAAAACTGTTGTATTTTTATTGCATTTTATGCTTCGGGCATTGACTTCTAAGGCCCTAACTATTCAATCTGTTGGAGCAACGCCCCAGGGAGTAGCCTAGGTTGCCGGGATCGTAGAAATGACCATCACTTTCAATCTGGTTGCAATTATTCCTGTTATATGATGGTAACACTGTTGTATTTCTAGTGAATTTTATGCTTCTGGCGCTGACTTCTAGGGCACTAACTATTCGATCTGGTGAAGCAGCGCCCTAGGGTGGAGCATAGGTTGCCCGGATCGCAGAAATGACCATTACTTTTACACTGGTTTCAATTATTCGATTTATACGATGGAAAAACTGTTGTATTTTTATTGCATTTTATGCTTCGGGCGTTGACTTCTAAGGCCCTAACTATTCATTCTGTTGGAGCAACGCCCTAGGGTGAAGCCTAGGTTGCTCGGAAAGTAGAAATGACCATCAGTTTCATACTGGTTGCAATTATTCGTTTTATACGATGGAAAAACTGTTGTATTTATATTGTATTTTATGCTTCTGGCGTTGACTTCTAAGGCCCCAGCTATTCGATCTGGTGGAGCAACGCCCTAGAGTGAAGCCTAGGTTGCCCGGAAAGGAGAAATGACCATCACTTTCAAACTGGTTGCAATTAATCCTGTTATACGATGGAAAAACTGTTGTATTTTTATTGCATTTTATGCTTCTGGCGTTGACTTCTAAGGCCCTAACTATTCAATCTGTTAGAGCAAGTCCCTAGGGTGAAGCCTAGGTTGCTCGGAAAGTAGAAATGGCCATAAGTTTCATACTGGTTGCAATTATTCGTTTTATACGATGGAAAAACTGTTGTATTTATATCGTATTTTATGCTTCTGGCGTTGACTTCTTAGGCCGTAACTATGCGGCCTGGTGGAGCAACGCCCTGGAGTGAAACCTAGGTTGCCCGGAACGTAGAATTGGCCATCACTTTCAAACTGGTTGCAATTATTCCTGATATATGATGGAAACACAGTTGTATTTTTTTTGCATTTTATGTTTCGGGCGTTCACTTCTAAGGTCATAACTATTCAATCTGTGGGAGCAACGCCCTAGGGTGAAGCCTAGATTGCTCGGAAAGTAGAAATGACCATAAGTTTCATACTGGTTGCAATTATTCGTTTTATACGATGAAAAGCTGTTGTATTTATATAGTGTTTTATGCTTCTGGCGTTGACTTCTGAGGCACTAACTATTCGATCTGGTGGAGCAACGCCCTAGAGTGAAGCCTAGGTTGCCCGGGACGTAGAATTGGCCATCACTTTCAAACTGGATGCAATTATTCCTGTTATATTATGGAAACACTGTTGTATTTTTATTGTATTTTATGCTTCGGGCGTTGACTTCTAAGGCCCTAACTATTCAATCCGTTGGCGGAACGCCCTAGGGTGAAGCCTATGTTGCTCGGAAAATAGAAATGACCATAAGTTTCATACTGGTTGCAATTATTCGATTTATACGATGGAAAAACTGTTGTATCTATATTGTATTTTATGCTTCTGGCGTTGACTTCTAAGGCACTAACTATTCGATCTGGTGGAGCAACGCCCTAGAGTGAAGCCTAGGTTGCCCGGAAGGTAGAATTGGCCATCACTTTCATACTGGTTGCAATTATTCGTTTTATACGATGGAAAAACTGTTGTATTTATATTGTATTTTATGCTTCCGGCGTTGACTTCTAAGGCACTAACTATTCGACCTGGTGGAGCAACGCCCTACAGTGAAGCCTAGGTTGCCCGGAACGTAGAATTGGCCATCACTTTGAAACTGGTTGCAATTATTCCTGTTATATGATGGAATCTCTGTTGTATTTTTTTTGCATTTTATGGTTCGGGCGTTGACTTCTAAGGCCCTAACTATTCAATCCGTTGGAGCAACGCCCTAGGGTGAAGCCTAGGTTGCTCGGAAAGTAGAAATGACTATATGCTTCACACTGGTTGCAATTAATCCTTTTATACGATGGAAAAACTGTTGTATTTTTATTGCATTTTATGCTTCCGGCGTAGACGTCTATGGCCCTAACTATTCAATCTGTTGGAGCAACGCCATAGAGTGAATCCTAGGTTGCTCGGAATGTAGAAATGACCATAACTTTCACACTGGTTGCAATTATTCGTTTTATACGATGCAAACGCTGTTGTATTTATATCGTATTTTATGCTTCTGGCGTTTACTTCAATGGACCTAACTATTCGATCTGTTGCAGCAACGCCCTAGAGTGAATCCTAGGTTGCTCGTAATGTAGAACAGACCATAACTTTCACACTGGTTGCAATTATTCGTTTTATACGATGGAAACCCTGTTGTATTTATATTGTACTTTATGCCTCTGGCGTTGACTTCTAAGGCCGTAGCTACTAGATGTGGAGGAGCAACGCCCTAGGGTGACGCCTAGGGTGCTCGGAACGTAGAAATGACCATTACTTTCACACTGGTTGCAATTATTCGTTTTATACGATGGGAAAGCTGTTGTATTTATATCGTATTTTATGCTTCAGGCGTTGACTTCTTAGGCCGTAACTATTGGGTCTGGTGGAGCAACGCCCTGGAGTGAAACCTAGGTTGCCCGGAACGTAGAATTGGCCATCACTTTCAAACTGGTTGCAATTATTCGTTTTATACGATGGAAAAGCTGTTGTATTTTTATTGCATTTTATGCTTCGGGCGTTGACTTCTAAGGCCCTAACTATTCAATCTGTTGGAGCAACGCCCTAGGGTGAAGCCTAGGTTGCTCGGAAAGTAGAAATGACCATCAGTTTCATACTGGTTGCAATTATTCGTTTTATACGGTGGAAAAACTGTTGTATTTATATTGTACTTTATGCCTCTGGCGTTGACTTCTAAGGCCGTAGCTACTAGATGTGGAGGAGCAACGCCCTAGGGTGACGCCTAGGGTGCTCGGAACGTAGAAATGACCATTACTTTCACACTGGTTGCAATTATTCGTTTTATACGATGGGAAAGCTGTTGTATTTATATCGTATTTTATGCTTCTGGCGTTGACTTCTTAGGCCGTAACTATTCGGTCTGGTGGAGCAACGCCCTGGAGTGAAACCTAGGTTGCCCGGAACGTAGAATTGGCCATCACTTTCAAACTGGTTGCAATTATTCGTTTTATACGATGGAAAAGCTGTTGTATTTTTATTGCATTTTATGCTTCGGGCGTTGACTTCTGAGGCCCTAACTATTCAATCTGTTGGAGCAACGCCCTAGGGTGAAGCCTAGGTTGCTCGGAAAGTAGAAATGACCGTCAGTTTCATACTGGTTGCGATTATTCGTTTTATACGATGGAAAAACTGTTGTATTTATATTGTATTTTATGCTTCTGGCGTTGACTTCTAAGGCCCCAGCTATCCGATCTGGTGGAACAACGGCCTAGGGTGAAGCCTAGCTTGCCCGGAACGTAGAAATGACCATTACTTTCACACTGTTTGCAATTATTCCTTTTATACGATGGAAAAGCTGTTGTATTTATATCGTATTTTATGCTTCTGGCGTTGACTTCTTAGGCCGTAACTATTCGGTCTGGTGGAGCAACGCCCTGGAGTGAAACCTAGGTTGCCCGGAACGTAGAATTGGCCATCACTTTCAAACTGGTTGCAATTATTCCTGATATATGATGGTAACACAGTTGTATTTTTTTTGCATTTTCTGTTTCGGGCGTTCACTTCTAAGGACCTAACTATTCGATCTGGTGGAGGAGCGCCCTAGAGTGAGTCCTAGGTTGTTCGGAATGTAGAAATGACCATAACTTTCACACTGGTTGCAATTATTCGTTTTATGCGATGGAAAAGGTGTTGTATTTATATCGTATTTTATGCTTCTGGCGTTGACTTCTTAGGCCGTAACTGTTCGGTCTGGTGGAGCAACGCCCTGGAGTGAAACCTAGATTGCCCGGAACGTAGAATTGGCCATCACTTTCAAACTGGTTGCAATTATTCCTGTTATATGATGGAAACACTGTTGTATTTTTTTTGCATTTTATGGTTCGAGCGTAGACTTCTAAGGCCCTAACTATTCAATCTGTTGGAGCAACGCCCTAGGGTGAAGCCTAGGTTGCTCGGAAAGTAGAAATGACCATAAGTTTCATACTGCTTGCAATTATTCGTTTTATACGATGAAAAGCTGTTGTTTTTATATAGTGTTTTATGTTTCGGGCGTTCACTTCTAAGGACCTAACTATTCGATCTGGTGGAGGAGCGCCCTAGAGTGAGTCCTAGGTTGCTCGTTATGTAGAAATGACCATAACTTTCACACTGGTTGCAATTATTCGTTTTATACGATGGAAACGCTGTTGTATTTATATCGTATTTTATGCTTCTGGCGTTTACTTCTAAGGACCTAACTATTCGATCTGGTGGAGCAACGCCCTAGAGTGAATCCTAGGTTGCTCGGAATATAGAAATGACCATAACTTTCACACTGGTTGCAATTATTCGTTTTATACAATGGAAACGCTGTTGTATTTATATTGTACTTTAAGCCTCTGGTGTTGACTTCTAAGGCCGTAGCGATTAGATGTGGTGGAGCAACGCCCTAGAGTGACGCCTAGGGTGCTCGGAACGTAGAAATGACCATTACTTTCACACTGTTTGCAATTATTCCTTTTATACGATGGAAAAGCTGTTGTATTTATATCGTATTTTATGCTTCTGGCGTTGACTTCTTAGGCCGTAACTATTCGGTCTGGTGGAGCAACGCCCTGGAGTGAAACCTAGGTTGCTCGGAACGTAGAATTGGCCATCACTTTCAAACTGGTTGCAATTATTCCTGTTATATGATGGAAACACTGTTGTATTTTTTTTGCATTTTATGGTTCGGGCGTTGACATCTTAAGGCCCTAACTATTCAATCCGTTGGAGCAACGCCCTAGGGTGAAGCCTAGGTTGCTCGGAAAGTAGAAGTGACCATAAGTTTCATACTGGTTGCAATTATTTGTTTCATACGATGAAAAACTGTTGTATTTATATTGTATTTTATGCTTCTGGCGTTGACTTCTAAGGCCCCAGCTATCCGATCTGGTGGAACAACGGCCTAGGGTGAAGCCTAGCTTGCCCGGAACGTAGAAATGACCATTACTTTCACACTGTTTGCAATTATTCCTTTTATACGATGGAAAAGCTGTTGTATTTATATCGTATTTTATGCTTCTGGCGTTGACTTCTTAGGCCGTAACTATTCGGTCTGGTGGAGCAACGCCCTGGAGTGAAACCTAGGTTGCCCGGAACGTAGAATTGGCCATCACTTTCAAACTGGTTGCAATTATTCCTGATATATGATGGTAACACAGTTGTATTTTTTTTGCATTTTCTGTTTCGGGCGTTCACTTCTAAGGACCTAACTATTCGATCTGGTGGAGGAGCGCCCTAGAGTGAGTCCTAGGTTGTTCGGAATGTAGAAATGACCATAACTTTCACACTGGTTGCAATTATTCGTTTTATGCGATGGAAAAGATGTTGTATTTATATCGTATTTTATGCTTCTGGCGTTGACTTCTTAGGCCGTAACTATTCGGTCTGGTGGAGCAACGCCCTGGAGTGAAACCTAGGTTGCCCGGAACGTAGAATTGGCCATCACTTTCAAACTGGTTGCAATTATTCCTGATATATGATGGTAACACAGTTGTATTTTTTTTGCATTTTATGTTTCGGGCGTTCACTTCTAAGGACCTAACTATTCGATCTGGTGGAGGAGCGCCCTAGAGTGAGTCCTAGGTTGCTCGTTATGTAGAAATGACCATAACTTTCACACTGGTTGCAATTATTCGTTTTATACGATGGAAACGCTGTTGTATTTATATCGTATTTTATGCTTCTGGCGTTTACTTCTAAGGACCTAACTATTCGATCTGGTGGAGCAACGCCCTAGAGTGAATCCTAGGTTGCTCGGAATATAGAAATGACCATAACTTTCACACTGGTTGCAATTATTCGTTTTATACAATGGAAACGCTGTTGTATTTATATTGTACTTTAAGCCTCTGGTGTTGACTTCTAAGGCCGTAGCGATTAGATGTGGTGGAGCAACGCCCTAGAGTGACGCCTAGGGTGCTCGGAACGTAGAAATGACCATTACTTTCACACTGTTTGCAATTATTCCTTTTATACGATGGAAAAGCTGTTGTATTTATATCGTATTTTATGCTTCTGGCGTTGTCTTCTTAGGCCGTAACTATTCGGTCTGGTGGAGCAACGCCCTGGAGTGAAACCTAGGTTGCCCGGAACGTAGAATTGGCCATCACTTTCAAACTGGTTGCAATTATTCCTGATATATGATGGTAACACAGTTGTATTTTTTTTGCATTTTATGTTTCGGGCGTTCACTTCTAAGGACCTAACTATTCGATCTGGTGGAGGAGCGCCCTAGAGTGAGTCCTAGGTTGCTCGTTATGTAGAAATGACCATAACTTTCACACTGGTTGCAATTATTCGTTTTATACGATGGAAACGCTGTTGTATTTATATCGTATTTTATGCTTCTGGCGTTTACTTCTAAGGACCTAACTATTCGATCTGGTGGAGCAACGCCCTAGAGTGAATCCTAGGTTGCTCGGAATATAGAAATGACCATAACTTTCACACTGGTTGCAATTATTCGTTTTATACAATGGAAACGCTGTTGTATTTATATTGTACTTTAAGCCTCTGGTGTTGACTTCTAAGGCCGTAGCGATTAGATGTGGTGGAGCAACGCCCTAGAGTGACGCCTAGGGTGCTCGGAACGTAGAAATGACCATTACTTTCACACTGTTTGCAATTATTCCTTTTATACGATGGAAAAGCTGTTGTATTTATATCGTATTTTATGCTTCTGGCGTTGACTTCTTAGGCCGTAACTATTCGGTCTGGTGGAGCAACGCCCTGGAGTGAAACCTAGGTTGCCCGGAACGTAGAATTGGCCATCACTTTCAAACTGGTTGCAATTATTCCTGATATATGATGGTAACACAGTTGTATTTTTTTTGCATTTTCTGTTTCGGGCGTTCACTTCTAAGGACCTAACTATTCGATCTGGTGGAGGAGCGCCCTAGAGTGAGTCCTAGGTTGTTCGGAATGTAGAAATGACCATAACTTTCACACTGGTTGCAATTATTCGTTCTATGCGATGGAAAAGGTGTTGTATTTATATCGTATTTTATGCTTCTGGCGTTGACTTCTTAGGCCGTAACTATTCGGTCTGGTGGAGCAACGCCCTGGAGTGAAACCTAGGTTGCCCGGAACGTAGAATTGGCCATCACTTTCAAACTGGTTGCAATTATTCCTGTTATATGATGGAAACACTGTTGTATTTTTTTTGCATTTTATGGTTCGGGCGTTGACATCTTAAGGCCCTAACTATTCAATCCGTTGGAGCAACGCCCTAGGGTGAAGCCTAGGTTGCTCGGAAAGTAGAAGTGACCATAAGTTTCATACTGGTTGCAATTATTTGTTTCATACGATGAAAAACTGTTGTATTTATATTGTATTTTATGCTTCTGGCGTTGACTTCTAAGGCACTAACTATTCGATCTGGTGGAGCAACGCCCTAGAGTGAAGCCTAGGATGCCAGGAACGTAGAATTGGCCATCACTTTCAAACTGGTCGCAATTATTCCTGTTATATGATCGAAACACTGTTGTATTTTTTTTGCATTTTATGGTTCGAGCGTAGACTTCTAAGGCCCTAACTATTCAATCTGTTGGAGCAACGCCCTAGGGTGAAGCCTAGGTTGCTCGGAAAGTAGAAATGACCATAAGTTTCATACTGCTTGCAATTATTCGTTTTATACGATGAAAAGCTGTTGTATTTATATAGTGTTTTATGCTTCTGGCGTTGACTTCTAAGGCCCCAGCTATTCGATCTGGTGGAACAACGGCCTAGGGTGAAGCCTAGCTTGCCCGGAACGTAGAAATGACCATTACTTTCACACTGTTTGCAATTATTCCTTTTATACGATGGAAAAGCTGTTGTATTTATATCGTATTTTATGCTTCTGGCGTTGACTTCTTAGGCCGTAACTATTCGGTCTGGTGGAGCAACGCCCTGGAGTGAAACCTAGGTTGCCCGGAACGTAGAATTGGCCATCACTTTCAAACTGGTTGCAATTATTCCTGATATATGATGGTAACACAGTTGTATTTTTTTTGCATTTTCTGTTTCGGGCGTTCACTTCTAAGGACCTAAGTATTCGATCTGGTGGAGGAGCGCCCTAGAGTGAGTCCTAGGTTGTTCGGAATGTAGAAATGACCATAACTTTCACACTGGTTGCAATTATTCGTTTTATGCGATGGAAAAGATGTTGTATTTATATCGTATTTTATGCTTCTGGCGTTGACTTCTTAGGCCGTAACTATTCGGTCTGGTGGAGCAACGCCCTGGAGTGAAACCCAGGTTGCCCGGAACGTAGAATTGGCCATCACTTTCAAACTGGTTGCAATTATTCCTGTTATATGATGGAAACACTGTTGTATTTTTTTTGCATTTTATGGTTCGGGACTTGACATCTTAAGGCCCTAACTATTCAATCCGTTGGAGCAACGCCCTAGGGTGAAGCCTAGGTTGCTCGGAAAGTAGAAGTGACCATAAGTTTCATACTGGTTGCAATTATTTGTTTCATACGATGAAAAACTGTTGTATTTATATTGTATTTTATGCTTCTGGCGTTGACTTCTAAGGCACTAACTATTCGATCTGGTGGAGCAACTCCCTAGAGTGAAGCCTAGGTTACCAGGAACGTAGAATTGGCCATCACTTTCAAACTGGTCGCAATTATTCCTGTTATATGATCGAAACACTGTTGTATTTTTTTTGCATTTTATGGTTCGAGCGTAGACTTCTAAGGCCCTAACTATTCAATCTGTTGGAGCAACGCCCTAGGGTGAAGCCTAGGTTGCTCGGAAAGTAGAAATGACCATAAGTTTCATACTGGTTGCAATTATTCGTTTTATACGATGAAAAGCTGTTGTATTTATATAGTGTTTTATGCTTCTGGCGTTGACTTCTAAGGCCCCAGCTATTCGATCTGGTGGAACAACGGCCTAGGGTGAAGCCTAGCTTGCCCGGAACGTAGAAATGACCATTACTTTCACACTGTTTGCAATTATTCCTTTTATACGATGGAAAAGCTGTTGTATTTATATCGTATTTTATGCTTCTGGCGTTGACTTCTTAGGCCGTAACTATTCGGTCTGGTGGAGCAACGCCCTGGAGTGAAACCTAGGTTGCCCGGAACGTAGAATTGGCCATCACTCTCAAACTGGTTGCAATTATTCCTGATATATGATGGTAACACAGTTGTATTTTTTTTGCATTTTATGTTTCGGGCGTTCACTTCTAAGGACGTAACTATTCGATCTGGTGGAGGAGCGCCCTAGAGTGAGTCCTAGGTTGCTCGTTATGTAGAAATGACCATAACTTTCACACTGGTTGCAATTATTCGTTTTATACGATGGAAACGCTGTTGTATTTATATCGTATTTTATGCTTCTGGCGTTTACTTCTAAGGACCTAACTATTCGATCTGGTGGAGCAGCGCCCTAGAGTGAATCCTAGGTTGCTCGGAATATAGAAATGGCCATTACTTTCACACTGGTTGCAATTATTCGTTTTATACAATGGAAACGCTGTTGTATTTACATTGTACTTTAAGCCTCTGGTGTTGACTTCTAAGGCCGTAGCGATTAGATGTGGTGGAGCAACGCCCTAGAGTGACGCCTAGGGTGCTCGGAACGTAGAAATGACCATTACTTTCACACTGGTTCCAATTATTCGTTTTATGCGATGGAAAAGATGTTGTATTTATATCGTATTTTATGCTTCTGGCGTTGACTTCTTAGGCCTTAACTATTCGGTCTGGTGGAGCAACGCCCTGGAGTGAAACCTAGGTTGCTCGGAACGTAGAATTGGCCATCACTTTCAAACTGGTTGCAATTATTCCTGTTATATGATGGAAACACTGTTGTATTTTTTTTGCATTTTATGGTTCGGGCGTTGACATCTTAAGGCCCTAACTATTCAATCCGTTGGAGCAACGCCCTAGGGTGAAGCCTAGGTTGCTCGGAAAGTAGAAGTGACCATAAGTTTCATACTGGTTGCAATTATTTGTTTCATACGATGAAAAACTGTTGTATTTATATTGTATTTTATGCTTCTGGCGTTGACTTCTAAGGCCCTAACTATTCAATCTGTTGGAGCAACGCCCTAGGGTGAAGCCTAGGTTGCTCGGAAAGTAGAAATGACCATAAGTTTCATACTGGTTGCAATTATTCGTTTTATACGATGAAAAGCTGTTGTATTTATATAGTGTTTTATGCTTCTGGCGTTGACTTCTGAGGCACTAACTAATCGATCTGGTGGAGCAACGCCCTGGAGTGAAGCCTAGGTTGCCCGGGACGTAGAATTGGCCATCACTTTCAAACTGGATGCAATTATTCCTGTTATATTATGGAAACACTGTTGTATTTTTTTTGCATTTTATGGTTCGGGCGTAGACTTCTAAGGCCCTAACTATTCAATCTGTTGGAGCAACGCCCTAGGTTGAAGCCTAGGTTGCTCGGAAAGTAGAAATGACCATAAGTTTCATACTGGTTGCAATTATTCGTTTTATACGATGGAAAACTGTTGTATTTATATTGTATTTTATGCTTCGGGCGTTGACTTCTAAGGCCCTAACTATTCAATCCGTTGGAGCAACGCCCTAGGGTGAAGCCTAGGTTGCTCGGAAAGTAGAAATGTCCATATGCTTCATACTGGTTGCAATTATTTGTTTCTTACGATGGAAAAACTGTTGTATTTATATTGTATTTTATGCTTCTGGCGTTGACTTCTAAGGCACTAACTATTCGATGTGGTGGAGCAACGCCCTAGAGTGAAGCCTAGGTTGCCCGGAACGTAGAATTGGCCATCACTTTCAAACTGGTCGAAATTATTCCTGTTATATGATGGAAACACTGTTGTATTTTTTTTGCATTTTATGGTTCGGGCGTAGACTTCTAAGGCCCTAACTATTAAATCTGTTGGAGCAACGCCCTAGGTTGAAGCCTAGGTTGCTCGGAAAGTAGAAATGACCATAAGTTTCATACTGGTTGCAATTATTCGTTTTATACGATGGAAAACTGTTGTATTTATATTGTATTTTATGCTTCGGGCGTTGACTTCTAAGGCCCGAACTATTCAATCTGTTGAAGCAACGCCCTAGGGTGAAGCCTAGGTTGCTCGGAAAGTAGAAAGGGCCATAAGTTTCATACTGGTTGCAATTATTCGTTTTATACGATGGAAAAACTGTTGTATTTATATTGTATTTTATGCTTCTGGCGTTGACTTCTAAGGCCCTAGCTGTTCCATCCAGTGGAGCAACGCCCTAGAGTGAATCCTAGGTTGCCCGCAAAGGAGAAATGACCATCACGTTCAAACTGGTTGCAATTAATCCTTTTATACCATGGAAAAGCTGTTGTATTTCTATGGTATTTTATGCTTCTGGCGTTTACTTCTTAGGACCTATCTATTCGATCTGGTGGAGCAACGCCATAGAGTGAAGCCTAGGTTGCTCGGGATGTGGAAATGACCATAACTTTCACACTGGTTGCAATTATTCGTTTTATACGATGGAAACGCTGTTGTATTTATATAGTGTTTTATGCCTCTGGCGTTGACTTCTAAGTTCGTAGCTATTAGATGCGGTGGAGAAACGCCCTAGAGTGACGCCTAGGGTGCTCGGAACGTAGAAATGATGATTACGTTCACACTGGTTGCAATTATACGTTTTATACGATGGAAAAGCTGTTGTATTTATATCGTATTTTATGCTTCTGGCGTTGACTTCTTAGGCCGTAACTATTCCGTCTGGTGGAGCAACGCCCTGGTGTGAAACCGAGGTTGCCCGGAACGTAAAATTGGCCATCACTTTCAAACTGGTTGCAATTATTCCTGTTATATGATGGAAACACTGTTGTATTTTTTTTGCATTTTATGGTTGGGACGTTGACTTCTAAGGCCCTAACTATTCAATCTGTTGGAGCAAGGCCCTAGGGTGAAGCCTAGCTTGCTCGGAAAGTAGAAATGACCATAAGGTTCATACTGGTTGCAATTATTCGTTTTATACGATGGAAACACTGTTGTATTTTTATTGCATTTTATGCTTCGGGCGTTGACTTCTAAGGCCCTAACTATTCAATCTGTTGGAGCAACGCCCTAGGGTGAAGCCTAAGTTGCTCGGAAAGTAGAAATGGCCATCAGTTTCATACTGGTTGCAATTATTCGTTTTATACGATGGAAAAACTGTTGTATTTTTATTGCATTTTATGCTTCGGGCGTTGACTTCTAAGGCCCTAACTATTCACTCTGTTGGAGCAACGCCCTAGGGTGAAGCCTAGGTTGCTCGGAAAGTAGAAATGACCATCAGTTTCATACTGGTTGCAATTATTCGTTTTATACGATGGAAAAACTGTTGTATTTATACTGTATTTTATGCTTCTGGCGTTGACTTCTAAGGCCCCAGCTATTCGATCTGGTGGAGCAACGCCCTAGAGTGAAGCCTAGGTTGCGCGGAAAGGAGAAATGACCATCACTTTCAAACTGGTTGCAATTAATCCTGTAATACGATGGAAAAACTGTTGTATTTTTATTGCATTTTATGCTTCTGGCGTTGACTACTAAGGCCCTAACTATTCAATCTGTTAGAGCAAGTCCCTAGGGTGAAGCCTAGGTTGCTCGGAAAGTAGAAATGGCCATAAGTTTCATACTGGTTGCAATTATTCGTTTTATACGATGGAAAAACTGTTGTATTTATATTGTATTTTATGCTTCTGGCGTTGACTTCTAAGGCCCTAGCTGTTCGATCCAGTGGAGCAACGCCCTAGAGTGAATCCTAGGTTGCCCGCAAAGGAGAAATGACCATCACGTTCAAACTGGTTGCAATTAATCCTTTTATACCATGGAAAAGCTGTTGTATTTCTATGGTATTTTATGCTTCTGGCGTTTACTTCTAAGGACCTAACTATTCGATCTGGTGGAGCAACGCCATAGAGTGAAGCCTAGGTTGCTCGGAATGTGGAAATGACCATAACTTTCACACTGGTTGCAATTATTCGTTTTATACGATGGAAACGCTGTTGTATTTATATTGTGTTTTATGCCTCTGGCGTTGACTTCTAAGTTCGTAGCTATTAGATGTGGTGGAGCAACGCCCTAGAGTGACGCCTAGGGTGCTCGGAACGTAGAAATGATAATTACTTTCACACTGGTTGCAATTATACGTTTTATACGATGGAAAAGCTGTTGTATTTATATCGTATTTTATGCTTCTGGCGTTGACTTCTTAGGCCGTAACTATTCCGTCTGGTGGAGCAACGCCCTGGTGTGAAACCGAGGTTGCCCGGAACGTAAAATTGGCCATCACTTTCAAACTGGTTGCAATTATTCCTGTTATATGATGGAAACACTGTTGTATTTTTTTTGCATTTTATGGTTGGGACGTTGACTTCTAAGGCCCTAACTATTCGATCTGTTGGAGCAAGGCACTAGGGTGAAGCCTAGCTTGCTCGGAAAGTAGAAATGACCATCAGTTTCATACTGGTTGCAATTATTCGTTTTATACGATGGAAAAACTGTTGTATTTTTATTGCATTTTATGCTTCGGGCGTTGACTTCTAAGGCCCTAACTATTCATTCTGTTGGAGCAACGCCCTAGGGTGAAGCCCAGGTTGCTCTGAAAGTAGAAATGACCATCAGTTTCACACTGGTTGCAATTATTCGTTTTATACGATGGAAAAACTGTTGTATTTATATTGTATTTTATGCTTCTGGCGTTGACTTCTAAGGCCCCTGCCATTCGATCTGGTGGAGCAACCCCCTAGAGTGAAGCCTAGGTTGCCCGGAAAGGAGAAATGACCATCACTTTCACACTGGTTGCAATTAATCCTGTTATACGATGGAAAAACTGTTGTATTTTTATTGCATTTTATGCTTCTGGCGTTCACTTCTTAGGCCCTAACTATTCGATCTGGTGGAACAACGGCCTGGAGTGAAACCTAGGTTGCCCGGAACGTAGAATTGGCCATCACTTTCAAACTGGTTGCAATTATTCCTGATATATGATGGAAACACAGTAGTATTTTTTTTGCATTTTATGTTTCGGGCGTTCACTTCTAAGGACCTAACTATTCGATCTGGTGGAGGAGCGCCCTAGAGTGAGTCCTAGGTTGCTCGGAATGTACAAATGACCATAACTTTCACACTGGTTGCAATTATTCGTTTTATACGATGGAAAAGCTGTTGTATTTATATCGTGTTTTATGCTTCTGGCGTTGACATCTTAGGCCGTAACTATTCGGTCTGGTGGAGCAAAGCCCTGGAGTGACACCTAGGTTGCCCGGAACGTAGAATTGGCCATCACTTTCAAACTGGTTGCAATTATTCCTGATATATGATGGAAACACTGTTGTATTTTTTTTGCATTTCATGGTTCGGGCGTTGACTTCTAAGGCCCTGACTATTCAATCTGTTGGAGCAAGTCCCTAGGGTGAAGCCTAGGTTGCTCGGAAAGTAGAAATGGCCATAAGTTTCATACTGGTTGCAATTATTCGTTTTATACGATGGAAAAACTGTTGTATTTATATCGTATTTTATGCTCCTGGCGTTGACTTCTTAGGCCGTAACTATGCGGCCTGGTGGAGCAACGCCCTGGAGTGAAACCTAGGTTGCCCGGAACGTAGAATTGGCCATCACTTTCAAACTGGTTGCAATTATTCCTGATATATGATGGAAACACAGTTGTATTTTTTTTGCATTTTATGTTTCGGGCGTTCACTTCTAAGGTCATAACTATTCAATCTGTTGGAGCAAGGCCCAATCGTGAAGCCTAGCTTGCTCGGAAAGTAGAAATGACCATAAGTTTCATACTGGTTGCAATTATCCGTTTTATACGATGGAAACAGTGTTGTATTTTTATTGCATTTTATGCTTCTGGCGTTGACTTCCATGGCCCTACCTATTCGATTTGGTGGAGCAACACCCTACAGTGAAGCCTAGGTTGTCAGAAACGTAGAAATGAACATAACTTTCACACAGGTAGCAATTAATCGTTTTATACAATGGAAAAACTGTTCTATTTATTTTGTATTTTATGCTTCGGGCGTTGATTTCTAAGGCCCTAACTATTCGATCTGGTGGAGCAACGCCCTAGAGTGAATCCTAGGTTGCCCGGAACTTAGAAATGACCAGAACTTTCACACTGGTTGCTATTATTCGCTTTATACGATGGAAAAACTGTTGTATTTCTAGTGAATTTTATGCTTCTGGCGCTGACTTCTAGGGCACTAACTATTCGATCTGGTGAAGCAGCGCCCTAGGGTGGAGCCTAGGTTGCCCGGATCGCAGAAATGACCATTACTTTTACACTGGTTTCAATTATTCGATTTATACGATGGAAAAACTGTTCCATCTTTATTGTATTTTATGCTTCGGGCGTTGACTTCTAAGGCCCTAACTAATCCATCTGGTGGAGCAACGCCCTAGAGTGAAGCCTAGGTTGCCCGGAACAATGATATGCCGTTACTTTCACACTGGTTGCAATAATTCCTGATATACGATGGGAATACTGTTGCATCTTTATTGTATTTTATGCTTCTGGCGTTGACTTCTAAGGCTCTAACTATTCGATCTGGTGGAGCAACGCCCTAGAGTGAAGCCCAGGTTGCCCGGAAAGTAGAAATGACTATAACTTTCACACTGGTTGCAATTATTCGTCTTATACGATGGAAAAACTGTTATATTTATATTGTATTTTATGCTTCTGGCATTGCCTTCTTAGGCCCTAAGTGTTCGATCTGGTGGAGCAACGCCCTAGAGTGAAGCGTAGGTTGCCCGGAACGTAGAAGTGATCATCACTTTCAAACTGGTTGCAATTAATCCTTTTATACGTTGGAAAAACTGTTGTATTTATATTGCATTTTATGCTTCGGGCGGAGACTTCTAGGGCCCTACCTATTCGATCTGATGGAGCAACACCCTACAGTGAAGCCTAGGTTGCCCGGAACGTAGATATGACCATAACCTTCACACAGGTTGCAATTATTCGTTTTCTACGATGGAAAAGCTGTTGTATTTATATTGTATTTTATGCTTCGGGCGTTGACTTCTAAGGCCCTAACTAATCCATCTGGTGGAGCAACGCCCTAGAGTGAAGCCTAGGTTGCCCGGAACAATGATATGCCATTACTTTCACACTGGTTGCAATAATTCCTGATATACGATGGGAAAACTGTTGCATCTTTATTGTATTTTACGCTTCTACCGTTGACTTCTAAGGCCCTAACTATTCGATCTGGTGGAGCAATGCCCTAGAGTGAAGCCTAGGTTGCCCGGAAAGTAGAAATGCCCACAACATCTACGCTGGTTGCAATTATTCGTTTTATAGGATGGAAAAACTGTTGGATTTATATTGTATTTTATGCTTCTGGCGTTGACTTCTAAGGCCCTAGCTGTTCGATCAAGTGGGGCAACGCCCTAGAGTGAAGCCTAGGTTGCCCGGAATGTAGAAGTGATCATCACTTTCAAACTGGTTGCAATTAATCCTTTTATACGTTGGAAAAACTGTTGTATTTATATTGCATTTTATGCTTCGGGCGGAGACTTCTAGGGCCCTACCTATTCGATCTGGTGGAGCAACACCCTACAGTGAAGCCTAGGTTGCCCGGTACGTAGATATGACCATAACCTTCACACAGGTTGCAATTATTCGTTTTCTACGATGGAAAAGCTGTTGTATTTATATTGTATTTTATGCTTCGGGCGTTGACTTCTAAGGCCCTAACTAATCCATCTGGTGGAGCAACGCCCTAGAGTGAAGCCTAGGTTGCCCGGAACAATGATATGCCATTACTTTCACACTGGTTGCAATAATTCCTGATATACGATGGGAAAACTGTTGCATCTTTATTGTATTTTACGCTTCTGCCGTTGACTTCTAAGGCCCTAACTATTCGATCTGGTGGAGCAATGCCCTAGAGTGAAGCCTAGGTTGCCCGGAAAGTAGAAATGCCCATAACATCTACGCTGGTTGCAATTATTCGTTTTATACGATGGAAAAACTGTTGGATTTATATTGTATTTTATGCTTCTGGCGTTGACTTCTAAGGCCCTAGCTGTTCGATCAAGTGGGGCAACGCCCTAGAGTGAAGCCTAGGTTGCCCGGAAAGGAGAAATGACCATCACGCTCAAACTGGTTGCAATTAATCCTTTTATACGATGGAAAAACTGTTGTATTTATATTGCATTTTATGCTTCGGGCGTAGACTTCTATTGCCCTACCTATTCGATCTGGTGGAGCAACACCCTACAGTGAAGCCTAGGTTGCCTGGAACGTAGATATGACCATAACCTTCACACAGGTTGCAATTATTCGTTTTCTACGATGGAAAAGCTGTTGTATTTATATTGTATTTTATGCCTCTGGCGTTGAGTTCTAAGGCCGTAGCTATTAGATGTGTTGGAGCAACGCCCTAGAGTGACGACTAGCGTGCTCGGAACGTAGAATTGACCATTACTTTCACACTGGTTGCAATTACTCGTTTTATACGACGGAAAAGCTGTTGTATTTATATCGTATTTTATGCTTCTGGCGTTGACTTCTTAGGCTTTAACTATTCGGTCTGGTGGAGCAACGCCCTAGAGTGAAGCCTAGGTTGCCCGGAACGTAGAATTGGCCATCACTTTCAAGCTGGTTGCAATTATTCCTGTTATATGATGGAAACTCTGTTGTATTTTTATTGCATTTTATGCTTCGGGCGTTGACTTCTATGGCCCTAACTATCCAATCTGTTGGAGCAACGCCCTAGGGTGAAACCTAGCTTGCTCGGAAAGTAGAAATGACCATAAGTTTCATACTGGTTGCAATTATTCGTTTTATACGATGGAAAAGCTGTTGTATTTATATCGCATTTTATGCTTCTGGCGTTGACTTCTTGGGCCGTAACTATTCGGTCTCGTGGAGCAACGCCCTAGAGTGAAGCCTAGGTTGCCCGGAACGTAGAATTGGCCATCACTTTCAATCTGGTTGCAATTATTCCTGTTATATGATGGAAACACTGATGTGTTTTTTTTGAATTTTATGGTTCGGGCGTTGACTTCTAAGGCCCTAACTATTCAATCTGTTGGAGCAACGCCCTAGGGTGGAGCCCAGGTTGCTCGGAAAGTAGAAATGACCATAAGTTTCATACTGGTTGCAATTATTCGTTTTATACGATGGAAAAGCTGTTGTATTTATATTGTATTTTATGCTTCTGGCGTTGACTTCTAAGGCACTAACTATACGATCCAGTGGAGCCACGCCGTAGAGTGAAGCCTAGCTTGCTCGGAAGGTAGAATTGGCCAACACTCTCAAACTGGTTGCAATTATTCGTTTTATACGATGGAAGAACTGTTGTATTTATATTGTATTTTATGCTTCTGGCGTTGACTTCTAAGGCACTAACTATTCGATCTGGTGGAGCCACGCCCTAGAGTGAAGCCTAGGTTGCCCGGAACGTAGAAATGTCCATCACTTTCAAACTGGTTGCAATTAATCCTTTTATACGATGGAAAAACTGTTGTATTTTTATTGCATTTTATGCTTCTGGCGTTGACTTCTAAGGCCCTAACTATTCAATCTGTTGGAGCAACGCCCTAGGGTGAAGCCTAGGTTGCCCGGAAAGTAGAAATGACGTTAACTTTCATACTGGTTGCAATTATTCGTTTTATACGATGGAAAAACTGTTGTATTTATATGGTTTTTTATGCTTCTGGCGTTGACTTCTAAGGCCCTAACTGTTTGATCTGGTGGAGCAACGCCCTTGAGTAAAGCCAAGGTTACCCGGAACGTAGAAATGACCAGTACTTTCACACTGTTTGCAATTATTCATTTTATACGATGGAAAATCTGATGTATTGATATTGTATTTTATGCTTCTGGCGTTGACTTCTAAGGCCGTAGCTATTAGCTGTGGTGGAGCAACACACTACAGTGACGCCCAGGTTGCCCGGAACGTAGAAATGACCATTAATTTCACAATGTTTGCAATTATTCATTTTATACAATGGAAAAGCGGTTGTACTTGTATTGTGTTTTATTCTTCTGGCGTTGAATTGCAAGTCCCTAGCTATTCGATCTGGTGGAGCAACGCCCTAGAGTGAAACCTAGGTTGCTCGGAATGTAGAAATGACTTTAACGTTCACACTGGTCCCAATTGTTCGTTTTACACGATGGAAAAGCTGTTGTATTTTGTATCGTATTTTATGCTTCGGGCGTTGACTTCTATGGCCCTACCTATTCGATCTGGTGGAGCAACACCCTACAGTCAAGCCTAGGTTGCCCGGAACGTAGAAATGACCATGACATTCACGCCGGTTGCAATTATTCATGCTATACGTTGGAAAAACTGTTGCATTTTTATTGTATTTTATGCTTCTAGCGTTAACTTCTAAGGCAGTAGCTATTCGATGTGGTGGAGCAACGCCCTAGAGTGAAGCCTAGGTTGTCCGGAACGTAGAAATGACCATTACTTTCACACTGTTTGCAATTATTCATTTTATACGATGGAAAAGGTGTTGTATTTATATTGTATTTTATGCTTCTAGCGCTGACTTCTAAGGCTGTAGCTATTAGATGTGGTGGAGTAACGCCCTAGAGTGACGCCTAGGTTGCCTGTAGCGTAGAAATGACCATTACTTTCACAATGTTTCCAATTATTCATTTTATACGATGGAAAAACTGTTGTTCTTATATTGTATTTTATTCTTATGGCGTTGAATTCTAAGTCCCTAACTATGCGATCTGGTGGAGCAGCGCCCTAGAGTGACAACTAGGTTGCCCGGAACGTAGAAATTACGATAACTTTCACACTCGTAGGAATTATTCGTTTTATGCGATGGAACAACTGTTCTATCTATTTTGTATTACATGCTTCGGGCGTTGACTTCTAAGGCCCTAACTATTCAATCTGCTGGAACTACGCCCTAGGGTGAAGCCTAGGTTGCCCGGAAAGTAGAAATGACCATAACTTTTACACTGGTTTCAATTATTCGTTTTATACGATGGAAAAACTGTTCTATTTCTTTTGTATTTTATGCTTCGGGCGTTGACTTCTAAGGCCCTAACTATTCAATCGGTTGCAGCAACGCCCTAGGGTGGATCCTAGGCTGCCCGGAAAGTAGAAATGACCATAACTTACATACTGGTTGCAATTATTCGTTATATACGATGGAAAAACTGTTATATTTATATTGTATTTTATGCTTCTGGCGTTGCCTTCTTAGGCCCTAACTGTTCGATTTGGTGGAACAACGCCCTAGAGTGAGGCCTAGGTTAGCCGGAACGTAGAAATGACCAGTACTTTCACACTGTTTGCAGTTATTCCTGCTATACGATGGAAAAACTGTTGCATCTTTATTGAATTTTATGCTTCTGGCGTTGACTTCTAAGGCCCTAACTATCCTATCTGGTGGATCAACGCCCTAGAGTGAAGCCTAGGTTACTCGGAATGTAGAAATGACCATAACATTCACACTGGTTGAAATTATTCGTTCTATACGATGTAAAAACTGTTATATTTATATTGATTTTTATGCTTCTGGCGTTGATTTGTTAGGCCCTAACTATACAATCTGGTGGAACAACGCCCTAGAGTGAGGCCTAGGTTGCCCGGAACGTAGAAATGACCATCACTTCCATACTGGTAGCAATTATTCGTTTTAAACGATGGAAAAACTGTTGTGTTTATATCGTATTTTATGCTTCTGGCGTTGACTTCTCAGGCACTATCTATTCGATCTGGTGGAGCAACGCCCTAGAGCGAAGCCTAGGTTGTCCGGAACGTAGAATTGGCCATCACTTTCAAACTGGTTGCAATTATTCCTGTTATATGATGGAAACACTGTTGCATTTTTTTTGCATTTTATGGTTCGGGCGTTGACTTCTAAGGTCCTAACTATCCAATCTGTTGGAGCAACGCCCTAGGGTGAAGCCTAGGTTGCTCGGAAAGTAGAAATGTCCATAAGTTTCATACTGGTTGCAATTATTCGTTTTATACGATGGAAAGCTGTTGTATTTATATTGTATTTTATGCTTCTGGCGTTGACTTCTAAAGCACTAACTATTCGATCTGGTGGAGCAACGCCCTAGAGTGAAGCCTATGTTGCCCGGAACGTAGAAATGACCATCACTTTCAAACTGTTTGCAATTATTCCTGTTATATGATGGAAAAACTGTTGTATTTCTGTTGCATTTTATGCTTCGGGCATTGACTTCTAAGGCCCTAACTGTTCAACCTGTTGGAGCAACGCCCTCGGTTGAAGCCTAGGTTGCCCGGAAAGTAGAAATGACCATAACTTTCATACTGCTTGCAATTATTCGTTTTATATGATGGAGAAACTGTTGTATTTAAATTGTATTTTATGCTTCTGGCGTTCCCTTCTTAGGCCCTAACTATTCGATCAGGTGGAACAACGGCCTAGGGTGAAGCCTAGGTTGCCCGGAACGTAGAAATAACCATAACTTGTACACTGGTAGCAATTATTCGTTTTATACTATTGAAAAACTGTTCTATTTATTTTGTATTTAATGCTTCGGGCGTTGGCTTCTAAGGCCCTAACTGTTTGATCTGGTGGAGCAACGCCCTAGAGTGAAACCTAGCTTGCCCGGAAGGTAGAAATGACCATAACTTTCACACTGGTTGCTATTATTCGTTTTATACGATGGATAAGCTGTTATATTTATATTGTATTTTATGCTTCTGGCGTTGACTTCTAAGGCACTAACTATTCGATCTGGCGGAGCAACGCCCTAGAGTGAAGCCTAGGTTGCCCGGAACGTAGAATTGGCCATCACTTTCAAACTGGTTGCAATTATTCCTGTTATATGATGGATACACTGTTGTATTTTTATTGCATTTTATGCTTCGGGCGTCGACTTCTAAGGCCCTAACCATTCAATCTGTTGGAGCAACGCCCTAGGGTGAAGCCCAGCTGGCTCGGAAAGTAGAAATGACCATAAGTTTCATACTGGTTGCAATTATTCGTTTTATACGATGGAAAAGCTGTTGCATTTATATCGTATTTTATGCTTCTGGCGTTGACTTCTTAGGCCGTAACTATTCGGTCTGGTGGAGCGACGCCCTGTAGTGAAACCTAGGTTGCCGGGAACGTAGAATTGGCCATCACTTTCAAACTGGTTGCAATTATTCCTGACATATGATGGAAACACTGTAGTATTTTTTTTGCATTTTATGGTTCGGGCGTTGACTTCTAAGGCCCTAACTATTCAAGCTGTTGGAGCAACGCCCTAGTGTGAAGCCTAGCTTGCTCGGAAAGTAGTAATGACCATAAGCTTCATACTGGTTGCAATTATTCGTTTTATACGATGGAAAAGCTGTTGTATTTATATCGTATTTTATGCTTCTGGCGTTGACTACTTAGGCCGTAACTATTCGGTCTTGTGGAGCAACGCCCTGGAGTGAAACCTACGTTGCCCGGAACGTAGAATTGGCCATCACTTTCAAACTGGTAGCAACTATTCCTTATATATGATGGAAACACTGTTGTATTTATTTTGCATTTTATGGTTCGGGCGTTGACTTCTAAGGACCTAACTATTCAATCTGTTGGAGCAACGCCCTAGGGTGAAGCCAATGTTTCTCGGAAAGTAGAAATGTCCATAAGTTTCATATTGGTTGCAATTATTCGTTTTATACGATGGAAAAACTGTTGTATTTATATTGTATTTTATGCTTCTGGCGTTGACTTCTAAGGCACTAACTATTCGATCTGGTGGAGCAACGCAATAGAGTGATGCCTAGGTTGCCCGGAACGTAGAATTGGCCATCAATTTCAAACTGGTTGCAATTATACCTGTTATATGATGGAAACACTGCTGTATTTTTTTTGCATTTTATGGTTCGGCCGTTGACTTCTAAGGCCCTAACTATTCAATCCGTTGGAGCAACGCCCTAGGGTGAAGCCTAGGTTGCTGGGAAAGTTGAAATGGCCATAAGTTTCATACTGGTTGCAATTATTCGTTTTATACGATGGACAAACTGTTGTATTTATATTGTATTTTATGCTTCTGGCGTTGACTTCTAAGGCACTAACTATTCGATCTGGTGGAGCAACGCTCTAGAGTGAAGCCCAGGTTGCCCGGTACGTAGAATTGGCCATCACTTTCAAACTGGTTGCAATTATTCCTGATATATGATGGAAACACTGTTGTATTTTTTTTGCATTTTATGGTTCGGGCGTTTACTTCTAAGGCCCTAACTATTCAATCTGTTGGAGTAATGCCCTAGGGTGAAGCCTAGGTTGCTCGGAAAGTAGAAATGTCCATAAGTTTCATACTGGTTGCAATTATTCGTTTTATACGATGGAAGAACAGTTCTATTTATATTGTATTTTATGCTTCTGGCGTTGACTTCTGAGGCACTAACTATTCGATCTGGTGGAACAACGGCCTAGGGTGAAGCCTAGGTGGCCCGGAACGTAGAAATAACCATAACTTTTACACTGGTAGCAATTATTCGTTTTATACTATGGAAAAACTGTTCTATTTATTTTGTATTTAATGCTTCGGGCGTTGACTTCTAAGGGCCTAACTATTCAATCTGTTGGAGTAACGCCCTAGGGTGAGGCCTAGCTTGCTCGGAAAGTAGAAATGACCATAAGTTTCATACTGGTTGCAATTATTCGTTTGATACGAAGGAAAAGCTGTTGTATTTATATCGTATTTTATGCTTCTGGCGTTGACTTCTTAGGCCGTAACTATTCGGTCTGGTGGAGCAACGCCCTGGAGTGAAACCTAGGTTGCCCGGAACGTAGAATTGGCCATCACTTTCAAACTGGTTGCAATTATTCCTGATATATGATGGAAACACTGTTGTATTTTTTTTGCATTTTATGGTTCGGGCGTTGTCTTCTAAGGCCCTGACTATTCAATCTGTTGGAGCAACACCCTAGGGTGAAGCCTAGGTAGCTCGGAAAGTAGAAATGACCATAAGTTTCATACTGGTTGCAATTATTCGTTTTATACGATGGAAAAACAGTTGTATTTATGTTGTATTTTATGCTTCTGGCGTTTACTTCTATGGCACTATCTATACGATCTGGTGGAGCAACGCAATAGTGTGATGCCTACGTTGCCGGAACGTAGAATTGGCCATCAATTTCAGACTGGTTGCAATTATTCCTGTTATATGATGGAAACACTGTTGTATTTTTTTTGCATTTTATGGTTCGGGCGTTGACTTCTAAGGCCCTAACTATTCAATCTGTTGGAGCAACGCCCTAGGGTGAAGCCTAGATTGCTCGGATAGTAGAAATGACCATAAGTTTCTTACTGGCTGCAAATATTCGTTTTATACGATGGAAAAACTGTTGTATTTATATTGTATTTTATGCTTCTGGCGTTGACTTCTAAGGCACTAACTATTTGATCTGGTGGAGCAACGCCCTAGAGTGAAGCCTAGGTTGCCCGGAACGTAGAATTGTCCATCACTTTCAAACTGGTTGCAATTATTCCTGATATACGGTGGAAAAACTCTTGTATATTTATTGTATTTTATGCTTCTGGCGTTGACTTCTAAGGCCGTAGCTATACGATGTGGTGGAGCAACGCCCTAGAGTGAAGCCTAGGTTGTCCGGAACGTAGAAATGCCCATTACTTTCACACTGGTTGCAATTAATCCTTTTATACGATGGAAAAACTGTTGTATTTTTATTGCATTTTATGGTTCGGGCGTTGACTTCTAAGGCCCTAACTATTCAATCTGTTGGATCAACGCCCTAGGGTGAAGCCCAGGTTGCTCGGAAAGTAGAAATGTCCATAAGTTTCATACTGGTTGCAATTATTCGTTTTATACTATGGAAAAACTGTTGTATTTATATTGTATTTTATGCTTCTGGCGTTGACTTCTAAGGCTCTAACTATTCGATCTGGTGGAGCAACGCAATAGAGTGATGTCTAGGTTGCCCGGAGCGTAGAATTTGCCATCAATTTCAAACTGGTTGCAATTATACCTGTTATATGGTGGAGACACTGCTGTATTTTTTTTGCATTTTATGGTTCGGGCGTCGACTTCTAAGGCCCTAACTATTCAATCCGTTGGAGCAACGCCCCAGGGTGAAGCCTAGGTTGCTCGGAAAGTAGAAATGACCATAAGTTTCATACTGGTTGAAATTAATCGTTTTATACGATGGAAAAACTGTTGTATTTATATTGTATTTTATGCTTCTGGCGTTGACTTCTAAGGCTCTAACTATTCAATCTGGTGGGACAACGGCCTAGGGTGAAGCCTAGGTTGCCCGGAACGTAGAAATAACCATAACTTTTACACTGGTAGCAATTATTCGTTTTATACTATGGAAAAAGTGTTCTATTTATTTTGTATTCAATGCTTCGGGCGTTGACTTCTAAGGGCCTAACTATTCAATCTGTTGGAGCAACGCCCTAGGGTGAGGCCTAGCTTGCTCGGAAAGTAGAAATGACCATAAGTTTCATATTGGTTGCAATTACTCGTTTTATACGATGGAAAAGCTGTTGTATTTATATCGTATTTTATGCTTCTGGCGTTGACTTCTTAGGCCGTAACTATTCGGTCTGGTGGAGCAACGCCCTGGAGTGAAACCTAGGTTGCCTGGAACGTAGAATTGGCCATCACATTCAAACTGGTTGCAATTATTCCTGATATATGATGGAAACACTGTTGTATTTTTTTTGCATTTTTAGGTTCGGGCGTTGACTTCTAAGGCCCTGACTATTCACTCTGTTGCAGCAACACCCTAGGGTGAAGCCTAGGTAGCTCGGAAAGTAGAAATGACCATAAGTTTCATACTGGTTGCAATTATTCGTTTTATACGATGGAAAAACAGTTGTATTTATATTGTATTTTATGCTTCTGGCGTTGACTTCTAAGGCACTAACTATTCGATCTGGTGGAGCAACGCCCTAGAGTGAAGCCTAGGTTGCCCGGAACTTAGAATTGGCCATCACTTTCAAACTGGTTGCAATTATTCCTGTTATATGATGGAAACACTGTTGTATTTTTTTTGCATTTTATGGTTCGGGCGTTGACTTCTAAGGCCCTAACTATTCAATCTGTTGGAGCAACGCCCTAGTGTGAAGCCTAGGTTGCTCGGAAAGTAGAAATGTCCATAAGTTTCTTACTGGTTGCAATTATTCGTGTTATACGATTTAAAAACTGTTGTATTTATATTGTATTTGATGCTTCTGGTGTTGACTTCTAAGGCACTATCTATTCGATCTAGTGAAGCAAGGCCTTAGAGCGAAGCCTAGGTTGCCCGGAACGTAGAATTGGCCATCACTTTCAAACTGGTTGCAATTATTCCTGTTATATGATGGAAACACTGTTGTATTTTTTTTTCATTTTATGGTTCGGGCGTTGACTTCTAAGGCCCTAACTATTCAAACTGTTGGAACAACGCCCTAGGGTGAAGCCTAGATTGCTCGGACAGTAGAAATGACCATAAGTTTCTTACTGGCTGCAAATATTCGTTTTATACGATGGAAAAATTGTTGTATTCATATTGTATTTTATGCTTCTGGCGTTGACTTCTAAGGCACTAACTATTTGATCTGGTGGAGCAACGCCCTAGAGTGAAGCCTAGGTTGCCCGGAACGTAGAATTGTCCGTCACTTTCAAACTGGTTGCAATTATTCCTGTTATATGATGGATACACTGTTGTATTTTTATTGCATTTTATGCTTCGGGCGTTGACTTCTATGGCCGTAACTATTCGGTCTGGTGGAGCAACGCCCTGGAGTGAAACCAGGGTTTCCCGGAACGTAGAATTGGCCATCACTTTCAAACTGGTTGCAATTATTCCTGATATATGATGGAAACACTGTTGTATTTTTTTTGCATTTTATGGTTCGGGCGTTGACTTCTAAGGCCCTAACTATTCAATCCGTTGGAGCAACGCCCTAGGGTGAAGCCTAGGTTTCTCGGAAAGTAGAAATGACCATAAGTTTCATACTGGTTGAAATTAATCGTTTTATACGATGGAAAAACTGTTGTATTTATATTGTATTTTATGCTTCTGGCGTTGACTTCTAAGGCTCTAACTATTCGATCTGGTGGAGCAACGCCCTAGAGTGAAGCCTAGGTTGCCCGGAACGTAGAATTGGCCATCAATTTCAAACTGGTTGCAATTATACCTGTTATATGATGGAAACACTGCTGTATTTTTTTTGCATTTTATGCTTCGGGCGTTGACTTCTAAGGCCCTAACTATTCAGTCTGTTGGAGCAATGCCCTAGGGCGAAGCCCAACTTGCTCGGAAAGTAGAAATGACCATAAGTTTCATACTGGTTGCAATTATTCGTTTTATACGATGGAAAAGCTGTTGCATTTATATCGTATTTTATGCTTCTGGCGTTGACTTCTTAGGCCGTAACTATTCTTTCTGGTGGAGCAACGCCCTAGAGTGAAACCTATGTTGCCCGGAACGTAGAAATGACCATCACCTTCAAACTGCTTGCAATTATACCTGTTATATGATGGAAAAACTGTTGTATTTTTATTGCATTTTATGCTTCTGGCATTGACTTCTCAGGCCCTAACTATTCAATCTGGTGGTACAACGGCCTAGGGTGAAGCCTAGGTTGCTCGGAAAGCAGATATGACCATAAGTTTCTTACTGGTTGCATTTATTCGTTTTATACGATGGAAAAACTGTTGTATTTATATTGTATTTTATGCTTCTGGCGTTGACTTCTAAGGCACTAGCTATTCGATCTGGTGGAGCAACGCCCTAGAGTGAAGCCTAGGTCGCCCGGAACGTAGAATTGGCCATCACTTTCAATCTGCTTGCAATTATACTTGTGATATGATGGATACACTGTTGTATTTTTATTGCATTTTATGCTTCGGGCGTTGACTTCTAAAGCACTAACTGTTCGATCTGGTGGAGCAACGACCTAGAATGAAGCCTAGGTTGCCCGGAACGTAGAATTGGCCATCAGTTTCAAACTGGTTGCAATTATTCCTGTTATATGATGGATACAGTGTTGTATTTTTATTGCATTTTATGCTTCGGGCGTTGACTTCTAAGGCCCTAACTATTCAATCTGTTGGAGCAACGCCCTAGGGTGAAGCCTAGCTTGCTCGGAAAGTAGAAGTGACCATAAGTTTCATAGTGGTTGCAATTATTCGTTTTATACGATGGAAGAACTGTTGTATTTATATTGTATTTTATGCTTCTGGCGTTGACCTCTAAGGCACTGACTATTCGATCTGGTGGAGCAACACAATAGTGTGATGCCTAGGTTGCCCGGAACGTAGAATTGGCCATCAATTTCAAACTGGTTGCAATTATACCTGTTATATGATGGAAACACTGCTGTATTTTTTTTGCATTTTATGGTTCGGGCGTTAACTTCTAAGGCCCTAACTATTCAATCCGTTGGAGCCACGCCCTAGGGTGAAGCCTAGGTTGCTCGGAAAGTAGAAATGACCATTAGTTTCATACTGGTTGCAATTATTCGTTTTATACGATGGAAAAACTGTTGTATTTATATTGTATTTTATGCTTCTGGCGTTGACTTCTAAGGCACTAACTATTCGATCTCGTGGAGCAACGCCCTAGAGTGAAGCCGACGTTGCCCGGAAAGGAGAAATGACCATCACTTTCAAACTGGTTGCAATTAATCCTTTTATACGATGGAAACACTGCTGTATTTTTTTTGCATTTTATGGTTCGGGCGTTGACTTCTAAGGCCCTAACTATTCAATCTGTTGGAGCAACGCCCTAGGGTGAAGCTTAGGTTGCTCGGAAAGTAGAAATGTCCATAAATTTCATACTGGTTGCAATTATTCGTGTTATACGATTTAAAAACTGTTGTATTTATATTGTATTTGATGCTTCTGGCGTTGACTTCTAAGGCACTAACTATTCGATCTGGCGGAGCAACGCAATAGAGTGAAGCCTAGGTTGCCCGGAACGTAGAATTGGCCATCACTTTCAAACTGGTTGCAATTATTCCTGTTATATGATGGAAACACTGTTGTATTTTTTTTGCATTTTATGGTTCGGGCGTTGACTTCTAAGGCCCTAACTATTCAATCTGTTGGAGCAACGCCCTAGGGTGAAGCCTAGGTTGCTCGGAAAATAGAAATGACCATAAGTTTCATACTGGTTGCAATTATTCGTTTTACACGATGGAAAAAGCTGTTGTATTTATATTGTATTTTATGCTTCTGGCGTTGACTTCTAAGGCACTAACTATTCGATCTGGTGGAGCAACGCCCTAGAGTGAAGCCTAGGTTGCCCGGAACGTAGAATTGGCCATCAATTTCAAACTGGTTGCAATTATACCTGTTATATGATGGAAACACTGCTGTATTTTTTTTGCATTTTATGCTTCGGGCGTTGACTTCTAAGGCCCTAACTATTCAGTCTGTTGGAGCAATGCCCTAGGGCGAAGCCCAACTTGCTCGGAAAGTAGAAATGACCATAAGTTTCATACTGGTTGCAATTATTCGTTTTATACGATGGAAAAGCTGTTGCATTTATATCGTATTTTATGCTTCTGGCGTTGACTTCTTAGGCCGTAACTATTCTTTCTGGTGGAGCAACGCCCTAGAGTGAAACCTATGTTGCCCGGAACGTAGAAATGACCATCACCTTCAAACTGCTTGCAATTATACCTGTTATATGATGGAAAAACTGTTGTATTTTTATTGCATTTTATGCTTCTGGCATTGACTTCTCAGGCCCTAACTATTCAATCTGGTGGTACAACGGCCTAGGGTGAAGCCTAGGTTGCTCGGAAAGCAGATATGACCATAAGTTTCTTACTGGTTGCATTTATTCGTTTTATACGATGGAAAAACTGTTGTATTTATATTGTATTTTATGCTTCTGGCGTTGACTTCTAAGGCACTAGCTATTCGATCTGGTGGAGCAACGCCCTAGAGTGAAGCCTAGGTCGCCCGGAACGTAGAATTGGCCATCACTTTCAATCTGCTTGCAATTATACCTGTGATATGATGGATACACTGTTGTATTTTTATTGCATTTTATGCTTCGGGCGTTGACTTCTAAGGCACTAACTGTTCGATCTGGTGGAGCAACGACCTAGAATGAAGCCTAGGTTGCCCGGAACGTAGAATTGGCCATCAGTTTCAAACTGGTTGCAATTATTCCTGTTATATGATGGATACAGTGTTGTATTTTTATTGCATTTTATGCTTCGGGCGTTGACTTCTAAGGCCCTAACTATTCAATCTGTTGGAGCAACGCCCTAGGGTGAAGCCTAGCTTGCTCGGAAAGTAGAAGTGACCATAAGTTTCATAGTGGTTGCAATTATTCGTTTTATACGATGGAAGAACTGTTGTATTTATATTGTATTTTATGCTTCTGGCGTTGACCTCTAAGGCACTGACTATTCGATCTGGTGGAGCAACACAATAGTGTGATGCCTAGGTTGCCCGGAACGTAGAATTGGCCATCAATTTCAAACTGGTTGCAATTATACCTGTTATATGATGGAAACACTGCTGTATTTTTTTTGCATTTTATGGTTCGGGCGTTAACTTCTAAGGCCCTAACTATTCAATCCGTTGGAGCCACGCCCTAGGGTGAAGCCTAGGTTGCTCGGAAAGTAGAAATGACCATTAGTTTCATACTGGTTGCAATTATTCGTTTTATACGATGGAAAAACTGTTGTATTTATATTGTATTTTATGCTTCTGGCGTTGACTTCTAAGGCACTAACTATTCGATCTCGTGGAGCAACGCCCTAGAGTGAAGCCGACGTTGCCCGGAAAGGAGAAATGACCATCACTTTCAAACTGGTTGCAATTAATCCTTTTATACGATGGAAACACTGCTGTATTTTTTTTGCATTTTATGGTTCGGGCGTTGACTTCTAAGGCCCTAACTATTCAATCTGTTGGAGCAACGCCCTAGGGTGAAGCTTAGGTTGCTCGGAAAGTAGAAATGTCCATAAATTTCATACTGGTTGCAATTATTCGTGTTATACGATTTAAAAACTGTTGTATTTATATTGTATTTGATGCTTCTGGCGTTGACTTCTAAGGCACTAACTATTCGATCTGGTGGAGCAACGCAATAGAGTGAAGCCTAGGTTGCCCGGAACGTAGAATTGGCCATCACTTTCAAACTGGTTGCAATTATTCCTGTTATATGATGGAAACACTGTTGTATTTTTTTTGCATTTTATGGTTCGGGCGTTGACTTCTAAGGCCCTAACTATTCAATCTGTTGGAGCAGCGCCCTAGGGTGAAGCCTAGGTTGCTCGGAAAATAGAAATGACCATAAGTTTCATACTGGTTGCAATTATTCGTTTTACACGATGGAAAAAGCTGTTGTATTTATATTGTATTTTATGCTTCTGGCGTTGACTTCTAAGGCACTAACTATTCGATCTGGTGGAGCAACGCCCTAGAGTGAACCCTAGGTTGCCCGGAACGTAGAATTGGCCATCACTTTCAAACTGGTTGCAATTATTCCTGTTATATTATGGAAACACTGTTGTATTTTTATTGCATTTTATGCTTCGGGCGTTGACCTCTAAGGCCCAAACTATTCAATCTGTTGGAGCAACGCCCTAGGGTGAAGCCTAGGTTGCTCGGAAAGTAGAAATGACCATAAGTTTCATACTGGTTGCAATTATTCGTTTTATACGATGGAAAAGCTGTTGTATTTATATTGTATTTTATGCTTCTGGCGTTGACTTCTAAGGCACTAACTATTCGATCTGGTGGAGCAACGCCCTAGAGTGAAGCCTAGGTTGCCTGAAACGTAGAATTGGCCATCACTTTCAAACTGGTTGCAATTATTCCTGTTATATGATGGAAACACTGTGGTATTTTTATTGCATTTTATGCTTCGGGCGTTGACTTCTAAGGCCCTAACTATTCAATCTGTTGGAGCAACGCCCTAGGGTGAAGCCTAGGTTGCTCGGAAAGTAGAAATGACCATAAGTTTCATACTGGTTGCAATTATTCGTTTTATACGATGGAAAAGCTGTTGTACTTATATTGTATTTTATGCTTCTGGCGTTGACTTCTAAGACACTATCTATTCGATCTGGTGGAGCAACGCCCTAGAGCGAAGCCTAGGTTGCCCTGAATGTAGAATTGGCCATCACTTTCAAACTGGTTGCAATTATTCCTGTTATATGATGGAAACACTGTTGTATTTTTTTTGCATTTTATGGTTCGGGCGTTGACTTCTAAGGCCCTAACTATTCAATCTGTTGGAGCAACGCCCTAGGGTGAAGCCTAGATTGCTCGGAAAGTAGAAATGACCATAAGTTTCATACTGGTTGCAATTATTCGTCTTATACGATAGAAAAACTGTTGTATTTATATTGTGTTTTATGCTTCTGGTGTTGACTTCTAAGGCACTAACTATTCGATCTGGTGGAGCAACGCCCTAGAGTGAAGCCTAGGTTGCCCTGAATGTAGAATTGGCCATCACTTTCAAACTGGTTGCAATTATTCCTGTTATATGATGGAAACACTGTTGTATTTTTATTGCATTTTATGCTTCGGGCGTTGACTTCTAAGGCCCTAACTATTCAATCTGTTGGAGCAACGCCCTAGGGTGAAGCCTAGGTTGCTCGGAAAGTATAAATGACCATAAGTTTCATACTGGTTGCAATTATTCGTTTTATACGATGGAAAAACTGTTGTATTTATATTGTATTTTATGCTTCTGACGTTGACTTCTATGGCACTAACTATTCGATCTGGTGGAACAACGCCCTAGAGTGAAGCCTAGGTTGCCCGGAACATGGAAATGACCATTACTTTCACACTGTTTGCAAATATACATTATATACGATGGAAAAGCTGTTGTATTTATATTGTATTTTATGCTTCTGGCGTTGACTTCTTACGACCTAACTATTTAATCTGGTAGAGCACCGCCCTAGAGTGAAGCCTAGGTTGCTCGGAATGTAGAAATGACCATAACTTTCACACTGGTTGCAATTATTCGTTTTATACGATGGAAAAGCTGTTGTATTTATATTGTATTTTATGCCTCTGGCGTTGACTTCTTACGACCTAACTATTTAATCTGGTAGAGCACCGCCCTAGAGTGAATCCTAGGTTGCTCGGAATGTAGAAATGACCATAACTTTCATACTGGTTGCAATTATTCGTTTTATACGATGGGAAAGCTGTTGTATTTATATTGTATTTTATGCCTCTGGCGTTGACTTCTAAGGCCGTAGCTATTAGATGTGGTGGAGCAACGCCCTAGAGTGAAGCCTAGGTTGCCCGGAACGTAGAAATGACCATTACTTTCACACTGGTTGCAATTATTCCTGTTATATGATGGAAGCACTGTTGTATTTTTATTGTATTTTATGCTTCAGGCGTAGGCTTCTTTATCCGTAGCTATTCGATATGGTGGAGCACCGCCCTGGAGTGAAGCCTAGATTGCTCGGAACGTACAAATGACCATTACTTTCACACTGTTTTCAATTATGGCTTTTATACGATGGAAGAGCTGTTGTATTTATTTTGTATTTTATGCTTCGGGCGTTGACTTCTAATGCCCTAACTGTTTCATCTGGTGGAGCAACGCCCTAGAGTGAAGCCTCGGTTGCCCGGAACGTGGAATTGGCCATCACTTTCAAACTGGTTGCAATTATTCCAGTTATATGATGGAAACACTGTTGTATTTATATTGTATTTTATGCCATTGGCGATGACTTCTAAGGCCGTAGCTATTAGATGTGGTGGAGCAACGCCCTAGAGTGGTGCCTAGGGTGCTCGGAACGTAGAAATGACCATTACTTTCACACTGGTTGCAATTATTCGTTTTATACGATATAAAAGCTGTTGTATTTATATCGTATTTTATGCTTCTGGCGTTGACTTCTAAGGCCCTAACTATTCGATCTGGTGGAACAACGCCCTAGAGTGAAGCCTAGGTTGCCTGGAACGTTGAACTGACCATCACTTTCACACGGGTTGCAATTATTCCTGTTATATGATGGAAACACTGTTGTATTTTTATTGCATTTTATGCTTCGGGCGTTGACTTCTAAGGCCCTAACTATTCAATCTGTTGGAGCAACGCCCTAGGGTGATGCCTAGGTTGCTCGGAAAGTAGAAATGACCATAAGTTTCATACTGGTTGCAATTATTCGTTTTATACGATGGAAAAGCTGTTGTATTTATACTGTATTTTATGCTTCTGGCGTTGACTTCTAAGGCACTAACTATTCGATCTGGTGGAGCAACGCCCTAGAGTGAAGCCTAGGTTGCCCTGAATGTAGAATTGGCCATCACTTTCAAACTGGTTGCAATTATTCCTGTTATATGATGGAAACACTGTTGTATTTTTATTGCATTTTATGCTTCGGGCGCTGACTTCTAAGGCCCTAACTATTCAATCTGTTGGAGCAACGCCCTAGGGTGAAGCCTAGGTTGCTCGGAAAGTAGAAATGACCATAAGTTTCATACTGGTTGCAATTATTCGTTTTATACGATGGAAAAACTGTTGTATTTATATTGTATTTTATGCTTCTGACGTTGACTTCTATGGCACTAACTATTCGATCTGGTGGAACAACGCCCTAGAGTGAAGCCTAGGTTGCCCGGAACATGGAAATGACCATTACTTTCACACTGTTTGCAAATATACATTATATACGATGGAAAAGCTGTTGTATTTATATTGTATTTTATGCTTCTGGCGTTGACTTCTTACGACCTAACTATTTAATCTGGTAGAGCACCGCCCTAGAGTGAAGCCTAGGTTGCTCGGAATGTAGAAATGACCATAACTTTCACACTGGTTGCAATTATTCGTTTTATACGATGGAAAAGCTGTTGTATTTATATTGTATTTTATGCCTCTGGCGTTGACTTCTTACGACCTAACTATTTAATCTGGTAGAGCACCGCCCTAGAGTGAATCCTAGGTTGCTCGGAATGTAGAAATGACCATAACTTTCATACTGGTTGCAATTATTCGTTTTATACGATGGGAAAGCTGTTGTATTTATATTGTATTTTATGCCTCTGGCGTTGACTTCTAAGGCCGTAGCTATTAGATGTGGTGGAGCAACGCCCTAGAGTGAAGCCTAGGTTGCCCGGAACGTAGAAATGACCATTACTTTCACACTGGTTGCAATTATTCCTGTTATATGATGGAAGCACTGTTGTATTTTTATTGTATTTTATGCTTCAGGCGTAGGCTTCTTTATCCGTAGCTATTCGATATGGTGGAGCACCGCCCTAGAGTGAAGCCTAGATTGCTCGGAACGTAGAAATGACCATTACTTTCACACTGTTTTCAATTATTGCTTTTATACGATGGAAAAGCTGTTGTATTTATTTTGTATTTTATGCTTCGGGCGTTGACTTCTAAGGCCCTAACTGTTTCATCTGGTGGAGCAACGCCCTAGAGTGAAGCCTCGGTTGCCCGGAACGTGGAATTGGCCATCACTTTCAAACTGGTTGCAATTATTCCAGTTATATGATGGAAACACTGTTGTATTTATATTGTATTTTATGCCTTTGGCGATGACTTCTAAGGCCGTAGCTATTAGATGTGGTGGAGCAACGCCCTAGTGTGGTGCCTAGGGTGCTCGGAACGTACAAATGACCATTACTTTCACACTGGTTGCAATTATTCGTTTTATACGATATAAAAGCTGTTGTATTTATATCATATTTTATGCTTCTGGCGTTGACTTCTAAGGCCCTAACTATTCGATCTGGTGGAACAACGCCCTAGAGTGAAGCCTAGGTTGCCTGGAACGTTGAACTGACCATCACTTTCACACGGGTTGCAATTATTCCTGTTATATGATGGAAACACTGTTGTATTTTTATTGCATTTTATGCCTTTGGCGATGACTTCTAAGGCCGTAGCTATTAGATGTGGTGGAGCAACGCCCTAGAGTGGTGCCTAGGGTGTTCGGAACGTAGAAATGACCATTACTTTCACACTGGTTGCAATTATTCGTTTTATACGATATAAAAGCTGTTGTATTTATATCGTATTTTATGCTTCTGGCGTTGACTTCTAAGGCCCTAACTATTCGATCTGGTGGAACAACGCCCTAGAGTGAAGCCTAGGTTGCCTGGAACGTTGAACTGACCATCACTTTCACACGGGTTGCAATTATTCCTGTTATATGATGGAAACACTGTTGTATTTTTATTGCATTTTATGCTTCGGGCGTTGACTTCTAAGGCCCTAACTATTCAATCTGTTGGAGCAACGCCCTAGGGTGATGCCTAGGTTGCTCGGAAAGTAGAAATGACCATAAGTTTCATACTGGTTGCAATTATTCGTTTTATACGATGGAAAAGCTGTTGTATTTATACTGTATTTTATGCTTCTGGCGTTGACTTCTAAGGCACTAACTATTCGATCTGGTGGAGCAACGCCCTAGAGTGAAGCCTAGGTTGCCCTGAATGTAGAATTGGCCATCACTTTCAAACTGGTTGCAATTATTCCTGTTATATGATGGAAACACTGTTGTATTTTTACTGCATTTTATGCTTCGGGCGCTGACTTCTAAGGCCCTAACTATTCAATCTGTTGGAGCAACGCCCTAGGGTGAAGCCTAGGTTGCTCGGAAAGTAGAAATGACCATAAGTTTCATACTGGTTGCAATTATTCGTTTTATACGATGGAAAAACTGTTGTATTTATATTGTATTTTATGCTTCTGACGTTGACTTCTATGGCACTAACTATTCGATCTGGTGGAACAACGCCCTAGAGTGAAGCCTAGGTTGCCCGGAACATGGAAATGACCATTACTTTCACACTGTTTGCAAATATACATTATATACGATGGAAAAGCTGTTGTATTTATATTGTATTTTATGCTTCTGGCGTTGACTTCTTACGACCTAACTATTTAATCTGGTAGAGCACCGCCCTAGAGTGAAGCCTAGGTTGCTCGGAATGTAGAAATGACCATAACTTTCACACTGGTTGCAACTATTCGTTTTATACGATGGAAAAGCTGTTGTATTTATATTGTATTTTATGCCTCTGGCGTTGACTTCTTACGACCTAACTATTTAATCTGGTAGGGCACCGCCCTAGAGTGAATCCTAGGTTGCTCGGAATGTAGAAATGACCATAACTTTCATACTGGTTGCAATTATTCGTTTTATACGATGGGAAAGCTGTTGTATTTATATTGTATTTTATGCCTCTGGCGTTGACTTCTAAGGCCGTAGCTATTAGATGTGGTGGAGCAACGCCCTAGAGTGAAGCCTAGGTTGCCCGGAACGTAGAAATGACCATTACTTTCACACTGGTTGCAATTATTCCTGTTATATGATGGAAGCACTGTTGTATTTTTATTGTATTTTATGCTTCAGGCGTAGGCTTCTTTATCCGTAGCTATTCGATATGGTGGAGCACCGCCCTAGAGTGAAGCCTAGATTGCTCGGAACGTAGAAATGACCATTACTTTCACACTGTTTTCAATTATTGCTTTTATACGATGGAAAAGCTGTTGTATTTATTTTGTATTTTATGCTTCGGGCGTTGACTTCTAAGGCCCTAACTGTTTCATCTGGTGGAGCAACGCCCTAGAGTGAAGCCTCGGTTGCCCGGAACGTGGAATTGGCCATCACTTTCAAACTGGTTGCAATTATTCCAGTTATATGATGGAAACACTGTTGTATTTATATTGTATTTTATGCCTTTGGCGATGACTTCTAAGGCCGTAGCTATTAGATGTGGTGGAGCAACGCCCTAGTGTGGTGCCTAGGGTGCTCGGAACGTACAAATGACCATTACTTTCACACTGGTTGCAATTATTCGTTTTATACGATATAAAAGCTGTTGTATTTATATCATATTTTATGCTTCTGGCGTTGACTTCTAAGGCCCTAACTATTCGATCTGGTGGAACAACGCCCTAGAGTGAAGCCTAGGTTGCCTGGAACGTTGAACTGACCATCACTTTCACACGGGTTGCAATTATTCCTGTTATATGATGGAAACACTGTTGTATTTTTATTGCATTTTATGCTTCGGGCGTTGACTTCTAAGGCCCTAACTATTCAATCTGTTGGAGCAACGCCCTAGGGTGATGCCTAGGTTGCTCGGAAAGTAGAAATGACCATAAGTTTCATACTGGTTGCAATTATTCGTTTTATACGATATAAAAGCTGTTGTATTTATATCGTATTTTATGCTTCTGGCGTTGACTTCTAAGGCCCTAACTATTCGATCTGGTGGAACAACGCCCTAGAGTGAAGCCTAGGTTGCCTGGAACGTTGAACTGACCATCACTTTCACACGGGTTGCAATTATTCCTGTTATATGATGGAAACACTGTTGTATTTTTATTGCATTTTATGCTTCGGGCGTTGACTTCTAAGGCCCTAACTATTCAATCTGTTGGAGCAACGCCCTAGGGTGATGCCTAGGTTGCTCGGAAAGTAGAAATGACCATAAGTTTCATACTGGTTGCAATTATTCGTTTTATACGATGGAAAAGCTGTTGTATTTATACTGTATTTTATGCTTCTGGCGTTGACTTCTAAGGCACTAACTATTCGATCTGGTGGAGCAACGCCCTAGAGTGAAGCCTAGGTTGCCCTGAATGTAGAATTGGCCATCACTTTCAAACTGGTTGCAATTATTCCTGTTATATGATGGAAACACTGTTGTATTTTTATTGCATTTTATGCTTCGGGCGTTGACTTCTAAGGCCCTAACTATTCAATCTGTTGGAGCAACGCCCTAGGGTGAAGCCTAGGTTGCTCGGAAAGTAGAAATGACCATAAGTTTCATACTGGTTGCAATTATTCGTTTTATACGATGGAAAAACTGTTGTATTTATATTGTATTTTATGCTTCTGACGTTGACTTCTATGGCACTAATTATTCGATCTGGTGGAACAACGCCCTAGAGTGAAGCCTAGGTTGCCCGGAACATGGAAATGACCATTACTTTCACACTGTTTGCAAATATACATTATATACGATGGAAAAGCTGTTGTATTTATATTGTATTTTATGCTTCTGGCGTTGACTTCTTACGACCTAACTATTTAATCTGGTAGAGCACCGCCCTAGAGTGAAGCCTAGGTTGCTCGGAATGTAGAAATGACCATAACTTTCACACTGGTTGCAATTATTCGTTTTATACGATGGAGAAGCTGTTGTATTTATATTGTATTTTATGCCTCTGGCGTTGACTTCTTACGACCTAACTATTTAATCTGGTAGAGCACCGCCCTAGAGTGAAGCCTAGGTTGCTCGGAATGTAGAAATGACCATAACTTTCATACTGGTTGCAATTATTCGTTTTATACGATGGAAAAACTGTTGTATTTATATTGTATTTTATGCTTCTGGCGTTGACTTCTAAGGCACTAACTATTCGATCTTGTGGAGCAACGCAATAGATTGATGCCTAGGTTGCCCGGAACGTAGAATTGGCCATCAATTTCAAACTGGTTGCAATTATACCTGTTATATGATGGAAACACTGCTGTATTTTTTTTGCATTTCATGCTTCGGGCGTTGACTTCTAAGGCCCTAACTATTCAGTCTGTTGGAGCAATGCCCTAGGGTGAAGCCCAACTTGCTCGGAAAGTAGAAATGACCATAAGTTTCATACTGGTTGCAATTATTCGTTTTATACGATGGAAAAGCTGTTGCATTTATATCGTATTTTATGCTTCTGGCGTTGACTTCTTAGGCCGTAACTATTCTTTCTGGTGGAGCAACGCCCTAGAGTGAAACCTATGTTGCCCGGAACGTAGAAATGACCATCACTTTCAAACTGCTTGCAATTATACCTGTTATATGATGGAAAAACTGTTTTATTTTTATTGCATTTTATCCTTCGGGCATTGACTTCTCAGGCCCTAACTATTCAATCTGGTGGGACAACGGCCTAGGGTGAAGCCTAGGTTGCCCGGAACGTAGAAATAACCATAACTTTTACACTGGTAGCAATTATTCGTTTTATACTATGGAAAAACTGTTGTATTTATATTGTATTTTATACATCTGGCGTTGACTTCTAAGGTACTAACTATTCGATGTAGTGGAGCAACGCCCTAGAGTGAAGCCTATATTGCCCGAAACGTGGAAATGACCATCACTTTCAAACTGGTTGCAATTATTCCTGTTATATGATGGAAGAACTGTTGTATTTTTATTGCATTTTAAGCTTCGGGCATTGACTTCTAAGGCCCTAACTATTCAATCTGTTGGAGCAACGCCCTAGGGTGAAGCCTAGGTTGCTCGGAAAGTAGAAATGACCATAAGTTTCATACTGGTTGCAATTATTCGTTTTATACGATGTAAAAAGCTGTTGTATTTATATTGTATTTAATGCTTCTGGCGTTGACTTCTAAGGTTCTAACTATTCGATCTGGTGGAGCAACGCCCTAGAGTGAACCCTAGGTTGCCCGGAACGTAGAATTGGCCATCACTTTCAAACTGCTTGCAATTATTCCTGTTATATGATGGAAAATCTGTTGTATTTTTATTGCATTTTATGCTTCGGGCATTGACTTCTAAGGCCCTAACTATTCAATCTGTTGGAGCACCGACCTAGGGTGAAGCCTAGGTTGCCCGGAAAGTAGAAATGACCATAGCTTACATACTTGATGCAATTATTCGTTTTATATGATGGAAAAACTGTTGTATTTATATTGTATTTTATGCTTCTGGCGTTCCCTTCTTAGGCCCTAACTATTCGATCTGGTGGAACAACGGCCTAGGGTGAAGCCTAGGTGCCCGGAACGTAGAAATAACCATAACTTTTACACTGGTAGCAATTATTCGTTTTATACTATGGAAAAACTGTTCTATTTATTTTGTATTTAATGCTTCGGGCGTTGACTTCTAAGGGCCTAACTATTCAATCTGTTGGAGCAATGCCCTAGGGTGAGGCCTAGCTTGCTCGGAAAGTAGAAATGACCATAAGTTTCATACTGGTTGCAATTATTCGTTTTATACGATGGAAAGGCTGTTGTATTTATATCGTGTTTTATGCTTCTGGCGTTGACTTCTTAGGCCGTAACTATTCGGTCTGGTGGAGCAACGCCCTGGTGTGAAACCTAGGTTGCCCGGAACGTAGAATTGGCCATCACTTTCAAACTGGTTGCAACTATTCCTGTTATATGATGGAAAAACTGTTGTATTTTTATTGCATTTTATGCTTCGGGCATTGACTTCTAAGGCCCTAACTATTCAATCTGGTGGTACAACGGCCTAGGGTGAAGCCTAGATTGCTCGGAAAGCAGATATGACCATAAGCTTCATACTGGTTGCATTTATTCGTTTTATACGATGGAAAAACTGTTGTATTTATATTGTATTTTGTGCTTCTGGCGTTGACTTCTAAGGCACTAGCTATTCGATCTGGTGGAGCAACGCCCTAGAGTGAAGCCTAGGTCGCCCGGAACGTAGAATTGGCCATCACTTTCAATCTGCTTGCAATTATACCTGTGATATGATGGATACACTGTTGTATTTTTATTGCATTTTATGCTTCGGGCGTTGACTTCTAAGGCCCTAACTATTCAATCTGTTGGACCAGCGACCTAGGGTGAAGCCTAGCTTGCTCGGAAAGTAGAAATGACCATAAGTTTCATACTGGTTGCAATTATTCGTTTTATACGATGGAAAAACTGTTGTATTTATATTGTATTTTATGCTTCTGGCGTTGACTTCTAAGGCACTAACTATTCGATCTTGTGGAGCAACGCAATAGATTGATGCCTAGGTTGCCCGGAACGTAGAATTGGCCATCAATTTCAAACTGGTTGCAATTATACCTGTTATATGATGGAAACACTGCTGTATTTTTTTTGCATTTTATGGTTCGGGCGTTGACTTCTAAGGCCCTAACTATTCAATCTGTTGGAGCAACGCCCTAGGGTGAAGCCTGTGTTGCTCGAAAAGTAGAAATGACCATAAGTTTCATTCTGGTTGCAATTATTCGTTTTATACGATGGAAAAACTGTTGTATTTATATTGTATTTTATGCTTCTGGCGTTGACTTCTAAGGCACTAACTATTCGATCTTGTGGAGCAACGCAATAGATTGATGCCTAGGTTGCCCGGAACGTAGAATTGGCCATCAATTTCAAACTGGTTGCAATTATACCTGTTATATGATGGAAACACTGCTGTATTTTTGTGGCATTTCATGCTTCGGGCGTTGACTTCTAAGGCCCTAACTATTCAGTCTGTTGGAGCAATGCCCTAGGGTGAAGCCCAACTTGCTCGGAAAGTAGAAATGACCATCACTTTCAAACTGCTTGCAATTATACCTGTTATATGATGGAAAAACTGTTGTATTTTTATTGCATTTTATCCTTCGGGCATTGACTTCTCAGGCCCTAACTATTCAATCTGGTGGGACAACGGCCTAGGGTGAAGCCTAGGTTGCCCGGAACGTAGAAATAACCATAACTTTTACACTGGTAGCAATTATTCGTTTTATACTATGGAAAAACTGTTGTATTTATATTGTATTTTATACATCTGGCGTTGACTTCTAAGGTACTAACTATTCGATGTAGTGGAGCAACGCCCTAGAGTGAAGCCTATATTGCCCGAAACGTGGAAATGACCATCACTTTCAAACTGGTTGCAATTATTCCTGTTATATGATGGAAAAACTGTTGTATTTTTATTGCATTTTAAGCTTCGGGCATTGACTTCTAAGGCCCTACCTATTCAATCTGTTGGAGCAACGCCCTAGGGTGAAGCCTAGGTTGCTCGGAAAGTAGAAATGACCATAAGTTTCATACTGGTTGCAATTATTCGTTTTATACGATGTAAAAAGCTGTTGTATTTATATTGTATTTAATGCTTCTGGCGTTGACTTCTACGGTACTAACTATTCGATCTGGTGGAGCAACGCCCTAGAGTGAACCCTAGGTTGCCCGGAACGTAGAATTGGCCATCACTTTCAAACTGCTTGCAATTATTCCTGTTATATGATGGAAAATCTGTTGTATTTTTATTGCATTTTATGCTTCGGGCATTGACTTCTAAGGCCCTAACCATTCAATCTGTTGGAGCACCGCCCTAGGGTGAAGCCTAGGTTGCCCGGAAAGTAGAAATGACCATAGCTTACATACTTGATGCAATTATTCGTTTTATATGATGGAAAAACTGTTGTATTTATATTGTATTTTATGCTTCTGGCGTTCCCTTCTTAGGCCCTAACTATTCGATCTGGTGGAACAACGGCCTAGGGTGAAGCCTAGGTGTCCCGGAACGTAGAAATAACCATAACTTTTACACTGGTAGCAATTATTCGTTTTATACTATGGAAAAACTGTTCTATTTATTTTGTATTTAATGCTTCGGGCGTTGACTTCTAAGGGCCTAACTATTCAATCTGTTGGAGCAATGCCCTAGGGTGAGGCCTAGCTTGCTCGGAAAGTAGAAATGACCATAAGTTTCATACTGGTTGCAATTATTCGTTTTATACGATGGAAAGGCTGTTGTATTTATATCGTGTTTTATGCTTCTGGCGTTGACTTCTAAGGCCGTAGCTATTAGATGTGGTGGAGCAACGCCCTAGAGTGAAGCCTAGGTTGCCCGGAACGTAGAAATGACCATTACTTTCACACTGGTTGCAATTATTCCTGTTATATGATGGAAGCACTGTTGTATTTTTATTGTATTTTATGCTTCAGGCGTAGGCTTCTTTATCCGTAGCTATTCGATATGGTGGAGCACCGCCCTAGAGTGAAGCCTAGATTGCTCGGAACGTAGAAATGACCATTACTTTCACACTGTTTTCAATTATTGCTTTTATACGATGGAAAAGCCGTTGTATTTATTTTGTATTTTATGCTTCGGGCGTTGACTTCTAAGGCCCTAACTGTTTCATCTGGTGGAGCAACGCCCTAGAGTGAAGCCTCGGTTGCCCGGAACGTGGAATTGGCCATCACTTTCAAACTGGTTGCAATTATTCCAGTTATATGATGGAAACACTGTTGTATTTATATTGTATTTTATGCCTTTGGCGATGACTTCTAAGGCCGTAGCTATTAGATGTGGTGGAGCAACGCCCTAGAGTGTTGCCTAGGGTGCTCGGAACGTAGAAATGACCATTACTTTCACACTGGTTGCAATTATTCGTTTTATACGATATAAAAGCTGTTGTATTTATATCGTATTTTATGCTTCTGGCGTTGACTTCTAAGGCCCTAACTATTCGATCTGGTGGAACAACGCCCTAGAGTGAAGCCTAGGTTGCCTGGAACGTTGAACTGACCATCACTTTCACACGGGTTGCAATTATTCCTGTTATATGATGGAAACACTGTTGTATTTTTATTGCATTTTATGCTTCGGGCGTTGACTTCTAAGGCCCTAACTATTCAATCTGTTGGAGCAACGCCCTAGGGTGATGCCTAGGTTGCTCGGAAAGTAGAAATGACCATAAGTTTCATACTGGTTGCAATTATTCGTTTTATACGATGGAAAAGCTGTTGTATTTATACTGTATTTTATGCTTCTGGCGTTGACTTCTAAGGCACTAACTATTCGATCTGGTGGAGCAACGCCCTAGAGTGAAGCCTAGGTTGCCCGGAACGTAGAATTGTCCGTCACTTTCAAACTGGTTGCAATTATTCCTGTTATATGATGGAAACACTGTTGTATTTTTATTGCATTTTATGCTTCGGGCGTTGACTTCTAAGGCCCTAACTATTCAATCTGTTGGAGCAACGCCCTAGGGTGAAGCCTAGGTTGCTCGGAAAGTAGAAATGACCATAAGTTTCATACTGGTTGCAATTATTCGTTTTATACGATGGAAAAACTGTTGTATTTATATTGTATTTTATGCTTCTGACGTTGACTTCTATGGCACTAACTATTCGATCTGGTGGAACAACGCCCTAGAGTGAAGCCTAGGTTGCCCGTAACATGGAAATGACCATTACTTTCACACTGTTTGCAAATATACATTATATACGATGGAAAAGCTGTTGTATTTATATTGTATTTTATGCTTCTGGCGTTGACTTCTTACGACCTAACTATTTAATCTGGTAGAGCACCGCCCTAGAGTGAAGCCTAGGTTGCTCGGAATGTAGAAATGACCATAACTTTCACACTGGTTGCAATTATTCGTTTTATACGATGGAAAAGCTGTTGTATTTATATTGTATTTTATGCCTCTGGCGTTGACTTCTTACGACCTAACTATTTAATCTGGTAGAGCACCGCCCTAGAGTGAAGCCTAGGTTGCTCGGAATGTAGAAATGACCATAACTTTCATACTGGTTGCAATTATTCGTTTTATACGATGGAAAAACTGTTTTATTTATATTGTATTTTATGCTTCTGGCGTTGACTTCTAAGGCACTAACTATTCGATCTTGTGGAGTAACGCAATAGATTGATGCCTAGGTTGCCCGGAACGTAGAATTGGCCATCAATTTCAAACTGGTTGCAATTATACCTGTTATATGATGGAAACACTGCTGTATTTTTTTTGCATTTCATGCTTCGGGCGTTGACTTCTAAGGCCCTAACTATTCAGTCTGTTGGAGCAATGCCCTAGGGTGAAGCCCAACTTGCTCGGAAGTAGAAATGACCATAAGTTTCATACTGGTTGCAGTTATTCGTTTTATACGATGGAAAAGCTGTTGCATTTATATCGTATTTTATGCTTCTGGCGTTGACTTCTTAGGCCGTAACTATTCTTTCTGGTGGAGCAACGCCCTAGAGTGAAACCTATGTTGCCCGGAACGTAGAAATGACCATCTCTTTCAAACTGCTTGCAATTATACCTGTTATATGATGGAAAAACTGTTGTATTTTTATTGCATTTTATCCTTCGGGCATTGACTTCTCAGGCCCTAACTATTCAATCTGGTGGGACAACGGCCTAGGGTGAAGCCTAGGTTGCCCGGAACGTAGAAATAACCATAACTTTTACACTGGTAGCAATTATTCGTTTTATACTATGGAAAAACTGTTGTATTTATATTGTATTTTATACATCTGGCGTTGACTTCTAAGGTACTAACTATTCGATTTAGTGGAGCAACGCCCTAGAGTGAAGCCTATATTGCCCGAAACGTGGAAATGACCATCACTTTCAAACTGGTTGCAATTATTCCTGTTATATGATGGAAGAACTGTTGTATTTTTTTGCATTTTAAGCTTCGGGCATTGACTTCTAAGGCCCTAACTATTCAATCTGTTGGAGCAACGCCCTAGGGTGAAGCCTAGGTTGCTCGGTAAGTAGAAATGACCATAAGTTTCATACTGGCTGCAATTATTCGTTTTATACGATGTAAAAAGCTGTTGTATTTATATTGTATTTAATGCTTCTGGCGTTGACTTCTAAGGTACTAACTATTCGATCTGGTGGAGCAACGCCCTAGAGTGAACCCTAGGTTGCCCGGAACGTAGAATTGGCCATCACTTTCAAACTGCTTGCAATTATTCCTGTTATATGATGGAAAATCTGTTGTATTTTTATTGCATTTTATGCTTCGGGCATTGACTTCTAAGGCCCTAACTATTCAATCTGTTGGAGCACCGCCCTGGGGTGAAGCCTAGGTTGCCCGGAAAGTAGAAATGACCATAGCTTACATACTTGATGCAATTATTCGTTTTATATGATGGAAAAACTGTTGTATTTATATTGTATTTTATGCTTCTGGCGTTCCCTTCTTAGGCCCTAACTATTCGATCTGGTGGAACAACGGCCTAGGGTGAAGCCTAGGTGTCCCGGAACGTAGAAATAACCATAACTTTTACACTGGTAGCAATTATTCGTTTTATACTATGGAAAAACTGTTCTATTTATTTTGTATTTAATGCTTCGGGCGTTGACTTCTAAGGGCCTAACTATTCAATCTGTTGGAGCAATGCCCTAGGGTGAGGCCTAGCTTGCTCGGAAAGTAGAAATGACCATAAGTTTCATACTGGTTGCAATTATTCGTTTTATACGATGGAAAGGCTGTTGTATTTATATCGTGTTTTATGCTTCTGGCGTTGACTTCTTAGGCCGTAACTATTCGGTCTGGTGGAGCAACGCCCTGGAGTGAAACCTAGGTTGCCCGGAACGTAGAATTGGCCATCACTTTCAAACTGGTTGCAACTATTCCTGATATATGATGGAAACACTGTTGTATTTTTTTTGCATTTTATGGTTCGGGCGTTGACTTCTAAGGCCCTGACTATTCAATCTGTTGGAGCAACACCCTAGGGTGAAGCCTAAGTAGCTAGGAAAGTAGAAATGACCATAAGTTTCATACTGGTTGCAATTATTCGTTTTATACGATGGAAAACCTGTTGTATTTATATTGTATTTTATGCTTCTGGCGTTGACTTCTAAGGCACTATCTATTCGATCTAGTGAAGCAAGGCCTTAGAGCGAAGCCTAGGTTGCCCGGAACGTAGAATTGGCCATCACTTTCAAACTGGTTGCAATTATTCCTGTTATATGATGGAAACACTGTTGTATTTTTTATTAATTTTATGGTTCGGGCGTTGACTTCTAAGGCCCTAACTATTCAAACTGTTGGAGCAACGCCCTAGGGTGAAGCCTAGATTGCTCGGAAAGTAGAAATGACCATAAGTTTCTTACTGGCTGCAAATATTCGTTTTATACGATGGAAAAATCGTTGTATTTATATTGTATTTTATGCTTCTGGCATTGACTTCTAAGGCACTAACTATTTGATCTGGTGGAGCAACGCCCTAGAGTGAAGCCTAGGTTGCCCGGAACGTAGAATTGTCCGTCACTTTCAAACTGGTTGCAATTATTCCTGTTATATGATGGATACACTGTTGTATTTTTATTGCATTTTATGCTTCGGGCGTTGACTTCTATGGCCGTAACTATTCGGTCTGGTGGAGCAACGCCCTGGAGTGAAACCTACGTTTCCCGGAACGTAGAATTGGCCATCACTTTCAAACTGGTTGCAATTATTCCTGATATATGATGGAAACACTGTTGTATTTTTTTTGCATTTTATGGTTCGGGCGTTGACTTCTAAGGCCCTAACTATTCAATCCGTTGGAGCAACGCCCTAGGGTGAAGCCTAGGTTTCTCGGAAAGTAGAAATGACCATAAGTTTCATACTGGTTGAAATTAATCGTTTTATACGATGGAAAAACTGTTGTATTTATATTGTATTTTATGCTTCTGGCGTTGACTTCTAAGGCTCTAACTATTCGATCTGGTGGAGCAACGCCCTAGAGTGAAGCCTAGGTTGCCCGGAACGTAGAATTGGCCATCAATTTCAAACTGGTTGCAATTATACCTGTTATATGATGGAAACACTACTGTATTTTTTTTGCATTTTATGCTTCGGGCGTTGACTTCTAAGGCCCTAACTATTCAGTCTGTTGGAGCAATGCCCTAGGGTGAAGCCCAACTTGCTCGGAAAGTAGAAATGACCATAAGTTTCATACTGGTTGCAATTATTCGTTTTATACGATGGAAAAGCTGTTGCATTTATATCGTATTTTATGCTTCTGGCGTTGACTTCTTAGGCCGTAACTATTCTTTCTGGTGGAGCAACGCCCTAGAGTGAAACCTATGTTGCCCGGAACGTAGAAATGACCATCACTTTCAAACTGCTTGCAATTATACCTGTTATATGATGGAAAAACTGTTGTATTTTTATTGCATTTTATCCTTCGGGCATTGACTTCTCAGGCCCTAACTATTCAATCTGGTGGGACAACGGCCTAGGGTGAAGCCTAGGTTGCCCGGTACGTAGAAATAACCATAACTTTTACACTGGTAGCAATTATTCGTTTTATAGTATGGAAAAACTGTTGTATTTATACTGTATTTTATACATCTGGCGTTGACTTCTAAGGTACTAACTATTCGATGTAGTGGAGCAACGCCCTAGAGTGAAGCCTATATTGCCCGGAACGTGGAAATGACCATCACTTTCAAACTGGTTGCAATTATTCCTGTTATATGATGGAAAAACTGTTGTATTTTTATTGCATTTTATGCTTCGGGCATTGACTTCTAAGGCCCTAACTATTCAATCTGGTGGTACAACGGCCTAGGGTGAAGCCTAGGTTGCTCGGAAAGCAGATATGACCATAAGCTTCATACTGGTTGCATTTATTCGTTTTATACGATGGAAAAACTGTTGTATTTATATTGTATTTTATGCTTCTGGCGTTGACTTCTAAGGCACTAGCTATTCGATCTGGTGGAGCAACGCCCTAGAGTGAAGCCTAGGTCGCCCGGAACGTAGAATTGGCCATCACTTTCAATCTGCTTGCAATTATACCTGTGATATGATGGATACACTGTTGTATTTTTATTGCATTTTATGCTTCGGGCGTTGACTTCTAAGGCCCTAACTATTCAATCTGTTGGACCAGCGACCTAGGGTGAAGCCTAGCTTGCTCGGAAAGTAGAAATGACCATAAGTTTCATACTGGTTGCAATTATTCGTTTTATACGATGGAAAAACTGTTGTATTTATATTGTATTTTATGCTTCTGGCGTTGACTTCTATAGCACTAACTATTCGATCTGGTGGAGCAACGCAATAGAGTGATGCCTAGGTTGCCCGGAACGTAGAATTGGCCATCAATTTCAAACTGGTTGCAATTATACCTGTTATATGATGGAAACACTGCTGTATTTTTTTTGCATTTTATGGTTCGGGCGTTGACTTCTAAGGCCCTAACTATTCAATCTGTTGGAGCACCGCCCTAGGGTGAAGCCTAGGTTGCCCGGAAAGTAGAAATAACCATAACTTTTACACTGGTAGCAATTATTCGTTTTATACTATGGAAAAACTGTTGTATTTATATTGTATTTTATACATCTGGCGTTGACTTCTAAGGTACTAACTATTCGATGTAGTGGAGCAACGCCCTAGAGTGAAGCCTATATTGCCCGAAACGTGGAAATGACCATCACTTTCAAACTGGTTGCAATTATTCCTGTTATATGATGGAAAAACTGTTGTATTTTTATTGCATTTTAAGCTTCGGGCATTGACTTCTAAGGTACTAACTATTCGATCTGGTGGAGCAACGCCCTAGAGTGAACCCTAGGTTGCCCGGAACGTAGAATTGGCCATCAGTTTCGAACTGCTTGCAATTATTCCTGTTATATGATGGAAAATCTGTTGTATTTTTATTGCATTTTATGCTTCGGGCATTGACTTCTAAGGCCCTAACTATTCAATCTGTTGGAGCACCGCCCTAGGGTGAAGCCTAGGTTGCCCGGAAAGTAGAAATGACCATAGCTTACATACTTGATGCAATTATTCGTTTTATATGATGGAAAAACTGTTGTATTTATATTGTATTTTATGCTTCTGGCGTTCCCTTCTTAGGCCCTAACTATTCGATCTGGTGGAACAACGGCCTAGGGTGAAGCCTAGGTGTCCCGGAACGTAGAAATAACCATAACTTTTACACTGGTAGCAATTATTCGTTTTATACTATGGAAAAACTGTTCTATTTATTTTGTATTTAATGCTTCGGGCGTTGACTTCTAAGGGCCTAACTATTCAATCTGTTGGAGCAATGCCCTAGGGTGAGGCCTAGCTTGCTCGGAAAGTAGAAATGACCATAAGTTTCATACTGGTTGCAATTATTCGTTTTATACGATGGAAAGGCTGTTGTATTTATATCGTGTTTTATGCTTCTGGCGTTGACTTCTTAGGCCGTAACTATTCGGTCTGGTGGAGCAACGCCCTGGAGTGAAACCTAGGTTGCCCGGAACGTAGAATTGGCCATCACTTTCAAACTGGTTGCAACTATTCCTGATATATGATGGAAACACTGTTGTATTTTTTTTGCATTTTATGGTTCGGGCGTTGACTTCTAAGGCCCTGACTATTCAATCTGTTGGAGCAACACCCTAGGGTGAAGCCTAAGTAGCTAGGAAAGTAGAAATGACCATAAGTTTCATACTGGTTGCAATTATTCGTTTTATACGATGGAAAACCTGTTGTATTTATATTGTATTTTATGCTTCTGGCGTTGACTTCTAAGGCACTATCTATTCGATCTAGTGAAGCAACGCCTTAGAGTGAAACCTATGTTGCCCGGAACGTAGAAATGACCATCACTTTCAAACTGCTTGCAATTATACCTGTTATATGATGGAAAAACTGTTGTATTTTTATTGCATTTTATCCTTCGGGCATTGACTTCTCAGGCCCTCACTATTCAATCTGGTGGGACAACGGCCTAGGGTGAAGCCTAGGTTGCCCGGTACGTAGAAATAACCATAACTTTTACACTGGTAGCAATTATTCGTTTTATAGTATGGAAAAACTGTTGTATTTATACTGTATTTTATACATCTGGCGTTGACTTCTAAGGTACTAACTATTCGATGTAGTGGAGCAACGCCCTAGAGTGAAGCCTATATTGCCCGGAACGTGGAAATGACCATCACTTTCAAACTGGTTGCAATTATTCCTGTTATATGATGGAAAAACTGTTGTACTTATATTGTATTTTATGCTTCTGGCGTTGACTTCTAAGGCACTAGCTATTCGATCTGGTGGAGCAACGCCCTAGAGTGAAGCCTAGGTCGCCCGGAACGTAGAATTGGCCATCACTTTCAATCTGCTTGCAATTATACCTGTGATACGATGGATACACTGTTGTATTTTTATTGCATTTTATGCTTCGGGCGTTGACTTCTAAGGCCCTAACTATTCAATCTGTTGGACCAGCGACCTAGGGTGAAGCCTAGCTTGCTCGGAAAGTAGAAATGACCATAAGTTTCATACTGGTTGCAATTATTCGTTTTATACCATGGAAAAACTGTTGTATTTATATTGTATTTTATGCTTCTGGCGTTGACTTCTATAGCACTAACTATTCGATCTGGTGGAGCAACGCCCTAGGGTGAAGCCTGTGTTGCTCGGAAAGTAGAAATGACCATAAGTTTCATTCTGGTTGCAATTATTCGTTTTATACGATGGAAAAACTGTTGTACTTATATTGTATTTTATGCTTCTGGCGTTGACTTCTAAGGCACTATCTATTCGATCTGGTGGAGCAACGCCCTAGAGCGAAGCCTAGGTTGCCTGGAACGTAGAATTGTCCGTCACTTTCAAACTGGTTGCAATTATTCCTGTTATATGATGGAAACACTGTTGTATTTTTTTTGCATTTTATGGTTCGGGCGTTGACTTCTAAGGCCCTAACCATTCAATCTGTTGGAGCAACGCCCTAGGGTGAAGCCTAGGTTGCTCGGAAAGTAGAAATGACCATAAGTTTCATACTGGTTGCAATTATTCGTCTTATACGATAGAAAAACTGTTGTATTTATATTGTGTTTTAGGCTTCTGGCGTTGACTTCTAAAGCACTAACTCTTCGATCTGGTGGAGCAACGACCTAGACTGAAGCCTAGGTTGCCCGGAACGTAGAATTGGCCATCAGTTTCAAACTGGTTGCAATTATTCCTGTTATATGATGGATACAGTGTTGTATTTTTATTGCATTTTATGCTTCGGGCGTTGACTTCTAAGGCCCTAACTATTCAATCTGTTGGAGCAACGCCCTAGGGTGAAGCCTAGCTTGCTCGGAAAGTAGAAATGACCATAAGTTTCATAGTGGTTGCAATTATTCGTTTTATACGATGGAAGAACTGTTGTATTTATATTGTATTTTATGCTTCTGGCGTTGACCTCTAAGGCACTGACAATTCGATCTGGTGGAGCAACACAATAGTGTGATGCCTAGGTTGCCCGGAACGTAGAATTGGCCATCAATTTCAAACTGGTTGCAATTATACCTGTTATATGATGGAAACACTGCTGTATTTTTTTTGCATTTTATGGTTCGGGCGTTAACTTCTAAGGCCCTAACTATTCAATCCGTTGGAGCAACGCCCTAGGGTGAAGCCTAGGTTGCTCGGAAAGTAGAAATGACCATTAGTTTCATACTGGTTGCAATTATTCGTTTTATACGATGGAAAAACTGTTGTATTTATTTTGTATTTTATGCTTCTGGCGTTGACTTCTAAGGCACTAACTATTCGATCTCGTGGAGCAACGCCCTAGAGTGAAGCCGACGTTGCCCGGAAAGGAGAAATGACCATCACTTTCAAACTGGTTGCAATTAATCCTTTTATACGATGGAAACACTGCTGTATTTTTTTTGCATTTTATGGTTCGGGCGTTGACTTCTAAGGCCCTAACTATTCAATCTGTTGGAGCAACGCCCTAGGGTGAAGCCTAGGTTGCTCGGAAAGTAGAAATGTCCATAAGTTTCATACTGGTTGCAATTATTCGTGTTATACGATTTAAAACTGTTGTATTTATATTGTATTTGATGCTTCTGGCGTTGACTTCTAAGGCACTAACTATTCGATCTGGTGGAGCAACGCCCTAGAGTGAAGCCTAGGTTGCCCGGAACGTAGAATTGGCCATCACTTTCAAACTGGTTGCAATTATTCCTGTTATATGATGGAAACACTGTTGTATTTTTATTGCATTTTATGCTTCGGGCGTTGACTTCTAAGGCCCTAACTATTCAATCTGTTGGAGCAACGCCCTAGGGTGATGCCTAGGTTGCTCGGAAAGTAGAAATGACCATAAGTTTTATACTGGTTGCAATTATTCGTTTTATACGATGGAAAAGCTGTTGTATTTATACTGCATTTTATGCTTCTGGCGTTGACTTCTAAGGCACTAACTATTCGATCTGGTGGAGCAACGCCCTAGAGTGAAGCCTAGGTTGCCCTGAATGTAGAATTGGCCATCACTTTCAAACTGGTTGCAATTATTCCTGTTATATGATGGAAACACTGTTGTATTTTTATTGCATTTTATGCTTCGGGCGTTGACTTCTAAGGCCCTAACTATTCAATCTGTTGGAGCAACGCCCTAGGGTGAAGCCTAGGTTGCTCGGAAAGTAGAAATGACCATAAGTTTCCTACTGGTTGCAATTATTCGTTTTATACGATGGAAAAGCTGTTGTATTTATACTGTATTTTATGCTTCTGGCGTTGACTTCTAAGGCACTAACTATTCGATCTGGTGGAGCAACGGCCTAGAGTGAAGCCTAGGTTGCCCTGAATGTAGAATTGGCCATCACTTTCAGACTGGTTGCAATTATTCCTGTTATATGATGGAACCACTGTTGTATCTTTATTGCATTTTATGCTTCTGGCGTTGACTTCTATAGCACTAACTATTCGATCTTGTGGAGCAACGCAATAGATTGATGCCTACGTTGCCCGGAACGTAGAATTGGCCATCAATTTCAAACTGGTTGCAATTATACCTGTTATATGATGGAAACACTGCTGTATTTTTTTTGCATTTTATGCTTCGGGCGTTGACTTCTAAGGCCCTAACTATTCAGTCTGTTGGAGCAATGCCCTAGGGTGAAGCCCAACTTGCTCGGAAAGTAGAAATGACCATAAGTTTCATACTGGTTGCAATTATTCGTTTTATACGATGGAAAAGCTGTTGCATTTATATCGTATTTTATGCTTCTGGCGTTGACTTCTTAGGCCATAACTATTCTTTCTCGTGGAGCAACGCCCTAGAGTGAAACCTATGTTGCCCGGAACGTAGAAATGACCATCACTTTCAAACTGCTTGCAATTATACCTGTTATATGATGGAAAAACTGTTGTGTTTTTATTGCATTTTATCCTTCGGGCATTGACTTCTCAGGCCCTAACTATTCAATCTGGTAGGACAACGGCCTAGGGTGAAGCCTAGGTTGCCCGGAACGTAGAAATAACCATAACTTTTACACTGGTAGCAATTATTCGTTTTATACTATGGAAAAACTGTTGTATTTATATTGTATTTTATACATCTGGCGTTGACTTCTAAGGCCCTAACTGTTCAATCTGGTGGTACAACGGCCTAGGGTGAAGCCTAGCTTGCTCGGAAAGTAGAAATGACCATAAGTTTCATACTGGTTGCAATTATTCGTTTTATACGATGGAAAAACTGTTGTATTTATATTGTATTTTATGCTTCTGGCGTTGACTTCTATGGCACTAACTATTCGATCTGGTGGAACAACGCCCTAGAGTGAAGCCTAGGTTGCCCGGAACATGGAAATGACCATTACTTTCACACTGTTTGCAAATATACATTATATACGATGGAAAAGCTGTTGTATTTATATTGTATTTTATGCTTCTGGCGTTGACTTCTTACGACCTAACTATTTAATCTGGTAGAGCACCGCCCTAGAGTGAAGCCTAGGTTGCTCGGAATGTAGAAATGACCATAACTTTCACACTGGTTGCAATTATTCGTTTTATACGATGGAAAAGCTGTTGTATTTATATTGTATTTTATGCCTCTGGCGTTGACTTCTAAGGCCGTAGCTATTAGATGTGGTGGAGCAACGCCCTAGAGTGACGCCTAGGGTGCTCGGAACGTAGAAATGACCATTACTTTCACACTGTTTGCAATTATTCCTTTTATACGATGGAAAAGCCGTTGTACTTATTTTGTATTTTATGCTTCGGGCGTTGACTTCTAAGGACCTAACTGTTTCATCTGGTGGAGCAACGCCCTAGGGTGAAGCCTCGGTTGCCCGGAACGTAGAATTGGCCATCACTTTCAAACTGGTTGCAATTATTCCTGTTATATGATGGAAACACTGTTGAATTTATATTGTATTTTATGCCCCTGGCGATGACTTCTATGGCCGCAGCTGTTAGGTGTGGTGGAGCAACGCCCTAGAGTGGTGCCTAGGGTGCTGGGAACGTAGAAATGACCATTACTTTCACACTGGTTGCAATTATTCGTTTTATGCGATGGAAAAGCTGTTGTATTTATATCGTATTTTATGCTTCTGGCGTTGACTTCTAAGGCCCTAACTATTCGATATGGCGGAGCACCGCCCTAGAGTGAAGCCTAGATTGCTCGGAACGTAGAAATGACCATTACTTTCACACTGTTTTCAATTATTGCTTTTATACGATGGAAAAGCTGTTGTATTTATTTTGTATTTTATGCTTCGGGCGTTGACTTCTAAGGCCCTAACTGTTTCATCTGGTGGAGCAACGCCCTAGAGTGAAGCCTCGGTTGCCCGGAACGTGGAATTGGCCATCACTTTCAAACTGATTGCAATTATTCCAGTTATATGATGGAAACACTGTTGTATTTATATTGTATTTTATGCCTTTGGCGATGACTTCTAAGGCCGTAGCTATTAGATGTGGTGGAGCAACTCCCTAGAGTGGTGCCTAGGGTGCTCGGAACGTAGAAATGACCATTACCTTCACACTGGTTGCAATTATTCGTTTTATACGATATAAAAGCTGTTGTATTTATATCGTATTTTATGCTTCTGGCGTTGACTTCTAAGGCCCTAACTATTCGATCTTGTGGAACAACGCCCTAGAGTGAAGCCTAGGTTGCCTGGAACGTTGAACTGACCATCACTTTCACACGGGTTGCAATTATTCCTGTTATAGGATGGAAAGACTGTTGTATTTTTATTGCATTTTATGCTTCGGGCGTTGACTTCTAAGGCCCTAACTATTCAATCTGCTGGAGCAACGCCCTAGGGTGAAGCCTAGGTTGCTCGGAAAGTAGAAGTGACTATAAGTTTCATACTGGTTGCAATTATTCGTTTTATACGATGGAAAAACTGTTGTATTTTTATTGCATTTTATGGTTCTGGCGTTCACTTCTTAGGGCCTAACTATTCGATCTGGTGGAACAACGGCCTAGGGTGAAGCCTAGGTTTCCCGGAACGTAGAAATGACCATTGCTTGCACACTGTTTGCAATTATTCCTTTTATACGATGGAAAACTGTTGTATTTATATCGTATTTTATGCTTCTGGCGTTGATTTCTAAGGACCTAACTATTCGATCTGGCGGAGCAACGCCCTAGAGTGAAGCCTAGGTTGCTCGGAATGTAGAAATGTCCATAACTTTCACACTGGTTGCAATTATTCGTTTTATACGATGGAAAAACTGTCGCATCTTTATCGTATTTTATGCTTCTGGCGTTGACTTCTTAGGCCGTAACTATACGATCTGGAGGAGCAACGCCCGGGAGTGAAACCTAGGCTGCCCGGAACGTAGAAGTGACCATAACTTTTACACTGGTAGCAATCATTCGTTTTAAACAATGGAAAAACTGTTCTATTTATTTTGAATTTAATGCTTCGGGCGTTGACTTCTAAGGCCCTAACTGTCTGATCTGGTGGAGCAACGCCCTAGTGTGAAGCCTAGGTGGTCCGGAACGTAGGAATGACCATAACTTTTACACTGGTAGCAATTATTCGTTTTATACAATGGAAAAACCGTTCTATTTATTTTGTGTTTTATGCTTCGGGCGTTGACTTCTAAGGCCCTAACTGTATGATCTGGTGGAGCAACGCCCTAGTGTGAAACCTAGGTTGCCCGGAACTTAGAAATGACCATAACCTTAACACTGGTTGCTATTATTCGTTTTATATGATGGAAAAACTGTTATATTTATATTGTATTTTATGCTTCTGGCGTTGACTTCTGAGGCCGTTGCTATTCGATGTGGTGGAAGAACGCCATAGAGTGAAGCCTAGGTAGCCCGGACGTAGAAATGACCATAACTTTCACACTGGTTGATATTATTCGTTCTATACGATGGAAAAACAGTTATATTTATATTGTATTTTATGCTTCAGGCGTAGACTTCTAAGGCCGTAGCTATTCGATATGTTGGAGCACCGCCCTAGAGTGAAGCCTAGGTTGCTCGGAACGTAGAAATGACCACTACCTTCACACTGTTTGCAATTATTCATTTAATACATTGGAAATGCTGTTTTATTTATATCGTATTTTATGATCCGGGCCTTGACTTCCTAGGCCCTAACATTTCGATCTGGTGGAGCAACGCCCTAGAGTGGAGCCTAGGTTGCCCGGAACGTAGAAATGACCATTACTTTCACACTGTTTGCAATTATTCCTTTTATACGATGGAAAAGCTGTTGTATTTATATCGTATTTTATGCTTCTGGCGTTGACTTCTAAGGTACTAACTATTCGATCTAGTGGAGCAACGCCCTAGAGTGAAGCCTATGTTGCCCGGAACGTAGAAATGACCATCACTTTCACACTGTTTGCAAATATACATTATATACGATGGAAAAGCTGTTGTATTTCTATTGTATTTTATGCTTCTGGCGTTGACTTCTTACGACCTAACTATTTAATCTGGTAGAGCACCGCCCTAGAGTGAAGCCTAGGTTGCTCGGAATGTAGAAATGACCATAACTTCCACACTGGTTGCAATTATTCGTTTTATACGATGGAAAAGCTGTTGTATTTATATCGTATTTTATGCTTCTGGCGTTGACCTCTTAGGCCCTAACTATTCGATCTGGTGGAACAACGCCCTAGAGTGAAGCCTAGGTTGCCCGGAACATGGAAATGACCATTACTTTCACGCTGTTTGCAAATATACATTATATACGATGGAAAAGCTGTTGTATTTATATTGTATTTTATGCTTCTGGCGTTGACTTGTTACGACCTAACTATTTAATCTGGTAGAGCACCGCCCTAGAGTGAAGCCTAGGTTGCCCGGAATGTAGAAATGACCATAACTTTCACACTGGTTGCAATTATTCGTTTTATACGATGGAAAAGCTGTTGTATTTATATTGTATTTTATGCCTCTGGCGTTGACTTCTAAGGCCGTAGCTATTAGATGTGGTGGAGCAACTCCCTAGAGTGAAGCCTAGGTTGCCCGGAACGTAGAAATGACCATTACTTTCACACTGGTTGCAATTATTCCTGTTATATGATGGAAGCACTGTTGTATTTTTATTGTATTTTATGCTTCAGGCGTAGGCTTCTTAATCCGTAGCTATTCGATATGGTGGAGCACCGCCCTAGAGTGAAGTCTAGATTGCTCGGAACGTAGAAATGACCATTACTTTCACACTGTTTTCAATTATTGCTTTTATACGATGGAAAAGCTGTTGTATTTATTTTGTATTTTATGCCTCGGGCGTTGACTTCTAAGGCCCTAACTGTTTCATCTGGTGGAGCAACGCCCTAGAGTGAAGCCTCGGTTGCCCGGAACGTGGAAATGGCCATCACTTTCAAACTGGTTGCAATTATTCCAGTTATATGATGGAAACACTGTTGTATTTATATTGTATTTTATGCCTTTGGCGATGACTTCTAAGGCCGTAGCTATTAGATGTGGTGGAGCAACGCCCTAGAGTGGTGCCTAGGGTGCTCGGAACGTAGAAATGACCATTACTTTCACACTGGTTGCAATTATTAGTTTTATACGATATAAAAGCTGTTGTATTTATATCGTATTTTATGCTTCTGGCGTTGACTCCTAAGGCCCTAACTATTCGATCTGGTGGAACAACGCCCTAGAGTGAAGCCTAGGTTGCCTGGAACGTTGAACTGACCATCACTTTCACAAGGGTTGCAATTATTCCTGTTATAGGATGGAAAGACTGTTGTATTTTTATTGCATTTTATGCTTCGGGCGTTAACTTCTAAGGCCCTAACTATTCAATCTGTTGGAGCAACGCCCTAGGGTGAAGCCTAGGTTGCTCGGAAAGTAGAAATGACCATAAGTTTCATACTGGTTGCAATTATTCGTTTTATACGATGGAAAAACTGTTGTATTTTTATTGCATTTTATGGTTCTGGCGTTCACTTCTTAGGGCCTAACTATTCGATCTGGTGGAACAACGGCCTAGGGTGAAGCCTAGGTTTCCCGGAACGTAGAAATGACCATTGCTTGCACACTGTTTGCAATTATTCCTTTTATACGATGGAAAACTGTTGTATTTATATCGTATTTTATGCTTCTGGCGTTGATTTCTAAGGACCTAACTATTCGATCTGGCGGAGCAACGCCCTAGAGTGAAGCCTAGGTTGCTCGGAATGTAGAAATGACCATAACTTTCACACTGGTTGCAATTATTCGTTTTATACGATGGAAAAAGTGTCGCATCTTTATCGTATTTTATGCTTCTGGCGTTGACTTCTTAGGCCGTAACTATACGATCTGGAGGAGCAACGCCCGGGAGTGAAACCTAGGCTGCCCGGAACGTAGAAGTGACCATAACTTTTACACTGGTAGCAATCATTCGTTTTAAACAATGGAAAAACTGTTCTATTTATTTTGAATTTAATGCTTCGGGCGTTGACTTCTAAGGCCCTAACTGTCTGATCTGGTGGAGCAACGCCCTAGTGTGAAGCCTAGGTGGTCCGGAACGTAGGAATGACCATAACTTTTACACTGGTAGCAATTATTCGTTTTATACAATGGAAAAACCGTTCTATTTATTTTGTGTTTTATGCTTCGGGCGTTGACTTCTAAGGCCCTAACTGTATGATCTGGTGGAGCAACGCCCTAGTGTGAAACCTAGGTTGCCCGGAACTTAGAAATGACCATAACCTTAACACTGGTTGCTATTATTCGTTTTATATGATGGAAAAACTGTTATATTTATATTGTATTTTATGCTTCTGGCGTTGACTTCTGAGGCCATTGCTATTCGATGTGGTGGAAGAACGCCATAGAGTGAAGCCTAGGTAGCCCGGACGTAGAAATGACCATAACTTTCACACTGGTTGATATTATTCGTTCTATACGATGGAAAAACTGTTATATTTATATTGTATTTTATGCTTCAGGCGTAGACTTCTAAGGCCGTAGCTATTCGATATGTTGGAGCACCGCCCTAGAGTGAAGCCTAGGTTGCTCGGAACGTAGAAATGACCACTACCTTCACACTGTTTGCAATTATTCATTTAATACATTGGAAATGCTGTTTTATTTATATCGTATTTTATGATCCGGGCCTTGACTTCTTAGGCCCTAACATTTCGATCTGGTGGAGCAACGCCCTAGAGTGGAGCCTAGGTTGCCCGGAACGTAGAAATGACCATTACTTTCACACTGTTTGCAATTATTCCTTTTATACGATGGAAAAGCTGTTGTATTTATATCGTATTATATGCTTCTGGCGTTGACTTCTAAGGTACTAACTATTCGATCTAGTGGAGCAACGCCCTAGAGTGAAGCCTATGTTGCCCGGAACGTAGAAATGACCATCACTTTCACACTGTTTGCAAATATACATTATATACGATGGAAAAGCTGTTGTATTTATATTGTATTTTATGCTTCTGTCGTTGACTTCTTACGACCTAACTATTTAATCTGGTAGAGCACCGCCCTAGAGTGAAGCCTAGGTTGCTCGGAATGTAGAAATGACCATAACTTTCACACTGGTTGCAATTATTCGCTTTATACGATGGAAAAGCTGTTGTATTTATATTGTATTTTGTGCCTCTGGCGTTGACTTCTAAGGCCGTAGCTATTAGATGTGGTGGAGCAACGCCCTAGAGTGACGCCTAGGGTGCTCGGAACGTAGAAATGACCATAACGTCCACACTGGTTGCAATTATTCGTTTTATACGATGGAAAAGCTGTTGTATTTATATCGTATTTTATGCTTCTGGCGTTGACCTCTTAGGCCCTAACTATTCGATCTGGTGGAACAAAGCCCTAGAGTGAAGCCTAGGTTGCCCGGAACATGGAAATGACCATTACTTTCACACTGTTTGCAAATATACATTATATACGATGGAAAAGCTGTTGTATTTATATTGTATTTCATGCTTCTGGCGTTGACTTCTTACGACCTAACTATTTAATCTAGTAGAGCACCGCCCTAGAGTGAAGCCTAGGTTGCTCGGAATGTAGAAATGACCATAACTTTCACACTGGTTGCAATTATTCGTTTTATACGATGGAAAAGCTGTTGTATTTATATTGTATTTTATGCCTCTGGCGTTGACTTCTAAGGCCGTAGCTATTAGATGTGGTGGAGCAACGCCCTAGAGTGAAGCCTAGGTTGCCCGGAACGTAGAAATGACCATTGCTTTCACACTGGTTGCAATTATTCCTGTTATATGATGGAAAAGCTGTTGTATTTTTATTGCATTTTATGCATCGGGCATTGACTTCTAAGGCCCTAACTATTCAGTCTGTTGGAGCAACGCCCTAGGGTGAAGCCTAGGTTGCCCGGAAAGTAGAAATGACCATAACTTTTATACTGGTTGCAATTATTCCTGTTATATGATGGAAGCACTGTTGTATTTTTATTGTATTTTATGCTTCAGGCGTAGGCTTCTTAATCCGTAGCTATTCGATATGGTGGAGCACCGCCCTAGAGTGAAGCCTAGATTGCTCGGAACGTAGAAATGACCATTACTTTCACACTGTTTTCAATTATCGCTTTTATACGATGGAAAAGCTGTTGTATTTATTTTGTATTTTATGCTTCGGGCGTTGACCTCTAAGGCCCTAACTGTTTCATCTGGTGGAGCAACGCCCTAGAGTGAAGCCTCGGTTGCCCGGAACGTGGAATTGGCCATCACTTTCAAACTGGTTGCAATTATTCCAGTTATATGATGGAAACACTGTTGTATTTATATTGTATTTTATGCCTTTGGCGATGACTTCTAAGGCCGTAGCTATTAGATGTGGTGGAGCAACGCCCTAGAGTGGTGCCTAGGGTGCTCGGAACGTAGAAATGACCATTACTTTCACACTGGTTGCAATTATTCGTTTTATACGATATAAAAGCTGTTGTATTTATATCGTATTTTATGCTTCTGGCGTTGACTTCTAAGGCCCTAACTATTCGATCTGGTGGAACAACGCCCTAGAGTGAAGCCTAGGTTGCCTGGAACGTTGAACTGACCATCACTTTCACACGGGTTGCAATTATTCCTGTTATAGGATGGAAAGACTGTTGTATTTTTATTGCATTTTATGCTTCGGGCGTTGACTTCTAAGGCCCTAACTATTCAATCTGTTGGAGCAACGCCCTAGGGTGAAGCCTAGGTTGCTCGGGAAGTAGAAATGACCATAAGTTTCATACTGGTTGCAATTATTCATTTAATACATTGGAAATGCTGTTTTATTTATATCGTATTTTATGATCCGGGCCTTGACTTCTTAGGCCCTAACATTTCGATCTGGTGGAGCAACGCCCTAGAGTGGAGCCTAGGTTGCCCGGAACGTAGAAATGACCATTACTTTCACACTGTTTGCAATTATTCCTTTTATACGATGGAAAAGCTGTTGTATTTATATCGTATTTTATGCTTCTGGCGTTGACTTCTAAGGTACTAACTATTCGATCTAGTGGAGCAACGCCCTAGAGTGAAGCCTATGTTGCCCGGAACGTAGAAATGACCATAAGTTTCATACTGGTTGCAATTATTCGTTTTATACGATGGAAAAGCTGTTGTATTTATACTGTATTTTATGCTTCTGGCGTTGACCTCTTAGGCCCTAACTATTCGATCTGGTGGAACAACGCCCTAGAGTGAAGCCTAGGTTGCCCGGAACATGGAAATGACCATTACTTTCACACTGTTTGCAAATATACATTATATACGATGGAAAAGCTGTTGTATTTATATTGTATTTTATGCTTCTGGCGTTGACTTCTTACGACCTAACTATTTAATCTGGTAGAGCACCGCCCTAGAGTGAAGCCTAGGTTCCTCGGAATGTAGAAATGACCATAACTTTCACACTGGTTGCATTTATTCGTTTTATACGATGGAAAAGCTGTTGTATTTATATTGTATTTTATGCCTCTGGCGTTGACTTCTAAGGCCGTAGCTATTAGATGTGGTGGAGCAACGCCCTAGAGTGACGCCTAGGGTGCTCGGAACGTAGAAATGACCATTACTTTCACACTGTTTTCAATTATTCCTTTTATACGATGGAAAAGCCGTTGTACTTATTTTGTATTTTATGCTTCGGGCGTTGACTTCTAAGGACCTAACTGTTTCATCTGGTGGAGCAACGCCCTAGGGTGAAGCCTCGGTTGCCCGGAACGTAGAATTGGCCATCACTTTCAAACTGGTTGCAATTATTCCTGTTATATGATGGAAACACTGTTGTATTTATATTGTATTTTATGCCTCTGGCGATGACTTCTATGGCCGCAGCTGTTAGGTGTGGTGGAGCAACGCCCTAGAGTGGTGCCTAGGGTGCTCGGAACGTAGAAATGACCATTACTTTCACACTGGTTGCAATTATTCGTTTTATACGATATAAAAGCTGTTGTATTTATATCGTATTTTATGCTTCTGGCGTTGACTTCTAAGGCCCTAACTATTCGATCTGGTGGAACAACGCCCTAGAGTGAAGCCTAGGTTGCCTGGAACGTTGAACTGACCATCACTTTCACACGGGTTGCAATTATTCCTGTTATAGGATGGAAAGACTGTTGTATTTTTATTGCATTTTATGCTTCGGGCGTTGACTTCTAAGGCCCTAACTATTCAATCTGTTGGAGCAACGCCCTAGGGTGAAGCCTAGGTTGCTCGGAAAGTAGAAATGACCATAAGTTTCATACTGGTTGCAATTATTCATTTAATACATTGGAAATGCTGTTTTATTTATATCGTATTTTATGATCCGGGCCTTGACTTCTTAGGCCCTAACATTTCGATCTGGTGGAGCAACGCCCTAGAGTGGAGCCTAGGTTGCCCGGAACGTAGAAATGACCATTACTTTCACACTGTTTGCAATTATTCCTTTTATACGATGGAAAAGCTGTTGTATTTATATCGTATTTTATGCTTCTGGCGTTGACTTCTAAGGTACTAACTATTCGATCTAGTGGAGCAACGCCCTAGAGTGAAGCCTATGTTGCCCGGAACGTAGAAATGACCATAAGTTTCATACTGGTTGCAATTATTCGTTTTATACGATGGAAAAGCTGTTGTATTTATACTGTATTTTATGCTTCTGGCGTTGACCTCTTAGGCCCTAACTATTCGATCTGGTGGAACAACGCCCTAGAGTGAAGCCTAGGTTGCCCGGAACATGGAAATGACCATTACCTTCACACTGTTTGCAAATATACATTATATACGATGGAAAAGCTGTTGTATTTATATTGTATTTTATGCTTCTGGCGTTGACTTCTTACGACCTAACTCTTTAATCTGGTAGAGCACCGCCCTAGAGTGAAGCCTAGGTTCCTCGGAATGTAGAAATGACCATAACTTTCACACTGGTTGCAATTATTCGTTTTATACGATGGAAAAGCTGTTGTATTTATATTGTATTTTATGCCTCTGGCGTTGACTTCTAAGGCCGTAGCTATTAGATGTGGTGGAGCAACGCCCTAGAGTGACGCCTAGGGTGCTCGGAACGTAGAAATGACCATTACTTTCACACTGTTTTCAATTATTCCTTTTATACGATGGAAAAGCCGTTGTACTTATTTTGTATTTTATGCTTCGGGCGTTGACTTCTAAGGACCTAACTGTTTCATCTGGTGGAGCAACGGCCTAGGGTGAAGCCTCGGTTGCCCGGAACGTAGAATTGGCCATCACTTTCAAACTGGTTGCAATTATTCCTGTTATATGATGGAAACACTGTTGTATTTATATTGTATTTTATGCCTCTGGCGATGACTTCTATGGCCGCAGCTGTTAGGTGTGGTGGAGCAACGCCCTAGAGTGGTGCCTAGGGTGCTCGGAACGTAGAAATGACCATTACTTTCACACTGGTTGCAATTATTCGTTTTATACGATGAGAAAACTGTTATATTTATATTGCATTTTATGCTTCTGTCGTTGACTTCTTGGGCCCTAACCATTCGATCTGGTGGAACAACGCCCTGGAGTGAAGCCTAGGTTGCCCGGAACGTAGAATTGGCCATCACTTTCAAACTGGTTGCAATTATTCCTGTTATATGATGGAAGCACTGTTGTATTTTTATTGTATTTTATGCTTCAGGCGTAGGCTTCTTAATCCGTAGCTATTCGATATGGTGGAGCACCGCCCTAGAGTGAAGCCTAGATTGCTCGGAACGTAGAAATGACCATTACTTTCACACTGTTTTCAATTATCGCTTTTATACGATGGAAAAGCTGTTGTATTTATTTTGTATTTTATGCTTCGGGCGTTGACTTCTAAGGCCCTAACTGTTTCATCTGGTGGAGCAACGCCCTAGAGTGAAGCCTCGGTTGCCCGGAACGTGGAATTGGCCATCACTTTCAAACTGGTTGCAATTATTCCAGTTATATGATGGAAACACTGTTGTATTTATATTGTATTTTATGCCTTTGGCGATGACTTCTAAGGCCGTAGCTATTAGATGTGGTGGAGCAACGCCCTAGAGTGGTGCCTAGGGTGCTCGGAACGTAGAAATGACCATTACTTTCACACTGGTTGCAATTATTCGTTTTATACGATATAAAAGCTGTTGTATTTATATCGTATTTTATGCTTCTGGCGTTGACTCCTAAGGCCCTAACTATTCGATCTGGTGGAACAACGCCCTAGAGTGAAGCCTAGGTTGCCTGGAACGTTGAACTGACCATCACTTTCACACGGGTTGCAATTATTCCTGTTATAGGATGGAAAGACTGTTGTATTTTTATTGCATTTTATGATTCGGGCGTTGACTTCTAAGGCCCTAACTGTATGATCTGGTGGAGCAACGCCCTAGTGTGAAACCTAGGTTGCCCGGAACTTAGAAATGACCATAACTTTAACACTGGTTGCTATTATTCGTTTTATATGATGGAAAAACTGTTATATTTATATTGTATTTTATGCTTCTGGCGTTGACTTCTGAGGCCGTTGCTATTCGATGTGGTGGAAGAACGCCATAGAGTGAAGCCTAGGTAGCCCGGACGTAGAAATGACGATAACTTTCACACTGGTTGATATTATTCGTTCTATACGATGGAAAAACTGTTATATTTATATTGTATTTTATGCTTCAGGCGTAGACTTCTAAGGCCGTAGCTATTCGATATGTTGGAGCACCGCCCTAGAGTGAAGCCTAGGTTGCTCGGAACGTAGAAATGACCACTACCTTCACACTGTTTGCAATTATTCATTTAATACATTGGAAATGCTGTTTTATTTATATCGTATTTTATGATCCGGGCCTTGACTTCTTAGGCCCTAACATTTCGATCTGGTGGAGCAACGCCCTAGAGTGGAGCCTAGGTTGCCCGGAACGTAGAAATGACCATTACTTTCACACTGTTTGCAATTATTCCTTTTATACGATGGAAAAGCTGTTGTATTTATATCGTATTTTATGCTTCTGGCGTTGACTTCTAAGGTACTAACTATTCGATCTAGTGGAGCAACGCCCTAGAGTGAAGCCTATGTTGCCCGGAACGTAGAAATGACCATCACTTTCACACTGTTTGCAAATATACATTATATACGATGGAAAAGCTGTTGTATTTATATTGTATTTTATGCTTCTGGCGTTGACTTCTTACGACCTAACTATTTAATCTGGTAGAGCACCGCCCTAGAGTGAAGCCTAGGTTGCTCGGAATGTAGAAATGACCATAACTTTCACACTGGTTGCAATTATTCGCTTTATGCGATGGAAAAGCTGTTGTATTTATATTGTATTTTGTGCCTCTGGCGTTGACTTCTAAGGCCGTAGCTATTAGATGTGGTGGAGCAACGCCCTAGAGTGACGCCTAGGGTGCTCGGAACGTAGAAATGACCATAACTTCCACACTGGTTGCAATTATTCGTTTTATACGATGGAAAAGCTGTTGTATTTATATCGTATTTTATGCTTCTGGCGTTGAGCTCTTAGGCCCTAACTATTCGATCTGGTGGAACAACGCCCTAGAGTGAAGCCTAGGTTGCCCGGAACATGGAAATGACCATTACTTTCACACTGTTTGCAAATATACATTATATACGATGGAAAAGCTGTTGTATTTATATTGTATTTTATGCTTCTGGCGTTGACTTCTTACGACCTAACTATTTAATCTGGTAGAGCACCGCCCTAGAGTGAAGCCTAGGTTGCTCGGAATGTAGAAATGACCATTACTTTCACACTGGTTGCAATTATTCGTTTTATACGATGGAAAAGCTGTTGTATTTATATTGTATTTTATGCCTCTGGCGTTGACTTCTAAGGCCGTAGCTATTCGATCTGGTGGAACAACGGCCTAGGGTGAAGCCTAGGTTGCCCGGAACGTAGAAATGACCATTACTTGCACACTGTTTGCAATTATTCCTTTTATACGATGGAAAACTGTTGTATTTATATCGTATTTTATGCTTCTGGCGTTGATTTCTAAGGACCTAACTATTCGATCTGGCGGAGCAACGCCCTAGAGTGAAGCCTAGGTTGCTCGGAATGTAGAAATGACCATAACTTTCACACTGGTTGCAATTATTCGTTTTATACGATGGAAAAACTGTTGCATCTTTATCGTATTTTATGCTTCTGGCGTTGACTTCTTAGGCCGAAACTATACGATCTGGAGGAGCAACGCCCGGGAGTGAAACCTAGGCTGCCCGGAACGTAGAAATAACCATAACTTTTACACTGGTATCAATCATTCGTTTTAAACAATGGAAAAACTGTTCTATTTATTTTGAATTTAATGCTTCGGGCGTTGACTTCTAAGGCCCTAACTGTCTGATCTGGTGGAGCAACGCACTAGTGTGAAGCCTAGGTGGTCCGGAACGTAGGAATGACCATAACTTTTACACTGGTAGCAATTATTCGTTTTATACAATGGAAAAACCGTTCTATTTATTTTGTGTTTTATGCTTCGGGCGTTGACTTCTAAGGCCCTAACTGTATGATCTGGTGGAGCAACGCCCTAGAGTGAAACCTAGGTTGCCCGGAACTTAGAAATGACCATAACTTTAACACTGGTTGCTATTATTCGTTTTATATGATGGAAAAACTGTTATATTTACATTGTATATTATGCTTCTGGCGTTGACTTCTGAGGCCGTTGCTATTCGATGTGGTGGAAGAACGCCATAGAGTGAAGCCTAGGTAGCCCGGACGTAGAAATGACCATAACTTTCACACTGGTTGATATTATTCGTTCTATACGATGGAAAAACTGATATATTTATATTGTATTTTATGCTTCAGGCGTAGACTTCTAAGGCCGTAGCTATTCGATATGTTGGAGCACCGCCCTAGAGTGAAGCCTAGGTTGCTCGGAACGTAGAAATGACCACTACCTTCACACTGTTTGCAATTATTCATTTAATACATTGGAAATGCTGTTTTATTTATATCGTATTTTATGATCCGGGCCTTGACTTCTTAGGCCCTAACATTTCGATCTGGTGGAGCAACGCCCTAGAGTGGAGCCTAGGTTGCCCGGAACGTAGAAATGACCATTACTTTCACACTGTTTGCAATTATTCCTTTTATACGATGGAAAAGCTGTTGTATTTATATCGTGTTTTATGCTTCTGGCGTTTACTTCTAAGGACCTAACTATTCGATCTGGTGGAGCAACGCCCTAGAGTGAAGCCTAGATTGCCCGGAAGGTAGAATTGCCATCACTTTCAAACTGGTTGCAATTATTCGTTTTATACGATGGAAAAACTGTTGTATTTATATTGTATTTTATGCTTCTGGCGTTGACTTCTAAGGCACTAACTATTCGATCTGGTGGAGCAACGCCCTAGAGTGAAGCCTAGGTTGCCCGGAACGTAGAAATGACCATAACTTTCACACTAGTTGCTATCATTCGTTTTATATGATGGAAAAACTGTTGTATTTATATTGTATTTTATGCTTCTGGCGTTCACTTCCTAGGCCCTAACTATACGATCTGGTGGAACAACGGCCAAGGGTGAAGCCTAGGTTGCCCGGAACGTAGAAATGACCATAACTTTTACACTGGTAGCAATTATTCGTTTTATTCAATGGAAAAACTGTTCTATTTATTTTGTATTTAGTGCTTCGGACGTTGACTTCTAATGCCCTAGCGGTTTGATCTGGTGGAGCAACGCCGTAGAGTGAAGCCTAGATTGCCCGGAACGTAGAAATGACCATAACTTTCACACTGGTTGCTATTATTCGTTTTATACAATGGAAAAACTGTTATATTTATATTGTATTTTATGCTTCTGGCGTTCACTTCTATGGACCGAACTATTCCATCTGGTGGAGCAACGCCCTAGAGTGAAGCCTAGGTTGCTCGGAATGTAGAAATGACCATAACTTTCACACTGGTTGCAATTATTCGTTTTATACGATGGAAAAGCTGTTGTATTTATATTGTATTTTATGCCTCTGGCGTTGACTTCTAAGGCCGTAGCTATTAGACGTGGTGGAGAAACGCCCTAGAGTGACGCCTAGGGTGCTCGGAACGTAGAAATGACAATTAAATTCACACTGGTTGCAATTATTCGTTTCATACGATGGAAAAGCTGTTGTATTTATATAATATTTTATGCTTCTGGCGTTGACTTCTTAGGCCGTAACTATTCGGTCTGGTGGAGCAACGCCCTGGAGTGAAACCTAGGTTGCCCGGAACGTAGAATTGGCCATCACTTTCAAACTGGTTGCAATTATTCCTGTTATATGATGGAAACACTGTTGTATTTTTTTTGCATTTGATGGTTCGGGCGTTGACTTCTAAGGCCCTAACTATTCAACCTGTTGGAGCAACGCCCTAGGGTGAAGCATAGGTTGCTCGGAAAGTAGAAATGACCATAAGTTTCATACTGGTTGCAATTATTCGTTTTATACGATGGAAAATCTGTTGCATTTATATTGTATTTTATTCTTCTGGCGTTGACTTCCAAGGCACTAACTATTCGATCTGGTGGAGCAACGCCCTAGAGTGAAGCCTAGGTTGCCCGGAACGTAGAATTGGCCATCACTTTCAAACTGGTTGCAATTATTCCTGTTATATGATGTAATCACTGTTGTATTTTTTTTGCATTTTATGGTTCGGGCGTTGACTTCTAAGGCCCTAACTATTCAATCTGTTGGAGCAACGCCCTAGGGTGAAGCCTAGGTTGCTCGGAACGTAGAAATGACCATAACTTTCACACTGGTTGCAATTATTCGTTTTATACGACGGAAAAGCTGTTGTATTTATATCGTATTTTATGCTTCTGGCGTTGACTTCTTAGGTCCTAACTATTCGATCTGGTGGAACAACGCCCTAGAGTGAAGCCTAGGTTGCCCGGAACGTAGAAATGACCATAACTTTTACACTGGTAGCAATTATTCGTTTTATACAATGGAAAAACTGTTCTATTTATTTTGTATTTAATGCTTCGGGCGTTGGCTTCTAAGGCCCTAACTGTTTGATCTCGTGGAGCAACGCCCTAGAGTGAAGCCTAGGTTGCCCGGAACGTAGAAATGACCATCACTTTCACACGGGTTGCAATTATTCCTGTTATAGGGTGGAAAGACTGTTGTATTTTTATTGTATTTTATACTTCATGCGGTGACTTCTGAGGCCGTAGCTATTCGATGTGGTGGATGAACGCCATAGAGTGACGCCTAGGTTGCCCGGAACGTAGAAATGACCATAACTTTCACACTGGTTGCAATTATTCGTTTTATACGACGGAAAAGCTGTTGTATTTATATCGTATTTTATGCTTCTGGCGTTGACTTCTTAGGTCCTAACTATTCGATCTGGTGGAACAACGCCCTAGAGTGAAGCCTAGGTTGCCCGGAACGTAGAAATGACCATAACTTTTACACTGGTAGCAATTATTCGTTTTATACAATGGAAAAACTGTTCTATTTATTTTGTATTTAATGCTTCGGGCGTTGGCTTCTAAGGCCCTAACTGTTTGATCTCGTGGAGCAACGCCCTAGAGTGAAGCCTAGGTTGCCCGGAACGTAGAAATGACCATCACTTTCACACGGGTTGCAATTATTCCTGTTATAGGGTGGAAAGACTGTTGTATTTTTATTGTATTTTATACTTCATGCGGTGACTTCTGAGGCCGTAGCTATTCGATGTGGTGGATGAACGCCATAGAGTGACGCCTAGGTTGCCCGGAACGTAGAAATGAACATAACTTTCACACTGGTTGCAATTATTCGTTTTATACGATGGAAAAGCTGTTGTATTTATATTGTATTTTATGCCTCTGGCGTTGACTTCTAAGGCCGTAGCTATTAGATGTGGTGGAGCAGCGCCCTAGAGTGACGCCTAGGGTGCTCGGAACGTAGAAATGACCATTACTTTCACACTGGTTGGAATTATTCGTTTTATACGATGGAAAAGCTGTTGTATTTATATCGTATTTTATGCCTCTGGCGTTGATTTCTTAGGCCGTAACTATTCGATCTGGTGGAGCAACGCCCTAGAGTGACACCTAGGTTGCCCGGGACGTAGAAATGACCATAACTTTTACACTGGTAGCAATTATTCGTTTTATACAATGGAAAAACTGTTCTATTTATTTTGTAGTTAATGCTTCGGGCGTTGACTTCTAAGGCCCTAAGTGTTTCATCTGGTGGAGCAACGCCCTAGAGTGAAGCCAAAGTTGCCCGGAACGTAGATATGACCATAACCTTCACACAGGTTGCAATTATTCGTTTTATACAATGGAAAAACTGTTCTATTTATTTTGTATTTAATGCTTCGGGCGTTGACTTCTAAGGCCCTAACTGTTTGATCTGGTGGAGCAACGCCCTAGAGTGAAGCCAATGTTGCCCGGAACGTAGAAATGACCATAACTTTCACACTGGTTTCTATTTTTCGTTTTAGACGATGGAAAAACTGTTATATTTATATTGTATTTTATGCTTCTGGCATTGACTTCTTAGGCCCTAACTATTCGATCTTGTGGAACAACGCCCCAGAGTGAAGACTAGGAGGCACGGAACATGGAAATGACCATTACTTTCACACTGTTTGCAGTTATTCCTGTTATACGATGGAAAAACTTTTGCATCTTTATTGTATTTTATGCTTCTGGCGTTGACTTCTAAAGCCCTAGCTATTCGATTTGGTGGAGCAACGTCCTGGAGTGAAGCCTATGTTGCCCGGAACGTAGAAATGACCGTCACTTTCACACTGTTTGCAAATAAACATTATATACGATGGAAAAGCTGTTGTATTTATATTGTATTTTATGCTTCTGGCGTTGACTTCTTACGACCTAACTATTTAATCTGGTAGAGCACCGCCCTTGAGTGAAGCCTAGGCTGCTCGGAATGTAGAAATGACCATAACTTTCACACTGGTTGCAATTATTCGCTTTATACGATGGAAAAGCTGTTGTATTTATATTGTATTTTATGCCTCTGGCGTTGACTTATAAGGCCGTAGCTATTAGATGTGGTGGAGCAACGCCCTAGAGTGACGCCTAGGGTGCTCGGAACGTAGAAATGACCATAACTTCCACACTGGTTGCAATTATTCGTTTTATACGATGGAAAAGCTGTTGTATTTATATCGTATTTTATGCTTCTGGCGTTGACCTCTTAGGCCCTAACTATTCGATCTGGTGGAACAACGCCCTAGAGTGAAGCCTAGGTTGCCCGGAACATGGAAATGACCATTACTTTCACACTGTTTGCAAATATACATTATGTACGATGGAAAAGCTGTTGTATTTATATTGTATTTTATGCTTCTGGCGTTGACTTCTTACGACCTAACTATTTAATCTGGTAGAGCACCGCCCTAGAGTGAAGCCTAGGTTGCTCGGAATGTAGAAATGACCATAACTTTCACACTGGTTGCAATTATTCGTTTTATACGATGGAAAAGCTGTTGTATTTATATTGTATTTTATGCCTCTGGCGTTGACTTCTAAGGCCGTAGCTATTAGATGTGGTGGAGCAACGCCCTAGAGTGACCCCTAGGGTGCTCGGAACGTAGAAATGACCATTACTTTCACACTGTGTGCAATTATTCCTTCTATACGATGGAAAAGCCGTTGTACTTATTTTGTATTTTATGCTTCGGGCGTTGACTTCTAAGGCCCTAACTATACGATCTGGTGGAACAACGGCCAAGGGTGAAGCCTAGGTTGCCCGGAACGTAGAAATGACCATAACTTTTACACTGGTAGCAATTATTCGTTTTATACAATGGAAAAACTGTTCTATTTATTTTGTATTTAGTGCTTCGGACGTTGACTTCTAAGGCCCTAGCGGTTTGATCTGGTGGAGCAACGCCCTAGAGTGAAGCCTAGATTGCCCGGAACGTAGAAATGACCATAACTTTCACACTGATTGCTATTATTCGTTTTATACGATGGAAAAACTGTAATATTTATATTGTATTTTATGCTTCTGGCGTTCACTTCTATGGACCGGACTATTCCATCTGGTGGAGCAACGCCCTAGAGTGAAGCCTAGGTTGCTCGGAATGTAGAAATGACCATAACTTTCACACTGGTTGCAATTATTCGTTTTATACGATGGAAAAGCTGTTGTATTTATATTGTATTTTATGCCTCTGGCGTTGACTTCTAAGGCCGTAGCTATTAGATGTGGTGGAGCAACGCCCTAGAGTGACGCCTAGGGTGCTCGGAACGTAGAAATGACAATTAAATTCACACTGGTTGCAATTATTCGTTTTATACGATGGAAAAGCTGTTGTATTTATATAATATTTTATGCTTCTGGCGTTGACTTCTTAGGCCGTAACTATTCGGTCTGGTGGAGCAACGCCCTGGAGTGAAACCTAGGTTGCCCGGAACGTAGAATTGGCCATCACTTTCCAACTGGTTGCAATTATCCCTGTTATATGATGGAAAAACTGTTGTATTTTTTTTGCATTTGATGGTTCGGGCGTTACCTTCTAAGGCCCTAACTAGTCAACCTGTTGGAGCAACACCCTATGGTGAAGCATAGGTTGCTCGGAAAGTAGAAATGACCATAAGTTTCATACTGGTTGCAATTATTCGTTTCATACGATGGAAAATCTGTTGTATTTATATTGTATTTTATGCTTCTGGCGTTGACTTCTAAGTCACTAACTATTCTATCTGGTGGAGCAACGCAATAGAGTGAAGCATAGGTTGCCCGGAACGTAGAATTGGCCATCACTTTCAAACTGGTTGCAATTATTCCTGTTATATGATGGAAACACTGTTGTATTTTTTTTGCATTTGATGGTTCGGGCGTTGACTTCTAAGGCCCTAACTATTCAACCTGTTGGAGCAACGCCCTAGGGTGAAGCATAGGTTTCTCGGAAAGTAGAAATAACCATAAGTTTCATACTGGTTGCAATTATTCGTTTTATACGAAGGAAAATCTGTTGCATTTATATTGTATTTTATGCTTCTGGCGTTGACTTCCAAGGCACTAACTATTCGATCTGGTGGAGCAACGCCCTAGAGTGAAGCCTAGGTTGCCCGGAACGTAGAATTGGCAATCACTTTCAAACTGGTTGCAATTATTCCTGTTATATGATGGAAACACTGTTGTATTTTTATTGCATTTTATGCTTCGGGCGTTGACTTCTAAGGCCCTAACTATTCAATCTGTTGGAGCAACGACCTAGGGTGAAGCCTAGGTTGCTCGGAAAGTAGAAATGACCATAGGTTTCAAACTGGTTGCAATTATTCGTTTTATACGATGGAAAAACTGTTGTATTTATATTGTATTTTATGCTTCTGGCGTTGACTTCTAAGGCCCTAGCTATTCGATCTAGTGGAGCAACGCCCTAGAGTGACGCCTAGGGTGCTCGGAACGTAGAAAAGCCCATTACTTTCAAACTGGTTGCAATTAATCGTTTTACACGATGGAAAAGCTGTTGTATTTATACCGTATTTTATGCTTCTGGCGTTGACTTCTTAGGCCGTAACTATTCGGTCTGGTGGAGCAACGCCCTGGAGTGATACCTAGGTTGCCCGGAACGTAGAATTGGCCATCACTTTCAAACTGGTTGCAATTATTCCTGTTATATGATGGAAACACTGTTGTATTTTTTTTGCATTTTATATTTCGGGCGTTGACTTCTAAGGTCCTAACTATTCAATCTGTTGGAGCAGCGCCCTTGGGTGAAGCCTTGGTTGCTAGGAAAGCAGAAATGACCATAGGTTTCATACTGGTTGCAATTATTCGTTTTATACGATGGAAAAACTGTTGTATTTATATTGTATTTTATGCTTCTGGCGTTGACTTCTCAGGCACTAACTATTCGATCTGGTGGAGCAACTCCCTAGAGTGAAGCCTAGATTGCCCGGAAGGTAGAATTGGCCGTCACTTTCAAACTGGTTGCAATTATTCGTTTTATACGATGGAAAAACTGATGTATTTATATTGTATTTTATGCTTCTGGCGTTGACCTCAAAGGCACAAACTATTCGATCTGGTGGAGCAACGCCCTAGAGTGAAGCCTAGGTTACCCGGAACGTAGAAATGACCATAACTTTCACACTGGTTGCAATTATTCGTTTTATACGACGGAAAAGCTGTTGTATTTATATCGTATTTTATGCTTCTGGCGTTGACTTCTTAGGCCCTAACTATTCGATCTGGTGGAACAACGCCCTAGAGTGAAGCCTAGGTTGCCTGGAACGTAGAAATGACCATAACATTCTCACTGGTTGTTATTATTCGGTTTATGCGATGGAAAAACTGTTATATTTATATTGTATTTTATGCTTCGTGCGTTGACTTCTTAGGCCCTAACTATACGATCTGGTGGAACAACGGCCTAGGGTGTAGCCTAGGTTGCCCGGAACGTAGAAATGACCATAGCTTTTACACTGGTAGCAATTATTCGTTTTATACAATGGAAAAACTGTTATATTTATATCGTATTTTATGCTTCTGGCGTTGACTTCCTAGGCCCTAACTATACCATCAGGTGGAACAACGCCCTAGGGTGATGCCTAGGTTGCCCGGAACGCAGAAATGACTATAACTTTTACACTGGTAGCAATTATACGTTTTATACAATGGAAAAACTGTTCTATTTATTTTGTATTTTATGCTTCGGGCGTTGACTTCTAAGGCCCTAACTGTTTGATCTGGTGGAGCAACGCCCTAGAGTGAAGCCTAGGTTGCCCGGAACGTAGAAATGACCATAACTTTCACACTGTTTGCAATTATTCCTTTTATACGATGGAAAAGGTGTTGTATTTATATTGTATTTTATGCCTCTGGCGTTGACTTCTAAGGCCGTAGCTATTAGATGTGGTGGAGCAACGCCCTAGAGTGACGCCTATGGTGCTCGGAACGTAGAAATGACAATTAAATTCACACTGGTTGCAATTATTCGTTTTATACGATGGAAAAGCTGTTGTATTTATATAATATTTTATGCTTCTGGCGTTGACTTCTTAGGCCGTAACTATTCGGTCTGGTGGAGCAACGCCCTGGAGTGAAACCTAGGTTGCCCGGAACGTAGAATTGGCCATCACTTTCCAACTGGTTGCAATTATCCCTGTTATATGATGGAAAAACTGTTGTATTTTTTTTGCATTTGATGGTTCGGGCGTTACCTTCTAAGGCCCTAACTATTCAACCTGTTGGAGCAACACCCTATGGTGAAGCATAGGTTGCTCGGAAAGTAGAAATGACCATAAGTTTCATACTGGTTGCAATTATTCGTTTCATACGATGGAAAATCTGTTGTATTTATATTGTATTTTATGCTTCTGGCGTTGACTTCCAAGGCACTAACTATTCGATCTGGTGGAGCAACGCCCTAGAGTGAAGCCTAGGTTGCTCGGAATGTAGAAATGACCATAACTTTCACACTGGTTGCAATTATTCGTTTTATACGATGGAAACGCTGTTGTATTTATATCGTATTTTATGCTTCTGGCGTTGACTTCTTAGGCCGTAACTATTCGGTCTGGTGGAGCAACGCCCTGGAGTGAAACCTAGGTTACCCGGAACGTAGAATTGGCCATCACTTTCAAACTGTTTGCAATTATTCCTGTTATATGATGGAAACACTGTTGTATTTTTTTTGCATTTTATGGTTCGGGCGTTGACTTCTAAGGCCCTAACTATTCAATCTGTTGGAGCAACGCCCTAAGGAGAAGCCTAGGTTGCTCGGAAAGTAGAAATGTCCATAAGTTTCATTCTCGTTGCAATTATTCGTTTTATGCGATGGAAAAACTGTTGTATTTATATTGTATTTTATGCTTCTGGCGTTGACTTCTAAGTCACTAACTATTCTATCTGGTGGAGCAACGCAATAGAGTGAAGCATAGGTTGCCCGGAACGTAGAATTGGCCATCACTTTCAAACTGGTTGCAATTATTCCTGTTATATGATGGAAACACTGTTGTATTTTTTTTGCATTTGATGGTTCGGGCGTTGACTTCTAAGGCCCTAACTATTCAACCTGTTGGAGCAACGCCCTAGGGTGAAGCATAGGTTGCTCGGAAAGTAGAAATGACCATAAATTTCATACTGGTTGCAATTATTCGTTTTATACGATGGAAAATCTGTTGCATTTATATTGTATTTTATGCTTCTGGCGTTGACTTCCAAGGCACTAACTATTCGATCTGGTGGAGCAACGCCCTAGAGTGAAGCCTAGGTTGCCCGGAACGTAGAATTGGCCATCACTTTCAAACTGGTTGCAATTATTCCTGTTATATGATGGAAACACTGTTGTATTTTTATTGCATTTTATGCTTCGGGCGTTGACTTCTAAGGCCCTAACTATTCAATCTGTTGGAGCAACGACCTAGGGTGAAGCCTAGGTTGCTCGGAAAGTAGAAATGACCATAGGTTTCAAACTGGTTGCAATTATTCGTTTTATACGATGGAAAAACTGTTGTATTTATATTGTATTTTATGCTTCTGGCGTTGACTTCTAAGGCCCTAGCTATTCGATCTAGTGGAGCAACGCCCTAGAGTGACGCCTAGGGTGCTCGGAACGTAGAAAAGCCCATTACTTTCAAACTGGTTGCAATTAATCGTTTTACACGATGGAAAAGCTGTTGTATTTATACCGTATTTTATGCTTCTGGCGTTGACTTCTTAGGCCGTAACTATACGGTCTGGTGGAGCAACGCCCTGGAGTGAAACCTAGGTTGCCCGGAACGTAGAATTGGCCATCACTTTCAAACTGGTTGCAACTATTCCTGTTATATGATGGAAACACTGTTGTATTTTTTTTGCATTTTATATTTCGGGCGTTGACTTCTAAGGTCCTAACTATTCAATCTGTTGGAGCAGCGCCCTTGGGTGAAGCCTTGGTTGCTAGGAAAGCAGAAATGACCATAGGTTTCATACTGGTTGCAATTATTCGTTTTATACGATGGAAAAACTGTTGTATTTATATTGTATTTTATGCTTCTGGCGTTGACTTCTCAGGCACTAACTATTCGATCTGGTGGAGCAACTCCCTAGAGTGAAGCCTAGATTGCCCGGAAGGTAGAATTGGCCGTCACTTTCAAACTGGTTGCAATTATTCGTTTTATACGATGGAAAAACTGATGTATTTATATTGTATTTTATGCTTCTGGCGTTGACCTCAAAGGCACAAACTATTCGATCTGGTGGAGCAACGCCCTAGAGTGAAGCCTAGGTTACCCGGAACGTAGAAATGACCATAACTTTCACACTGGTTGCAATTATTCGTTTTATACGACGGAAAAGCTGTTGTATTTATATCGTATTTTATGCTTCTGGCGTTGACTTCTTAGGCCCTAACTATACGATCTGGTGGAACAACGGCCTAGGGTGTAGCCTAGGTTGCCCGGAACGTAGAAATGACCATAGCTTTTACACTGGTAGCAATTATTCGTTTTATACAATGGAAAAACTGTTATATTTATATCGTATTTTATGCTTCTGGCGTTGACTTCCTAGGCCCTAACTATACCATCAGGTGGAACAACGCCCTAGGGTGATGCCTAGGTTGCCCGGAACGCAGAAATGACTATAACTTTTACACTGGTAGCAATTATACGTTTTATACAATGGAAAAACTGTTCTATTTATTTTGTATTTTATGCTTCGGGCGTTGACTTCTAAGGCCCTAACTGTTTGATCTGGTGGAGCAACGCCCTAGAGTGAAGCCTAGGTTGCCCGGAACGTAGAAATGACCATAACTTTCACACTGTTTGCAATTATTCCTTTTATACGATGGAAAAGCTGTTGTATTTATATCGTATTTTATGCTTCTGGCGTTGACATCTAAGGACCTAACTATTCGATCTGGTGGAGCAGCGCCCTAGAGTGAAGCCTAGGTTGCTCGGAATGTAGAAATGACCATTACTTTCACACTGGTTGCAATCATTCGTTTTATACGATGGAAAAGCTGTTGTATTTATGTTTTATTTTATGCCTCTGGCGTTGACTTCTAAGGCCGTAACTATTCGATCTGGTGGAGCAACGCCCTGGAGTGAAATCTAGGTTGCCCGGAACGTAGAATTGGCCATCACTTTCAAACTGGTTGCAATTATTCCTGTTATATGATGGAAACACTGTCGTATTTTTTTTTGCATTTTATGGTTGGGGCGTTGACTTCTAAGTCCCTAACTATTCAATCTGTTGGAGCAACGCCCTAGGGTGAAGCCTAGGTTGCTCGGAACGTAGAAATGACCATAACTTTTACACTGGTAGCAACTATTCGTTTTATAAATGGAAAAACTGTTCTATTTATTTTGTATTTTATGCTTCTGGCGTTGACTTCTAAAGCCCTAATTGTTTGACCTGGTGGAGCAACGCCTTAGAGTGAAGCCTAGGTTGCCCGGAACGTAGAAATGACCATAGCTTTCACACTGGTTGCTATTATTCGTTTTATACGATGGTAAAACTGTTATATTTATATTGTATTTTATGCTTCTGGCGTTCACTTCTTAGGCCCTAACTAATCGATCAGGTGGAACAACACCGTAGAGTGAAGCCTAGGTTGCCCGGAACGTAGAAATGACCATAACTTTCACACTGGTTGCTATTATTCGTTTTATACGATGGAAAAACTGTTATATTTATATCGTATTTTATGCTTCTGGCGTTGACTTCTTAGGCTGTAACTATTCGGTCTGGTGGCCCAACGCCCTGGAGTGAAACCTAGGTTGCCCGGAACGTAGAATTGGCCATCACTTTCAAACTGGTTGCAATTATTCCTGTTATATGATGGAAACACTGTTGTATTTTTTTTGCATTTTATGGTTCGGGCGTTGACTTCTAAGGCCCTAACTATTCAATCTGTTGGAGCAACGCCCTAGGGTGAAGCCAAGGTTGCTCGGAAAGTAGAAATGACCATAAGTTTCATACTGGTTGCAATTATTCGTTTTATACGATGGAAAAACTGTTGTATTTATATTGTATTTTATGCTTCTGGCGTTGACTTCTAAGGCACTAACTATTCGATCTGGTCGAGCAACGCCCCAGAGTGAAGCCTAGGCTGCCCGGAACGTAGAATTGGCCATCACTTTCAAACTGGTTGCAATTATTCCTGTTATATGATGGAAACACTGTTGAATTTTTTTTGCATTTTGTGGTTCGGGCGTTGGCTTCTAAGGACCTAACTATTCAATCTGTTGGAGCAAAGCCCTAGGGTGAAGCCTAGGTTGCTCGGAAGATGGAAATGTCCATAAGTTTCAGACTGGTTGCAGTTATTCGTTTTATACGATGGAAAAACTGTTCTATTTATTGTGTATTTTATGCTTCGGGCGTTGACTTCTAAGGCCCTAACTATTCGATCTGGTGGAGCAACGCCCTCGAGTGAAGCCTAGGTTGCCCGGTACGTAGATATCACCATCACTTTCAAATTGGTTGCAATTATTCCTGTTATATGATGGAAAAACTGTTGTATTTTTATTGCATTTTATGCTTCGGGCATTGACTTCTAAGGCCCTAACTATTCAATCTGTTGGAGCAACGCCCTAGGGTGAAGCCTAGGTTGCCCGGAAAGTAGAAATGACCATAACTTTCATACTGGTTGCAATTATTCGTTTTATATGATGGAAAAACTGTTCTATTTATTATGTATTTAATGCTTCGGGCGTTGGCTTCTAAGGCCCTAACTGTCTGATCTGGTGGAGCAACGCCCTAGAGTGAAGCCTAGGTTGCACGGAACGTAGAAATGACCATAACTTTCATACTGGTTGCTATTATTCGTTTTATACGATGGAAATTCTGTTATATTTATATTGTATTTTATGCTTCTGGCGTTCACTTCTTAGGCCCTAACTATTCCATCTGGTGGAACAACACCGTAGAGTGAAGCCTAGGTTGGCCGGAACGTAGAAATGACCATTACTTTCACACTGTTTGCAATTATTCCTTCTATGCAATGGAAAAGCTGTTGTATTTATATCGTATTTTATGCTTCTGGCGTTTACTTCTAAGGACCTAACTATTCGATCTGGTGGAGCAACGCCCTAGAGTGAAGCCTATGTTGCTCGGAATGTAGAAATGACCATAACTTTCACGCTGGATGCAATTATTCGTTTTATACGATGGAAACGCTGTTGTATTTATATTGTATTTTATGCCTCTGGCGTTGACTTCTAAGGCCGTAGCTATTGGATGTGGTGGAGCAACGCCCTAGAGTGACGCCTAGGGTGCTCGGAACGTGGAAATGACCATTACTTTCACACTGATTGCAATTACTCGTTTTATACGATGGTAAAGCTGTTGTATTTATATCGTATTTTATGCTTCTGGCGTTGACTTCTTAGGCCGTAACTATTCGGTCTGGTGGACCAACGCCCTGAAGTGAAACCTAGGTTGCCCGGAACGTAGAATTGGCCATCACTTTCAAACTGGTTGCAATTATTCCTGTTATATGATGGAAACACTGTTGTATTTTTTTTTGCATTTTATGGTTCGGGCGTTGACTTCTAAGGCCCTAACTATTCAATCTGTTGGAGCAACGCCCTAGGGTGAAGCCTAGGTTGCTCGGAAAGTAGAAATGTCCATAAGTTTCATACTGGTTACAATTATTCGTTTTATACTATGGAAAAACTGTTGTATTTGTATCGTATTTTATGCTTCTGGCGTTGACTTCTGAGGCACTAACTATTCGATCTGGTGGAGCAACGCCCTAGAGTGAAGCCTAGGTTGCCCGGAACGTAGAATTGCCCTTCACTTTCAAACTGGTTGCAATTATTCCTGTTATATGATGGAAACACTGTTGAATTTTTTTTGCATTTTATGGTTCGGGCGTTGACTTCTAAGGCCCTAACTATTCAATCTGTTGGAGCAACGCCCTAGGGTGAAACCTAGGTTGCTCGGCAAATAGAAGTGTATATAAGTTTCAGACTGGTTGCAATTATTCGTTTTATACGATGGAAAAACTGTTGTATTTATATTGTATTTTATGCTTCTGGCGTTGACTTCTAAGGCCCTAACTGTTTGATCTGGTGGAGCAACGCCCTAGAGTGAAGCCTAGGTTGCCCGGCACGTAGAAATGACCATCACTTTCAAACTGGTTGCAATTATTCGTTTTATATGATGGAAAAGCTGTTGTATTTATATCGTATTTTATGCTTCTGGCGTTGACTTCTTAGGCCCTAACTATTCAATCTGTTGGAGCAACACCCTAGGGTGAAGCCTAGGTTGCTCGGAAAGTAGAAATAACCATAAGTTTCATACTGGTTGCAATTATTCGCTTTATACGATGGAAAAGCTGTTGTATTTGTATTGTATTTTATGCTTCTGGCGTTGACTTCTAAGGCACTAACTATTCGATCTGGTGGAGCAACGCCCTAGAGTGAAGCCTAGGCTGCCCGGAACGTAGAATTGGCCGTCACTTTCAAACTAGTTGCAATTATTCCTGTTATATGATGGAAACACTGTTGAATTTTTTTTGCATTTTATGGTTCGGGCGTTGACTTCTAAGGCCCTAACTACTCAATCTGTTGGAGCAACGCCCTAGGGTGAAGCCTAGGTTGCTCGGAACGTAGAAATGACCATAACTTTTACACTGGTACCAATTATTCGTTATATACAATGGAAAAACTGTTCTATTTATTTTGTATTTTATGCTTCGGGCGTTGACTTCTAAAGCCCTAACTGATTGATCTGGTGGAGCAACGCCCTAGAGTGCAGCCTAGGTTGCCCGGAACGTAGAAATGACCATAAGTTTCATACTGGTCGCTATTATTCGTTTTATACGATGTAAAAACTGTTATATTTATATTGTATATTATGCTTCTGGCGTTCACTTCTTAGGCCCTAACTATTCGATCTGGTGGAACAACACCGTAGAGTGAAGGCCAGGTTGCCCGGAACGTGGAAATGACCATAACTTTCACACTGGTTGCTATCATTCGTTTTATACGATGGAAAAACTGTTATATTTATATTGTATTTAATGCTTCTGGCGTTCACTTCTTAGGCCCTAACTATTCGATCTGGTGGAACAACACCGTAGAGTGAAGCCTAGGTTGCCCGGAACGTAGAAATGACCATTACTTTCACACTGCTTGCAATTATTCCTTCTATACGATGGAAATGCTGTTGTATTTATATCGTATTTTATGCTTCTGGCGTTTACTTCTAAGGACCTATCTATTCGATCTGGTGGAGCAACGCAGTAGAGTGAAGCCTAGGCTGCCCGGAACGTAGAATTGGGCATCACTTTCAAACTGGTTGCAAATATTCCTGTTATATGATGGAAACACTGTTGAATTTTTTTTGCATTTTATGGTTCGGGCGTTGACTTCTAAGGCCCTAACTATTCAATCTGTTGAAGCAACGCCCTAGGGTGAAGCCTAGGTTGCTCGGAAAATAGAAATGTCCATAAGTTTCAGACTGGTTGCAATTATTCGTTTTATACGATGGAAAAACTGTTGTATTTGTATTGTATTTAATGCTTCGGGCGTTGGCTTCTAAGGCCCTAACTGTCTGATCCGGTGGAGCAACGCCCTAGAGTGAAGCCTAGGTTGCCCGGTACGTAGAAACGACCATTACTTTCACACTGGTTGCAATTATTCGTTTTATACGATGGAAAAGCTGTTGTATTTATATCGTATTTTATGCTTCTGGCGTTGACTTCTCAGGCCGTAACTATTCGATCTGGTGGAGCAACGCCCTGGAGTGAAACCTAGGTTGCCCGGAACGTAGAATTGGCCATCACTTTCAAACTGGTTGCAATTATTCCTGTTATATGATGGAAACACTGTCGTATTTTTTTTGCATTTTATGGTTGGGGCGTTGACTTCTAAGTCCCTAACTATTCAATCTGTTGGAGCAACGCCCTAGGGTGAAGCCTAGGTTGCTCGGAACGTAGAAATGACCATAACTATTACACTGGTAGCAATTATTCGTTTTATACAATGGAAAAACTGTTCTATTTATTTTGTATTTTATGCTTCGGGCGTTGACTTCTAAAGCCCTAACTGTTTGAACTGGTGGAGCAACGCCTTAGAGTGAAGCCCAGGTTGCCCGGAACGTAGAAATGACCATAACTTTCACACTGGTTGCTATTATTCGTTTTATACGATGGAAAAACTGTTATATTTATATTGTATTTTATGCTTCTGGCGTTCACTTCTTAGGCCCTAACTATTCGATCTGGTGGAACAACGCCGTAGAGTGAAGCCTAGGTTGCCCGGATCGTAGAAATGACCATTACTTTCACACTGTTTGCAATTATTCCTTTTACACGATGGAAGAGCTGTTGTATTTAAATCGTATTTTATGCTTCTGGCGTTGACATCTGAGGACCTAACTATTCGATCTGGTGGAGCAGCGCCCTAGAGTGAAGCCTAGGTTGCTCGGAATGTAGAAATGACAATAACTTTCACACTGGTTGCTATTATCCGTTTTATACGATGGAAAAACTGTTATATTTATATTGTATTTTATGCTTCTGGCGTTCACTTCTTATGCCCTAACTATTCGATCTTGTGGAACAACACCGTAGAGTGAAGCCTAGGTTGCCCGGAACGTAGAAATGACCATTACTTTCACACTGTATACAAATATACATTATACACGATGGAAAAGCTGTTGTATTTATATCGTGTTTTATGCTTCTGGCGTTGACTTCTTAGGCCCTAACTATTCGATCTGGTGGAGCAACGCCCTAGAGTGAAGCCTAGGTTTCTCGGAATGTAGAAATGACCATAACTTTCACACTGGTTGCAATTATTCGTTTTGTACGATGGAAAAACTGTTGCATCTTTATCGTATTTTATGATTCTGGCGTTGACTTCTTAGGCCGTAACTATTCGATCTGGTGGAGCAACGCCCTGGAGTGAAACCTAGGTTGCGCGGAACGTAGAAAAGACCATTACCTTCACACTGGCTGCAATTATTCCTGTTTTACGAAGAAAAAGCTGTTGCATCTTTATTGTATATCATGCTTCTGGCGTTGATTTCTAAGGCCCTAACATTTCGATTTGGTGGAGCAACGCCCTAGAGTGAAGCCTACGTTGCCCGGAAAGTAGAAATGACCATTACTTTCACAATGTTTGCAATTATTCATTTTATACGATGGAAAAACTTTTGTACTTATATTGTATTTTATTCTTCTGGCATTGACTTCTTAGGCCCTAACTATTCGATCTGGTGGAACAACGCGCTAGAGTGGAGACTAGGTTGTCCGGAACATGGAAATGACCACTACTTTCACACTGTTTGCAAATATACATTATATACGATGGAAAAACTGTTGCATCTTTATTGTATTTTATGCTTCTGGCGTTGACTTCTAAGGCCCTAACTATTCGATCAGGTGAGCAACGCCCTAGAGTGAAGCCTAGGTTGCTCGGAATGTAGAAACGACCATAACTTTCACACTGGTTGCAATTATTCATTTTATACGATGGAAAAACTGTTGTACTTATATTGTGTTTTATTCTTATGGCGTTGAATTCTAAGTCCCTAGCTGTTCGATCCGGTGGAGCAACGCCCTAGAGTGACGCCTAGGTTGCTCGGAACGTAGAAATGACCATAACTTTCACACTGGTTGCAATCATTCGTTTTATACGATGGAAAAACTGTTGCATCTTTATTGTATTTTATGCTTCTGGCGTTGACTTCTAAGGCCCTAACTATTCGATCTGGTGGAGCAACGCCCTAGAGTGATGTCTAGGTTGCCCGGAACGTAGAAGTGACCATACATTTCACACTGATTGCTATCATTCGTTTCATACGATAGAAAAACTGTTATATTTATATTGTATTTTATGCTTCTGGCGTTGACTTCTTAGGCCCTAACTGTTCGATCTGGTGGAACAGCGCCCTAGGGTGAATCCTAGGTTGCTCGGTAAGTAGAAATGACCATAACTTTCACACTGGTTGCAATTATTCGTTTTATACGATGGAAAACCTGTGGCATCTTTATTGTATTTTATTCTTCTGGGGTTGACTTCTAAGGCCCTAGCTATTAGGTGTGGTGGAGCAACGCCCTAGAGTGACGCCTAGGTTGCCCGGAACGTAGAAATGACCATTACTTTCACAATGTTTGCAATTATTCATTTTATACGATGGAAAAACTTTTGTACTTATATTGTATTTTATTCTTCTGGCGTTGACTTCTTAGGCCCTAACTATGCGATCTGGTGGAACAACGCCCTAGAGTGAAGACTAGGTTGCCCGGAACATGGAAATGACCATTATTTTCACACTGTATGCAAATATACATTATATACGATGGAAAAACTGTTGTATTTATATTGTATTTTATGCTTCTGGCGTTCACTTCTTAGGCCCTAACTATTCGATCTGGTGGAGCAACGCCCTAGGGTGAATCCTAGGTTGCCCGGAATGTAGAAATGACCATACCTTTTACGCTGGTAGCAATTATTCGTTTTATACAATGGAAAAACCGTTCTATATATTTTGTGTTTTATGCTTCGGGCGTTGACTTCTAAGGCCCTAACTGTTTGATCTGGTTGAACAACGCCCTAGAGTGAAGCCTAGGTTGCCCGGAACGTAGAAATGACCACAACTTTCACACTGGTTGCTATTATTCGTTCTATACGATGGAAAAACTGTTATATTTATATTGTATTTTATGCTTCTGGCGTTGACCTCTGAGGCCGTTGCTATTCGATGTGGAGGAAGAACCCCATAGAGTGAAGCCTAGGTAGCCCGGAACGTAGTAATGTCCATATCTTTCGCACTGTTTGCAATTATTCATTTTATACGCTGGCAAAGCTGTTGTATTTATATTGTATTTTATGCTTCTGGCGTTGACATCTTAGGCCCTAACTATTCGATCTGGTGGAGCAATGCCTCAGAGATAAGTCTAGGATGCCCGGAACGCCGAAATGATCATTACTATCACACTGGTTGCAATTATTCCTGTTATACGATGAAAAAACTGTTGCATCTTTATTGTATTTTATGCTTCTGGCGTTGACTTCTAAGGCGCAAACTATTCCATCTGGTGGAGCAACGCCCTAGAGTGAAGCCTAGGCTGCCCGGAACGTAGAAATGACCATAACTTTCACACTGGTTGCTATTATTCTCTTTATACGATGGAAAAACTGTTATATTTATATTGTATTTTATGCTTCTGGCGTTGACTTCTTAGGCCCTAACTTTTCGATCTGGTGGAACAACGACCTAGAGTGAAGCCTAGGTTGCCTGGGACGTAGAAATGACCATTACTTTCACACTGTTTACAGTTATTCCTGTTATACGATGGAAAAACTTTTGCATCTTTATTGTATTTTATGCTTCTGGCGTTGACTTCTAAGGCCCTAACTATTCGATCTGGTGGAGCAACGCCCTAGAGTGACGACTAGGTTGCCCGGAACATGGAAATTACCACTACTTTCACACTGTTTGCAAATATACATTATATACGATGGAAAAGCTGTTGTATTTATATTGTGTTTTATGCTTCTGGCGTTGACTTCTTAGGCCCTAACTATTCGATCTGGTGGAACAACGCCCTAGAGTGACGACTAGGTTGCCCGGAACATGGAAATTACCACTACTTTCACACTGTTTGCAAATATACATTATATACGATGGAAAAGCTGTTGTATTTATATTGTGTTTTATGCTTCTGGCGTTGAATTCTTAGGCCCTAACTATTTAATCTGGTAGAGCACAGCCCTAGAGTGAAGCATAGGTTGCCCGGAACGTAGAACATACCATTACCTTCACACTGGTTGCAATTATTCCTGTTATACGATGGAAAAACTGTTGCATCTTTATTGTATTTTCTGCTTCTGGCGTTGACTTCTTAGGCCCTAACTATTCGACCTGGTGGAGCAATGCCTCAGAGATAAGTCTAGGATGCACGAAACGCCGAAATGATCATTACTATCACGCTTGTTGCAATTATTCCTGTTATACGATTAAAAGACTGTTGTATTTTTATTGTATTTTATGCTTCAGTCGTAGACTTCTAATGCCGTAGCTATTCGATATGTTGGAGCACCGCCCTAGAGTGAAGCCTAGGTTGCCCGGTACGTGGAAATGACAACTACTACCACACTGGTTGCAAATTATTCCTGCTATACGATGGAAAAACTGTTGCATCTCTATTGTATTTTATGCTTCTGGCGTTGACTTCTAAGGCCCTAACTATTCGATCAGGTGGAGCAACGGCCTAGAGTGAAGCCTAGGTTCCTCCGAATGTAGAAATGAACATAACTTTCACACTGGTTGCAATTATTCATTTTATACGATGGAAAAACTGTTGTACTTATATTGTGTTTTATTCTTATGGCGTTGTATTCTAAGTCCCTAGCTATTCGATCCGGTGGAGCAACGCCCTAGGGTGACGCCTAGCTTGCTCGGAACGTAGAAATGACCATAACTTTCACACTGGTTGCAATTATTCGTTTTATACGATGGAAAAACTGTTGCATCTTTATTGTATTTTATGCTTCTGGCGCTGACTTCTAAGGCCCTAACTATTCGATCTGGTGGAGCAGCGCCCCAGAGTGATGTCTAGGTTGCCCGGAACGTAGAAGTGACCATAAATTTCTCACTGATTGCTATCATTCGTTTTATACGATAGAAAAACTGTTATATTTATATTGTATTTTATGCTTCTGGCGTTGACTTCTTAGGCCCTAACTGATCGATCTGGTGGAACAACGCCCTAGGGTGAAGCATAGGTTGCCCGGAAAGTAGAAATGACCATAACTTTCACACTGGTTGCAATTATTCGTTTTATACGGTGGAAAAGCTGTGGCATCTTTATTGTATTTTATTCATCTGGGGATGACTTCTAAGGCCCTAGATATTAGATGTGGTGGAGCAACGCCCTAGAGTGACGCCTAGGTTGCCCGGAACGTGGAAATGACCATTACTTTCACAATGTTTGCAATTATTCATTTTATACGATGGAAAAACTTTTGTACTTATATTGTGTTTTATGCTTCTGGCGTTGACTTCTTAGACCCTAACTATTTAATCTGGTAGAGCACCGCCCTAGAGTGAAGCATAGGTTGCCTGGAACGTAGAAATGACCATTACTTTCACACTGTTTACAGTTATTCCTGTTATACGATGGAAAAACTTCTGCATCTTTATTGTATTTTATGCTTCTGGCGAAGACTTCTAAGGCCCTAACTACTCGATCTGGTGGAGCAGCGCCGTAGAGTGAAGCCCAGGTTGCCCGGAACGTAGAAATGACCATTACATTCACACTGGTTGCAATTATTCGTCTTATACGATGGAAAAGCTGTTGTATTTATATCGTATTTTATGCTTCTGGCGTTGACTTCTTAGGCCCTAACTATTCCATCTGGTGGAACAACGCCCTTGGGTGAAGCCTAGGTTGCGCGGAACGTAGCATTGACCACAACATTCACACTGGTAGCAATTATTCGTTTTATAGAATGGAAAAACTGTTCTATTTATTTTGTGTTTTATCCTCCGGGCATGGACTTCTAAGGCCCTAACTGTTTGATCTGGTGGAACAACGCCCTGGAGTGAAGCCTAGGTTGCCCGGAACGTAGAAATGAACATAACTTTCACACTGGTTGCTATTATACGTTTTATACGATGGAAAAACTGTTATATTTATATTATATTTTATGCTTCTGGCGTTGACTTCTGAGGCCGTTGCTATTCGATGTGGTGGAAGAACGCCATAGAGCGAAGCCTAGGTAGCCCGGAACATAGAAATGTCCATATCTTTCGCACTGTTTGCAATTATCCATTTCATACGGTGGCACAGCTGTTGTATTTATATTGTATTTTATGCTTCTGGCGTTGACTTCTTAGGCCCTAACTATTCGATCTGGTGGAGCAATGCCTCAGAGATATGTCTAGGATGCCCGAAACGCCGAAATGATCATTACTGTCACGCTTAATGCAATTATTCCTGTTATACGATGAAAAGACTGTTGTATTTTTATTGTATTTTATGCTTCAGACGTAGACTTCTAAGGCCGTAGCTATTCGATATGTTGGAGCACCGGCCTAGAGTGAAGCCTAGGTTGCTCGGAACGTAGAAATGACCACTACTTTCACACTGTTTGCAATTATTCATTTAATACGGTGGAAATGCTGTTGTATTTATATCGTATTTTATGCTTCTGGCGTTGACTTCTAAGGACCTAACTATTCGATCTGGTGGAGCAACGCCCGAGAGTGAAGCCTAGGTTTCTCGGAATGTAGAAATGACCATAACTTTCACACTGGTTGCAATTATTCGTTTTGTACGATGGAAAAACTGTTGCATCTTTATCGTATTTTATGTTTCTGGCGTTGACTTCTAAGGTCCTAGCTAATCGATCTCGTGGGACAACGTTCAAGAGTGAAGCGTATGTTGCCCGAAACGTAGAAATGACCATTACTTTCACACTGGTTACAATTATTCTTTTTATACGATGGAAAAACTGTTGTATTTTTATTCTATTTTATGCGTCTGGAGTTGCTTTCTAAGGCCCTAACTATTCGAGCTGGTGGTGCAATGCCCTAGAGTGAAGCCGAGGTTGCACGGAACGTCGAAATGCCCATTACTTTCACACTGGTTGCAATTATTCCTGTTATACGATGGAAAGACTGTTGTATTTTTATTATATTTTATGCTCTTGGCGTTGACCTCCATGTCACTAGCTATTCGATCTGGTGGAGCAACGCCCTAGCGCGAAGCCTGGGATGCCCGTAACGTAGAAATGGCCATTACTTTCACACTGGTTGCAATTACTCCTGTTATACGATGGACAAACTGTTGCATTTTTATTGTACTTTATGCTTCTGGCGTTGACTTCTAAGGCCCTAACTATTCGATCTGGTGGAGCAACGCCCTAGAGTGAAGCCTAGGTTGCCCGGAAAGTAGAAATAACCATTATTTTAACACTGGTTGCAATTATTCCTATTATACGATGGACAAACTGTTGGTTTATTATTGTACTTTTTGCTTCTGGATTTGACTTCTAAGGCCCTACGTATTCGATCTGGTTGAGCAATGCCTCAGAGTTAAGTCTAGGATGACCGAAACGTAGAAATGACCATAACTTTCATTCTGATTGCAATTATTCGTTTTATACGATGGAAAAACTGTTTTATTTATATTGTGTTTTATGCTTCTGGCGGTGACTTCTTAGGCCCTAACTATTCGGTCTGTTGGAGCAACGCCCTAGAGTGAAGCCCAGGTTGCCCGGAACGTAGAAATTACCATAACTTTCACACTGGTTGCAATTATTCGTTTTATACAATGGAAAGCTGTTCTATTTATTTTGTATTTTATGCTTCTAGCGTTGACTTCTTAGGCCCTAACTATTCGATCTGGCGGGGGAACGCCCTAGAGTGAAGCCGAGGTTGCACGGAACGTCGAAATGCCCATTACTTTCACACTGGTTGCAATTATTCCTGCTATACGATGGAAAGACTGTTGTATTTTTATTGTATTTTATTTCTCTGGCATTGACTTCTAAGATCCTAGCTATTCGATTTGGTGGGGCAACGCCCTAGAGTAAAGTCTAGGTTGCCCGAAACGTAGAAATGGCCAGTACTTTCACACTGGATGCAGTTATTCCTGTTATACGATGGAAAAACTGTCGCATTTTTATAGTATTTTATGTTTCTGGCGTTGACTTCTAAGGTCCTAGCTATTCGATCTCGTGGGGCAACGTTCAAGAGTGAAGCGTATGTTGCCCGAAACGTAGAAATGACCATTACTTTCACACTGGTTACAATTATTCTTTTTATACGATGGAAAAACTGTTGTATTTTTATTGTATTTTATGCGTCTGGAGTTGCTTTCTAAGGCCCTAACTATTCGAGCTGGTGGTGCAATGCCCTACAGTGAAGCCGAGGTTGCACGGAACGTCGAAATGCCCATTACTTTCACACTGGTTGCAATTATTCCTGCTATACGATGGAAAGACTGTTGTATTTTTATTGTATTTTATGCTCTTGGCGTTGACCGCCATGTCCCTAGCTATTCGATCTGGTGGAGCAACGCCCTGGCGCGAAGCCTAGGATGCCCGTAACGTAGAAATGGCCATTACTTTCACACTGGTTGCAGTTATTGCTGTTATACGATGGAAAAACTGTTGTATTTTTACTGTATTTTATGCTTCTGGCGTTGGCTTCTAAGGTCCTAGCTATTCGATCTCTTGGGGCAACGTCCAAGAGTGTAGCCTATGTTGGCAGAAACGTAGAAATGACCATTACTTTCACACTGGTTGCAATTATTCCTGTTATACGATGGAATGACAGTCGTATTTTTATTGTATTTTATGCTTCTGGCGTTGACTTCTTCGGCCCTAACTATTCGATCTGGTGGAACAACGCCCTAGAGTGAAGCCAGGGTTGCCCGGAATGTAGAAATGACCGTCACTTTCACACTGGTTGCAATTATTCGTTTTATACGATGGAAAAGCTGTTGTCCTTATTTTGTATTTTATGCCTCAGTCGTTGACTTCTAAGGTCGTAGCTATTCGATGTGGTGGAGCAACGCCCTAGTGTGAAGCCTAGGCTGCCCGGAACGTAGAAATGACCATTACTTTCACAGTGTTTGCAATATTCCTGTTATACGATGGACAAACTGTTGGTTTGTTCTGTACTTTATACTTCTGGCTTTGACTACTAAGGCCCTTTGTATTCGATCTGGTGGAGCAATGCCTCACAGTTAAGTCTAGGATGCCGAAACGATGAAATGATTATTACTGTCACACTGGTTGCAATTATTCATGCTATACGATGGAAAAACTGTTGCATTTTTATTGTACTCTATGCTTCTGGCGTTGACCTCTTAGGCCCTAACTATTCGATCCCGGGGGCAGGGTCCAAGAGAGAAGCGTATGTTGCCCGAAACGTAGAAATGACCATTACATTCGCACTGGTTGCAATTATTCTTTTTATACGATGGAAAAACTGTTGTATCTATATAGTATTTTATGCTTCTGGCGTTGACTTCTAAGGCCCTAACTATTCGATCTAGTGGAGCAACGCCCCAGAATGAAGCCTAGGTTGCCCGGAACGTAGAAATGACCATAACTTTCACTCCGGTTGCAATTATTCGTTTTATACAATGGAAAAACTGTTCTCTTTATTTTGTATTTTATGCTTCGGGCATGACTTCTTCGGCCCTAACTATTCGATCTGGTGGAACAACGCCCTAGAGTGAAGCCAGGGTTGCCCGGAATGTAGATATGACCATCACTTTCACACTGGTTGCAATTATTCGTTTTATACGATGGAAAAGCTGTTGTCTTTATATTGTATTTTATGCTTCAGTCGTTGACTCCTAAGGTCGTAGCTATTCGATGTGGTGGAGCAACGCCCTAGCGTGAAGCCTAGGCTGCCCGGAACGTAGAAATGACCATTACTTTCACAGTGTTTGCAATATTCCTGTTATACGATGGACAAACTGTTGGTTTGTTCTGTACTTTATACTTCTGGCTTTGACTACTAAGGCCCTTTGTATTCGATCTGGTGGAGCAATGCCTCACAGTTCAGTCTAGGATGCCGAAACGATGAAATGATTATTACTGTCACACTGGTTGCAATTATTCATGCTATACGATGGAAAAACTGTTGCATTTTTATTGTACTCTATGCTTCTGGCGTTGACTTCTTAGGCCCTAACTATTCGATCCCGGGGGCAGGGTCCAAGAGAGAAGCGTATGTTGCCCGAAACGTAGAAATGACCATTACATTCGCACTGGTTGCAATTATTCTTTTTATACGATGGAAAAACTGTTGTATCTATATAGTATTTTATGCTTCTGGCGTTGACTTCTAAGGCCCTAACTATTCGATCTAGTGGAGCAGCGCCCCAGAATGAAGCCTAGGTTGCCCGGAGCGTAGAAATGACCATAACCTTAACACTGGTTGCAATTATTCCTGTAATACGATGGAAAAGGTGTTGTATTTATATTGTATTTTATGCTTCTGGCGTTGGCTTCCAAGGCCCTAACTATACGATCCAGTGGAGCAACGCCCTAGTGTGAAGCCTAGGTTGCCCGGAACGTAGAAATGACCATAACTTTCACTCCGGTTGCAATTATTCGTTTTATACAATGGAAAAACTGTTCTCTTTATTTTGTATTTTATGCTTCGGGCGTGGACTTCCAATGCCCTAACTATTCGATCTGGTGGAGCAACGCCCTAGAGTGAAGCCTAGGTTGCCCGGAACGTTGAAACGACCATTACTTTCTCACTGTTTGCAATTATTCATTCTTTACGTTGGAAAAGCTGTTGTATTTATAATGTATTTTATGCTTCTGGCGATAACTTCTACGGTCGTAGCTATTAGATGTGGTGGAGCAACGCCCTAGAGTCAAGCCTAGGTTGCCCGGAACGTAGATACGACCACAACTTTCACAGTGGTTGCAATTATTCATGCTATACGGTAGAAATACTGTTACATTTACATTGTATTTTCTGCTTCTGGCTTTGACTTCTAAGGTCCTAGCTATTCCCTCTGGTGGGGAAACGTCCAACAGTGAAGCCTATGTTACCCGGAACGTAGAAATGACCATCTCCTTCACTCTGGTAGCAATTATTCGTTTTATACAATGGAAAAACTTTTGTATTTATGGTGTATTTTATGCCTCTGGCGTTGACTTCTAAGGCCGTATCTATTCGATGTGGTGGAGGAACGCCCTATAGTGAAGCCTAGGTTGCCCGGAACGTAGAAATGACAATTACTTTCACACTGGTTGCAATTATTCGTTTTATACGATGGAAAAACAGTTGTATTTATTTTGTATTTGGTGCTTCTGGCGTTGACTTCTTAGGCTCTAACTATTCGATTTGGTGGACCAACGCCCTAGAGTGAAGCCTAGGTTGCGCGGAACGTAGAAACGCCCATTACTTTCACACTGGTTGCAATTATTCCTGTTATACGATGGAAGAACTGTTGTATTTTTATTGTATCTTATGCTTCTTGCGTTGAATTCTAAGTCCCTAGCTATTCGATCTGTTGGAGCAACGCCCTAGAGTGAAGCCTAGGCTGTCCGGAACGCAGCATGACCATTACTTTCACACCGCTTGCAATTATTCATTTTATACGATGGAAAAGCAGTTGTATTTATATTGTATTTTATGCTTCTGGCGTTGACTTCTAAGGTCCTAGCTATTCCGTCTGGTGGGGCAGTGTCCAAGGGTGAACCCTATGTTGTCCGTAACGTAGAAATGACCACAAGTTTCACACTGGTTGCAATTATCCGTTTTATACAATGGAAAAACTGTTGTATTTATGTTGTATTTTATGCCTCTGGCGTTGACTTCTAAGGCCGTAGCTATTCGATGTGGTGGAGCAACGCCCTGTAGTGTAGCCTAGGTTGCCCGGAACGTAGAAATGACCATCACTTTCTCACTGTTTGCATTTATTCATTCTTTACGTTGGAAAAGCTGTTGTATTTATAATGTATTTTATGCTTCTGGCGATAACTTCTACGGTCGTAGCTATTAGATGTGGTGGAGCAACGCCCTAGAGTCAAGCCTAGGTTGCCCGGGACGTAGATATGACCACAACTTTCACAGTGGTTGCAATTATTCATGCTATACGGTAGAAATACTGTTACATTTACATTGTATTTTCTGCTTCTGGCTTTGACTTCTAAGGTCCTAGCTATTCCGTCTGGTGGGGAAACGTCCAACAGTGAAGCCTACGTTGCCCGGAACGTAGAAATGACCATCACTTTCACACTGATAGCAATTATTCGTTTTATTCAATGGAAAAAGTGTTGCATTTATATTGTACCTTATGCTTCTGGCGTTGACTTCTAAGGCCGCAGCTATTCGATGTAGCTGAGCAACGCCCTAGACTGAAGCCTAGGTTGCCCGGAACGTGGAATTGACCATTACCTTCACACTGGTTGCAATTATTCGTATTATACGATGGAAAAACTGTTGTATTTATTTTGCATTCGGTGCTTCTGGCGTTGACTTCTTAGGCCTTAACTATTGGATTTGGTGGAGCAACGCCCTAGAGTGGAGCCTAGGTTGCCCGGAACGTAGAAATGACCATCACCTTCACACTGTTTGCAATTGTTCATTTTATATGATGGAAAAGCTGTTGTATCTTTATTGTATTTTCTGCTTCTGGCATTGACTTCTAAGGTCCTAGCTATTCAATCTGGTGGGGCAATGTCCAAGAGTGAACCCTATGTTGCCCGGAACGTAGAAATGACCACAACTTTCACACTGGTTGCAATTATTCGTTTTATACAATGGAAAAACTTTTGTATTTATGGTGTATTTTATGCCTCTGGCGTTGACTTCTAAGGCCGTATCTATTCGATGTGGTGGAGGAACGCCCTATAGTGAAGCCTAGGTTGCCCGGAACGTAGAAATGACAATTACTTTCACACTGGTTGCAATTATTCGTTTTATACGATGGAAAAACAGTTGTATTTATTTTGTATTTGGTGCTTCTGGCGTTGACTTCTTAGGCCCTAACTATTCGATTTGGTAGACCAACGCCCTAGAGTGAAGCCTAGGTTGCCCGGAACGTAGAAATGACCATCACCTTGACACTGGCTGCAATTGTTCCCATTACACGATGGAAAAGCTGTTATATTTTTATTGTATTTTATGCTTCCGGCGTTGACTTCTTACGCCCTAAATATTCGATCTGGTGCAGCAACGCCCTAGAGTAGAGCCTAGGTAGCCCGAAACGTAGAAATGACCATCACCTTCACACTGTTTGCAATTGTTCATTTTATATGATGGAAACGCTGTTGTATCTTTATCGTATTTTCTGCTTCTGGCATTGACTTCTAAGGTCCTACCTATTCAATCTGGTGGGGCAACGTCCAAGAGTGAACCCTATGTTGCCCGGAACGTAGAAATGGCCACAACTTTCACACTGGTTGCAATTATTCGTTTCATACAATGGAAAAACTTTTGTATTTATGGTGTATTTTATGCCTCAGGCGTTGACTTCTAAGGCCGTAGCTATTCGATGTGGTGGAGCAACGCCCTGTAGTGAAGCCTAGGTTGCCCGGAACGTAGAAATGAGCATTGCTTTCACTCTGGTTGCAATTGTTCGTTTTATACGTTGGAAAAACTGTTGTAATTATATTGTATTTTATGATTCTGGCGTTGGCTTCTACGGTCGTAGCTATTAGATGTGGTGGAGCAACGCCCTAGAGTCAAGCCTAGGTTGCCCGGAACGTAGATATGACCATAACTTTCAGAGTAGTTGCAATTATTCATGCTATACGGTAGAAATACTGTTGCATTTACATTGTATTTTCTGCTTCTGGCTTTGACTTCTAAGGTCCTAGCCATTCCGTCTGGTGGGGCAACGACCAAGGGTGAAGCCTATGTTGCCCGGAACGTAGAAACGACCATCACTTTCACACTGTTTGCAATTCTTCATTTTATATGATGGAAAAGCTGTTGTACTTATATTGTATTTTTGTATCGTGCGTTGACTTCTATGGCCCTACCTATTCGATCTGGTGTATCAACGCCCTAGAGTGAAGCCTAGGTTGCACGGAAGGTAGAAATGACCATTACTTTCACACTCTTTGCAATTATTCATTCTATACGATGGAAAAGCTGTTGTATTTTTATCGTATTTTCTGCTTCTGGCATTGACTTCTAAGGTCCTAGCTATTCAATCAGGTGGGGCAACGTCCAACAGTGAACCCTATGTTGCCCGGAACGTAGAAATGACCACAACTTTCACACTGGTTGCAATTATTCGTTTTATACAATGGAAAAACTTTTGTATTTATGGTGTATTTTATGCCTCTGGCGTTGACTTCTAAGGCCGTATCTATTCGATGTGGTGGAGGAACGCCCTATAGTGAGGCCTAGGTTGCCCAGAACGTAGAAATGACAATTACTTTCACACTGGTTGCAATTATTCGTTTTATACGATGGAAAAACAGTTGTATTTATTTTGTATTTGGTGCTTCTGGCGTTGACTTCTTAGGCTCTAACTATTCGATTTGGTGGACCAACGCCCTAGAGTGAAGCCTAGGTTGCGCGGAACGTAGAAACGCCCATTACTTTCACACTGGTTGCAATTATTCCTGTTATACAATGGAAGAACTGTTGTATTTTTATTCTATTTTATGCTTCTTGCGTTGAATTCTAAGTCCCTAGCTATTCGATCTGTTGGAGCAACGCCCTAGAGTGAAGCCTAGGTTGTCCGGAACGCAGCATGACCATTACTTTCACACCGCTTGCAATTATTCATTTTATACGATGGAAAAGCAGTTGTATTTATATTGTATTTTATGCTTCTGGCGTTGACTTCTAAGGTCCTAGCTATTCCGTCTGGTGGGGCAGCGTCCAAGGGTGAAGCCTATGTTGCCCGTAACGTAGAAATGACCATCACTTTCACACTGATAGCAATTATTCGTTTTATTCAATGGAAAAACTGTTGTATTTATATTGTATTTTATGCTTCTGGCGTTGACTTCTAAGGTCCTAGCTATTCAATCTGGTGGGGCAACGTCCATGAGTGAACCCTATGTTGTCCGTAACGTAGAAATGACCACAAGTTTCACACTGGTTGCAATTATCCGTTTTATACAATGGAAAAACTGTTGTATTTATGTTGTATTTTATGCCTCTGGCGTTGACTTCTAAGGCCGTATCTATTCGATGTGGTGGAGGAACGCCCTATAGTGAAGCCTAGGTTGCCCGGAACGTAGAAATGACAATTACTTTCACACTGGTTGCAATTATTCGTTTTATACGATGGAAAAACAGTTGTATTTATTTTGTATTTGGTGCTTCTGGCGTTGACTTCTTAGGCTCTAACTATTCGATTTGGTGGACCAACGCCCTAGAGTGAAGCCTAGGTTGCCCGGAACGTAGAAATGACCATCACCTTGACACTGGCTGCAATTGTTCCCATTACACGATGGAAAAACTGTTATATTTTTATTGTATTTTATGCTTCCGGCGTTGACTTCTTAGGCCCTAAATATTCGATCTGGTGCAGCAACGCCCTAGAGTAGAGCCTAGGTAGCCCGAAACGTAGAAATGACCATCACCTTCACACTGTTTGCAATTGTTCATTTTATATGATGGAAACGCTGTTGTATCTTTATCGTATTTTCTGCTTCTGGCATTGACTTCTAAGGTCCTACCTATTCAATCTGGTGGGGCAACGTCCAAGAGTGAACCCTATGTTGCCCGGAACGTAGAAATGACCATATCTTTCAGACTTGTTGCAATTACTCCTGTTATATGATGGAAAAACTGTTGTATTTATATTGTATTTCTGCTTCTGGCGTTGACTTCTAAGGCATTAACTATTCGATCTGGTGGAGCGACGCCCTAGGGTGAAGCCTAGATTGCCCGGAACGTAGAAAAGACCATTACCGTCACACTGTTTGCAATTATTCATTTTATGCAATGGAAAGACTGATGTATTTATATTGTATTTTATGCTTCTGACGGTGACTTCTAAGGGCCTAGGTATTCTATCTGATGGAGCAATGCCCTAGAGTGAAGCCCAGGTTGCTCGGAATGTAGAAATGTCTATAACTTTCACACTGGTTGCAATTATTCGTTTTATACGATGGAAGAGCTGTTGTATTTATATTGTATTTCATGCTTCTGGCGTTGACTTCTAAGGTCGTAGCTATTAGATGTAGTGGAGCAACGCCCTGCAGTGACACCTAGGTTGCCCGGAACATAGAAATGACCATTACTTTCACACTGGTTGCAATTATTCCTGTTGTACAATGGAAAAACTGTTGCATTTATATTGCATTTTCTGCTTCTGGCATTGACTTCTAAGGCCCTAGCTATTCTAACTGGTCGAGCAACGCCCTAGAGTGAAGCCTAGGTTGCCCGGAACGTAGAAATGACCATTACTTTCACTCTGGTTGCAATTATTCCTGTTATACGATGGAAAAACTCTTGTTTATTTATTGTATTTTATGCTTCGTGCGTTGTCTTCTATGGCCCTATCTATTCGATCTGCTGGAGCAACACCCTACAGTGAAGCCTAGGTTGCCCGGAACGTAGAAATGACCATAACTTTCACTCCGGTTGCAATTATTCGTTTTATACAATGGAAAAACTGTTCTCTTTATTTTGTATTTTATGCTTCGGGCGTGGACTTCCAATGCCCTAACTATTCGATCTGGTGGAGCAACGCCCTAGAGTGAAGCCTAGGTTGCCCGGAACGTTGAAACGACCATTACTTTCTCACTGTTTGCAATTATTCATTCTTTACGTCGGAAAAGCTGTTGTATTTATATTGTATGTTATGCTTCTGGCGTTGACTTCTAAGTCCCTAGCTATTCGATCTGGTGGAACAACGCCCTAGAGTGAAGCCTAGGTTGTCCGGAACGCAGCAATGACCATTACTTTCACACTGTTTGCAATTATTCATTTTATACGATGGAAAAGCAGTTGTATTTATATTGTATTTTATGCTTCTGACGTAGACTTCTAAGGTCCTAGCTATTCCGTCTGGTGGGGCAACGTCCAAGGGTGAAGCCTATGTTGCCCGGAACGTAGAAATGACCATCACTTTCACACTGATAGCAATTATACGTTTTATTCAATGGAAAAACTGTTGTATTTATATTGTATTTTATGCTTCTGGCGTTGACTTGTAAGGTCCTAGCTATTCAATCTGGTGGGGCAACGTTCAAGAGTGAACCCTATGTTGTCCGGAACGTAGAAATGACCACAACCTTCACACTGGTTGCAATGATTCGTTTTATACAATTGAAAAACTGTTGTATTTATGTTGTATTTTATGCCTCTGGCGTTGACTTCTAAGGCCGTAGCTATTCCATGTGGTGGAGCAACGCCCTATAGTGTAGCCTAGGTTGCCCGGAACGTAGAAATGACCATCACTTTCTCACTGTTTGCATTTATTCATTCTTTACGTTGGAAAAGCTGTTGTATTTATAATGTATTTTATGCTTCTGGCGATAACTTCTACGGTCGTAGCTATTCGATCTGGTGGACCAACGCCCTAGAGTGAAGTGTAGGTTTCCCGGAACGTGGAAATGACCATCACTTTCACACTGGTTGCAATTGTTCCTGTTATAAGATGGCAAAACTGTTGTATCTTTATTGTATTTTATGCTTCGGCAATTGACTTCTAAGGCCCTAGCTATTCTAACTGGTCGAGCAACGCCCTAGAGTGAAGCCTAGGTTGCCCGAAACGTAGAAATGATCGTAACTTTCACGCTGGTAGCAATTATTCGTTTTATACGATCGGAAATCTGTTGCATTTTTATTGTATTTTATGCTTCTGGCGTTGACTTCTTAGGCCCTAACTATTCGGTCTGGAGGAACAACGCCCTAGAGTGAAGCCTAGGTTGCCCGGAACGTAGAAATGACCATTACTTTCACTCTGGTTGCAATTATTCCTGTTATACGATGGAAAAACTGTTGCATGTTTATTGTATTTTATGCTTCTGGCGTTGACTTCTTAGGCCCTAACTATTCGATCTGGTGGAGCAACGCCATAGAGTGTAGCCTAGGTTGCCCGGAACTTAGAAATGACCATAACTTTCACTGCGGTTGCAATTATTCATTCTATACGAGGGAAGAACTGTTGTATCTTATTGTATTTTATGCTTCTGGCGTTGACTTCTAAGGCCGTAGCTATTCGATGTGGTGGAGCAATGCCCTAGGGTGGAGCCTAGGTTGCCCGGAACGTAGAAATGATCATTTCTTTCGCACTGGTTGCTATTATTCAGGTTATACAATGGAAAAACTGCTGTATTTATATTGTATTTTATGCTTCGGGCATTGACTTCTAAGGCCCTAACTATTCGATGTGGTGGAGCAACTCCCTAGAGCGAAATCTAGGTTGCCAGGTACGTAGAAATGACCATCACTTTCACACGGGTTGCAATTATTCCTGTTGTACGGTGGACAAACTGTTGGATTTTTATTGTACTTTATGCTTCTGGCGTTGACTTCTTAGGACCTAACTATTCGTTCTGGTGGAACAACGCCCTAGAGTGAAGCCTAGGTTGCCCAGAAAGTAGAAATGACCATAACTTTCACACTGGCTGCAATTATTCGTTTTATACAATGGAAAAACTGTTCTTTTTATTTTGTATTTTATGCTTCGGGCGTTGACTTCTAAGGCCATACCTATTCGATCTGGCGGAGCAACGCCCTAGAGTGAAGCCTAGGTTGCCCGGAACGTAGAAATGACCATATCCTTCACACTGGTTGCAATTACTCGTGTTATACGATGGAAAAACTGTTGCATTTTTATCTTATTATATGCTTCGTGCGTAGCCTTCTAAGGCCCTAACTATTCGATCTGGTGGCGCAACGCCCTAGAGTGAAGCCTAGGTAGCCTGGAACGTAGAAATGACCCTATCTTTCAAACGAGTTTCAATTATCCGTTTTATACGATGGAAAAACTGTTGTATTTATTTTGTATTTTATGCTTCTGGCGATGACTTCTAAGGCCCTAACTATTCGATTTGGTGAAGTAACGCCCTAGAGTGAAGCCTAGGTTGCCCGAAACGTAGGAATGACCATTACCTTCACAGTGGTTGCAATAACTGCTGTTATACGATGCAAAAACTGTTGCATTTATATTGTATTTTATGCTTCTGGCGTTGACTTCTAAGGCGGTAGCTATTCGAGCTGGCAGAGCAACGCCCTAGAGTGAAGCCTAGGTTGCCCGGAACGTAGAAATGACCAGTACCTTCACACAGGTTGCAGTTATTCCTGTTATACGATGGAAAAGCTGCTGTATTTATACTGTATTTTAAGCTTTGGGCGTTGACTTCTAAAGCCCTAACTATTCGATCTGGTTGGGCAACGCGCTAGGGTGAAGTCTAGGTTGCGCGGAACGTAGAAATGACCATAGCTTTCATACTGGTTTCAATTATTCGTTTTATACGATGGAAAAACTGTTGTATTTATATTGCATTTTATGCTTCTGGCGCTGACTTCTTAGGCCCTAACTATTCGATCTGGTGGAACAATGCCCTAGAGTGAAGCCTAGGTTGCCCGGCATGTAGAAATGACCATAGCTTTCACACTGGTTGCAATTATACGTTCTATACGATGGAAAAACTGTTGTATTTATATTATGTTTTATGCTTCTGGGGTTGACTTCTTAGGCCCTAACTATTCGATCTGGTTGAGTAACGCCCTAGAGTGAAGCCCAGGTTGCCCAAAATGTAGAAATGACCATTACCATCACACTGGTTGCAATCATTCATTTTATACGATGGAAAAACTGTTGTATTTTTATTGTACTTTATGCTCCGGGTGTAGACTTCTAAGGCCCTAACTATTCGATCTGGTGGAGCCACGCCCTAGAGTGTAGTCTAGGTTGCCCGGAAGGTAGAAATGACCATCTCTTTCACACCGGTTACTATTATTTGTTTTTTACGATGGAAAGACTGTTGTATTTATATTGTGTTTTATGCCTCTGGAGTTGACTTCTTAGGCCCTAACTTTTCGATCTGGTGTAACAACGCCCTAGAGTGAAGCCTAGGTTGCCCGGAACGTAGAAATGACCATGACTTTCACACTGGCTGCAATTATTCCTGTTACACGATGGAAAAACTGTTGTATCTTTACTGTATTTTAGGCTTCGGGCGTTGACTTCTATGGACCTACCTATTCCATCTGGTGGAGCAACGCCCTAGAGTCAAGTCTAGGTTGCCCGCAACATAGAAATGACCATTACTTTCACACTGTTTGCAATTATTCATTCTATACGAGGGAAGAACTGTTGTATTTTATTGTAAGTTATGCTTCTGGCGTTGACTTCTAAGGCCGTAGCTATTCGATGTGGTGGAGCAACGCCCTAGGGTGGAGCCTAGGTTGCCCGGAACGTAGAAATGGCCATATCTTTCACACTGGTTGCAATTATTCCTGTTACACGATGGAAAAGCTGTTGTATATTTATTGTATTTTATGCCTCTGGCGTTGACTTCTTAGGCCCTAACTATTCGATCTGGTGGAGCAACGCCCTAGAGTGAAGCCCAGGATTGCCCGGAACATAGAAATGACCATAACCTTCACACCGGTTGCAAATATTCGTTTTATACGATGGAAAAACTGTTTTATTTATATTGTGTTTTGTGCCTCTGGAGTTGACTTCATAGGCCCTAACTATTCGATCTGGTGGAGCAACGCCATAGAGTGAAGCCTAGGTTTGCCCGGAACATAGAAATGACCATAACTTTCACACCGGTTGCAAATATTCGTCTTATACGATGGAAAAACTGTTATATTTTTATTGTGTTTTATGCCTCTGGAGTTGACTTCTTAGGCCCTAACTATTCGGTCTGGTGGAGAAACGCCATACAGTGTAGCCTAGGTTGCCCGGAACGTAGAAATGACCATAACTTTCACACCGGTTGCAATTATTCGTTTTATACGATGGAAAAACTGTTGGATTTATTTTGTATTTTATGCCCCTGGAGTTGACTTCTAAGTCCGTAGCCATTCGATCTGGTGGAGCAACGCCCTAGAGCGAAGCCTATGTTGCCGGGAACGTAGAAATGACCATAACTTTCATACTGGTGCAGTTATTCGTTTTATACAATGGAAAAACAGTTCTATTTATTTTGTATTTTATGATTCGAGCGTTGACTTCTAAGGCCCAAACTATTCTATCTGGTGGGGCAACGGCCAAGAGTCAAGCCTATGTCGCCCGGAACGTAGAAATGACCATAACTTTCACACTGGTTGCAATTATTCGTTTTATACAATGGAAAAGCTGTTGTATTTATATTGTATTTTATGCTTCTGGCGTTGACTTCTAAGTCCCTAGCTGTACGATCTGGTGGAGCAGCGCCCTAGAGTGAAGCCTAGGTTGGCGGGTACGTAGAAATGACCATTACTTTCACACAGGTTGCAGTTATTCATTCTATACGAGTGAAGAGCTGCTGTATTTTACTGTATTTTATGCTTCTGGCGTTGACTTCTAAGACCGTAGCTATTCGATGTGGTTGAATACGCCCTAGAGTGGAGCCTAGGTTGCCCGGAACGTAGAAATGACCATGTCCTTCACACCGGTTTCAATTATTTGTTTCATACGATGGAAAAACTGTTGTATTTTTATTGTACTTTATGCTCCGGGTGTAGACTTCTAAGGCCCTAACTATTCGATCTGGTGGAGCAACGCCCTAGAGTGTAGGCTAGGTTGCCCGGAAGGTAGAAATGACCATCTCTTTCACACCGGTTACTATTATTTGTTTTTTACGATGGAAAGACTGTTGTATTTATATTGTGTTTTATGCCTCTGGAGTTGACTTCTTAGGCCCTAACTTTTCGATCTGGTGTAACAACGCCCTAGAGTGAAGCCTAGGTTGCCCGGAACGTAGAAATGACCATGACTTTCACACTGGCTGCAATTATTCCTGTTACACGATGGAAAAACTGTTGTATCTTTACTGTATTTTAGGCTTCGGGCGTTGACATCTATGGCCCTACCTATTCCATCTGGTGGAGCAACGCCCTAGAGTTAAGTCTAGGTTGCCCGCAACATAGAAATGACCATTACTTTCACACTGTTTGCAATTATTCATTCTATACGAGGGAAGAACTGTTGTATTTTATTGTAATTTATGCTTCTGGCGTTGACTTCTAAGGCCGTAGCTATTCGATGTGGTGAAGCAATGCCCTAGGGTGGAGCCTAGGTTGCCCGGAACGTAGAAATGGCCATTACTTTCACACTGGTTGCAATTATTCCTGTTACACGATGGACAGACTGTCGGATTGTTCTGTACTTTATACTTCTGGCTTTGACTACTAAGGCCCTTTCTATTCGATCTGGTGGAGCAATGCCTCACAGTTAAGTCTAGGATGCCGAAACGATGAAATGATTATTACTGTCACACTGGTTGCAATTATTCATGCTATACGATGGAAAAACTGTTGCATTTTTATTGTACTCTATGCTTCTGGCGTTGACTTCTTAGGCCCTAACTATTCGATCCCGGGGACAGGGTCCAAGAGAGAAGCGTATGTTGCCCGAAACGTAGAAATGACCATTACATTCGCACTGGTTGCAATTATTCTTTTTATACGATGGAAAAACTGTTGTATCTATAGAGTATTTTATGCTTCTGGCGTTGACTTCTAAGGCCCTAACTATTCGATCTAGTGGAGCAACGCCCCAGAATAAAGCCTAGGTTGCCCGGAACGTAGAAATGACCATAACCTTACCACTGGTTGCAATTATTCCTGTAATACGATGGAAAAGGTGTTGTATTTATATTGTATTTTATGCTTCTGGCGTTGGCTTCCAAGGCCCTAACTATACGATCCAGTGGAGCAACGCCCTAGTGTGAAGCCTAGGTTGCCCGGAACGTAGAAATGACCATAACTTTCACTCCGGTTGCAATTATTCGTTTTATACAACGGAAAAACTGTTCTCTTTATTTTGTATTTTATGCTTCGGGCGTGGACTTCCAATGCCCTAACTATTCGATCTGGTGGAGCAACGCCCTAGAGTGAAGCCCAGGTTGCCCGGAACGTTGAAATGACCATTGCTTTCTCACTGTTTGCAATTATTCATTCTTTACGTTGGAAAAGCTGTTGTATTTATATTGTATTTTATGCTTCTGGCGTTGACTTCTAAGGCCGTAGCTATTCGATGTGGTGGAGCAACGCCCTAGGGTGGAGCCTAGGTTGCCCGGAACGTAGATGTGGCCATATCTTTCACACTGGTTGCAATTATTCCTGTTACACGATGGAAAAGCTGTTGTATATTTATTGTATTTTATGCCTCTGGCGTTGACTTCTTAGGCCCTAACTATTCGATCTGGTGGAGCAACGCCCTAGAGTGAAGCCTAGGTTTGCCCGGAACATAGAAATGACCATATCCTTCACACTGGTTGCAATTATTCCTGTTACACGATGGAAAAACTGTTGTATTTTTATTGTATTTTATGCCTCTGGCGTTGACTTCTGAGGCCCTAACTCTTCGATCTGGTGGATCAATGCCTCAGAGTTAAGTCTAGGATGCCTGAAACGTCGAAATGTTCATTACTTTCACACTGGTTGCAATTATTCATGCTATACGGTAGAGATACTGTTGCATTTTTATTTTATTTTCTGCTTCTGGCTTTGACTTCTAAGGTCCTAGCTATTCGGTCTGGTGGGGCAACGTCCAAGAGTGAAGCCTATGTTTCCCGGAACGTAGAAACGACAATTACTTTCACACTGATTGCAATTATTCGTTTTATTCAATGGAAAAACTGTTGTATTTATATTGTATTGTATGCTTCTGGCGTCGACTCCTAAGGCCCTAGCTACTCAATATGGTGGGGTAACGTCCAAGAGTGAACCCTATGTTGCCCGGAACGTAGAAATGACCACAACTTTCACACTGGTTGCAATTATCCGTTTTATAAAATGGAAAAACTGATTTATTTATTTTGTATTTTATGCTTCTGGCGTTGACTTCTAAGGCCCTAACTATTCGATCTGGTGGAGCAACGCCCTAGAGTGAAGCCTAGGTTGCCCGGAAAGTAGAAATGACCATAACTTTCATCCTGGTTGCAATTATTCGTTTTATATGATGGAGAAACTGTTGTATTTATATAGTGTTTTATGCTTCTGGCGTTGACTTCTTAGGCCCTAACTATTCCATCTGGTGGAACAACGCCCTTGGGTGAAGCCTAGGTTGCGTGCAACGTAGCAATGACCATAACTTTCACACTGGTAGCAATTATTCGTTTTATACGATGGAAAAACTGTTCTATTTATTTTGTATTTTATGCTTCGGGCGTTGACTTCTACGGCCCTAGCTATTCTATCTGGTCGAGCAACGCCCTAGAGTGAAGCCTAGGTAGCCCGGAACGTAGAAATGTCCATATCTTTCACACTGTTTGCAATTATTCGTTTTATACGATGGAAAAACTTTTGTACTTATATTGTGTTTTATTCTTCTGGCGTTGACTTCTTAGTCCCTAACTATTCGATCTGGTGGAACAACGCCCCAGAGTGAAGACTAGGAGGCACGGAACATGGAAATGACCATTACTTTCACACTGTTTGCAGTTATTCCTGTCATACGATGGAAAAACTTTTGCATCTTTATTGTATTTTATGCTTCTGGCGTTGACTTCTAAGGCCCTAGCTATTCGATTTGGTGGAGCAACTCCCGAGAGTGAAGCCTAGGTTGCCCGGAACGTAGAAATTACCTTAACTTTCAAACTGGTTGCTATTATTCGTTTTATACGATGGAAAAACTGTTGCATTTATATTCTATTTTATGCTTCTGGCGCTGACTTCTCAGGCCCTAACCATTCGATCTGGCGGAGCAACGCCCTACAGTGAAGCCTAGGTTGCCCGAAACGTAGAAATGACTATCGCTTTCACACTGGTTGCAATTATTCCTGTTATACGATGGACAAACTGTTGCATTTTTATTGTACTTTATGCTTCTGGCGTTGACTTCCAAGGCCCTACGTATTCGATCTGGTGGAGCAATGCCTCAGAGTTAAATCTAGGATGCCCGAAACGTCGAAATGATCATTACTTTCACACTGATTGCAATTATTCATTCTATATGATGGAAAAACTGTTCCATTTTTATTGTATTTTATGCTTCTGGCGTTGACTTCTTAGGCCCTAACTATTCGATCTGGTGGAACAACGCCCTAGAGTAAAGCCTGTGTTGCCCGGAACGTAGAAATGGCCTTTACTTTCACACTGGTTGCAATTATTCGTTTTATACGATGGAAAAACTGTTGTATCTAAATGGTATTTTATGCTTCTGGCGTTGACTTCTAAGGCTCTAACTATTCGATCTAGTGGAGCAACGCCCTAGAATGAAGCCTAGGTTGCCCTGAACGTAGAAATGACCATAACCTTAACACTGGTGGCAATTATTCCTGTTATACGGTGGAAAAACTGTTGTAGTTTTATTGTATTTTATGCTTCAGGCGTTGAATTCATAGGCCCTAACTATTCGACCTGGTGGAGCAACGCCCTAGAGTGAAGCCTCGGTTGCCCGGAACGTAGAAAAGACCATAACTTTCACACTGGTTGCAATTATTCGTTTTATACGATGGAAAAGCTGTTGTCCTTATTCTGTATTTTATGCCTCAGTCGTTGACTTCTAAGGTCGTAGCTATTCGATGTGGTGGAGCAACGCCCTAGCGTGAAGCCTAGGCTGCCCGGAACGTAGAAATTACCATTACTTTCACAGTGTTTGCAATATTCCTGTTATACGATGGACAAACTGTTGGTTTGTTCTGTACTTTGTACTTCTGGCTTTGACTACTAAGGCCCTTTCTATTCGATCTGGTGGAGCAATGCCTCACAGTTAAGTCTAGGATGCCGAAACGATGAAATGATTATTACTGTCACACTGGTTGCAATTATTCATGCTATACGATGGAAAAACTGTTGCATTTTTATTGTACTCTATGCTTCTGGCGTTGACTTCTTAGGCCCTAACTATTCGATCCCGGTGACAGGGTCCAAGAGAGAAGCGTATGTTGCCCGAAACGTAGAAATGACCATTACATTCGCGCTGGTTGCAATTATTCTTTTTATACGATGGAAAAACTGTTGTATCTATAGAGTATTTTATGCTTCTGGCGTTGACTTCTAAGGCCCTAACTATTCGATCTAGTGGAGCAACGCCCCAGAATAAAGCCTAGGTTGCCCGGAACGTAGAAATGACCATAACCTTACCACTGGTTGCAATTATTCCTGTAATACGATGGAAAAGGTGTTGTATTTATATTGTATTTTATGCTTCTGGCGTTGGCTTCCAAGGCCCTAACTATACGATCCAGTGGAGCAACGCCCTAGTGTGAAGCCTAGGTTGCCCGGAACGTAGAAATGACCATAACTTTCACTCCGGTTGCAATTATTCGTTTTATACAACGGAAAAACTGTTCTCTTTATTTTGTATTTTATGCTTCGGGCGTGGACTTCCAATGCCCTAACTATTCGATCTGGTGGAGCAACGCCCTAGAGTGAAGCCCAGGTTGCCCGGAACGTTGAAATGACCATTGCTTTCTCACTGTTTGCAATTATTCATTCTTTACGTTGGAAAAGCTGTTGTATTTATATTGTATTTTATGCTTCTGGCGTTGACTTCTAAGGCCGTAGCTATTCGATGTGGTGGAGCAACGCCCTAGGGTGGAGCCTAGGTTGCCCGGAACGTAGATGTGGCCATATCTTTCACACTGGTTGCAATTATTCCTGTTACACGATGGAAAAGCTGTTGTATATTTATTGTATTTTATGCCTCTGGCGTTGACTTCTTAGGCCCTAACTATTCGATCTGGTGGAGCAACGCCCTAGAGTGAAGCCTAGGTTTGCCCGGAACATAGAAATGACCATATCCTTCACACTGGTTGCAATTATTCCTGTTACACGATGGAAAAACTGTTGTATTTTTATTGTATTTTATGCCTCTGGCGTTGACTTCTGAGGCCCTAACTCTTCGATCTGGTGGATCAATGCCTCAGAGTTAAGTCTAGGATGCCTGAAACGTCGAAATGTTCATTACTTTCACACTGGTTGCAATTATTCATGCTATACGGTAGAGATACTGTTGCATTTTTATTTTATTTTCTGCTTCTGGCTTTGACTTCTAAGGTCCTAGCTATTCGGTCTGGTGGGGCAACGTCCAAGAGTGAAGCCTATGTTTCCCGGAACGTAGAAACGACAATTACTTTCACACTGATTGCAATTATTCGTTTTATTCAATGGAAAAACTGTTGTATTTATATTGCATTGTATGCTTCTGGCGTCGACTCCTAAGGCCCTAGCTACTCAATATGGTGGGGTAACGTCCAAGAGTGAACCCTATGTTGCCCGGAACGTAGAAATGACCACAACTTTCACACTGGTTGCAATTATCCGTTTTATAAAATGGAAAAACTGATTTATTTATTTTGTATTTTATGCTTCTGGCGTTGACTTCTAAGGCCCTAACTATTCGATCTGGTGGAGCAACGCCCTAGAGTGAAGCCTAGGTTGCCCGGAAAGTAGAAATGACCATAACTTTCATCCTGGTTGCAATTATTCGTTTTATATGATGGAAAAACTGTTGTATTTATATAGTGTTTTATGCTTCAGGCGTTGACTTCTTAGGCCCTAACTATTCCATCTGGTGGAACAACGCCCTTGGGTGAAGCCTAGGTTGCGTGCAACGTAGCAATGACCATAACTTTCACACTGGTAGCAATTATTCGTTTTATACGATGGAAAAACTGTTCTATTTATTTTGTATATTATGCTTCGGGCGTTGACTTCTACGGCCCTAGCTATTCTATCTGGTCGAGCAACGCCCTAGAGTGAAGCCTAGGTAGCCCGGAACGTAGAAATGTCCATATCTTTCACACTGTTTGCAATTATTCGTTTTATACGATGGAAAAACTTTTGTACTTATATTGTGTTTTATTCTTCTGGCGTTGACTTCTTAGTCCCTAACTATTCGATCTGGTGGAACAACGCCCCAGAGTGAAGACTAGGAGGCACGGAACATGGAAATGACCATTACTTTCACACTGTTTGCAGTTATTCCTGTCATACGATGGAAAAACTTTTGCATCTTTATTGTATTTTATGCTTCTGGCGTTGACTTCTAAGGCCCTAGCTATTCGATTTGGTGGAGCAACTCCCGAGAGTGGAGCCTAGGTTGCCCGGTACGTAGAAATGACCATTACTTTCACACTGTTTGCAAATATACATTATATACGGTGGAAAATCTGTTGTATTTATGTTGTACTTTATGCTTCTGGCGTTGACTTCTTTGCCCTAACTATTTGATCTGGTGGTGCACCGCCCAAAAGTGAAGTCTAGGTTGCCCGGAATGTGGAAAAGACCATTACCTTCACACTGGTTGCAATTATTCCTGTTTTACGATGGAAACACTGTTGCATCTTTATTGTATTTCATGCTTCTGGCGTTGATTTCTAAGGCCCTAATTATTCGATCTGGTGGAGCAACGCCCTAGAGTGAAGCCTAGCTTGCCCAGAACGTAGAAATGACAATTACATTCTCACTGGTTGCAATTATTCGTCTTATACGATGGAAAAGCTGTTGTATTTACATCGTATTTTATGCTTCTGGCGTTGACTTCTATGGCCCTAACTATTCCATCTGGTGGAACAACGCCCCAGTGTGAAGCCTAGGTAACCTGGAACGTAGAAATGACCATTACTTTCACAATGTTTGCAATTATTCATGTTATACGATGGAAAAGCTTTTGTACTTATATTTTATTTTATTCTTCTGGCGTTGACTTCTTAGGCCCAAACTATTCGATCTGGTGGAACAACGCCCTAGAGTGAAGACTTGGTTGCCCGGAACAATGAAATGACCATTACTTTCACACTGTTTGCAGTTATTCCTGTTATACGATGGAAAAACTTTTGCATCTTTATTGTATTTTATGCTTCTGGCGTTGACTTCTAAGGCCCTAGCTATTCGATTTGGAGGAGCAACGCCCGAGAGTAGAGCCTAGGTTGCCCGGTACGTAGAAATGACCATTACTTTCACACTGTTTGCAAATATACATTATATACGATGGAAAATCTGTTGTATTTATGTTGTATTTAATGCTTCTGGCGTTGACTTCTTAGGCCCTAACTATTCCACCTGGTGGAACAACGCCCTAGGGTGAAACGTAGGTTGCGCGGAACGTAGAAATGACCATAACTTTCACACTGGTAGCAATTATTCGTTTTATACGATGGAAAAACTGTTCTATTTATTTTGTATTTTATGCTTCGGGCGTTGACTTCTAAGGCCCCAGCTATTCTATCTGTTCGAGCAACGCCCTAGAGTGAAGCCTAGGTTGCCCGGAACGTAGAAATGACCATAACTTCCACACTGGTTGCAATTATTCGTTTTATACGATGGAAAAGCTGTTGTATTTATATCGTATTTTATGCTTCTGGCGTTGACTTCTTAGGCCCTAACTATTCCACCTGGTGGAACAACGCCCTAGGGTGAAACGTAGGTTGCGCGGAACGTAGAAATGACCATAACTTTCACGCTGGTAGCAATTATTCGTATTATACGATGGAAAAACTGTTATATTTATATTGTATTTGATGCTTCTGGCGTTGACTTCTTAGGCCCTCACTGTTCGATCAGGTGGAACAATGCCCTAGGGTTAAGCCTAGGTTGCCCGGAAAGTAGAAATGACCATAACATTCACACTGGTTGCAATTATTCGTTTTATACGATGGAAAAGCTGTGGCACCTTTATTGTATTTTATTCATCTGCGGTTGACTTCTACGGCCGTAGCTATTAGATGTGGTGGAGCAACGCCCTAGAGTGACGCCTAGGTTGGCCGGAACGTAGAAATGACCATTACTTTCACAATGTTTGCAATTATTCATGTTATACGATGGAAAAGCTTTTGTACTTATATTGTATTTTATTCTTCTGGCGTTGACTTCTTAGGCCCTAACTATTCGATCTGGTGGAAGAACGCCCTAGAGTGAAGACTTGGTTGCCCGGAACATGGAAATGACCATTACTTTCACACTGTTTGCAGATATTCCTGTTATACGATGGAAAAACTTTTGCACCTTTATTGTATTTTATGCTTCTGGCGTTGACTTCTAAGGCCCTAACTATTCGATTTGCAGGAGCAACGCCCGAGAGTGGAGCCTAGGTTGCCCGGTACGCAGAAATGACCATTACTTTCACACTGTTTGCAAATATACAATATACGATGGAAAATCTGTTGTATTTATGTTGTATTTTATGCTTCTGGCGTTGACTTCTTAGGCCCTAACTATTTGATCTGGTGGTGCACCGCCCTGGAGTGAAGCCTAGGTTGCCCGGAAAGTAGAAATGACCATAACTTTCATCCTGGTTGCAATTATTCGTTTTATATGATGGAAAAACTGTTGTATTTATATAGTGTTTTATGCTTCAGGCGTTGACTTCTTAGGCCCTAACTATTCCATCTGGTGGAACAACGCCCTTGGGTGAAGCCTAGGTTGCGTGCAACGTAGCAATGACCATAACTTTCACACTGGTAGCAATTATTCGTTTTATACGATGGAAAAACTGTTCTATTTATTTTGTATATTATGCTTCGGGCGTTGACTTCTACGGCCCTAGCTATTCTATCTGGTCGAGCAACGCCCTAGAGTGAAGCCTAGGTAGCCCGGAACGTAGAAATGTCCATATCTTTCACACTGTTTGCAATTATTCGTTTTATACGATGGAAAAACTTTTGTACTTATATTGTGTTTTATTCTTCTGGCGTTGACTTCTTAGTCCCTAACTATTCGATCTGGTGGAACAACGCCCCAGAGTGAAGACTAGGAGGCACGGAACATGGAAATGACCATTACTTTCACACTGTTTGCAGTTATTCCTGTCATACGATGGAAAAACTTTTGCATCTTTATTGTATTTTATGCTTCTGGCGTTGACTTCTAAGGCCCTAGCTATTCGATTTGGTGGAGCAACTCCCGAGAGTGGAGCCTAGGTTGCCCGGTACGTAGAAATGACCATTACTTTCACACTGTTTGCAAATATACATTATATACGGTGGAAAATCTGTTGTATTTATGTTGTACTTTATGCTTCTGGCGTTGACTTCTTTGCCCTAACTATTTGATCTGGTGGTGCACCGCCCAAAAGTGAAGTCTAGGTTGCCCGGAATGTGGAAAAGACCATTACCTTCACACTGGTTGCAATTATTCCTGTTTTACGATGGAAACACTGTTGCATCTTTATTGTATTTCATGCTTCTGGCGTTGATTTCTAAGGCCCTAATTATTCGATCTGGTGGAGCAACGCCCTAGAGTGAAGCCTAGCTTGCCCAGAACGTAGAAATGACAATTACATTCTCACTGGTTGCAATTATTCGTCTTATACGATGGAAAAGCTGTTGTATTTACATCGTATTTTATGCTTCTGGCGTTGACTTCTATGGCCCTAACTATTCCATCTGGTGGAACAACGCCCCAGTGTGAAGCCTAGGTAACCTGGAACGTAGAAATGACCATTACTTTCACAATGTTTGCAATTATTCATGTTATACGATGGAAAAGCTTTTGTACTTATATTTTATTTTATTCTTCTGGCGTTGACTTCTTAGGCCCAAACTATTCGATCTGGTGGAACAACGCCCTAGAGTGAAGACTTGGTTGCCCGGAACAATGAAATGACCATTACTTTCACACTGTTTGCAGTTATTCCTGTTATACGATGGAAAAACTTTTGCATCTTTATTGTATTTTATGCTTCTGGCGTTGACTTCTAAGGCCCTAGCTATTCGATTTGGAGGAGCAACGCCCGAGAGTAGAGCCTAGGTTGCCCGGTACGTAGAAATGACCATTACTTTCACACTGTTTGCAAATATACATTATATACGATGGAAAATCTGTTGTATTTATGTTGTATTTAATGCTTCTGGCGTTGACTTCTTAGGCCCTAACTATTCCACCTGGTGGAACAACGCCCTAGGGTGAAACGTAGGTTGCGCGGAACGTAGAAATGACCATAACTTTCACACTGGTAGCAATTATTCGTTTTATACGATGGAAAAACTGTTCTATTTATTTTGTATTTTATGCTTCGGGCGTTGACTTCTAAGGCCCCAGCTATTCTATCTGTTCGAGCAACGCCCTAGAGTGAAGCCTAGGTTGCCCGGAACGTAGAAATGACCATAACTTCCACACTGGTTGCAATTATTCGTTTTATACGATGGAAAAGCTGTTGTATTTATATCGTATTTTATGCTTCTGGCGTTGACTTCTTAGGCCCTAACTATTCCACCTGGTGGAACAACGCCCTAGGGTGAAACGTAGGTTGCGCGGAACGTAGAAATGACCATAACTTTCACGCTGGTAGCAATTATTCGTATTATACGATGGAAAAACTGTTATATTTATATTGTATTTGATGCTTCTGGCGTTGACTTCTTAGGCCCTCACTGTTCGATCAGGTGGAACAATGCCCTAGGGTTAAGCCTAGGTTGCCCGGAAAGTAGAAATGACCATAACATTCACACTGGTTGCAATTATTCGTTTTATACGATGGAAAAGCTGTGGCACCTTTATTGTATTTTATTCATCTGCGGTTGACTTCTACGGCCGTAGCTATTAGATGTGGTGGAGCAACGCCCTAGAGTGACGCCTAGGTTGGCCGGAACGTAGAAATGACCATTACTTTCACAATGTTTGCAATTATTCATGTTATACGATGGAAAAGCTTTTGTACTTATATTGTATTTTATTCTTCTGGCGTTGACTTCTTAGGCCCTAACTATTCGATCTGGTGGAAGAACGCCCTAGAGTGAAGACTTGGTTGCCCGGAACATGGAAATGACCATTACTTTCACACTGTTTGCAGATATTCCTGTTATACGATGGAAAAACTTTTGCACCTTTATTGTATTTTATGCTTCTGGCGTTGACTTCTAAGGCCCTAACTATTCGATTTGCAGGAGCAACGCCCGAGAGTGGAGCCTAGGTTGCCCGGTACGCAGAAATGACCATTACTTTCACACTGTTTGCAAATATACAATATACGATGGAAAATCTGTTGTATTTATGTTGTATTTTATGCTTCTGGCGTTGACTTCTTAGGCCCTAACTATTTGATCTGGTGGTGCACCGCCCTGGAGTGAAGCCTAGGTTGCCCGGAACGTAGAAAAGACCATTACATTCACACTGGTTGCAATTATTCCTGTTCTACGATGGAAAAACTGTTGCATCTTTATTGTATTTTATGCTTCCGGCGTTGGTTTCTAAGGCCCTAATTATTCGATCTGGTGGAGCAACGCCCTAGGGTGAAGCCAAGGTTGCCCGGAACGTAGGAATGACCATTACATTCACACTGGTTGCAATTATTCGTCTTATACGATGGAAAAGCTGTTGTATTTATATCGTATTTTATGCTTCTGACGTTGACTTCTTAGGCCCTAACTATTCCATCTGGTGGAACAACGCCCTTGGGTGAAGCCTAGGTTGCGCGGAACGTAGCAATGACCATAACTTTCACACTGGTAGCAATTATTCGTTTTACACGATGGAAAAACTGTTCTATTTATTTTGTATTTTATGCTTCCGGCGTTGACTTCTAATGCCCTATCTATTCGATCTGGTGGACCAACGCCCTAGAGTGAAGCCTAGGTTGCCCGGAAAGTAGAAATGACCATAACTTTCATCCTGCTTGCAATTATTCGTTTTATATGATGGAAAAACTGTTGTATTTATATAGTGTTTTATGCTTCTGGCGTTGACTTCTTAGTCCCTCACTGTTCGATCAGGTGGAACAATGCCCTAGGGTTAAGCCTAGGTTGCCCGGAAAGTAGAAATGACCATAACATTCACACTGGTTGCAATTATTCGTTTTATACGATGGAAAAGCTGTTGTATTTATATCGTATTTCATGCTTCTGGCGTTGACTTCTAAGGACCTAACTATTCGATCTGGTGGAGAAACGCCCTAGAGTGAAGCCTAGGTTGCGCGGAACGTAGAAATGACCATAACGTCCACACTGGCAGCAATTATTCGTTTTATACGACGGAAAAACTGTTTTATTTATTTTGTATTTTATGCTTCTGGCGTTGACTTCCAAGGCCCTAACTATTCGATCTGGTGGAGCAACGCCCTAGAGTGAAGCCTAGGTTGCCCGGATAGTGGAAGTGACCATAACTTTCATCCTGGTTGCAATTATTCGTTTTATATGATGGGAAAACTGTTGTATTTATATAGTGTTTTATGCTTCTGGCGTTGACTTCTTAGTCCCTAACTATTCCATCTGGTGGAACAACGCCCTAGTGTGAAGCCTAGGTTACCTGGAACGTAGAAATGAACGTCACTTTCACACGGGTTGCAATTATTCCTGTTATAGGATGGAAAGACTGTTGTATTTTTATTGTATTTTATACTTCAGGCGCTGACTTCTAAGGCCCTAGCTATTCGATCTGGTCGAGCAACGCCCTAGAGTGAAGCCTAGGTTGCCCGGAACGTAGAAATGATCATAACTTCCACACCGGTTGCAATTATTCGTTTTATACGATGGAAAAGCTGTTGTATTTATATCGCATTTTATGCATCTGGCGTTGACTTCTAAGGACCTAACTATTCGATCTGGTGGAACAACGCCCTAGGGTGAAGCCTCGGTTGCCCGGAACTTAGAAATGACCATTACTTTCACACTGTTTGCAATTATTCATTTTATACGGTGGAAAAGCTGTTGTATTTATATTGTATTTTAAGCTTCGGGCGTTGACTTCTAAGACCCTAGCTATTCCATCTGGTGGAGCAACACCCTAGCGTGAAGCCTAGGTTGCCCGGAACGTAGAACATACCATTACCTTCACACTGTTTGCAATTATTCCTGTTATACGATGGAAAAACTGTTGCATCTTTATTGCATTTTATGCTTCTGGCGCTGACTTCTAAGGCCCTAACTATTCGATCTGGTGGAGCAACGCCCTAGAGTGAAGCCTAGGTTGCTCGGAACGTAGAAATGACCATTACTTTCACAATGTTTGCAATTATTCATGTTATACGATGGAAAAGCTTTTGTACTTATATTGTATTTTATTCTTCTGGCGTTGACTTCTTAGGCCCTAACTATTCGATCTGGTGGAAGAACGCCCTAGAGTGACGCCTAGGTTGGCCGGAACGTAGAAATGACCATTACTTTCACAATGTTTGCAATTATTCATGTTATACGATGGAAAAGCTTTTGTACTTATATTGTATTTTATTCTTCTGGCGTTGACTTCTTAGGCCCTAACTATTCGATCTGGTGGAAGAACGCCCTAGAGTGAAGACTTGGTTGCCCGGAACATGGAAATGACCATTACTTTCACACTGTTTGCAGATATTCCTGTTATACGATGGAAAAACTTTTGCACCTTTATTGTATTTTATGCTTCTGGCGTTGACTTCTAAGGCCCTAACTATTCGATTTGCAGGAGCAACGCCCGAGAGTGGAGCCTAGGTTGCCCGGTACGTAGAAATGACCATTACTTTCACACTGTTTGCAAATATACAATATACGATGGAAAATCTGTTGTATTTATGTTGTATTTTATGCTTCTGGCGTTGACTTCTTAGGCCCTAACTATTTGACCTGGTGGTGCACCGCCCTGGAGTGAAGCCTAGGTTGCCCGGAACGTAGAAAAGACCATTACATTCACACTGGTTGCAATTATTCCTGTTCTACGATGGAAAAACTGTTGCATCTTTATTGCATTTTATGCTTCTGGCGCTGACTTCTAAGGCCCTAACTATTCGATCTGGTGGAGCAACGCCCTAGGGTGAAGCCAAGGTTGCCCGGAACGTAGAAATGACCATTACATTCACACTGGTTGCAATTATTCGTCTTATACAATGGAAAAGCTGTTGTATTTATATCGTATTTTATGCTTCTGACGTTGACTTCTTAGGCCCTAACTATTCCATCTGGTGGAACAACGCCCTTGGGTGAAGCCTAGGTTGCGCGGAACGTAGCAATGACCATAACTTTCACACTGGTAGCAATTATTCGTTTTACACGATGGAAAAACTGTTCTATTTATTTTGTATTTTATGCTTCGGGCGTTGACTTCTAAGGCCCCAACTATTCTATCTGGTGGAGCAACGCCCTAGAGTCAAGCCTAGGTTGCCCGGAACGTAGAAATGACCATAACTTCCACACTGGTTGCAATTCTTCGTTTTATACGATGGAAAAGCAGTTGTATTTATATCGTATTTTGTGCTTCTGGCGTTGACTTCTAAGGACCTAACTATTCGATCTGGTGGAGCAACGCCCTAGAGTGAAGCCTAGGTTGCCCGGAAAGTAGAAATGACCATAACTTTCATCCTGGTTGCAATTATTCGTTTTATATGATGGAAAAGCTGTTGTATTTATATAGTGTTTTATGCTTCTGGCGTTGACTTCTTAGGCCCTAACTATTCCATCTGGTGGAACAACGCCCTTGGGTGAAGCCTAGGTTGCGCGCAACGTAGCAATGACCATAACTTTCACACTGGTAGCAATTATTCGTTTTATACGATGGAAAAACTGTTCTATTTATTTTGTATTTTATGCTTCGGGCGTTGACTTCTACGGCCCTAGCTATTCTATCTGGTCGTGCAACGCCCTAGAGTGAAGCCTAGGTTGCCCGGAACGTAGAAATGACCAAAACTTTCACACTGGATGCAATTATTCGTTTTATACGATGGAAAAGCTGTTGTATTTATATCGTATTTTAGCTTCTGGCGTTGACTTCTTAGGCCCTAACTATTCCATCTGGTGGAACAACGCCCTAGGGTGAAGCCTAGGTTGCGCGGAACGTAGAAATGACCATAACTTTCACACTGGTAGCAATTATTCGTTTTATACGATGGAAAAACTGTTTTATTTATTTTGTATTTTATGCTTCTGGCGTTTACTTCTAATGCCCTATCTATTCGATCTGGTGGACCAACGCCCTAGAGTGAAGCCTAGGTTGCCCGGAAAGTAGAAATGACCATAACTTTCATCCTGCTTGCAATTATTCGTTTTATACGGTGGAAAAGCTGTTGTATTTATATTGTATTTTATGCTTCGGGCGTTGACTTCTAAGACCCTAGCTATTCCATCTGGTGGAGCAACACCATAGCGTGAAGCCTAGGTTGCCCGGAACGTAGAACATACCATTACCTTCACACTGTTTGCAATTATTCCTGTTATACGATGGAAAAACTGTTGCATCTTTATTGCATTTTATGCTTCTGGCGCTGACTTCTAAGGCCCTAACTATTCGATCTGGTGGAGCAACGCCCTAGAGTGAAGCCTAGGTTGCTCGGAACGTAGAAATGACCATTACCTTCACACTGTTTCCAATTATTCGTATTATACGATGGAAAAACTGTTATATTTATATTGTATTTGATGCTTCTGGCGTTGACTTCTTAGGCCCTAACTGTTCGATCAGGTGGAACAGCGCCCTAGGGTGAAGCCTAGGTTGCCCGGAAAGTAGAAATGACCATAACTTTCACACTGGTTGCAATTATTCGTTTTATACGATGGAAAAGCTGTGGTACCTTTATTGTATTTTATTCATCTGCGGTTGACTTCTAAGGCCGTAGCTATTAGATGTGGTGGAGCAACGCCCTAGAGTGACGCCTAGGTTGGCCGGAACGTAGAAATGACCATTACTTTCACAATGTTTGCAATTATTCATGTTATACGATGGAAAAGCTTTTGTACTTATATTGCATTTTATGCTTCGGGCGTTGACTTCTAAGGCCCTGACTATTCAATCTGTTGGAGCAACGCCCTAGAGTGAAGCCTAGGTTGCTCGGAATGTAGAAATGACCATAGTTTTCACACTGGTTGCAATTAGTCGTTTTATACGATGGAAAAACTGTTGTATTTATATTGTATTTGATGCTTCTGGCGTTCACTTCTTAGGCCCTAACTGTTTGATCTGGTGAAGCAACGCCCTAGAGTGAAGCCTAGGTTGCCCGGAACGTAGAAGTGACAATTACTTTCACACTGTTTGCAATTATTCCTTTTATACGATGCAAAAGCTGTTGTATTTATATCGTACTTTATGCTTCTGGCGTTGACTTCTAAGGACCTAACTATTCGATCTGGTGGAGCAACGCCCTAGAGTGAAGCCTAGGTTGCTCGGAATGTAGAAATAACCATAACTTTCACACTGGTTGCAATTATTCGTTTTTTACGATGGAAAAGCTTTTGTATTTATATTGTATTTTATACCTCTGGCGTTGACTTCTAACGCCCTAGCTATTCGATCAAGTGGAGCAACGCCCTAGAGTGAAGCCTAGGTTGCCCTGAACGTAGAAATGACCATCACTTTCAAACTGGTTGCAATTAATCCTGTTATACGATGGAAAAACTGTTGTATTTTTATTGCATTTTATGCTTCGGGCGATGACTTCTAAGGCCCTGACTATTCAACCTGTTGGAGCAACGCCCTAGAGAGAAGCCTAGGTTGCTCGGAATGTAGAAATGACCATAGCTTTCACACTGGTTGCAATTATTCGTTTTATACGATGGAAAAACTGTTGTATTTATATTGTATTTTATGCTTCTGGCGTTCACTTCTTAGGCCCTAACTATTCGATCGGGTGGAACAACGCCCTAGGGTGAAGCCTAGGTTGCCCGGAACGTAGAAATGGCCATAACTTTTACACTGGTAGCAATTATTCGTTTTATACAATGGAAAAACAGTTCTATTTATTTTGTATTTTATGCTTCGGGCGTTGACTTCTAAGGCCCTAACTGTTTCATCTGGTGGAGCAACGCCCTAGAGTGAAGCCTAGGTTGCCCGGAACGTAGAAATGACCATCACTTTCAAACTGGTTGCAATTAATCCTGTTATACAATGGAAAAACTGTTGTATTTTTATTGCATTTTATGCTTCGGGTGTTGACTTCTAAGGCCCTAACTATTCAATCTGTTGCAGCAACGCCCTAGAGTGAAGCCTAGGTTGCTCAGAATGTAGAAATGACCATAACTTTCACACTGGCTGCAATTATTCGTTTTATACGATGGAAAAACTGTTGTATTTATTTTGTATTTCATGCTTCTGGCGTTCACTTCTTAGGCCCTAACTATTCGATCGGGTGGAACAACGCCCTAGGGTGAAGCCTAGGTTGCCCGGAACGTAGAAATGGCCATAACTTTTACACTGGTAGCAATTATTCGTTTTATACAATGGAAAAACAGTTCTATTTATTTTGTATTTTATGCTTCGGGCGTTGACTTCTAAGGCCCTAACTGTTTCATATGGTGGAGCAACGCCCTAGGGCGAAGCCTAGTTTGCCCGGAACGTAGAAATGACCATTACTTTCACACTGTTTGCAAATATTCCTTTTATACGATGGAAAAGCTGTTGTATTTATATCGTATTTTATGCTTCTGGCGTTGACTTCTAAGGCCCTAGCTATTCGATCTAGTGGAGTAACGCCCTAGAGTGAAGCCTAGGTTTCCCGGAACGTAGAAATGACCATCACTTTCAAGCTGGTTGCAATTAATCCTGTTATATGATGGAAAAATCTTTGTATTTTTGTTGCATTTTATGCTTCGGTCGTTGACTTCTAAGGCCCTAACTATTCAATCTGTTGGAGCAACGCCCTAGAGTGAAGCCTAGGTTGCTCGGAATGTAGAAATGACCATAACTTTCACACTGGTTGCAATTATTCGTTTTATACGATGGAAAAACTGTTGTATTTATATTGTATTTTATGCTTCTGGCGTTTACTTCTTAGGCCCTAACTATTCTACCTGGTGGAACAACGCCCTAGGGTGAAGCCTAGTTTGCCCGGAACGTAGAAGTGACCATCACTTTCAAACTGGATGCAATTAATCCTGTTATACCATGGAAAAGCTGTTGTATTTTTATTGCATTTTATGCTTCGGGCGTTGACTTCTAAGGCCCTGACTATTCGATCTGGTGGAGCAACGCCCTAGAGTGAAGCCCAGGTTGCCCGGAACGTTGAAATGACCATTGCTTTCTCACTGTTTGCAATTATTCATTCTTTACGTTGGAAAAGCTGTTGTATTTATATTGTATTTTATGCTTCTGGCGTTGACTTCTAAGGCCGTAGCTATTCGATGTGGTGGAGCAACGCCCTAGGGTGGAGCCTAGGTTGCCCGGAACGTAGATGTGGCCATATCTTTCACACTGGTTGCAATTATTCCTGTTACACGATGGAAAAGCTGTTGTATATTTATTGTATTTTATGCCTCTGGCGTTGACTTCTTAGGCCCTAACTATTCGATCTGGTGGAGCAACGCCCTAGAGTGAAGCCTAGGTTTGCCCGGAACATAGAAATGACCATATCCTTCACACTGGTTGCAATTATTCCTGTTACACGATGGAAAAACTGTTGTATTTTTATTGTATTTTATGCCTCTGGCGTTGACTTCTGAGGCCCTAACTCTTCGATCTGGTGGATCAATGCCTCAGAGTTAAGTCTAGGATGCCTGAAACGTCGAAATGTTCATTACTTTCACACTGGTTGCAATTATTCATGCTATACGGTAGAGATACTGTTGCATTTTTATTTTATTTTCTGCTTCTGGCTTTGACTTCTAAGGTCCTAGCTATTCGGTCTGGTGGGGCAACGTCCAAGAGTGAAGCCTATGTTTCCCGGAACGTAGAAACGACAATTACTTTCACACTGATTGCAATTATTCGTTTTATTCAATGGAAAAACTGTTGTATTTATATTGCATTGTATGCTTCTGGCGTCGACTCCTAAGGCCCTAGCTACTCAATATGGTGGGGTAACGTCCAAGAGTGAACCCTATGTTGCCCGGAACGTAGAAATGACCACAACTTTCACACTGGTTGCAATTATCCGTTTTATAAAATGGAAAAACTGATTTATTTATTTTGTATTTTATGCTTCTGGCGTTGACTTCTAAGGCCCTAACTATTCGATCTGGTGGAGCAACGCCCTAGAGTGAAGCCTAGGTTGCCCGGAAAGTAGAAATGACCATAACTTTCATCCTGGTTGCAATTATTCGTTTTATATGATGGAAAAACTGTTGTATTTATATAGTGTTTTATGCTTCAGGCGTTGACTTCTTAGGCCCTAACTATTCCATCTGGTGGAACAACGCCCTTGGGTGAAGCCTAGGTTGCGTGCAACGTAGCAATGACCATAACTTTCACACTGGTAGCAATTATTCGTTTTATACGATGGAAAAACTGTTCTATTTATTTTGTATATTATGCTTCGGGCGTTGACTTCTACGGCCCTAGCTATTCTATCTGGTCGAGCAACGCCCTAGAGTGAAGCCTAGGTAGCCCGGAACGTAGAAATGTCCATATCTTTCACACTGTTTGCAATTATTCGTTTTATACGATGGAAAAACTTTTGTACTTATATTGTGTTTTATTCTTCTGGCGTTGACTTCTTAGTCCCTAACTATTCGATCTGGTGGAACAACGCCCCAGAGTGAAGACTAGGAGGCACGGAACATGGAAATGACCATTACTTTCACACTGTTTGCAGTTATTCCTGTCATACGATGGAAAAACTTTTGCATCTTTATTGTATTTTATGCTTCTGGCGTTGACTTCTAAGGCCCTAGCTATTCGATTTGGTGGAGCAACTCCCGAGAGTGGAGCCTAGGTTGCCCGGTACGTAGAAATGACCATTACTTTCACACTGTTTGCAAATATACATTATATACGGTGGAAAATCTGTTGTATTTATGTTGTACTTTATGCTTCTGGCGTTGACTTCTTTGCCCTAACTATTTGATCTGGTGGTGCACCGCCCAAAAGTGAAGTCTAGGTTGCCCGGAATGTGGAAAAGACCATTACCTTCACACTGGTTGCAATTATTCCTGTTTTACGATGGAAACACTGTTGCATCTTTATTGTATTTCATGCTTCTGGCGTTGATTTCTAAGGCCCTAATTATTCGATCTGGTGGAGCAACGCCCTAGAGTGAAGCCTAGGTTGCCCAGAACGTAGAAATGACAATTACATTCTCACTGGTTGCAATTATTCGTCTTATACGATGGAAAAGCTGTTGTATTTATATCGTATTTTATGCTTCTGGCGTTGACTTCTATGGCCCTAACTATTCCATCTGGTGGAACAACGCCCCAGGGTGAAGCCTAGGTAACCTGGAACGTAGAAATGACCATTACTTTCACAATGTTTGCAATTATTCATGTTATACGATGGAAAAGCTTTTGTACTTATATTTTATTTTATTCTTCCGGCGTTGACTTCTTAGGCCCAAACTATTCGATCTGGTGGAACAACGCCCTAGAGTGAAGACTTGGTTGCCCGGAACAATGAAATGACCATTACTTTCACACTGTTTGCAGTTATTCCTGTTATACGGTGGAAAAACTTTTGCATCTTTATTGTATTTTATGCTTCTGGCGTTGACTTCTAAGGCCCTAGCTATTCGATTTGGAGGAGCAACGCCCGAGAGTAGAGCCTAGGTTGCCCGGTACGTAGAAATGACCATTACTTTCACACTGTTTGCAAATATACATTATATACGATGGAAAATCTGTTGTATTTATGTTGTATTTAATGCTTCTGGCGTTGACTTCTTAGGCCCTAACTATTCCACCTGGTGGAACAACGCCCTAGGGTGAAACGTAGGTTGCGCGGAACGTAGAAATGACCATAACTTTCACACTGGTAGCAATTATTCGTTTTATACGATGGAAAAACTGTTCTATTTATTTTGTATTTTATGCTTCGGGCGTTGACTTCTAAGGCCCCAGCTATTCTATCTGTTCGAGCAACGCCCTAGAGTGAAGCCTAGGTTGCCCGGAACGTAGAAATGACCATAACTTCCACACTGGTTGCAATTATTCGTTTTATACGGTGGAAAAGCTGTTGTATTTATATCGTATTTTATGCTTCTGGCGTTGACTTCTTAGGCCCTAACTATTCCACCTGGTGGAACAACGCCCTAGGGTGAAACGTAGGTTGCGCGGAACGTAGAAATGACCATAACTTTCACGCTGGTAGCAATTATTCGTATTATACGATGGAAAAACTGTTATATTTATATTGTATTTGATGCTTCTGGCGTTGACTTCTTAGGCCCTCACTGTTCGATCAGGTGGAACAATGCCCTAGGGTTAAGCCTAGGTTGCCCGGAAAGTAGAAATGACCATAACATTCACACTGGTTGCAATTATTCGTTTTATACGATGGAAAAGCTGTGGCACCTTTATTGTATTTTATTCATCTGCGGTTGACTTCTACGGCCGTAGCTATTAGATGTGGTGGAGCAACGCCCTAGAGTGACGCCTAGGTTGGCCGGAACGTAGAAATGACCATTACTTTCACAATGTTTGCAATTATTCATGTTATACGATGGAAAAGCTTTTGTACTTATATTGTATTTTATTCTTCTGGCGTTGACTTCTTAGGCCCTAACTATTCGATCTGGTGGAAGAACGCCCTAGAGTGAAGACTTGGTTGCCCGGAACATGGAAATGACCATTACTTTCACACTGTTTGCAGATATTCCTGTTATACGATGGAAAAACTTTTGCACCTTTATTGTATTTTATGCTTCTGGCGTTGACTTCTAAGGCCCTAACTATTCGATTTGCAGGAGCAACGCCCGAGAGTGGAGCCTAGGTTGCCCGGTACGCAGAAATGACCATTACTTTCACACTGTTTGCAAATATACAATATACGATGGAAAATCTGTTGTATTTATGTTGTATTTTATGCTTCTGGCGTTGACTTCTTAGGCCCTAACTATTTGATCTGGTGGTGCACCGCCCTGGAGTGAAGCCTAGGTTGCCCGGAACGTAGAAAAGACCATTACATTCACACTGGTTGCAATTATTCCTGTTACACGATGGAAAAACTGTTGTATTTTTATTGTATTTTATGCCTCTGGCGTTGACTTCTGAGGCCCTAACTCTTCGATCTGGTGGATCAATGCCTCAGAGTTAAGTCTAGGATGCCTGAAACGTCGAAATGTTCATTACTTTCACACTGGTTGCAATTATTCATGCTATACGGTAGAGATACTGTTGCATTTTTATTTTATTTTCTGCTTCTGGCTTTGACTTCTAAGGTCCTAGCTATTCGGTCTGGTGGGGCAACGTCCAAGAGTGAAGCCTATGTTTCCCGGAACGTAGAAACGACAATTACTTTCACACTGATTGCAATTATTCGTTTTATTCAATGGAAAAACTGTTGTATTTATATTGCATTGTATGCTTCTGGCGTCGACTCCTAAGGCCCTAGCTACTCAATATGGTGGGGTAACGTCCAAGAGTGAACCCTATGTTGCCCGGAACGTAGAAATGACCACAACTTTCACACTGGTTGCAATTATCCGTTTTATAAAATGGAAAAACTGATTTATTTATTTTGTATTTTATGCTTCTGGCGTTGACTTCTAAGGCCCTAACTATTCGATCTGGTGGAGCAACGCCCTAGAGTGAAGCCTAGGTTGCCCGGAAAGTAGAAATGACCATAACTTTCATCCTGGTTGCAATTATTCGTTTTATATGATGGAAAAACTGTTGTATTTATATAGTGTTTTATGCTTCAGGCGTTGACTTCTTAGGCCCTAACTATTCCATCTGGTGGAACAACGCCCTTGGGTGAAGCCTAGGTTGCGTGCAACGTAGCAATGACCATAACTTTCACACTGGTAGCAATTATTCGTTTTATACGATGGAAAAACTGTTCTATTTATTTTGTATATTATGCTTCGGGCGTTGACTTCTACGGCCCTAGCTATTCTATCTGGTCGAGCAACGCCCTAGAGTGAAGCCTAGGTAGCCCGGAACGTAGAAATGTCCATATCTTTCACACTGTTTGCAATTATTCGTTTTATACGATGGAAAAACTTTTGTACTTATATTGTGTTTTATTCTTCTGGCGTTGACTTCTTAGTCCCTAACTATTCGATCTGGTGGAACAACGCCCCAGAGTGAAGACTAGGAGGCACGGAACATGGAAATGACCATTACTTTCACACTGTTTGCAGTTATTCCTGTCATACGATGGAAAAACTTTTGCATCTTTATTGTATTTTATGCTTCTGGCGTTGACTTCTAAGGCCCTAGCTATTCGATTTGGTGGAGCAACTCCCGAGAGTGGAGCCTAGGTTGCCCGGTACGTAGAAATGACCATTACTTTCACACTGTTTGCAAATATACATTATATACGGTGGAAAATCTGTTGTATTTATGTTGTACTTTATGCTTCTGGCGTTGACTTCTTTGCCCTAACTATTTGATCTGGTGGTGCACCGCCCAAAAGTGAAGTCTAGGTTGCCCGGAATGTGGAAAAGACCATTACCTTCACACTGGTTGCAATTATTCCTGTTTTACGATGGAAACACTGTTGCATCTTTATTGTATTTCATGCTTCTGGCGTTGATTTCTAAGGCCCTAATTATTCGATCTGGTGGAGCAACGCCCTAGAGTGAAGCCTAGGTTGCCCAGAACGTAGAAATGACAATTACATTCTCACTGGTTGCAATTATTCGTCTTATACGATGGAAAAGCTGTTGTATTTATATCGTATTTTATGCTTCTGGCGTTGACTTCTATGGCCCTAACTATTCCATCTGGTGGAACAACGCCCCAGGGTGAAGCCTAGGTAACCTGGAACGTAGAAATGACCATTACTTTCACAATGTTTGCAATTATTCATGTTATACGATGGAAAAGCTTTTGTACTTATATTTTATTTTATTCTTCCGGCGTTGACTTCTTAGGCCCAAACTATTCGATCTGGTGGAACAACGCCCTAGAGTGAAGACTTGGTTGCCCGGAACAATGAAATGACCATTACTTTCACACTGTTTGCAGTTATTCCTGTTATACGGTGGAAAAACTTTTGCATCTTTATTGTATTTTATGCTTCTGGCGTTGACTTCTAAGGCCCTAGCTATTCGATTTGGAGGAGCAACGCCCGAGAGTAGAGCCTAGGTTGCCCGGTACGTAGAAATGACCATTACTTTCACACTGTTTGCAAATATACATTATATACGATGGAAAATCTGTTGTATTTATGTTGTATTTAATGCTTCTGGCGTTGACTTCTTAGGCCCTAACTATTCCACCTGGTGGAACAACGCCCTAGGGTGAAACGTAGGTTGCGCGGAACGTAGAAATGACCATAACTTTCACACTGGTAGCAATTATTCGTTTTATACGATGGAAAAACTGTTCTATTTATTTTGTATTTTATGCTTCGGGCGTTGACTTCTAAGGCCCCAGCTATTCTATCTGTTCGAGCAACGCCCTAGAGTGAAGCCTAGGTTGCCCGGAACGTAGAAATGACCATAACTTCCACACTGGTTGCAATTATTCGTTTTATACGGTGGAAAAGCTGTTGTATTTATATCGTATTTTATGCTTCTGGCGTTGACTTCTTAGGCCCTAACTATTCCACCTGGTGGAACAACGCCCTAGGGTGAAACGTAGGTTGCGCGGAACGTAGAAATGACCATAACTTTCACGCTGGTAGCAATTATTCGTATTATACGATGGAAAAACTGTTATATTTATATTGTATTTGATGCTTCTGGCGTTGACTTCTTAGGCCCTCACTGTTCGATCAGGTGGAACAATGCCCTAGGGTTAAGCCTAGGTTGCCCGGAAAGTAGAAATGACCATAACATTCACACTGGTTGCAATTATTCGTTTTATACGATGGAAAAGCTGTGGCACCTTTATTGTATTTTATTCATCTGCGGTTGACTTCTACGGCCGTAGCTATTAGATGTGGTGGAGCAACGCCCTAGAGTGACGCCTAGGTTGGCCGGAACGTAGAAATGACCATTACTTTCACAATGTTTGCAATTATTCATGTTATACGATGGAAAAGCTTTTGTACTTATATTGTATTTTATTCTTCTGGCGTTGACTTCTTAGGCCCTAACTATTCGATCTGGTGGAAGAACGCCCTAGAGTGAAGACTTGGTTGCCCGGAACATGGAAATGACCATTACTTTCACACTGTTTGCAGATATTCCTGTTATACGATGGAAAAACTTTTGCACCTTTATTGTATTTTATGCTTCTGGCGTTGACTTCTAAGGCCCTAACTATTCGATTTGCAGGAGCAACGCCCGAGAGTGGAGCCTAGGTTGCCCGGTACGCAGAAATGACCATTACTTTCACACTGTTTGCAAATATACAATATACGATGGAAAATCTGTTGTATTTATGTTGTATTTTATGCTTCTGGCGTTGACTTCTTAGGCCCTAACTATTTGATCTGGTGGTGCACCGCCCTGGAGTGAAGCCTAGGTTGCCCGGAACGTAGAAAAGACCATTACATTCACACTGGTTGCAATTATTCCTGTTCTACGATGGAAAAACTGTTGCATCTTTATTGTATTTTATGCTTCCGGCGTTGATTTCTAAGGCCCTAATTATTCGATCTGGTGGAGCAACGCCCTAGGGTGAAGCCAAGGTTGCCCGGAACGTAGGAATGACCATTACATTCACACTGGTTGCAATTATTCGTCTTATACGATGGAAAAGCTGTTGTATTTATATCGTATTTTATGCTTCTGACGTTGACTTCTTAGGCCCTAACTATTCCATCTGGTGGAACAACGCCCTTGGGTGAAGCCTAGGTTGCGCGGAACGTAGCAATGACCATAACTTTCACACTGGTAGCAATTATTCGTTTTACACGATGGAAAAACTGTTTTATTTATTTTGTATTTTATGCTTCTGGCGTTGACTTCTAATGCCCTATCTATTCGATCTGGTGGACCAACGCCCTAGAGTGAAGCCTAGGTTGCCCGGAAAGTAGAAATGACCATAACTTTCATCCTGCTTGCAATTATTCGTTTTATATGATGGAAAAACTGTTGTATTTATATAGTGTTTTATGCTTCTGGCGTTGACTTCTTAGTCCCTAACTATTCCATCTGGTGGAACAACGCCCTAGTGTGAAGCCTAGGTTACCTGGAACGTAGAAATGAACGTCACTTTCACACGGGTTGCAATTATTCCTGTTATAGGATGGAAAGACTGTTGTATTTTTATTGTATTTTATACTTCAGGCGCTGACTTCTAAGGCCCTAGCTATTCGATCTGGTCGAGCAACGCCCTAGAGTGAAGCCTAGGTTGCCCGGAACGTAGAAATGATCATAACTTCCACACCGGTTGCAATTATTCGTTTTATACGATGGAAAAGCTGTTGTATTTATATCGCATTTTATGCATCTGGCGTTGACTTCTAAGGACCTAACTATTCGATCTGGTGGAACAACGCCCTAGGGTGGAGCCTCGGTTGCCCGGAACTTAGAAATGACCATTACTTTCACACTGTTTGCAATTATTCATTTTATACGGTGGAAAAGCTGTTGTATTTATATTGTATTTTAAGCTTCGGGCGTTGACTTCTAAGACCCTAGCTATTCCATCTGGTGGAGCAACACCCTAGCGTGAAGCCTAGGTTGCCCGGAACGTAGAACATACCATTACCTTCACACTGTTTGCAATTATTCCTGTTATACGATGGAAAAACTGTTGCATCTTTATTGCATTTTATGCTTCTGGCGCTGACTTCTAAGGCCCTAACTATTCGATCTGGTGGAGCAACGCCCTAGAGTGAAGCCTAGGTTGCTCGGAACGTAGAAATGACCATTACTTTCACAATGTTTGCAATTATTCATGTTATACGATGGAAAAGCTGTTGTATTTATATCGTATTTTAGCTTCTGGCGTTGACTTCTTAGGCCCTAACTATTCCATCTGGTGGAACAACGCCCTAGGGTGAAGCCTAGGTTGCGCGGAACGTAGAAATGACCATAACTTTCACACTGGTAGCAATTATTCGTTTTATACGATGGAAAAACTGTTTTATTTATTTTGTATTTTATGCTTCTGGCGTTTACTTCTAATGCCCTATCTATTCGATCTGGTGGACCAACGCCCTAGAGTGAAGCCTAGGTTGCCCGGAAAGTAGAAATGACCATAACTTTCATCCTGCTTGCAATTATTCGTTTTATACGGTGGAAAAGCTGTTGTATTTATATTGTATTTTATGCTTCGGGCGTTGACTTCTAAGACCCTAGCTATTCCATCTGGTGGAGCAACACCATAGCGTGAAGCCTAGGTTGCCCGGAACGTAGAACATACCATTACCTTCACACTGTTTGCAATTATTCCTGTTATACGATGGAAAAACTGTTGCATCTTTATTGCATTTTATGCTTCTGGCGCTGACTTCTAAGGCCCTAACTATTCGATCTGGTGGAGCAACGCCCTAGAGTGAAGCCTAGGTTGCTCGGAACGTAGAAATGACCATTACCTTCACACTGTTTCCAATTATTCGTATTATACGATGGAAAAACTGTTATATTTATATTGTATTTGATGCTTCTGGCGTTGACTTCTTAGGCCCTAACTGTTCGATCAGGTGGAACAGCGCCCTAGGGTGAAGCCTAGGTTGCCCGGAAAGTAGAAATGACCATAACTTTCACACTGGTTGCAATTATTCGTTTTATACGATGGAAAAGCTGTGGTACCTTTATTGTATTTTATTCATCTGCGGTTGACTTCTAAGGCCGTAGCTATTAGATGTGGTGGAGCAACGCCCTAGAGTGACGCCTAGGTTGGCCGGAACGTAGAAATGACCATTACTTTCACAATGTTTGCAATTATTCATGTTATACGATGGAAAAGCTTTTGTACTTATATTGCATTTTATGCTTCGGGCGTTGACTTCTAAGGCCCTGACTATTCAATCTGTTGGAGCAACGCCCTAGAGTGAAGCCTAGGTTGCTCGGAATGTAGAAATGACCATAGTTTTCACACTGGTTGCAATTAGTCGTTTTATACGATGGAAAAACTGTTGTATTTATATTGTATTTGATGCTTCTGGCGTTCACTTCTTAGGCCCTAACTGTTTGATCTGGTGAAGCAACGCCCTAGAGTGAAGCCTAGGTTGCCCGGAACGTAGAAGTGACAATTACTTTCACACTGTTTGCAATTATTCCTTTTATACGATGCAAAAGCTGTTGTATTTATATCGTACTTTATGCTTCTGGCGTTGACTTCTAAGGACCTAACTATTCGATCTGGTGGAGCAACGCCCTAGAGTGAAGCCTAGGTTGCTCGGAATGTAGAAATAACCATAACTTTCACACTGGTTGCAATTATTCGTTTTTTACGATGGAAAAGCTTTTGTATTTATATTGTATTTTATACCTCTGGCGTTGACTTCTAACGCCCTAGCTATTCGATCAAGTGGAGCAACGCCCTAGAGTGAAGCCTAGGTTGCCCTGAACGTAGAAATGACCATCACTTTCAAACTGGTTGCAATTAATCCTGTTATACGATGGAAAAACTGTTGTATTTTTATTGCATTTTATGCTTCGGGCGATGACTTCTAAGGCCCTGACTATTCAACCTGTTGGAGCAACGCCCTAGAGAGAAGCCTAGGTTGCTCGGAATGTAGAAATGACCATAGCTTTCACACTGGTTGCAATTATTCGTTTTATACGATGGAAAAACTGTTGTATTTATATTGTATTTTATGCTTCTGGCGTTCACTTCTTAGGCCCTAACTATTCGATCGGGTGGAACAACGCCCTAGGGTGAAGCCTAGGTTGCCCGGAACGTAGAAATGGCCATAACTTTTACACTGGTAGCAATTATTCGTTTTATACAATGGAAAAACAGTTCTATTTATTTTGTATTTTATGCTTCGGGCGTTGACTTCTAAGGCCCTAACTGTTTCATCTGGTGGAGCAACGCCCTAGAGTGAAGCCTAGGTTGCCCGGAACGTAGAAATGACCATCACTTTCAAACTGGTTGCAATTAATCCTGTTATACAATGGAAAAACTGTTGTATTTTTATTGCATTTTATGCTTCGGGTGTTGACTTCTAAGGCCCTAACTATTCAATCTGTTGCAGCAACGCCCTAGAGTGAAGCCTAGGTTGCTCAGAATGTAGAAATGACCATAACTTTCACACTGGCTGCAATTATTCGTTTTATACGATGGAAAAACTGTTGTATTTATTTTGTATTTCATGCTTCTGGCGTTCACTTCTTAGGCCCTAACTATTCGATCGGGTGGAACAACGCCCTAGGGTGAAGCCTAGGTTGCCCGGAACGTAGAAATGGCCATAACTTTTACACTGGTAGCAATTATTCGTTTTATACAATGGAAAAACAGTTCTATTTATTTTGTATTTTATGCTTCGGGCGTTGACTTCTAAGGCCCTAACTGTTTCATATGGTGGAGCAACGCCCTAGGGCGAAGCCTAGTTTGCCCGGAACGTAGAAATGACCATTACTTTCACACTGTTTGCAAATATTCCTTTTATACGATGGAAAAGCTGTTGTATTTATATCGTATTTTATGCTTCTGGCGTTGACTTCTAAGGCCCTAGCTATTCGATCTAGTGGAGTAACGCCCTAGAGTGAAGCCTAGGTTTCCCGGAACGTAGAAATGACCATCACTTTCAAGCTGGTTGCAATTAATCCTGTTATATGATGGAAAAATCTTTGTATTTTTGTTGCATTTTATGCTTCGGTCGTTGACTTCTAAGGCCCTAACTATTCAATCTGTTGGAGCAACGCCCTAGAGTGAAGCCTAGGTTGCTCGGAATGTAGAAATGACCATAACTTTCACACTGGTTGCAATTATTCGTTTTATACGATGGAAAAACTGTTGTATTTATATTGTATTTTATGCTTCTGGCGTTTACTTCTTAGGCCCTAACTATTCTACCTGGTGGAACAACGCCCTAGGGTGAAGCCTAGTTTGCCCGGAACGTAGAAGTGACCATCACTTTCAAACTGGATGCAATTAATCCTGTTATACCATGGAAAAGCTGTTGTATTTTTATTGCATTTTATGCTTCGGGCGTTGACTTCTAAGGCCCTGACTATTCGATCTGGTGGAGCAACGCCCTAGAGTGAAGCCCAGGTTGCCCGGAACGTTGAAATGACCATTGCTTTCTCACTGTTTGCAATTATTCATTCTTTACGTTGGAAAAGCTGTTGTATTTATATTGTATTTTATGCTTCTGGCGTTGACTTCTAAGGCCGTAGCTATTCGATGTGGTGGAGCAACGCCCTAGGGTGGAGCCTAGGTTGCCCGGAACGTAGATGTGGCCATATCTTTCACACTGGTTGCAATTATTCCTGTTACACGATGGAAAAGCTGTTGTATATTTATTGTATTTTATGCCTCTGGCGTTGACTTCTTAGGCCCTAACTATTCGATCTGGTGGAGCAACGCCCTAGAGTGAAGCCTAGGTTTGCCCGGAACATAGAAATGACCATATCCTTCACACTGGTTGCAATTATTCCTGTTACACGATGGAAAAACTGTTGTATTTTTATTGTATTTTATGCCTCTGGCGTTGACTTCTGAGGCCCTAACTCTTCGATCTGGTGGATCAATGCCTCAGAGTTAAGTCTAGGATGCCTGAAACGTCGAAATGTTCATTACTTTCACACTGGTTGCAATTATTCATGCTATACGGTAGAGATACTGTTGCATTTTTATTTTATTTTCTGCTTCTGGCTTTGACTTCTAAGGTCCTAGCTATTCGGTCTGGTGGGGCAACGTCCAAGAGTGAAGCCTATGTTTCCCGGAACGTAGAAACGACAATTACTTTCACACTGATTGCAATTATTCGTTTTATTCAATGGAAAAACTGTTGTATTTATATTGCATTGTATGCTTCTGGCGTCGACTCCTAAGGCCCTAGCTACTCAATATGGTGGGGTAACGTCCAAGAGTGAACCCTATGTTGCCCGGAACGTAGAAATGACCACAACTTTCACACTGGTTGCAATTATCCGTTTTATAAAATGGAAAAACTGATTTATTTATTTTGTATTTTATGCTTCTGGCGTTGACTTCTAAGGCCCTAACTATTCGATCTGGTGGAGCAACGCCCTAGAGTGAAGCCTAGGTTGCCCGGAAAGTAGAAATGACCATAACTTTCATCCTGGTTGCAATTATTCGTTTTATATGATGGAAAAACTGTTGTATTTATATAGTGTTTTATGCTTCAGGCGTTGACTTCTTAGGCCCTAACTATTCCATCTGGTGGAACAACGCCCTTGGGTGAAGCCTAGGTTGCGTGCAACGTAGCAATGACCATAACTTTCACACTGGTAGCAATTATTCGTTTTATACGATGGAAAAACTGTTCTATTTATTTTGTATATTATGCTTCGGGCGTTGACTTCTACGGCCCTAGCTATTCTATCTGGTCGAGCAACGCCCTAGAGTGAAGCCTAGGTAGCCCGGAACGTAGAAATGTCCATATCTTTCACACTGTTTGCAATTATTCGTTTTATACGATGGAAAAACTTTTGTACTTATATTGTGTTTTATTCTTCTGGCGTTGACTTCTTAGTCCCTAACTATTCGATCTGGTGGAACAACGCCCCAGAGTGAAGACTAGGAGGCACGGAACATGGAAATGACCATTACTTTCACACTGTTTGCAGTTATTCCTGTCATACGATGGAAAAACTTTTGCATCTTTATTGTATTTTATGCTTCTGGCGTTGACTTCTAAGGCCCTAGCTATTCGATTTGGTGGAGCAACTCCCGAGAGTGGAGCCTAGGTTGCCCGGTACGTAGAAATGACCATTACTTTCACACTGTTTGCAAATATACATTATATACGGTGGAAAATCTGTTGTATTTATGTTGTACTTTATGCTTCTGGCGTTGACTTCTTTGCCCTAACTATTTGATCTGGTGGTGCACCGCCCAAAAGTGAAGTCTAGGTTGCCCGGAATGTGGAAAAGACCATTACCTTCACACTGGTTGCAATTATTCCTGTTTTACGATGGAAACACTGTTGCATCTTTATTGTATTTCATGCTTCTGGCGTTGATTTCTAAGGCCCTAATTATTCGATCTGGTGGAGCAACGCCCTAGAGTGAAGCCTAGGTTGCCCAGAACGTAGAAATGACAATTACATTCTCACTGGTTGCAATTATTCGTCTTATACGATGGAAAAGCTGTTGTATTTATATCGTATTTTATGCTTCTGGCGTTGACTTCTATGGCCCTAACTATTCCATCTGGTGGAACAACGCCCCAGGGTGAAGCCTAGGTAACCTGGAACGTAGAAATGACCATTACTTTCACAATGTTTGCAATTATTCATGTTATACGATGGAAAAGCTTTTGTACTTATATTTTATTTTATTCTTCCGGCGTTGACTTCTTAGGCCCAAACTATTCGATCTGGTGGAACAACGCCCTAGAGTGAAGACTTGGTTGCCCGGAACAATGAAATGACCATTACTTTCACACTGTTTGCAGTTATTCCTGTTATACGGTGGAAAAACTTTTGCATCTTTATTGTATTTTATGCTTCTGGCGTTGACTTCTAAGGCCCTAGCTATTCGATTTGGAGGAGCAACGCCCGAGAGTAGAGCCTAGGTTGCCCGGTACGTAGAAATGACCATTACTTTCACACTGTTTGCAAATATACATTATATACGATGGAAAATCTGTTGTATTTATGTTGTATTTAATGCTTCTGGCGTTGACTTCTTAGGCCCTAACTATTCCACCTGGTGGAACAACGCCCTAGGGTGAAACGTAGGTTGCGCGGAACGTAGAAATGACCATAACTTTCACACTGGTAGCAATTATTCGTTTTATACGATGGAAAAACTGTTCTATTTATTTTGTATTTTATGCTTCGGGCGTTGACTTCTAAGGCCCCAGCTATTCTATCTGTTCGAGCAACGCCCTAGAGTGAAGCCTAGGTTGCCCGGAACGTAGAAATGACCATAACTTCCACACTGGTTGCAATTATTCGTTTTATACGGTGGAAAAGCTGTTGTATTTATATCGTATTTTATGCTTCTGGCGTTGACTTCTTAGGCCCTAACTATTCCACCTGGTGGAACAACGCCCTAGGGTGAAACGTAGGTTGCGCGGAACGTAGAAATGACCATAACTTTCACGCTGGTAGCAATTATTCGTATTATACGATGGAAAAACTGTTATATTTATATTGTATTTGATGCTTCTGGCGTTGACTTCTTAGGCCCTCACTGTTCGATCAGGTGGAACAATGCCCTAGGGTTAAGCCTAGGTTGCCCGGAAAGTAGAAATGACCATAACATTCACACTGGTTGCAATTATTCGTTTTATACGATGGAAAAGCTGTGGCACCTTTATTGTATTTTATTCATCTGCGGTTGACTTCTACGGCCGTAGCTATTAGATGTGGTGGAGCAACGCCCTAGAGTGACGCCTAGGTTGGCCGGAACGTAGAAATGACCATTACTTTCACAATGTTTGCAATTATTCATGTTATACGATGGAAAAGCTTTTGTACTTATATTGTATTTTATTCTTCTGGCGTTGACTTCTTAGGCCCTAACTATTCGATCTGGTGGAAGAACGCCCTAGAGTGAAGACTTGGTTGCCCGGAACATGGAAATGACCATTACTTTCACACTGTTTGCAGATATTCCTGTTATACGATGGAAAAACTTTTGCACCTTTATTGTATTTTATGCTTCTGGCGTTGACTTCTAAGGCCCTAACTATTCGATTTGCAGGAGCAACGCCCGAGAGTGGAGCCTAGGTTGCCCGGTACGCAGAAATGACCATTACTTTCACACTGTTTGCAAATATACAATATACGATGGAAAATCTGTTGTATTTATGTTGTATTTTATGCTTCTGGCGTTGACTTCTTAGGCCCTAACTATTTGATCTGGTGGTGCACCGCCCTGGAGTGAAGCCTAGGTTGCCCGGAACGTAGAAAAGACCATTACATTCACACTGGTTGCAATTATTCCTGTTACACGATGGAAAAACTGTTGTATTTTTATTGTATTTTATGCCTCTGGCGTTGACTTCTGAGGCCCTAACTCTTCGATCTGGTGGATCAATGCCTCAGAGTTAAGTCTAGGATGCCTGAAACGTCGAAATGTTCATTACTTTCACACTGGTTGCAATTATTCATGCTATACGGTAGAGATACTGTTGCATTTTTATTTTATTTTCTGCTTCTGGCTTTGACTTCTAAGGTCCTAGCTATTCGGTCTGGTGGGGCAACGTCCAAGAGTGAAGCCTATGTTTCCCGGAACGTAGAAACGACAATTACTTTCACACTGATTGCAATTATTCGTTTTATTCAATGGAAAAACTGTTGTATTTATATTGCATTGTATGCTTCTGGCGTCGACTCCTAAGGCCCTAGCTACTCAATATGGTGGGGTAACGTCCAAGAGTGAACCCTATGTTGCCCGGAACGTAGAAATGACCACAACTTTCACACTGGTTGCAATTATCCGTTTTATAAAATGGAAAAACTGATTTATTTATTTTGTATTTTATGCTTCTGGCGTTGACTTCTAAGGCCCTAACTATTCGATCTGGTGGAGCAACGCCCTAGAGTGAAGCCTAGGTTGCCCGGAAAGTAGAAATGACCATAACTTTCATCCTGGTTGCAATTATTCGTTTTATATGATGGAAAAACTGTTGTATTTATATAGTGTTTTATGCTTCAGGCGTTGACTTCTTAGGCCCTAACTATTCCATCTGGTGGAACAACGCCCTTGGGTGAAGCCTAGGTTGCGTGCAACGTAGCAATGACCATAACTTTCACACTGGTAGCAATTATTCGTTTTATACGATGGAAAAACTGTTCTATTTATTTTGTATATTATGCTTCGGGCGTTGACTTCTACGGCCCTAGCTATTCTATCTGGTCGAGCAACGCCCTAGAGTGAAGCCTAGGTAGCCCGGAACGTAGAAATGTCCATATCTTTCACACTGTTTGCAATTATTCGTTTTATACGATGGAAAAACTTTTGTACTTATATTGTGTTTTATTCTTCTGGCGTTGACTTCTTAGTCCCTAACTATTCGATCTGGTGGAACAACGCCCCAGAGTGAAGACTAGGAGGCACGGAACATGGAAATGACCATTACTTTCACACTGTTTGCAGTTATTCCTGTCATACGATGGAAAAACTTTTGCATCTTTATTGTATTTTATGCTTCTGGCGTTGACTTCTAAGGCCCTAGCTATTCGATTTGGTGGAGCAACTCCCGAGAGTGGAGCCTAGGTTGCCCGGTACGTAGAAATGACCATTACTTTCACACTGTTTGCAAATATACATTATATACGGTGGAAAATCTGTTGTATTTATGTTGTACTTTATGCTTCTGGCGTTGACTTCTTTGCCCTAACTATTTGATCTGGTGGTGCACCGCCCAAAAGTGAAGTCTAGGTTGCCCGGAATGTGGAAAAGACCATTACCTTCACACTGGTTGCAATTATTCCTGTTTTACGATGGAAACACTGTTGCATCTTTATTGTATTTCATGCTTCTGGCGTTGATTTCTAAGGCCCTAATTATTCGATCTGGTGGAGCAACGCCCTAGAGTGAAGCCTAGGTTGCCCAGAACGTAGAAATGACAATTACATTCTCACTGGTTGCAATTATTCGTCTTATACGATGGAAAAGCTGTTGTATTTATATCGTATTTTATGCTTCTGGCGTTGACTTCTATGGCCCTAACTATTCCATCTGGTGGAACAACGCCCCAGGGTGAAGCCTAGGTAACCTGGAACGTAGAAATGACCATTACTTTCACAATGTTTGCAATTATTCATGTTATACGATGGAAAAGCTTTTGTACTTATATTTTATTTTATTCTTCCGGCGTTGACTTCTTAGGCCCAAACTATTCGATCTGGTGGAACAACGCCCTAGAGTGAAGACTTGGTTGCCCGGAACAATGAAATGACCATTACTTTCACACTGTTTGCAGTTATTCCTGTTATACGGTGGAAAAACTTTTGCATCTTTATTGTATTTTATGCTTCTGGCGTTGACTTCTAAGGCCCTAGCTATTCGATTTGGAGGAGCAACGCCCGAGAGTAGAGCCTAGGTTGCCCGGTACGTAGAAATGACCATTACTTTCACACTGTTTGCAAATATACATTATATACGATGGAAAATCTGTTGTATTTATGTTGTATTTAATGCTTCTGGCGTTGACTTCTTAGGCCCTAACTATTCCACCTGGTGGAACAACGCCCTAGGGTGAAACGTAGGTTGCGCGGAACGTAGAAATGACCATAACTTTCACACTGGTAGCAATTATTCGTTTTATACGATGGAAAAACTGTTCTATTTATTTTGTATTTTATGCTTCGGGCGTTGACTTCTAAGGCCCCAGCTATTCTATCTGTTCGAGCAACGCCCTAGAGTGAAGCCTAGGTTGCCCGGAACGTAGAAATGACCATAACTTCCACACTGGTTGCAATTATTCGTTTTATACGGTGGAAAAGCTGTTGTATTTATATCGTATTTTATGCTTCTGGCGTTGACTTCTTAGGCCCTAACTATTCCACCTGGTGGAACAACGCCCTAGGGTGAAACGTAGGTTGCGCGGAACGTAGAAATGACCATAACTTTCACGCTGGTAGCAATTATTCGTATTATACGATGGAAAAACTGTTATATTTATATTGTATTTGATGCTTCTGGCGTTGACTTCTTAGGCCCTCACTGTTCGATCAGGTGGAACAATGCCCTAGGGTTAAGCCTAGGTTGCCCGGAAAGTAGAAATGACCATAACATTCACACTGGTTGCAATTATTCGTTTTATACGATGGAAAAGCTGTGGCACCTTTATTGTATTTTATTCATCTGCGGTTGACTTCTACGGCCGTAGCTATTAGATGTGGTGGAGCAACGCCCTAGAGTGACGCCTAGGTTGGCCGGAACGTAGAAATGACCATTACTTTCACAATGTTTGCAATTATTCATGTTATACGATGGAAAAGCTTTTGTACTTATATTGTATTTTATTCTTCTGGCGTTGACTTCTTAGGCCCTAACTATTCGATCTGGTGGAAGAACGCCCTAGAGTGAAGACTTGGTTGCCCGGAACATGGAAATGACCATTACTTTCACACTGTTTGCAGATATTCCTGTTATACGATGGAAAAACTTTTGCACCTTTATTGTATTTTATGCTTCTGGCGTTGACTTCTAAGGCCCTAACTATTCGATTTGCAGGAGCAACGCCCGAGAGTGGAGCCTAGGTTGCCCGGTACGCAGAAATGACCATTACTTTCACACTGTTTGCAAATATACAATATACGATGGAAAATCTGTTGTATTTATGTTGTATTTTATGCTTCTGGCGTTGACTTCTTAGGCCCTAACTATTTGATCTGGTGGTGCACCGCCCTGGAGTGAAGCCTAGGTTGCCCGGAACGTAGAAAAGACCATTACATTCACACTGGTTGCAATTATTCCTGTTCTACGATGGAAAAACTGTTGCATCTTTATTGTATTTTATGCTTCCGGCGTTGATTTCTAAGGCCCTAATTATTCGATCTGGTGGAGCAACGCCCTAGGGTGAAGCCAAGGTTGCCCGGAACGTAGGAATGACCATTACATTCACACTGGTTGCAATTATTCGTCTTATACGATGGAAAAGCTGTTGTATTTATATCGTATTTTATGCTTCTGACGTTGACTTCTTAGGCCCTAACTATTCCATCTGGTGGAACAACGCCCTTGGGTGAAGCCTAGGTTGCGCGGAACGTAGCAATGACCATAACTTTCACACTGGTAGCAATTATTCGTTTTACACGATGGAAAAACTGTTTTATTTATTTTGTATTTTATGCTTCTGGCGTTGACTTCTAATGCCCTATCTATTCGATCTGGTGGACCAACGCCCTAGAGTGAAGCCTAGGTTGCCCGGAAAGTAGAAATGACCATAACTTTCATCCTGCTTGCAATTATTCGTTTTATATGATGGAAAAACTGTTGTATTTATATAGTGTTTTATGCTTCTGGCGTTGACTTCTTAGTCCCTAACTATTCCATCTGGTGGAACAACGCCCTAGTGTGAAGCCTAGGTTACCTGGAACGTAGAAATGAACGTCACTTTCACACGGGTTGCAATTATTCCTGTTATAGGATGGAAAGACTGTTGTATTTTTATTGTATTTTATACTTCAGGCGCTGACTTCTAAGGCCCTAGCTATTCGATCTGGTCGAGCAACGCCCTAGAGTGAAGCCTAGGTTGCCCGGAACGTAGAAATGATCATAACTTCCACACCGGTTGCAATTATTCGTTTTATACGATGGAAAAGCTGTTGTATTTATATCGCATTTTATGCATCTGGCGTTGACTTCTAAGGACCTAACTATTCGATCTGGTGGAACAACGCCCTAGGGTGGAGCCTCGGTTGCCCGGAACTTAGAAATGACCATTACTTTCACACTGTTTGCAATTATTCATTTTATACGGTGGAAAAGCTGTTGTATTTATATTGTATTTTAAGCTTCGGGCGTTGACTTCTAAGACCCTAGCTATTCCATCTGGTGGAGCAACACCCTAGCGTGAAGCCTAGGTTGCCCGGAACGTAGAACATACCATTACCTTCACACTGTTTGCAATTATTCCTGTTATACGATGGAAAAACTGTTGCATCTTTATTGCATTTTATGCTTCTGGCGCTGACTTCTAAGGCCCTAACTATTCGATCTGGTGGAGCAACGCCCTAGAGTGAAGCCTAGGTTGCTCGGAACGTAGAAATGACCATTACTTTCACAATGTTTGCAATTATTCATGTTATACGATGGAAAAGCTTTTGTACTTATATTGTATTTTATTCTTCTGGCGTTGACTTCTTAGGCCCTAACTATTCGATCTGGTGGAAGAACGCCCTAGAGTGACGCCTAGGTTGGCCGGAACGTAGAAATGACCATTACTTTCACAATGTTTGCAATTGTTCATGTTATACGATGGAAAAGCTTTTGTACTTATATTGTATTTTATTCTTCTGGCGTTGACTTCTTAGGCCCTAACTATTCGATCTGGTGGAAGAACGCCCTAGAGTGAAGACTTGGTTGCCCGGAACATGGAAATGACCATTACTTTCACACTGTTTGCAGATATTCCTGTTATACGATGGAAAAAATTTTGCACCTTTATTGTATTTTATGCTTCTGGCGTTGACTTCTAAGGCCCTAACTATTCGATTTGCAGGAGCAACGCCCGAGAGTGGAGCCTAGGTTGCCCGGTACGTAGAAATGACCATTACTTTCACACTGTTTGCAAATATACAATATACGATGGAAAATCTGTTGTATTTATGTTGTATTTTATGCTTCTGGCGTTGACTTCTTAGGCCCTAACTATTTGACCTGGTGGTGCACCGCCCTGGAGTGAAGCCTAGGTTGCCCGGAACGTAGAAAAGACCATTACATTCACACTGGTTGCAATTATTCCTGTTCTACGATGGAAAAACTGTTGCATCTTTATTGCATTTTATGCTTCTGGCGCTGACTTCTAAGGCCCTAACTATTCGATCTGGTGGAGCAACGCCCTAGGGTGAAGCCAAGGTTGCCCGGAACGTAGAAATCACCATTACATTCACACTGGTTGCAATTATTCGTCTTATACAATGGAAAAGCTGTTGTATTTATATCGTATTTTATGCTTCTGACGTTGACTTCTTAGGCCCTAACTATTCCATCTGGTGGAACAACGCCCTTGGGTGAAGCCTAGGTTGCGCGGAACGTAGCAATGACCATAACTTTCACACTGGTAGCAATTATTCGTTTTACACGATGGAAAAACTGTTCTATTTATTTTGTATTTTATGCTTCGGGCGTTGACTTCTAAGGCCCCAACTATTCTATCTGGTGGAGCAACGCCCTAGAGTCAAGCCTAGGTTGCCCGGAACGTAGAAATGACCATAACTTCCACACTGGTTGCAATTCTTCGTTTTATACGATGGAAAAGCAGTTGTATTTATATCGTATTTTGTGCTTCTGGCGTTGACTTCTAAGGACCTAACTATTCGATCTGGTGGAGCAACGCCCTAGAGTGAAGCCTAGGTTGCCCGGAAAGTAGAAATGACCATAACTTTCATCCTGGTTGCAATTATTCGTTTTATATGATGGAAAAGCTGTTGTATTTATATAGTGTTTTATGCTTCTGGCGTTGACTTCTTAGGCCCTAACTATTCCATCTGGTGGAACAACGCCCTTGGGTGAAGCCTAGGTTGCGCGCAACGTAGCAATGACCATAACTTTCACACTGGTAGCAATTATTCGTTTTATACGATGGAAAAACTGTTCTATTTATTTTGTATTTTATGCTTCGGGCGTTGACTTCTACGGCCCTAGCTATTCTATCTGGTCGTGCAACGCCCTAGAGTGAAGCCTAGGTTGCCCGGAACGTAGAAATGACCAAAACTTTCACACTGGATGCAATTATTCGTTTTATACGATGGAAAAGCTGTTGTATTTATATCGTATTTTAGCTTCTGGCGTTGACTTCTTAGGCCCTAACTATTCCATCTGGTGGAACAACGCCCTAGGGTGAAGCCTAGGTTGCGCGGAACGTAGAAATGACCATAACTTTCACACTGGTAGCAATTATTCGTTTTATACGATGGAAAAACAGTTTTATTTATTTTGTATTTTATGCTTCTGGCGTTTACTTCTAATGCCCTATCTATTCGATCTGGTGGACCAACGCCCTAGAGTGAAGCCTAGGTTGCCCGGAAAGTAGAAATGACCATAACTTTCATCCTGCTTGCAATTATTCGTTTTATACGGTGGAAAAGCTGTTGTATTTATATTGTATTTTATGCTTCGGGCGTTGACTTCTAAGACCCTAGCTATTCCATCTGGTGGAGCAACACCATAGCGTGAAGCCTAGGTTGCCCGGAACGTAGAACATACCATTACCTTCACACTGTTTGCAATTATTCCTGTTATACGATGGAAAAACTGTTGCATCTTTATTGCATTTTATGCTTCTGGCGCTGACTTCTAAGGCCCTAACTATTCGATCTGGTGGAGCAACGCCCTAGAGTGAAGCCTAGGTTGCTCGGAACGTAGAAATGACCATTACCTTCACACTGTTTCCAATTATTCGTATTATACGATGGAAAAACTGTTATATTTATATTGTATTTGATGCTTCTGGCGTTGACTTCTTAGGCCCTAACTGTTCGATCAGGTGGAACAGCGCCCTAGGGTGAAGCCTAGGTTGCCCGGAAAGTAGAAATGACCATAACTTTCACACTGGTTGCAATTATTCGTTTTATACGATGGAAAAGCTGTGGTACCTTTATTGTATTTTATTCATCTGCGGTTGACTTCTAAGGCCGTAGCTATTAGATGTGGTGGAGCAACGCCCTAGAGTGACGCCTAGGTTGGCCGGAACGTAGAAATGACCATTACTTTCACAATGTTTGCAATTATTCATGTTATACGATGGAAAAGCTTTTGTACTTATATTGCATTTTATGCTTCGGGCGTTGACTTCTAAGGCCCTGACTATTCAATCTGTTGGAGCAACGCCCTAGAGTGAAGCCTAGGTTGCTCGGAATGTAGAAATGACCATAGTTTTCACACTGGTTGCAATTAGTCGTTTTATACGATGGAAAAACTGTTCTATTTATTTTGTATTTTATGCTTCGGGCGTTGACTTCTTTGGCCCTAACAATTCGATCTGGTGGAGCAACGCCCTAGAGTGTAGCCTAGGTTCCCTGGAACGTACAAATGACCATCACTTTCACACGGGTTGCAATTATTCCTGTTATAGGATGGAAAGACTGTTGTATTTTTATTGCATTTTATGCTTCTGGCGTACACTTCTCAGGCCCTGACTATTCGATCTGGTGGAACAACGCCCTAGGGTGAAGTCTAGGTTGCCCGGAACGTAGAAATGACCATAACTTTTACACTGGTAGCAATTATTCGTTTTATACGATGGAAAAACTGTTGTATTTATATTGTATTTGATGCTTCTGGCGTTCACTTCTTAGGCCCTAACTGTTTGATCTGGTGAAGCAACGCCCTAGAGTGAAGCCTAGGTTGCCCGGAACGTAGAAGTGACAATTACTTTCACACTGTTTGCAATTATTCCTTTTATACGATGCAAAAGCTGTTGTATTTATATCGTACTTTATGCTTCTGGCGTTGACTTCTAAGGACCTAACTATTCGATCTGGTGGAGCAACGCCCTAGAGTGAAGCCTAGGTTGCTCGGAATGTAGAAATAACCATAACTTTCACACTGGTTGCAATTATTCGTTTTTTACGATGGAAAAGCTTTTGTATTTATATTGTATTTTATACCTCTGGCGTTGACTTCTAACGCCCTAGCTATTCGATCAAGTGGAGCAACGCCCTAGAGTGAAGCCTAGGTTGCCCTGAAAGTAGAAATGACCATCACTTTCAAACTGGTTGCAATTAATCCTGTTATACGATGGAAAAACTGTTGTATTTTTATTGCATTTTATGCTTCGGGCGATGACTTCTAAGGCCCTGACTATTCAACCTGTTGGAGCAACGCCCTAGAGAGAAGCCTAGGTTGCTCGGAATGTAGAAATGACCATAGCTTTCACACTGGTTGCAATTATTCGTTTTATACGATGGAAAAACTGTTGTATTTATATTGTATTTTATGCTTCTGGCGTTCACTTCTTAGGCCCTAACTATTCGATCGGGTGGAACAACGCCCTAGGGTGAAGCCTAGGTTGCCCGGAACGTAGAAATGGCCATAACTTTTACACTGGTAGCTATTATTCGTTTTATACAATGGAAAAACAGTTCTATTTATTTTGTATTTTATGCTTCGGGCGTTGACTTCTAAGGCCCTAACTGTTTCATCTGGTGGAGCAACGCCCTAGAGTGAAGCCTAGGTTGCCCGGAACGTAGAAATGACCATCACTTTCAAACTGGTTGCAATTAATCCTGTTATACAATGGAAAAACTGTTGTATTTTTATTGCATTTTATGCTTCGGGTGTTGACTTCTAAGGCCCTAACTATTCAATCTGTTGCAGCAACGCCCTAGAGTGAAGCCTAGGTTGCTCAGAATGTAGAAATGACCATAACTTTCACACTGGCTGCAATTATTCGTTTTATACGATGGAAAAACTGTTGTATTTATTTTGTATTTCATGCTTCTGGCGTTCACTTCTTAGGCCCTAACTATTCGATCGGGTGGAACAACGCCCTAGGGTGAAGCCTAGGTTGCCCGGAACGTAGAAATGGCCATAACTTTTACACTGGTAGCAATTATTCGTTTTATACAATGGAAAAACAGTTCTATTTATTTTGTATTTTATGCTTCGGGCGTTGACTTCTAAGGCCCTAACTGTTTCATATGGTGGAGCAACGCCCTAGGGCGAAGCCTAGTTTGCCCGGAACGTAGAAATGACCATTACTTTCACACTGTTTGCAAATATTCCTTTTATACGATGGAAAAGCTGTTGTATTTATATCGTATTTTATGCTTCTGGCGTTGACTTCTAAGGCCCTAGCTATTCGATCTAGTGGAGTAACGCCCTAGAGTGAAGCCTAGGTTTCCCGGAACGTAGAAATGACCATCACTTTCAAGCTGGTTGCAATTAATCCTGTTATATGATGGAAAAATCTTTGTATTTTTGTTGCATTTTATGCTTCGGTCGTTGACTTCTAAGGCCCTAACTATTCAATCTGTTGGAGCAACGCCCTAGAGTGAAGCCTAGGTTGCTCGGAATGTAGAAATGACCATAACTTTCACACTGGTTGCAATTATTCGTTTTATACGATGGAAAAACTGTTGTATTTATATTGTATTTTATGCTTCTGGCGATTACTTCTTAGGCCCTAACTATTCGACCTGGTGGAACAACGCCCTAGGGTGAAGCCTAGTTTGCCCGGAACGTAGAAGTGACCATCACTTTCAAACTGGATGCAGTTAATCCTGTTATACCATGGAAAAGCTGTTGTATTTTTATTGCATTTTATGCTTCGGGCGTTGACTTCTAAGGCCCTGACTATTCAATCTGGTGGAGCAATGCCTCAGAGTTAAGTCTAGGATGCCCGAAACGCCGAAATGGTCATTACTTTCACGCATGTTGCAATTATTCCGGTTATACGATGAAAAGACTGTTGTATTTTTATTGTATTTTATGCTTCAGTCGTAGGCTTCTAAGGCCGTAGCTATTCGATATGGTGGAGCCCCGCCCTAGAGTGAAGCCTAGGTTGCTCGGAATATAGAAATGACCATAACTTTCACACTGGTTGCAATTATTCGTTTTCTATGAGGGAAAAACTGTTGTATTTATATCGTATTTTATGCTTCTGGCGTTGACTTCTAAGGACCTAACTATTCGATCTGGTGGAGCAACGCCCTAGAGTGAAGCCTAGGTTGCCCGGAACGTAGAAATGACCATCACTTTCAAACTGGTTGCAATTAATCCTGTTATACGATGGAAAAACTGTTGTATTTTTATTGCATTTTATGCTTCGGGCGTTGACTTCTAAGGCCCTGACTATTCAATCTGTTGGAGCAACGCCCTAGAGTGAAGCCTAGGTTGCTCGGAATGTAGAAATGACCATAGCTTTCACACTGGTTGCAATTATTCGTTTTATACGATGGAAAAACTGTTGTATTTATATTGTATTTTATGCTTCTGGCGTTCACTTCTTAGGCCCTAACTATTCGATCGGGTGGAACAACGCCCTAGGGTGAAGCCTAGGTTGCCCGGAACGTAGAAATGGCCATAACTTTTACACTGGTAGCAATTATTCGTTTTATACAATGGAAAAACAGTTCTATTTATTTTGTATTTTATGCTTCGGGCGTTGACTTCTAAGGCCCTAACTGTTTCATCTGGTGGAGCAACGCCCTAGAGTGAAGCCTAGGTTGCCCGGAACGTAGAAATGACCATCACTTTCAAACTGGTTGCAATTAATCCTGTTATACAATGGAAAAACTGTTGTATTTTTATTGCATTTTATGCTTCGGGTGTTGACTTCTAAGGCCCTAACTATTCAATCTGTTGCAGCAACGCCCTAGAGTGAAGCCTAGGTTGCTCAGAATGTAGAAATGACCATAACTTTCACACTGGCTGCAATTATTCGTTTTATACGATGGAAAAACTGTTGTATTTATTTTGTATTTCATGCTTCTGGCGTTCACTTCTTAGGCCCTAACTATTCGATCGGGTGGAACAACGCCCTAGGGTGAAGCCTAGGTTGCCCGGAACGTAGAAATGGCCATAACTTTTACACTGGTAGCAATTATTCGTTTTATACAATGGAAAAACAGTTCTATTTATTTTGTATTTTATGCTTCGGGCGTTGACTTCTAAGGCCCTAACTGTTTCATATGGTGGAGCAACGCCCTAGGGCGAAGCCTAGTTTGCCCGGAACGTAGAAATGACCATTACTTTCACACTGTTTGCAAATATTCCTTTTATACGATGGAAAAGCTGTTGTATTTATATCGTATTTTATGCTTCTGGCGTTGACTTCTAAGGCCCTAGCTATTCGATCTAGTGGAGTAACGCCCTAGAGTGAAGCCTAGGTTTCCCGGAACGTAGAAATGACCATCACTTTCAAGCTGGTTGCAATTAATCCTGTTATATGATGGAAAAATCTTTGTATTTTTGTTGCATTTTATGCTTCGGTCGTTGACTTCTAAGGCCCTAACTATTCAATCTGTTGGAGCAACGCCCTAGAGTGAAGCCTAGGTTGCTCGGAATGTAGAAATGACCATAACTTTCACACTGGTTGCAATTATTCGTTTTATACGATGGAAAAACTGTTGTATTTATATTGTATTTTATGCTTCTGGCGTTTACTTCTTAGGCCCTAACTATTCGACCTGGTGGAACAACGCCCTAGGGTGAAGCCTAGTTTGCCCGGAACGTAGAAGTGACCATCACTTTCAAACTGGATGCAATTAATCCTGTTATACCATGGAAAAGCTGTTGTATTTTTATTGCATTTTATGCTTCGGGCGTTGAGTTCTAAGGCCCTGACTATTCAATCTGGTGGAGCAATGCCTCAGAGTTAAGTCTAGGATGCCCGAAACGCCGAAATGGTCATTACTTTCACGCATGTTGCAATTATTCCGGTTATACGATGAAAAGACTGTTGTATTTTTATTGTATTTTATGCTTCAGTCGTAGGCTTCTAAGGCCGTAGCTATTCGATATGGTGGAGCCCCGCCCTAGAGTGAAGCCTAGGTTGCTCGGAATATAGAAATGACCATAACTTTCACACTGGTTGCAATTATTCGTTTTCTACGAGGGAAAAACTGTTGTATTTATATCGTATTTTATGCTTCTGGCGTTGACTTCTAAGGACCTAACTATTCGATCTGGTGGAGCAACGCCCTAGAGTGAAGCCTAGGTTGCCCGGAACGTAGAAATGACCATCACTTTCAAACTGGTTGCAATTAATCCTGTTATACGATGGAAAAACTGTTGTATTTTTATTGCATTTTATGCTTCGGGCGTTGACTTCTAAGGCCCTGACTATTGAATCTGTTGGAGCAACGCCCTAGAGTGAAGCCTAGGTTGCTCGGAATGTAGAAATGACCATAGCTTTCACACTGGTTGCAATTATTCGTTTTATACGATGGAAAAACTGTTGTATTTATATTGTATTTTATGCTTCTGGCGTTCACTTCTTAGGCCCTAACTATTCGATCGGGTGGAACAACGCCCTAGGGTGAAGCCTAGGTTGCCCGGAACGTAGAAATGGCCATAACTTTTACACTGGTAGCAATTATTCGTTTTATACAATGGAAAAACAGTTCTATTTATTTTGTATTTTATGCTTCGGGCGTTGACTTCTAAGGCCCTAACTGTTTCATCTGGTGGAGCAACGCCCTAGAGTGAAGCCTAGGTTGCCCGGAACGTAGAAATGACCATCACTTTCAAACTGGTTGCAATTAATCCTGTTATACAATGGAAAAACTGTTGTATTTTTATTGTATTTGATGCTTCTGGCGTTGACTTCTTAGGCCCTCACTGTTCGATCAGGTGGAACAACGCCCTAGGGTTAAGCCTAGGTTGCCCGGAAAGTAGAAATGACCATAACATTCACACTGGTTGCAATTATTCGTTTTATACGATGGAAAAGCTGTGGCACCTTTATTGTATTTTATTCATCTGCGGTTGACTTCTAAGGCCGTAGCTATTAGATGTGGTGGAGCAACGCCCTAGAGTGACGCCTAGGTTGGCCGGAACGTAGAAATGACCATTACTTTCACAATGTTTGCAATTATTCATGTTATACGATGGAAAAGCTTTTGTACTTATATTGTATTTTATTCTTCTGGCGTTGACTTCTTAGGCCCTAACTATTCGATCTGGTGGAAGAACGCCCTAGAGTGAAGACTTGGTTGCCCGGAACATGGAAATGACCATTACTTTCACACTGTTTGCAGATATTCCTGTTATACGATGGAAAAACTTTTGCACCTTTATTGTATTTTATGCTTCTGGCGTTGACTTCTAAGGCCCTAACTATTCGATTTGCAGGAGCAACGCCCGAGAGTGGAGCCTAGGTTGCCCGGTACGTAGAAATGACCATTACTTTCACACTGTTTGCAAATATACAATATACGATGGAAAATCTGTTGTATTTATGTTGTATTTTATGCTTCTGGCGTTGACTTCTTAGGCCCTAACTATTTGATCTGGTGGTGCACCGCCCTGGAGTGAAGCCTAGGCTGCCCGGAACGTAGAAAAGACCATTACATTCACACTGGTTGCAATTATTCCTGTTCTACGAAGGAAAAACTGTTGCATCTTTATTGTATTTTATGCTTCCGGCGTTGATTTCTAAGGCCCTAATTATTCGATCTGGTGGAGCAACGCCCTAGGGTGAAGCCAAGGTTGCCCGGAACGTAGAAATGACCATTACATTCACACTGGTTGCAATTATTCGTCTTATACGATGGAAAAGCTGTTGTATTTATATCGTATTTTATGCTTCTGACGTTGACTTCTTAGGCGCTAACTATTCCATCTGGTGGAACAACGCCCTTGGGTGAAGCCTAGGTTGCGCGGAACGTAGCAATGACCATAACTTTCACACTGGTAGCAATTATTCGTTGTACACGATGGAAATACTGTTCTACTTATTTTGTATTTTATGCTTCTGGCGTTGACTTCTAATGCCCTATCTATTCGATCTGGTGGACCAACGCCCTAGAGTGAAGCCTAGGTTGCCCGGAAAGTAGTAATGACCATAACTTTCATCCTGCTTGCAATTATTCGTTTTATATGATGGAAAAACTGTTGTATTTATATAGTGTTTTATGCTTCTGGCGTTGACTTCTTAGTCCCTAACTATTGCATCTGGTGGTACAACGCCCGAGGGTGAAGCCTAGGTTGCCTGGAACGTAGAAATGACCATCACTTTCACACGGGTTGCAATTATTCCTGTTATAGGATGGAAAGACTGTTGTATTTTTATTGTATTTTATACTTCAGGCGTTGACTTCTAAGGCCCTAGCTATTCGATCTGGTCGAGCAACGCCCTAGAGTGCAGCCTAGGTTGCACGGAACGTAGAAATGACCATAACTTCCACACTGGTTGCAATTATTCGTTTTATACGATGGAAAAGCTGTTGTATTTATATTGTATTTTATACCTCTGGCGTTGACTTCTAACGCCCTAGCTATTCGATCTAGTGGAGCAACGCCCTAGAGTGAAGCCTAGGTTGCCCTGAACGTAGAAATGACCATCACTTTCAAACTGGATGCAATTAATCCTGTTATACCATGGAAAAGCTGTTGTATTTTTATTGCATTTTATGCTTCGGGCGTTGACTTCTAAGGCCCTGACTATTCAATCTGGTGGAGCAATGCCTCAGAGTTAAGTCTAGGATGCCCGAAACGCCGAAATGGTCATTACTTTCACGCATGTTGCAATTATTCCGGTTATACGATGAAAAGACTGTTGTATTTTTATTGTATTTTATGCTTCAGTCGTAGGCTTCTAAGGCCGTAGCTATTCGATATGGTGGAGCCCCGCCCTAGAGTGAAGCCTAGGTTGCTCGGAATATAGAAATGACCATAACTTTCACACTGGTTGCAATTATTCGTTTTCTACGAGGGAAAGACTGTTGTATTTATATCGTATTTTATGCTTCTGGCGTTGACTTCTAAGGACCTAACTATTCGATCTGGTGGAGCAACGCCCTAGAGTGAAGCCTAGGTTGCCCGGAACGTAGAAATGACCATCACTTTCAAACTGGTTGCAATTAATCCTGTTATACGATGGAAAAACTGTTGTATTTTTATTGCATTTTATGCTTCGGGCGTTGACTTCTAAGGCCCTGACCATTCAATCTGTTGGAGCAACGCCCTAGAGTGAAGCCTAGGTTGCTCGGAATGTAGAAATGACCATAGTTTTCACACTGGTTGCAATTAGTCGTTTTATACGATGGAAAAACTGTTCTATTTATTTTGTATTTTATGCTTCGGGCGTTGACTTCTTTGGCCCTAACAATTCGATCTGGTGGAGCAACGCCCTAGAGTGTAGCCTAGGTTCCCTGGAACGTACAAATGACCATCACTTTCACACGGGTTGCAATTATTCCTGTTGTAGGATGGAAAGACTGTTGTATTTTTATTGCATTTTATGCTTCTGGCGTACACTTCTCAGGCCCTGACTATTCGATCTGGTGGAACAACGCCCTAGGGTGAAGTCTAGGTTGCCCGGAACGTAGAAATGACCATAACTTTTACACTGGTAGCAATTATTCGTTTTATACGATGGAAAAACTGTTGTATTTATATTGTATTTGATGCTTCTGGCGTTCACTTCTTAGGCCCTAACTGTTTGATCTGGTGAAGCAACGCCCTAGAGTGAAGCCTAGGTTGCCCGGAACGTAGAAGTGACAATTACTTTCAAACTGTTTGCAATTATTCCTTTTATACGATGCAAAAGCTGTTGTATTTATATCGTACTTTATGCTTCTGGCGTTGACTTCTAAGGACCTAACTATTCGATCTGGTGGAGCAACGCCCTAGAGTGAAGCCTAGGTTGCTCGGAATGTAGAAATAACCATAACTTTCACACTGGTTGCAATTATTCGTTTTTTACGATGGAAAAGCTTTTGTATTTATATTGTATTTTATACCTCTGGCGTTGACTTCTAACGCCCTAGCTATTCGATCAAGTGGAGCAACGCCCTAGAGTGAAGCCTAGGTTGCCCTGAACGTAGAAATGACCATCACTTTCAAACTGGTTGCAATTAATCCTGTTATACGATGGAAAAACTGTTGTATTTTTATTGCATTTTATGCTTCGGGCGATGACTTCTAAGGCCCTGACTATTCAACCTGTTGGAGCAACGCCCTAGAGAGAAGCCTAGGTTGCTCGGAATGTAGAAATGACCATAGCTTTCACACTGGTTGCAATTATTCGTTTTATACGATGGAAAAACTGTTGTATTTATATTGTATTTTATGCTTCTGGCGTTCACTTCTTCGGCCCTAACTATTCGATCGGGTGGAACAACGCCCTAGGGTGAAGCCTAGGTTGCCCGGAACGTAGAAATGGCCATAACTTTTACACTGGTAGCAATTATTCGTTTTATACAATGGAAAAACAGTTCTATTTATTTTGTATTTTATGCTTCGGGCGTTGACTTCTAAGGCCCTAACTGTTTCATCTGGTGGAGCAACGCCCTAGAGTGAAGCCTAGGTTGCCCGGAACGTAGAAATGACCGTCACTTTCAAACTGGTTGCAATTAATCCTGTTATACAATGGAAAAACTGTTGTATTTTTATTGTATTTGATGCTTCTGGCGTTGACTTCTTAGGCCCTCACTGTTCGATCAGGTGGAACAACGCCCTAGGGTTAAGCCTAGGTTGCCCGGAAAGTAGAAATGACCATAACATTCACACTGGTTGCAATTATTCGTTTTATACGATGGAAAAGCTGTGGCACCTTTATTGTATTTTATTCATCTGCGGCTGACTTCTAAGGCCGTAGCTATTAGATGTGGTGGAGCAACGCCCTAGAGTGACGCCTAGGTTGGCCGGAACGTAGAAATGACCATTACTTTCACAATGTTTGCAATTATTCATGTTATACGATGGAAAAGCTTTTGTACTTATATTGTATTTTATTCTTCTGGCGTTGACTTCTTAGGCCCTAACTATTCGATCTGGTGGAAGAACGCCCTAGAGTGAAGACTTGGTTGCCCGGAACATGGAAATGACCATTACTTTCACACTGTTTGCAGATATTCCTGTTATACGATGGAAAAACTTTTGCACCTTTATTGTATTTTATGCTTCTGGCGTTGACTTCTAAGGCCCTAACTATTCGATTTGCAGGAGCAACGCCCGAGAGTGGAGCCTAGGTTGCCCGGTACGTAGAAATGACCATTACTTTCACACTGTTTGCAAATATACAATATACGATGGAAAATCTGTTGTATTTATGTTGTATTTTATGCTTCTGGCGTTGACTTCTTAGGCCCTAACTATTTGATCTGGTGGTGCACCGCCCTGCAGTGAAGCCTAGGTTGCCCGGAACGTAGAAAAGACCATTACATTCACACTGGTTGCAATTATTCCTGTTCTACGAAGGAAAAACTGTTGCATCTTTATTGTATTTTATGCTTCCGGCGTTGATTTCTAAGGCCCTAATTATTCGATCTGGTGGAGCAACGCCCTAGGGTGAAGCCAAGGTTGCCCGGAACGTAGAAATGACCATTACATTCACACTGGTTGCAATTATTCGTCTTATACGATGGAAAAGCTGTTGTATTTATATCGTATTTTATGCTTCTGACGTTGACTTCTTAGGCGCTAACTATTCCATCTGGTGGAACAACGCCCTTGGGTGAAGCCTAGGTTGCGCGGAACGTAGCAATGACCATAACTTTCACACTGGTAGCAATTATTCGTTTTACACGATGGAAATACTGTTCTACTTATTTTGTATTTTATGCTTCTGGCGTTGACTTCTAATGCCCTATCTATTCGATCTGGTGGACCAACGCCCTAGAGTGAAGCCTAGGTTGCCCGGAAAGTAGTAATGACCATAACTTTCATCCTGCTTGCAATTATTCGTTTTATATGATGGAAAAACTGTTGTATTTATATAGTGTTTTATGCTTCTGGCGTTGACTTCTTAGTCCCTAACTATTGCATCTGGTGGAACAACGCCCGAGGGTGAAGCCTAGGTTGCCTGGAACGTAGAAATGACCATCACTTTCACACGGGTTGCAATTATTCCTGTTATAGGATGGAAAGACTGTTGTATTTTTATTGTATTTTATACTTCAGGCGTTGACTTCTAAGGCCCTAGCTATTCGATCTGGTCGAGCAACGCCCTAGAGTGCAGCCTAGGTTGCACGGAACGTAGAAATGACCATAACTTCCACACTGGTTGCAATTATTCGTTTTATACGATGGAAAAGCTGTTGTATTTATATCGTATTTCATGCTTCAGGCGTTGACTTCTAAGGACCTAACTATTCGATCTGGTGGAGAAACGCCCTAGAGTGAAGCCTAGGTTGCGCGGAACGTAGAAATGACCATAACGTCCACACTGGCAGCAATTATTCGTTTTATACGACGGAAAAACTGTTTTATTTATTTTGTATTTTATGCTTCTGGCGTTGACTTCCAAGGCCCTAACTATTCGATCTGGTGGAGCAACGCCCTAGAGTGAAGCCTAGGTTGCCCGGATAGTGGAAATGACCATAACTTTCATCCTGGTTGCAATTATTCGTTTTATATGATGGGATAACTGTTGTATTTATATAGTGTTTTATGCTTCTGGCGTTGACTTCTTAGTCCCTAACTATTCCATCTGGTGGAACAACGCCCTAGTGTGAAGCCTAGGTTACCTGGAACGTAGAAATGAACGTCACTTTCACACGGGTTGCAATTATTCCTGTTATAGGATGGAAAGACTGTTGTATTTTTATTGTATTTTATACTTCAGGCGCTGACTTCTAAGGCCCTAGCTATTCGATCTGGTCGAGCAACGCCCTAGAGTGAAGCCTAGGTTGCCCGGAACGTAGAACATACCATTACCTTCACACTGTTTGCAATTATTCCTGTTATACGATGGAAAAACTGTTGCATCTTTATTGCATTTTATGCTTCTGGCGCTGACTTCTAAGGCCCTAACTATTCGATCTGGTGGAGCAACGCCCTAGAGTGAAGCCTAGGTTGCTCGGAACGTAGAAATGACCATTACCTTCACACTGTTTGCAATTATTCGTATTATACGATGGAAAAACTGTTATATTTATATTGTATTTGATGCTTCTGGCGTTGACTTCTTAGGCTCTAACTGTTCGATCAGGTGGAACAGCGCCCTAGGGTGAAGCCTAGGTTGCCCGGAAAGTAGAAATGACCAGTACTTTCACACTGGTTGCAGTTATTCGTTTTATACGATGGAAAAACTGTTCTATTTATTTTGCATTTTACGCTTCGGGCGTTGACTTCTAAGGCGCTAACTATTCAATCTGTTGGAGCAACGCCCTAGGGTGTATCCTAGGTTGCCCGGAAAGTAGAAATGACCATAACTTTCATACTGGTTGCAATTACTCGTTTTATATGATGGAAAAACTGTTGTATTTATATTGTATTTTGTGCTTCTGGCGTTCACTTCTTAGGCCCTAACTATTCGATCTGGTTGAACAACGGCCTAAGGTGAAGCCTAGGTTGCCCGCAACGTAGAAATGGCCATAACTTTTACACTGGTAGCAATTATTCGTTTTATACAATGGAAAAACTGTTCTATTTATTTTGTATTTAATGCTTCGGGCACTGGCTTCTAAGGCCCTAACTGTTTGATCTGGTGGAGCAACGCCCTAGAGTGATGCCTAGGTTGCCTGGAACGTAGAAATGACCATAACTTTCACACCGGTTGCTATTATTCGTTTTATACGATGGAAAAACTGTTGTATTTCTATTGTATTTTATGCTTCGGGCGTTGACTTCTTAGGCCCTAACTCTTCGATCTGGTGTAGCAACGCCCGACAGTGAAGCCTAGGTTGCTCGGAATGTGGAAATGACCATAACATTCACACAGGTTGCAATTATTCGTTTTATACGGTGTAAAGGCTGTTGTATTTATTTTGTATTTTATTCTTCTGGTGTTGACTTCTAAGGCCCTAGCTATTCGATCTAGTGGAGCAACGCCCTAGAGTGAAGCCTAGGTTGCCCGGAACGTAGAAATGACCATTACTTGCACAGTGTTTGCAGTTATTCATTTTATACGATGGAAAAGCTGTTGTATTTATATTGTATTTTATGCTCCTGGCGTTGACTTCTAAGGCCGTAGCTATTAGACGTGGTGGAGCAACGCCCTAGAGTGACGCCTAGGTTGCCCGGAACGTAGAACATACCATTACCTTCACACTGGTTGCATTTATTCCTGTTATCCGATGGAAAAACTGTTGCACCTTTATTGTATTTTATGCTTCTGGCGTTGACTTCATAGACCCTAACTACTCGATCTGGTGGAGCAATGCCTCAGAGTTAAGTCTAGGATGCCCGAAACGCCGAAATGATCATTACTTTCACACTGTTTGCAATTATTCCTTTTATACGTTGGAAAAGCTGCTGTATTTATATCGTATTTTATGCTTCTGGCGTTGACTTCTAAGGACCTAACTATTCGATCTGGTGCAGCAACGCCCTAGAGTGAAGCCTAGGTTGCTCGGAATGTAGAAATGACCATAACTTTCACACTGGTTGCAATTATTCGTTTTATACGATGGAAAAGCTGTTGTATTTATATTGCATTTTATGCTTCTGCCGTTCACTTCTTGGGCCCTAACTATTCGAACTGGTGGAACACCGCCCTAGGGTGAAGCCTAGGTTGCCCGGAACGTAGAAATGACCATAACATTTACACTGGTAGCAATTATTCGTTTTATACAATGGAAAAACTGTTCTTTTTATTTTGTATTTTATGCTTCGGGCGTTGACTTCTAAGGCCCTAACTGTTTGATCTGGTGGGGCAACGCCCTAGAGTTAAGCCTAGGTTTCCCGGAACGTAGAAATGACCATCACTATCAAACTGGTTGCAATTAGTCCTGTTATACGATGGAAAAACTGTTGTATTTTTATTGCATTTTATGCTTCGGGCGTTGACTTCTAAGGCCCTAACAATTCAATCTGTTGGAGCAACGCCCTAGAGTGAAGCCTAGGATGCTCGGAATGTAGAAATGACCATAACTTTCACACTGGCTGCAATTATTCGTTTTATACGATGGAAAAACTGTTGTATTTATATAGGATTTTATGCTTCTGGCGTTCACTTCTTAGGCCCTAGCAATTCGATCTGGTGGAACAGCGCCCTAGGGTGATGCCTAGGTTGCCCGGAACGTAGAAATGACCATAACTTTTACACTGGTAGTAATTACTCGTTTTATACAGTGGAAAAACTGTTCTATTTATTTTGTATTTTATGCTTCGGGCGTTGACTTCTAAGGCCCTAACTGTTTCATCTGGTGGAGCAACGCCCTAGGGTGAAGCCTAGGTTGCCCGGAACGTAGAAATGACCATTACTTTCACACTGTTTGCAATTATTCCTTTTATACGATGGAAAAGCTGTTGTATTTATATCGAATTTTATGCTTCAGGCGTAGGCTCCTAAGCCCGTAGCTATTCGATATGGTGGAGCACCGCCCTAGAGTGAAGCCTAGGCTGCTCGGAACGCAGAAATGACCACTACTTTCACACAGTTTGCAATTATTTATTTAATACGATGGAAAAGCTGTTGTATTTATATCGTATTTTATGCTACGGGCGTTGACTTCTTAGGCCCTAACACTTCGATCTGGTGGAGCAACGCCCTACAGTGAAGCCTAGGTTGCCCGGAACGTAGATATGACCATAACCTTCACACAGGTTGCAATTATTCGTTTTATACGGTGTAAAGGCTGTTGTATTTATTTTGTATTTTATTCTTCTGGTGTTGAATTCTTAGGCCCGAACCTTTCGATCTGGTGGAACAACGCCGTAGAGTGAAGCCTAGGTTACCCGGAACGCAGAAATGACCATTACTTTCACACTGTTTGCAATTATTCCTGTTATACGATGAAAAGACCGTTGTATTTTTATTGTATTTTATGCTTCAGGCGTAGGCTTCTAAGGCCGTAGCTATTCGATATGGTGGAGCACCGCCCTAGAGTGAAGCCTAGGTTGCTCGGAATATAGAAATGACCATAACTTTCACACTGGTTGCAATTATTCGTTTTCTACGATGGAAAAACTGTTGTATTTATATTGTATTCTATGCTTCTGGCGTTCACTTCTTAGGGCCTAACTATTCGATCTGATGGAACAATGCCCTATGGTGAAGCCTAGGTTGCCCGGAACGTAGAAATGACCATAACTTTTACACTGGTAGCAATTATTCGTTTTATACAATGGAAAAACTGTTCTATTTATTTTGTGTTTTATTCTTCGGGCGTTGACTTCTAAGGCCCTAACTGTTTGATCTGGTGGAGCAACGCCCTAGATTGAAGCCTAGGTTGCCCGGAACGTAGAAATGACCATAACTTTCACACTGGTTGCTATCATTCGTTTTATACGATGGAAAGACTGTTATATTTATATTGTATTTTATGCTTCTGGCGTTGACTTCTAAGGACCTAACTATTCGATCTGGTGGAGCAACGCCCTAGAGTGAAGCCTAGGTCGCTCGGAATGTAGTAATAACCATAACTTTCACACTGGTTGCAATTATTCGTTTTTTACGATGGAAAAGCTTTTGTATTTATATTGTATTTTATACCTCTGGCGTTGACTTCTAACGCCCTAGCTATTCGATCAAGTGGAGCAACGCCCTAGAGTGAAGCCTAGGTTGCCCTGAACGTAGAAATGACCATCACTTTCAAACTGGTTGCAATTAATCCTGTTATACGATGGAAAAACTGTTGTATTTTTATTGCATTTTATGCTTCGGGCGTTGACTTCTAAGCCCCTGACTATTCAACCTGTTGGAGCAACGCCCTAGAGAGAAGCCTAGGTTGCTCGGAACGCAGAAATGTCCATTACTTTCACACTGTTTGCAATTATTCCTGTTATACGATGAAAAGACCGTTGTATTTTTATTGTATTTTATGCTTCAGGCGTAGGCTTCTAAGGCCGTAGCTATTCGATATGGTGGAGCACCGCCCTAGAGTGAAGCCTAGGTTGCTCGGAATATAGAAATGACCATAACTTTCACACTGGTTGCAATTATTCGTTTTCTACGATGGAAAAACTGTTGTATTTTTATTGTATTCTATGCTTCTGGCGTTCACTTCTTAGGGCCTAACTATTCGATCTGATGGAACAATGCCCTATGGTGAAGCCTAGGTTGCCCGGAACGTAGAAATGACCATAACTTTTACACTGGTAGCAATTATTCGTTTTATACAATGGAAAAACTGTTCTATTTATTTTGTGTTTTATTCTTCGGGCGTTGACTTCTAAGGCCCTAACTGTTTGATCTGGTGGGGCAACGCCCTAGAGTTAAGCCTAGGTTTCCCGGAACGTAGAAATGACCATCACTATCAAACTGGTTGCAATTAATCCTGTTATACGATGGAAAAACTGTTGTATTTTTATTGCATTTTATGCTTCGGGCGTTGACTTCTAAGGCCCTAACAATTCAATCTGTTGGAGCAACGCCCTAGAGTGAAGCCTAGGATGCTCGGAATGTAGAAATGACCATAACTTTCACACTGGCTGCAATTATTCGTTTTATACGATGGAAAAACTGTTGTATTTATATAGGATTTTATGCTTCTGGCGTTCACTTCTTAGGCCCTAGCAATTCGATCTGGTGGAACAGCGCCCTAGGGTGATGCCTAGGTTGCCCGGAACGTAGAAATGACCATAACTTTTACACTGGTAGTAATTACTCGTTTTATACAGTGGAAAAACTGTTCTATTTATTTTGTATTTTATGCTTCGGGCGTTGACTTCTAAGGCCCTAACTGTTTCATCTGGTGGAGCAACGCCCTAGGGTGAAGCCTAGGTTGCCCGGAACGTAGAAATGACCATTACTTTCACACTGTTTGCAATTATTCCTTTTATACGATGGAAAAGCTGTTGTATTTATATCGAATTTTATGCTTCAGGCGTAGGCTCCTAAGCCCGTAGCTATTCGATATGGTGGAGCACCGCCCTAGAGTGAAGCCTAGGCTGCTCGGAACGCAGAAATGACCACTACTTTCACACAGTTTGCAATTATTTATTTAATACGATGGAAAAGCTGTTGTATTTATATCGTATTTTATGCTACGGGCGTTGACTTCTTAGGCCCTAACACTTCGATCTGGTGGAGCAACGCCCTACAGTGAAGCCTAGGTTGCCCGGAACGTAGATATGACCATAACCTTCACACAGGTTGCAATTATTCGTTTTATACGGTGTAAAGGCTGTTGTATTTATTTTGTATTTTATTCTTCTGGTGTTGAATTCTTAGGCCCGAACCTTTCGATCTGGTGGAACAACGCCGTAGAGTGAAGCCTAGGTTACCCGGAACGCAGAAATGACCATTACTTTCACACTGTTTGCAATTATTCCTGTTATACGATGAAAAGACCGTTGTATTTTTATTGTATTTTATGCTTCAGGCGTAGGCTTCTAAGGCCGTAGCTATTCGATATGGTGGAGCACCGCCCTAGAGTGAAGCCTAGGCTGCTCGGAATATAGAAATGACCATAACTTTCACACTGGTTGCAATTATTCGTTTTCTACGATGGAAAAACTGTTGTATTTATATTGTATTCTATGCTTCTGGCGTTCACTTCTTAGGGCCTAACTATTCGATCTGATGGAACAATGCCCTATGGTGAAGCCTAGGTTGCCCGGAACGTAGAAATGACCATAACTTTTACACTGGTAGCAATTATTCGTTTTATACAATGGAAAAACTGTTCTATTTATTTTGTGTTTTATTCTTCGGGCGTTGACTTCTAAGGCCCTAACTGTTTGATCTGGTGGAGCAACGCCCTAGATTGAAGCCTAGGTTGCCCGGAACGTAGAAATGACCATAACTTTCACACTGGTTGCTATCATTCGTTTTATACGATGGAAAGACTGTTATATTTATATTGTATTTTATGCTTCTGGCGTTGACTTCTAAGGACCTAACTATTCGATCTGGTGGAGCAACGCCCTAGAGTGAAGCCTAGGTCGCTCGGAATGTAGTAATAACCATAACTTTCACACTGGTTGCAATTATTCGTTTTTTACGATGGAAAAGCTTTTGTATTTATATTGTATTTTATACCTCTGGCGTTGACTTCTAACGCCCTAGCTATTCGATCAAGTGGAGCAACGCCCTAGAGTGAAGCCTAGGTTGCCCTGAACGTAGAAATGACCATCACTTTCAAACTGGTTGCAATTAATCCTGTTATACGATGGAAAAACTGTTGTATTTTTATTGCATTTTATGCTTCGGGCGTTGACTTCTAAGCCCCTGACTATTCAACCTGTTGGAGCAACGCCCTAGAGAGAAGCCTAGGTTGCTCGGAACGCAGAAATGACCATTACTTTCACACTGTTTGCAATTATTCCTGTTATACGATGAAAAGACCGTTGTATTTTTATTGTATTTTATGCTTCAGGCGTAGGCTTCTAAGGCCGTAGCTATTCGATATGGTGGAGCACCGCCCTAGAGTGAAGCCTAGGTTGCTCGGAATATAGAAATGACCATAACTTTCACACTGGTTGCAATTATTCGTTTTCTACGATGGAAAAACTGTTGTATTTATATTGTATTCTATGCTTCTGGCGTTCACTTCTTAGGGCCTAACTATTCGATCTGATGGAACAATGCCCTATGGTGAAGCCTAGGTTGCCCGGAACGTAGAAATGACCATAACTTTTACACTGGTAGCAATTATTCGTTTTATACAATGGAAAAACTGTTCTATTTATTTTGTGTTTTATTCTTCGGGCGTTGACTTCTAAGGCCCTAACTGTTTGATCTGGTGGAGCAACGCCCTAGATTGAAGCCTAGGTTGCCCGGAACGTAGAAATGACCATAACTTTCACACTGGTTGCTATCATTCGTTTTATACGATGGAAAGACTGTTATATTTATATTGTATTTTATGCTTCTGGCGTTGACTTCTAAGGACCTAACTATTCGATCTGGTGGAGCAACGCCCTAGAGTGAAGCCTAGGTCGGTCGGAATGTAGTAATAACCATAACTTTCACACTGGTTGCAATTATTCGTTTTTTACGATGGAAAAGCTTTTGTATTTATATTGTATTTTATACCTCTGGCGTTGACTTCTAACGCCCTAGCTATTCGATCAAGTGGAGCAACGCCCTAGAGTGAAGCCTAGGTTGCCCTGAACGTAGAAATGACCATCACTTTCAAACTGGTTGCAATTAATCCTGTTATACGATGGAAAAACTGTTGTATTTTTATTGCATTTTATGCTTCGGGCGTTGACTTCTAAGGCCCTGACTATTCAACCTGTTGGAGCAACGCCCTAGAGAGAAGCCTAGGTTGCTCGGAATGTAGAAATGACCATAGCTTTCACACTGGTTGCAATTATTCGTTTTATACGATGGAAAAACTGTTGTATTTATATTGTATTTTATGCTTCTGGCGTTCACTTCTTAGGCCCTAACTATTCGATCTGGTGGATCAACGCCCTAGGGTGAAGCCTAGGTTGCCCGGAACGTAGAAATGACCATAACTTTTACACTGGTAGCAATTATTCGTTTTATACAATGGAAAAACTGTTCTATTTATTTTGTATTTTATGCTTCGGGCGTTGACTTCTAAGGCCCTAACTGTTTGATCTGGTGGAGCAACGCCCTAGAGTGAAGCCTAGGTTGCCCGGAACGTAGAAGTGACCATCACTTTCAAACTGGTTGCAATTAATCCTGTTATACAATGGAAAAACTGTTGTATTTTTATTGCATTTTATGCTTCGGGCGTTGACTTCTTAGGCCCTAACAATTCGATCTGGTGGAACAACGCCCTAGAGTGAAACCTAGGTTGCCTGGAACGTACAAATGACCATCACTTCCACACGGGTTGCAATTATTCCTGTTATAGGATGGAAAGACTGTTGTATTTTTATTGTATTTTATGCTTCAGGCGTTGACTTCTGAGGGCGTAGCTATTCGATGTGGTGGAAGAACGCCATAGAGTGAAGCCTAGGTTGCCCGGAACGTAGAAATGACAATCACTTTCAAACTGGTTGCAATTATTCCTGTTATATGATGGAAAAACTGTTCTATTTTTATTGCATTTTATGCTTCGCGCGTTGACTTCTGAGGCCGTAGCTATTCGATGTGGTGGAAGAACGCCATAGAGTGACGCCTAGGTTGCCCGGAACGTGGAATGACCATTACTTTCGCAATGTTTGCAATTATTCATTTTATACGATGGAAAAACTGTTGTACTTATATTGTATTTTATGCTTCTGGCGTTGACTTCTAAGGCCCTAACTATTCGATCTGGTGGAGCAACGCCCTAGAGTGAAGCCTAGGTTGCCCGGCACGTAGAAATGGCCATCACTTTCAAACTGGTTGCAATTAATCCTTTTATACGATGGAAAAACAGTTGTATTTTTATTGCATTTTATGCTTCGGTCATTAACTTCTAAGGCCCTAACTATTCAATCTGTAAGAGCAACGCCCTAGGGTGTAGCCTAGGTTGCCCGTAAAGTAGAAATGACCCTAGCTTTCATACTGGTTGCAATTATTCGTTTTGTATGATGGAAAAACTGTTGTATTTATATTGTATTTTATGCTTCTGGCGTTGACTTCTTAGGCCATAACTATTCGATCTGGTGGAGTAGCGCCCTATGGTGAAGCCTGGGTTGACCGGAACGTAGAAATGACCATAATTTTCACACCGGTAACAATTATTCGTTTTACACGATGGAAAAACTGTTGTATTTATTTTGTATTTTATGCACCGGGCGTTGACTTCTAAGGCCCTAACTATTCAATCTGTTGGAGCAACGCCCTAGGGTGAAGCCTAGGTTGCCCGGAAAGTAGAAATGACCATAACATTCACACTGGTTGCTATTATTCGTTTTATACAATGGAAAAACTGTTCTATTTATTTTGTATTTTATGCTTCGGTCGTTGACTTCTAAGGCCCTAACTGTTTGATCTGGTGGAGCAACGCCCTAGAGTGAAGCCTAGGCTGCCCGGAACGTAGAAGTGACCATAACTTTCACACTGGTTGCTATTATTCGTTCTATACGATGGAAAAACTGTTATATTTATATTGTATCTTATGCTTCTGGCATTGACTTCTTAGGCCCTAACAACTCGATCTGGTGGAACAACGCCCTAGAGTGAAGCCTAGGTTGCCTGGAACGTAGAAATGACCATCACTTTCAAACTGGTTGCAATTATTCCTGTTATATGATGGAAAAACTGTTCTATTTTTATTTCATTTTATGCTTCGGGCATTGACTTCTAAGGCCCTAACTATTCAATCGGTTGGAGCAACGCCCTAGGGTGAAGCCTAGGTTGCGCGGAAAGTAGAAATGACAATAACTTTCACACTGGGTGCAATTACTCGTTTTATACGATGGAAAAGCTGTTGTATTTATATCGTATTTTATGCTTCTGGCGTTGACTTCTTAGGCCGTAACTTTTCGATCTGGTGAAGCCACGCCCTGGAGTAAAACCTAGGTTGCGCGGAACGTAGAATTGGACATCACTTTCAAACTGGTTGCAATTAATCCTTTTATACGATGGAAAAACTGTGGTATTTTTATTGCATTTTATGCTTCCGGCGTTGACTTCTAAGGCCCTAACTATTCAATCTGTTGGATCAACGCCCAAGGGTGAAGCCTAGGTTTCCCGGAACGTAGAATTGGCCATCACTTTCAAACTGGTTGCAATTATTCGTGTCATATGATGGTAACACTGTTGTATTTTTTTTGCATTTTATGGTTCGGGCGTTGACTTCTACGGCCCTAACTATTCAACCTGTTGGAGCAACGCCCTAGGGTGAAGCCTAGGTTGCTCGGAAAGTAGAAATGACCATAAGCTTCATACTGGTTGCAATTATTGGTTTTATACTATGGAAAAACTGTTGTATTTATAATATATTTTGAGCTTCTGGCGTCGACTTCTAAGGCACTAACTATTCGATCTGGTGGAGCAACGCAATAGAGTGAAGCCTAGGTTGCCCGGAACGTAGAATTGGCCATCACTTTCAAACTGGTTGCAATTATTCCTGTTATATGATGGAAACACTGTTGTATTTTTATTGCATTTTATGCTTCGGGCGTTGACTTCTAAGGCCCTATCTATTCAATCTGTTGGAGCAACTCCCTAGGGTTGAAGCCTAGGTTGCTCGGAAAGTAGAAGTGACCATAAGTTTCATACTGGTTGCAATTATTCGTTTTATACGATGGAAAAACTGTTGTATTTATGTTGTATTTTATGCTTCTGGCGTTGACTTCTAAGGCACTAACGATTCGATCTGGTGGGGCAACGCAATAGAGTGAAGCCTAGGTTGCCCGGAACGTAGAATTGGCCATCACTTTCAAACTGGTTGCAATTAATACTTTTATACGATGGAAAAACTGTTGTATTTTTATTGCATTTTATGCTTCCGGCGTTGACTTCTAAGGCCCTAACTATTCAATCTGTTGGATCAACGCCCAAGGGTGAAGCCTAGGTTTCCCGGAAAGAAGAAATGACGTTAACTTTCATACTGGTTGCTATTATTCGTTCTATACGATGGAAAAACTGTTATATTTATATTGTATCTTATGCTTCTGGCGTTGACTTCTTAGGCCCTAACAATTCGATCTGGTGGAACAACGCCCTAGAGTGAAGTCTAGGTTGCCTGGAACGTACAAATGACCATCACTTCCACACGGGTTGCAATTATTCCTGTTATAGGATGGAAAGACTGTTGTATTTTTATTGTATTTTATGCTTCAGGCGTTGACTTCTGAGGGCGTAGCTATTCGATGTGGTGGAAGAACGCCATAGAGTGAAGCCTAGGTTGCCCGGAACGTAGAAATGACCATCACTTTCAAACTGGTTGCAATTATTCCTGTTATATGATGGAAAAACTGTTCTATTTTTATTGCATTTTATGCTTCGGGCATTGACTTCTAAGGTCCTAACTATTCAATCTGTTGGAGCAACGCCCTAGGGTGAAACCTAGGTTGCGCGGAAAGTAGAAATGACAATAACTTTCACACTGGGTGCAATTATTCGTTTTATACGATGGAAAAGCTGTTGTATTTATATCGTATTTTATGCTTCTGGCGTTGACTTCTTAGGCCGTAACTTTTCGATCTGGTGGAGCAACGCCCTGGAGTAAAACCTAGGTTGCGCGGAACGGAGAATTGGACATCACTTTCAAACTGGTTGCAATTATTCCTGTTATATGACGGAAAAACTGTTATATTTTTATTGCATTTTATGCTTCGGGCATTGACTTCTAAGGCCCTAACTATTCAATCTGTTGCAGCAACGCCCTAGGGTGTAGCCTAGGTTGCCCTGAACGTAGAAATGACCATCACTTTCAAACTGGTTGCAATTATTCCTGTTATATGATGGAAAAACTGTTGTATTTTTATCGCATTTTATGCTTCGGGCATTGACTTCTAACGCCCTAACTATTCAATCTGTTGGAGCAACGCCCTCGGGTGTAGCCTAGGTTGACCGGAAAGTAGAAATGACCACAACTTTCATACTGGTTGCAATTACTCGTTTTATATCATGGAAAAACTGTTGTATACATATTGCATTTTATGCTGCTGGCGTTCACTTCTTAGGCCCTAACTATTCGATCTGGTGGAACAACGCCCTGTGGTGAAGCCTAGGTTGCCCGGAACGTAGAAATGACCATAACTTTCACACTGGTTGCTATTATTCGCTTTATACGATTGAAAGACTGTTATATTTATATAGTATTTTATGCTTCTGGCGTTGCCTTCTTAGGCCCTAACTGTTCGATCTGGTGGAACAACGCCCTAGAGTGAAGCCAAGGTTACCCGGAACGTAGAAATGACCAGTACTTTCACACTATTTGCAGTTACTCCTGTTATACGATGGAAAAACTGTTGCATCTTTATTGAATTTTATGCTTCTGGCGTTGACTTCTAAGGCCCTAACTATTCTATCTGGTGGATCAACGCCCTAGAGTGAAGCCTAGGTTTCTCGGAATGTAAAAATGACCATAACATTCACACTGGCTGTAATTACTCGTTTTATACGATGGGAAAACTGTTATATTTATATTGAATTTTATGCTTCTGGCGTTGATTTCTTAGGCCCTAACTATTCAATCTGGTGGAAGAACAACCTAGAGTGAGGCCTAGGTTGCCCGGAACGTAGAAATGACCATAACTTTCACACTGGTAGCAATTATTCGTTTTATACAATGGAAAAACTGTTCTGTTTATTTCATATTTTATGCTTCGGGCGTTGATTTCTAAGGCACTAACTGTTTGATATGGTGGAGCAACGCCCTAGAGTGAAGACTAGGTTACCCGGAACGTAGAAATGACCATAACTTTCACACTGGTTGCTATTATTCGTTCTATACGATGGAAAAACTGTTATATTTATATTGTACCTTATGCTTCTGGTGTTGACTTCTTAGGCCCTAACAATTCGATCTGGTGGGACAACGCCCTGGAGTGAATCCTAGGTTGCCTGGAACGTACAAATGACCATCACTTTCAAACTGGTTGCAATTATTCCGGTTATATGATGGAAAAACTGTTGTATTTTTATTGCATTTTATGCTTCGGGCATTCACTTCTAAGGCCCAAACTATTCAATCTGTTGGAGCAACGCCCATTTTGAAAGTGATGGTCACTTCTACGTTCCGGGCAACCTAGGCTTCACTCTAGGGCGTTGCTCCACCAGTTCGAATAGTTAGTGCCTTAGAAGTCAGCGCCAGAAGCATAAAATACAATATAAATACAACAGTTTTTCCATCGTATAAAACGAATAATTGCAACCAGTATGAAAGATAACGTCATTTCTACTTTCCGGGCAACCTAGGCTTCACCCTAGGGCGTTGCTCCAACAGATTGAATAGTTAGGGCCTTAGAAGTCAACGCCCGATGCATAAAATACAAAATAAATATAACAGGTTTTCCATCGTGTAAAACGAATAATTGCTACCGGTGTGAAAGTTATGGTCATTTCTACGTTCCGGTCTACCTACGCTTCACCATAGGGCGTTGTTCCACCAGATCGAATAGTTAGGGCCTAAGAAGTGAACGCCAGCAGCATAAAATGCAATAAAAATACAACAGTTTTTCCATCATATAACAGGAATAATTGCAACCAGTTTGAAAGTGATGGTCATTTCTACGTTCCGAGAAACCTCGGCTTCACTCTAGGGCGTTGCTCCGCCAGATCGAATAGTTAGGGCCTCAGAAGTCAACGCCTGAAGCATAAAATACATTAAAAATACAACAGTCTTTCCATCCTATAACAGGAATAATTGCAACCCGTGTGAAAGTGGTGGTCATTTGTACGTTCCAGGCAACCTAGGCTTCACTCTAGGGCGTTGTTCCACCAGATCGAATAGTTACAGCCTTAGAAGTCAACGCCAGAAGCATAAATTACAATAAAGATCCAACAGCTTTTCCGTCGTATAAAACGAATAATTTCAACCAGTGTGAATGTTGTGGTCATTTTTACATTCCGAGCAAACTAGGCTTCACTCTAGGGCGTTGATCCACCAGATAGAATAGTTAGGGCCTTAGAAGTCAACGCCAGAAGCATAAAATTCAATAAAGATGCAACAGCTTTTCCATCGTATAACAGGAGTAACTGAAAACAGTGTGAAAGTAGTGGTCATTTCTACGTTCCGCGTAACCTAGGCTTCACTCTGGGGCGTTGTTCCACCAGATCGAACAGTTAGGGCCTAAGAAGGCAACTCCAGAAGCATAAAATACAATATAAATATAACAGTTTTTCCATCGTATAAAAGGATTAATTTCAACCAGTTTGAAAGTGAAGGTCATTTCTACGTTCCGGGCAACCTAGGCTTCACCCTAGGGCGTTGTTCCACCAGATGGAATAGTTAGGGCATAAGAAGTCAACGCCAGAAGCATAAAATTCGGTATATATACAACAGCTTTTCCATCGCATAAAACGAATAATAGCAACCATTGAGAAAGTTATGGGCATTTCTACGTTCCGGGCAACCTAGGCTTCACTCTACGGCGTTGTTCCACCAGATCGAATAGTTAGGGCCTAAGAAGTCAGCGCCAGAAGCATAAAATACGATATAAATATAACAGTTTTTCCATCGTATAAAACGAATAATAGCAACCAGTGTGAAAGCTATGGTCATTCCTACGTTCCGGGCAACCTAGGCTTCGCCCTAGGGCGTTGCTTCAACAGATCGAATAGTTAGTGCCTTAGAAGACGACGGCCGAAGCATAAAATACAAAATAAATGGAACTGTTTTTCCATCGTATAAAACGAATAATTGCTACCGGTGTGAAAGTTATTTCCATTTCTACGTTCCGGGAAACCTAGGCATCACCCTAGGGCGTTGTTCCACCAGATGGAATAGTTAGGGCCTAAGAAGTCAACGCCAGAAGCATAAAATACGATATAAGTACAACGGTTTTTCCATCTTATAAAATGTATAATTGCAAACATTGCGAAAGTAATGGTAATTTCTACGTTCCCGGCAACCTAGGCGTCACTCTAGTGCGATGCTCCACCACATCTAATAGCTGCGGCCTTAGACGTCAACGACAGAAGCATAAAATACAATATAAATACAACAGTTTTTCCATCATATAAAACGAATAATTGCAACCAGTATGAAAGCTATGGTCATTTCTACTTTACGGGCAACCTAGGCTACACCCTAGGGCATTGCTCCTACAGATTGAATAGTTAGGGCCTTAGAAGTCAATGCCCGAAGCATAAAATGCTATAGAAATACAACAGTTTCTCCATCATATAACAGGAATATTTGCAACCAGTTTGAAAGTGATGGTAATTGCTGCGTTCCGGGCAACTTAGGCTTCACTCTAGGGCGTTGCTCCACCAGGTCGAATAGTTAGTGCCTTAGAAGTCAACGCCAGAAGCATAAAATACCATATAAATACAACAGTTTTTCCATCGTATAAAACGGATAATTGCAACCAGTATGAAAGATAACGTCATTTCTACTTTCCGGGCAACCTAGGCTTCACCCTAGGGCGTTGCTCCAACAGATTGAATAGTTAGGGCCTTACAAGTCAACGCCCGATGCATAAAATACAAAATAAATAGAACTGTTTTTCCATCGTGTAAAACGAATAATTGCTACCGGTGTGAAAATTATGGTCATTTCTACGTTCCGGTCAACCCAGGCTTCACCATACGGCGTTACTCCACCAGATCGAATAGTTAGGGCCTAAGAAGTCAGCGCCAAAAGCATAAAATACAATATAAATATAACAGTTTTTCCATCGTATAAAACGAATAATAGCAACCAGTGTGAAAGTTATGGTCATTCCTACGTTCCGGGCAACCTAGGCTTCACCCTAGGGCGTTGCTCCAACAGATCGAGTAGTTAGGGCCTTAGAAGTCAACGCCTGAAGCATAAAATACAATAAAAATACAACAGTCTTTCCATCCTATAACAGGAATAATTGCAACCCGTGTGGAAGTGATGGTCATTTGTACGTTCCAGGCAACCTAGGCTTCACTCTAGGGCGTTGTTCCACCAGATCGAATTGTTAGGGCCTAAGAAGTCAACGCCAGAAGCATAAGATACAATATAAATATAACGGTTTTTCCATCGTATAGAACGAATAATAGCATCCAGTGTGAAAGTTATGGCCTTTTCTACGTTCCGGGCATCCTAGGCTTCACTCTAGGGCGTTGCTCCACCAGATCGAATAGTTAGGTCCTTAGAAGTCAACGCCAGAATCATAAAATACAATGAAGATGCAACAGCTTTTCCATCGTATTAAACGAATAATTTCAACCAGTGTGAATGTTATGGTCATTTCTACATTCCGAGCAACCTAGGCTTCGCTCTAGTGCGTTGATCCAACAGATTGAATGGTTAGGGCCTTAGCAGTCAACGCCCGAAGCATAAAATACATTATAAATACAACAGTTTTTCCATCATATAACAGGAATAATTGCAACCAGTTTGAAAGTGATGGTCATTTGTACGTTCCGGGCAACCTAGGATTCACTCTAGGGCAGTACTCCACCAGATCGAATAGTTAGGGCCTTACAAGTCAACGCCCGAAGCATGAAATGCAATAAAAATACAACAGTGTTTCCATCATATAACAGGAATAATTGCAACCAGTTTGAAAGTGATGTCCAATTCTACGTTCCGCGCAACCTAGGTTTTACTCCAGGGCGTTGCTTCACCAGATCGAAAAGTCACGGCCTAAGAAGTCAACGCCAGAAGCATAAAATACGATATAAATACAACAGCTTTTCCATCGTATAAAACGAGTAATTGCACCCAGTGTGAAAGTTATTGTCATTTCTACTTTCCGCGCAACCTAGGCTTCACCCTAGGGCGTTGCTCCAACAGATTGAATCGTTAGGACCTTAGAAGTCAATGCCCGAAGCATAAAATGCAATAAAAATAGAACAGTTTTTCCATCATATAACAGGAATAATTGCAACCAGTTTGAAAGTGATGGTCATTTCTACGTTCCAGGCAACCTAGGCTTCACTCGAGGGCGTTGTTCCACCAGATCGAATTGTTAGGGCCTAAGAAGTCAACGCCAGAAGCATAAGATACAATATAAATATAACAGTTTTTCCATCGTATAGAACGAATAATAGCAACCAGTGTGAAAGTTATGGTCACTTCTACGTTCCGGGCAGCCTAGGCTTCACTCTAGGGCGTTGCTCCACCAGATCCAACAGTTAGGGCCTTAGAAGTCAAGGACCGAAGCATAAAATACAAAATAAATAGAACAGTTTTTCCATTGTATAAAACGAATAATAGCAACCAGTGTGAAAGCTATGGTCATTTCTACGTTCGGGCAACCTGGGCTTCACTCTAGGGCGTTGTTCCACCAGATCAAACAGCTAGGGCCTTAGAAGTCAACGCCCGAAGCATAAAATACAATATAAATATAACAGTTTTTCCATCGTATAGAACGAATAATCGCAACCAGTGTGAAAGTTAACGTCATTTCTACTTTCCGGGCAACCTAGGCTTCACCCTAGGGCGTTGTTCCAACAGATTGAATAGTTAGGGCCTAAGAAGTGAACGCCAGCAGCATAAAATACAATATAAATACAACAGTTCTTCCATCATATAAAACGAATAATTGCAACCAGTATGAAAGTTATGGTAATTTCTACGTTCCGGGCAAACCAGGCTTCACTCTATGGCGTTCTTCCACCGCATCGAATAGCTACGGCCACAGAAGTCAACGCCAGAAGCATAAAATGCAATATAAACACAACAGTTTTTCCATCGTATAAAAGGATTAATTGCAACCAGTTTGAAAGTGATGGCCATTTCTACGTTCCGGGCAACCTAGGCTTCACTCTAGGGCGTTGCTCCACCAGATCGAATAACTAGGGCCTTAGAAGTCAACGCCAGAAGCATAAAATACAATATAAATACAACAGTTTTTCCGTCGGATAAAACGAATAATTGCAACCAGTATGAAAGCTATGGTCATTTCTACTTTCCGGGCAACCTAGGCTTCACCCTAGGGCGTTGCTTCAACAGATTGAATATTTAGGGCGTTAGAAGTCAACGCCCGAAGCATAAAATACAAAATAAATAGAACAGATTTTCCATCGTATAAAACGAATAATTGCTACCGGTGCGAAAGTTATGGTCACTTCTACGTTCCGGGCAACCTAGGCTTTACCATAGGGCGTTCTTCCACCAGATGGAATAGTTAGGGCATAAGAAGTCAACGCCAGAAGCATAAAATACAGTATAAATACAACAGTGTTTCAATCGTATAAAACGAGTAATTGCAACCAGTACGAAAGTTAACGTCATTTCTACGTTCCGGACAACCTAGGCTTCACCCTAGGGCGTTGCTCCAACAGATCGAATAGTTAGTGCCTTAGAAGTCAACGCCAGAAGCATAAAATACAATATAAACACAACAGTTTTTCCATCGTATAAAACGAATAATTGCTACCAGTATGGAAGTGATGGTCATTTCTACGTTCCGGGCAACCTAGGCTACACTCTAGGGCGTTGATCCACCAGATAGAATAGTTAGGGCCTTAGCAGTCAACGCCCGAAGCATAAAATACATTATAAATACAACAGTTTTTCCACCATATAACAGGAATACTTGCAACCAGTTTGAAAGTGATGGTCATTTGTACGTTCCGGGCAACCTAGGATTCACTCTAGGGCAGTGCTCCACCAGATCGAATAGTTAGGGCCTTACAAGTCAACGCCCGAAGCATAAAATGCAATAAAAATACAACAGTGTTTCCATCATATAACAGGAATAATTCCAACCAGTTTGAAAGTGATGTCCAATTCTACGTTCCGCGCAACCTAGGTTTTACTCCAGGGCGTGGCTTCACCAGATCGAAAAGTTACGGCCTAAGAAGTCAACGCCAGAAGCATAAAATACGATATAAATACAACAGCTTTTCCATCGTATAAAACGAGTAATTGCACCCAGTGTGAAAGTTATTGTCATTTCTACTTTCCGCGCAACCTAGGCTTCACCCTAGGGCGTTGCTCCAACCGATTGAATAGTTAGGACCTTAGAAGTCAATGCGCGAAGCATAAAATGAAATAAAAATAGAACAGTTTTTCCATCATATAACAGGAACAATTGCAACCAGTTTGAAAGTGATGGTCATTTCTACGTTCCAGGCAACCCAGGCTTCACTCTAGGGCGTTGTTCCACCAGATCGAATTGTTAGGGCCTAAGAAGTCAACGCCAGAAGCATAAGATACAATATAAATATAACAGTTTTTCCATCGTATAGAACGAATAATAGCAACCAGTGTGAAAGTTATGGTCACTTCTACGTTCCGGGCAGCCTAGGCTTCACTCTAGGGCGTTACTCCACCAGATCGAATAGTTAGGGCCTTAGAAGTCAACGCCAGAAGCATAAAATACAATATAAGTACAACAGTTTTTCCATCGTATAAAATGAATAATTGCAATCATTGCGAAAGTAATGGTCATTCCACGTTCCGGGCAACCTAGGCGTCACTCTAGTGCGTTGCTCCACCACATCTAATAGCTACGGCCTTAGACGTCAACGACAGAAGCATAAAATACAATAAAGATGCAACAGCTTTTCCATCGTATAAAACGAATAATTGCACCGAGTGTGAAAGTTATTGTCATTTCTACTTTCCGCGCAACCTAGGCTTCACCCTAGGGCGTTGCTCCAACAGATTGAATAGTTAGGACCTTAGAAGTCAATGCCCGAAGCATAAAATGCAATAAAAATACAACAGTTTTTCCATCATATAACAGGAATAATTGCAACCAGTTTGAAAGTGATGGTCATTTCTACGTTCCGGGCAACCTAGGCTTCACTCTAGGGCGGTGCTCCACCAGATCGAATAGTTAGGGCCTTAGAAGTCAACGCCCGAAGCATAAAATGCAATAAAAATACAACAGTGTTTCCATCATATAACAGGAATAATTGCAACCAGTTTGAAAGTGATGTCCAATTCTACGTTCCGCGCAACCTAGGCTTTACTCCAGGGCGTTGCTCCACCAGATCGAAAAGTTACGGCCTAAGAAGTCAACGCCAGAAGCATAAAATACAATATAAATATGACAGTTTTTCCATCGTGAAAAACGAATAATTGCAACCAGTATGAAAGTTATGGTCATTTCTACTTTCCGGGCAACCTAGGCTTCACCCTAGGGCGTTGTTCCAGCAGATTGAATAGTTAGGGCCGTAGAAGTCAACGCCCGAAGCATGAAATACAAAATAAATAAAACAGTTTTTCCTTCGTATAAAACGAATAATTCCTACCAGTGTGAAAGTTATGGTAATTTCTACGTTCCGGGCAACCTAGGTTTCACTCTAGGGCGTTGCTCCACCAGATCGCATAGCTACGGCCTCAGAAGTCAACGCGTGAAGCATAAAATACAATAAAAATACAACAGTCTTTCCATCCTATAACAGGAATAATTGCAACCCGTGTGAAAGTGTTGGTCATTTGTACGTTCCAGGCAACCTGGGCTTCACTCTGGGGCGTTGTTCCACCAGATCGAATTATTAGGGCCTAAGAAGTCAACGCCCGAAGCATAAAATACAAAATAAATAGAACAGTTTTTCCATTGTATAAAACGAATAATTGCTACCAGTGTAAAAGTTATGGTCATTTCTACGTTCCGGGCAACCTAGGCTTCACCCCAGGGCGTTGTTCCACCAGATCGAATAGTTAGGGCCTAAGAAGTGAACGCCAGCAGCATAAAATACAATATAAATACAACAGTTCTTCCATCATATAAAACGAATAATTGCAACCAGTTTGAAAGTTATGGTCATTTCTACGTTCCGGGCAACCTAGGCTTCACTCTATGGCGTTCTTCCACCACATCGAATAGCTACGGCCTCAGAAGTCAACGCGTGAGGCATAAAATACAACAAAAATACAACAGCCTTTCCACCCTATAACAGGAATAATTGCAACCCGTGTGAAAGTGATGGTCATTTGTACGTTCCGGACAACCTAGGTTTGACTCTAGGGCGTTGCTCCACCAGATCGAATAGTTAGTGCCTTAGAAGTCAACGCCAGAAGCATAAAATACAATATAAATACAACAGTTTTTCCAACTTATAAAACGAATAATTGCAACCAGTATGAAGGTTATGGTCATTTCTACGTTCCGGGCAACCTAGGCTTCACTCTATGGCGTTCTTCCACCACATCGAATAGCTACGGCCTCAGAAGTCAACGCCTGAAGCATAAAATACAATAAAAATACAACAGTCTTTCCATCCTGTAACAGGAATAATTGCAACCCGTGTGAAAGTGATGGTCATTTGTACGTTCCAGGCAACCTAGGCATCACTCTAGGGCGTTGTTCCACCAGATCGAATTGTTAGGGCCTAAGAAGTCAACGCCAGCAGCATAAGATACAATATAAATATAACAGTTTTTCCATCGTATAGAACGAATAATAGCATCCAATGTGAAAGTGATGGTCATTTCTACGTTCCGGGTCAACCTAGGCTTCACTCAAGGGCGTTTCTCCACCAGATCGAATAGTTAGTGCCTTAGAAGTCAACGCCAGAATCATAAAATACAATGAAGATGCAACAGCTTTTCCATCGTATTAAACGAATAATTTCAACCAGTGTGAATGTTATGGTCATTTCTACATTCCGAGCAACCTAGGCTTCACTCTAGGGCGTTGATCCAACAGATTGAATAGTTAGGGCCTTAGCAGTCAACGCCCGAAGTTTAAAATGCAATATAAATACAACAGTTTTTCCATCATATAACAGGAATAGTTGCAACCAGTTTGAAAGTGATGGTCATTTATACGTTCCGGGGAACCTAGGCTTCACTCTAGGGCGTTGCTCCACCAGATCGAATAGTTAGTGCCTTAGAAGTCAGCGCCAGAGGCATAAAATACAATATTAATACAACAGTTTTTCCAACGTATAAAACGAATAATTGCAACCAGTATGAAAGTTATGGTCATTTCTACGTTCCGGGCAACCTAGGCTTCACTCTATGGCGTTCTTCCGCTACATCGAATAGCAACGGCCTCAGAAGTCAACGCCTGATGCATAAAATACAATAAAAATACAACAGTCTTTCCGTCCTATAACAGGAATAATTGCAACCCGTGTGAAAGTGATGGTCATTTGGACGTACCAGGCAACCTAGGCTTCACTCTAGGGCGTTGTTTCACCAGATCGAATTGTTAGGGCCTAAGAAGTCAACGCGAGAAGCATAAGATACAATATAAATATAACAGTTTTTCCATCGTATAGAACGAATAATAGCAACCAGTGTGAAAGTTATGGTCACTTCTACGTCCCGGGCAACCTAGGCTTCACTCTAGGGCGTTGCTCCACCAGATAAAACAGTTAGGGCCTTAGAAGTCAACGCCCGAAGCATAAAATACAAAATAAATATAACAGCTTTTCCATTGTATAAAACGAATAATAGCAACCAGTGTGAGAGTTATGGTCATTTCTACGTTCCGGGCAACCTAGGCTTCACCCTAGGGCGTTGCTCCAGCAGATTGAGTAGTTAGGGCCTTAGAAGTCAACGCGCGATGCATAAAATACAAAATATATAGAACAGTTTTTCCATCGTGTAAAACGAATAATTGCAACCGGTGCGAAAATTATGGTCATTTCTACGTTGCGGTCAACCTAGGCTTCACCATAGGGCGTTACTCCACCAGATCGAATAGTTAGTGCCTTAGAAGTTAACGCCAGAAGCATAAAATACAGTATAAACACAACAGTTTTTCCATCGTATAAAACGAATAATTGCTACCAGTATGGAAGTGATGGTCATTTCTACGTTCCGGGCAACCTAGGCTTCACTCTAGGGCGTTGTTCCACCAGATCGAATTGTTAGGGCCTAAGAAGTCAACGCCAGAAGCATAAGATACAATATAAATATAACAGTTTTTCCATCGTATAGAACGAATAATCGCAACCAGTGTGAAAGTTAATGTCATTTCTACTTTCCGGGCAACCTAGGCTTCACCCTAGGGCGTTGCTCCAACAGATTGAATAGTTAGGTCCTTAGAAGTCAACGCCAGAATCATAAAATACAATGAGGATGCAACAGCTTTTCCATCGCATTAAACGAATAATTTCAACCAGTGTGAATGTTATGGTCATTTCTACATTCCGAGCAACCTAGGCTTCGCTCTAGGGCGTTGATCCAACAGATTGAATAGTTAGGGCCTTAGCAGTCAACGCCCGAAGCATAAAATACAATAAAAATACAACAGTTTTTCCATCATATAACAGGAGTAATTGCAACCAGTTTGAAAGTGATGGTCATTTCTACGTTCCGGGCAACCTAGGATTCACTCTAGGGCGGTGCTCCACCAGATCGAATAGTTAGGGCCTTACAAGTCAACGCCCGAAGCATAAAATGCAATAAAAATACAACAGTGTTTCCATCATATAACAGGAATAATTGCAACCAGTTTGAAAGTGATGTCCAATTCTCCGTTCCGCGCAACCTAGGTTTTACTCCAGGGCGTTGCTCCACCAGATCGAAAAGTTACGGCCTAAGAAGTCAACGCCAGAAGCATAAAATACGATATAAATACAACAGCTTTTCCATCGTATAAAACGAATAATTGCACCCAGTGTGAAAGTTATTGTCATTTCTACTTTCCGCGCAACCTAGGTTTCACCCTAGGGCGTTGCTCCAACAGATTGAATAGTTAGGACCTTAGAAGTCAATGCCCGAAGCATAAAATGCAATAAAAATAGAACAGTTTTTCCATCATATAACAGGGATAATTGCAACCAGTTTGAAAGTGATGGTCATTTCTACGTTCCGGGCAACCTGGGCTTCACTCTGGGGCGTTGTTCCACCAGATCGAATTATTAGGGCCTAAGAAGTCAACGCCCGAAGCATAAAATACAAAATAAATAGAACAGTTTTTCCATTGTATAAAACGAATAATTGCTACCAGTGTAAAAGTTATGGTCATTTCTACGTTCCGGGCAACCTAGGCTTCACCCCAGGGCGTTGTTCCACCAGATCGAATAGTTAGGGCCTAAGAAGTGAACGCCAGCAGCATAAAATACAATATAAATACAACAGTTCTTCCATCATATAAAACGAATAATTGCAACCAGTTTGAAAGTTATGGTCATTTCTACGTTCCGGGCAACCTAGGCTTCACTCTATGGCGTTCTTCCACCACATCGAATAGCTACGGCCTCAGAAGTCAACGCGTGAGGCATAAAATACAACAAAAATACAACAGCCTTTCCACCCTATAACAGGAATAATTGCAACCCGTGTGAAAGTGATGGTCATTTGTACGTTCCGGACAACCTAGGTTTGACTCTAGGGCGTTGCTCCACCAGATCGAATAGTTAGTGCCTTAGAAGTCAACGCCAGAAGCATAAAATACAATATAAATACAACAGTTTTTCCAACTTATAAAACGAATAATTGCAACCAGTATGAAGGTTATGGTCATTTCTACGTTCCGGGCAACCTAGGCTTCACTCTATGGCGTTCTTCCACCACATCGAATAGCTACGGCCTCAGAAGTCAACGCCTGAAGCATAAAATGCAATAAAAATACAACAGTCTTTCCATCCTGTAACAGGAATAATTGCAACCCGTGTGAAAGTGATGGTCATTTGTACGTTCCAGGCAACCTAGGCATCACTCTAGGGCGTTGTTCCACCAGATCGAATTGTTAGGGCCTAAGAAGTCAACGCCAGCAGCATAAGATACAATATAAATATAACAGTTTTTCCATCGTATAGAACGAATAATAGCATCCAGTGTGAAAGTGATGGTCATTTCTACGTTCCGGGTCAACCTAGGCTTCACTCAAGGGCGTTTCTCCACCAGATCGAATAGTTAGTGCCTTAGAAGTCAACGCCAGAATCATAAAATACAATGAAGATGCAACAGCTTTTCCATCGTATTAAACGAATAATTTCAACCAGTGTGAATGTTATGGTCATTTCTACATTCCGAGCAACCTAGGCTTCACTCTAGGGCGTTGATCCAACAGATTGAATAGTTAGGGCCTTAGCAGTCAACGCCCGAAGTTTAAAATGCAATATAAATACAACAGTTTTTCCATCATATAACAGGAATAGTTGCAACCAGTTTGAAAGTGATGGTCATTTATACGTTCCGGGGAACCTAGGCTTCACTCTAGGGCGTTGTTCCACCAGATCGAATTGTTAGGGCCTAAGAAGTCAACGCCAGAAGCATAAGATACAATATAAATATAACAGTTTTTCCATCGTATAGAACGAATAATCGCAACCAGTGTGAAAGTTAATGTCATTTCTACTTTCCGGGCAACCTAGGCTTCACCCTAGGGCGTTGCTCCAACAGATTGAATAGTTAGGTCCTTAGAAGTCAACGCCAGAATCATAAAATACAATGAGGATGCAACAGCTTTTCCATCGCATTAAACGAATAATTTCAACCAGTGTGAATGTTATGGTCATTTCTACATTCCGAGCAACCTAGGCTTCGCTCTAGGGCGTTGATCCAACAGATTGAATAGTTAGGGCCTTAGCAGTCAACGCCCGAAGCATAAAATACAATAAAAATACAACAGTTTTTCCATCATATAACAGGAGTAATTGCAACCAGTTTGAAAGTGATGGTCATTTCTACGTTCCGGGCAACCTAGGATTCACTCTAGGGCGGTGCTCCACCAGATCGAATAGTTAGGGCCTTACAAGTCAACGCCCGAAGCATAAAATGCAATAAAAATACAACAGTGTTTCCATCATATAACAGGAATAATTGCAACCAGTTTGAAAGTGATGTCCAATTCTCCGTTCCGCGCAACCTAGGTTTTACTCCAGGGCGTTGCTCCACCAGATCGAAAAGTTACGGCCTAAGAAGTCAACGCCAGAAGCATAAAATACGATATAAATACAACAGCTTTTCCATCGTATAAAACGAATAATTGCACCCAGTGTGAAAGTTATTGTCATTTCTACTTTCCGCGCAACCTAGGTTTCACCCTAGGGCGTTGCTCCAACAGATTGAATAGTTAGGACCTTAGAAGTCAATGCCCGAAGCATAAAATGCAATAAAAATAGAACAGTTTTTCCATCATATAACAGGAATAATTGCAACCAGTTTGAAAGTGATGGTCATTTCTACGTTCCGGGCAACCTAGGCTTCACTCTATGGCGTTCTTCCACCACATCGAATAGCTACGCCCTCAGAAGTCAACGCCTGAAGCATAAAATACAATAAAAATACAACAGTCTTTCCATCCTATAACAGGAATAATTGCAACCCGTGTGGAAGTGATGGTCATTTGTACGTTCCAGGCAACCTAGACTTCACTCTAGGGCGTTGTTCCACCAGATCGAATTGTTAGGGCCTAAGAAGTCAACGCCAGAAGCATAAGATACAATATAAATATAACAGTTTTTCCATCGTATAGAACGAATAATAGCATCCAGTGTGAAAGTTATGGTCTTTTCTACGTTCCGGGCATCCTAGGCTTCACTCTAGGGCGTTGCTCCTCCAGATCGAATAGTTAGGTCCTTAGAAGTCAACGCCAGAATCATAAAATACAATGAAGATGCAACAGCTTTTCCATCGTATTAAACGAATAATTTCAACCAGTGTGAATGTTATGGTCATTTCTACATTCCGAGCAACCTAGGCTTCGCTCTAGTGCGTAGATCCAACAGATTGAATAGTTAGGGCCTTAGCAGTCAACGCCCGAAGCATAAAATACATTATAAAGACAACAGTGTTTCCATCATATAACAGGAATCTTTGCAACCAGTTTGAAAGTGATGGTCATTTGTACGTTCCGGGCAACCTAGGATTCACTCTAGGGCAGTACTCCACCAGATCGAATAGTTAGGGCCTTACAAGTCAACGCCCGAAGCATGAAATGCAATAAAAATACAACAGTGTTTCCATCATATAACAGGAATAATTGCAACCAGTTTGAAAGTGATGTCCAATTCTACGTTCCGCGCAACCTAGGTTTTACTCCAGGGCGTTGCTTCACCAGATCGAAAAGTTACGGCCTAAGAAGTCAACGCCAGAAGCATAAAATACGATATAAATACAACAGCTTTTCCATCGTATAAAACGAGTAATTGCACCCAGTGTGAAAGTTATTGTCATTTCTACTTTCCGCGCAACCTAGGCTTCACCCTAGGGCGTTGCTCCAACAGATTGAATAGTTATGACCTTAGAAGTCAATGCCCGAAGCATAAAATGCAATAAAAATAGAACAGTTTTTCCATCATATAACAGGAATAATTGCAACCAGTTTGAAAGTGATGGTCATTTCTACGTTCCAGGCAACCTAGGCTTCACTCGAGGGCGTTGTTCCACCAGATCGAATTGTTAGGGCCTAAGATGTCAACGCCAGAAGCATAAGATACAATATAAATATAACAGTTTTTCCATCGTATAGAACGAATAATAGCAACCAGTGTGAAAGTTATGGTCACTTCTACGTTCCGGGCAGCCTAGGCTTCACTCTAGGGCGTTGCTCCACCAGATCAAACAGTTAGGGCCTTAGAAGTCAAGGACCGAAGCATAAAATACAAAATAAATAGAACAGTTTTTCCATTGTATAAAACGAATAATAGCAACCAGTGTGAAAGCTATGGTCATTTCTACGTTCGGGCAACCTGGGCTTCACTCTAGGGCGTTGTTCCACCAGATCAAACAGCTAGGGCCTTAGAAGTCAACGCCCGAAGCATAAAATACAATATAAATATAACAGTTTTTCCATCGTATAGAACGAATAATCGCAACCAGTGTGAAAGTTAACGTCATTTCTACTTTCCGGGCAACCTAGGCTTCACCCTAGGGCGTTGTTCCAACAGATTGAATAGTTAGGGCCTAAGAAGTGAACGCCAGCAGCACAAAATACAATATAAATACAACAGTTCTTCCATCATATAAAACGAATAATTGCAACCAGTATGAAAGGTATGGTAATTTCTACGTTCCGGGCAAACCAGGCTTCACTCTATGGCGTTCTTCCACCACATCGAATAGCTACGGCCACAGAAGTCAACGCCAGAAGCATAAAATGCAATACAAACACAACAGTTTTTCCATCGTATAAAAGGATTAATTGCAACCAGTTTGAAAGTGATGGCCATTTCTACGTTCCGGGCAACCTAGGCTTCACTCTAGGGCGTTGCTCCACCAGATCGAATAACTAGGGCCTTAGAAGTCAACGCCAGAAGCATAAAATACAATATAAATACAACAGTTTTTCCGTCGGATAAAACGAATAATTGCAACCAGTATGAAAGCTATGGTCATTTCTACTTTCCGGGCAACCTAGGCTTCACCCTAGGGCGTTGCTTCAACAGATTGAATATTTAGGGCGTTAGAAGTCAACGCCCGAAGCATAAAATACAAAATAAATAGAACAGATTTTCCATCGTATAAAACGAATAATTGCTACCGGTGCGAAAGTTATGGTCACTTCTACGTTCCGGGCAACCTAGGCTTTACCATAGGGCGTTCTTCCACCAGATGGAATAGTTAGGGCATAAGAAGTCAACGCCAGAAGCATAAAATACAGTATAAATACAACAGTGTTTCAATCGTATAAAACGAGTAATTGCAACCAGTACGAAAGTTAACGTCATTTCTACGTTCCGGACAACCTAGGCTTCACCCTAGGGCGTTGCTCCAACAGATCGAATAGTTAGTGCCTTAGAAGTCAACGCCAGAAGCATAAAATACAATATAAACACAACAGTTTTTCCATCGTATAAAACGAATAATTGCTACCAGTATGGAAGTGATGGTCATTTCTACGTTCCGGGCAACCTAGGCCTCACTCTACGGCGTTGTTCCACCAGATTGAATAGTTAGGGCCTAAGAAATCAACGCCAGAAGCATAAAATACAATATAAATATAACAGTTTTTCCATTGTATAAAACGAATAATTTCAACCAGTGTGAATGTTATGGTCATTTCTACATTCCGAGCAACCTAGGCTACACTCTAGGGCGTTGATCCACCAGATAGAATAGTTAGGGCCTTAGCAGTCAACGCCCGAAGCATAAAATACATTATAAATACAACAGTTTTTCCACCATATAACAGGAATACATGCAACCAGTTTGAAAGTGATGGTCATTTGTACGTTCCGGGCAACCTAGGATTCACTCTAGGGCAGTGCTCCACCAGATCGAATAGTTAGGGCCTTACAAGTCAACGCCCGAAGCATAAAATGCAATAAAAATACAACAGTGTTTCCATCATATAACAGGAATAATTGCAACCAGTTTGAAAGTGATGTCCAATTCTACGTTCCGCGCAACCTAGGTTTTACTCCAGGGCGTGGCTTCACCAGATCGAAAAGTTACGGCCTAAGAAGTCAACGCCAGAAGCATAAAATACGATATAAATACAACAGCTTTTCCATCGTATAAAACGAGTAATTGCACCCAGTGTGAAAGTTATTGTCATTTCTACTTTCCGCGCAACCTAGGCTTCACCCTAGGGCGTTGCTCCAACCGATTGAATAGTTAGGACCTTAGAAGTCAATGCCCGAAGCATAAAATGAAATAAAAATAGAACAGTTTTTCCATCATATAACAGGAACAATTGCAACCAGTTTGAAAGTGATGGTCATTTCTACGTTCCAGGCAACCTAGGCTTCACTCTAGGGCGTTGTTCCACCAGATCGAATTGTTAGGGCCTAAGAAGTCAACGCCAGAAGCATAAGATACAATATAAATATAACAGTTTTTCCATCGTATAGAACGAATAATAGCAACCAGTGTGAAAGTTATGGTCACTTCTACGTTCCGGGCAGCCTAGGCTTCACTCTAGGGCGTTGCTCCACCAGATCAAACAGTTAGGGCCTTAGAAGTCAACGACCGAAGCATAAAATACAAAATAAATAGAACAGTTTTTCCATTGTATAAAACGAATAATAGCAACCAGTGTGAAAGTTATGGTCATTTCTACGTTCGGGCAACCTGGGCTTCACTCTAGGGCGTTGTTCCACCAGATCAAACAGCTAGGGCCTTAGAAGTCAACGCCCGAAGCATAAAATACAATATAAATATAACAGTTTTTCCATCGTATAGAACGAATAATCGCAACCAGTGTGAAAGTTAACGTCATTTCTACTTTCCGGAAAACCTAGGCTTCACCCTAGGGCGTTGCTCCAACAGATTGAATAGTTAGGGCCTTAGAAGTCAACGCCCGGTGCATAAAATACAAAATAAATAGAACAGTTTTTCCATCGTGTAAAACGAATAATTGTTACCGGTGTGAAAATTATGGTCATTTCTACGTTCCGGTCAACCCAGGCTTCACCATAGGGCGCTACTCCACCAGATCGAATAGTTAGGGCCTAAGAAGTGAACGCCAGAAGCATAAAATACAATATAAATACAACAGTTTTTCCATCATACAAAACGAATAATTGCAACCAGTATGAAAGCTAGGGTCATTTCTACTTTACGGGCAGCCTAGGCTACACCCTAGGGCGTTGCTCTTACAGATTGAATAGTTAGGGCCTTAGAAGTTAATGACCGAAGCATAAAATGCAATAAAAATACAACAGTTTTTTCATCGTATAAAAGGATTAATTGCAACCAGTTTGAAAGTGATGGCCATTTCTACGTGCCGGGCAACCTAGGCTTCACTCTAGGGCGTTGCTCCACCAGATCGAATAGTTAGGGCCTTAGAAGTCAACGCCAGAAGCATAAAATACAATATAAGTACAGCAGTTTTTCCATCGTATAAAATGAATAATTGCAAACATTGCGAAAGTAATGGTCACTCCACGTTCCGGGAAACCTAGGCGTCACTCTATGGTGTTCTTCCACCACATCGAATAGCTACGGCCTCAGAAGTCAACGCCTGAAGCATAAAATACAATAAAAATACAACAGTTTTTCCATCGTATAAAAGGATTAATTGCAACCAGTTTGAAAGTGATGGTCATTTCTACGTTCCGGGCAACCTAGGCTTCACCCCAGGTCGTTGTTCCACCAGATCGAATAGTTAGGGCCTAAGAAGTGAACGCCAGCAGCATAAAATACAATATAAATACAACAGTTCTTCCATCACATAAAACGAATAATTGCAACCAGTATGAAAGTTATGGTAATTTCTACGTTCCGGGCAAACCAGGCTTCACTCTATGGCGTTCTTCCACCACATCGAATAGCTACGGCCACAGAAGTCAACGCCAGAAGCATAAAATGCAATATAAACACAACAGTTTTTCCATCGTATAAAAGGATTAATTGCAACCAGTTTGAAAGTGATGGCCATTTCTACGTTCCGGGCAACCTAGGCTTCACTCTAGGGCGTTGCTCCACCAGATCGAATAACTAGGGCCTTAGAAGTCAACGCCAGAAGCATAAAATACAATATAAATACAACAGTTTTTCCATCATACAAAACGAATAATTGCAACCAGTATGAAAGCTAGGGTCATTTCTACTTTACGGGCAACCTAGGCTACACCCTAGGGCGTTGCTCTTACAGATTGAATAGCTAGGGCCTTAGAAGTTAATGCCCGAAGCATAAAATGCAATAAAAATACAACAGTTTTTCCATCGTATAAAAGGATTAATTGCAACCAGTTTGAAAGTGATGGTCACTTCTACGTTCCGGGCAGCCTAGGCTTCACTCTAGGGCGTTGCTCCACCAGATCAAACAGTTAGGGCCTTAGAAGTCAAGGACCGAAGCATAAAATACAAAATAAATAGAACAGTTTTTCCATTGTATAAAACGAATAATAGCAACCAGTGTGAAAGCTATGGTCATTTCTACGTTCGGGCAACCTGGGCTTCACTCTAGGGCGTTGTTCCACCAGATCAAACAGCTAGGGCCATAGAAGTCAACGCCCGAAGCATAAAATACAATATAAATATAACAGTTTTTCCATCGTATAGAACGAATAATCGCAACCAGTGTGAAAGTTAACGTCATTTCTACTTTCCGGGCAACCTAGGCTTCACCCTAGGGCGTTGTTCCAACAGATTGAATAGTTAGGGCCTAAGAAGTGAACGCCAGCAGCATAAAATACAATATAAATACAACAGTTCTTCCATCATATAAAACGAATAATTGCAACCAGTATGAAAGTTATGGTAATTTCTACGTTCCGGGCAAACCAGGCTTCACTCTACGGCGTTCTTCCACCACATCGAATAGCTACGGCCACAGAAGTCAACGCCAGAAGCATAAAATGCAATATAAACACAACAGTTTTTCCATCGTATAAAAGGATTAATTGCAACCAGTTTGAAAGTGATGGCCATTTCTACGTTCCGGGCAACCTAGGCTTCACTCTAGGGCGTTGCTCCACCAGATCGAATAACTAGGGCCTTAGAAGTCAACGCCAGAAGCATAAAATACAATATAAATACAACAGTTTTTCCGTCGGATAAAACGAATAATTGCAACCAGTATGAAAGCTATGGTCATTTCTACTTTCCGGGCAACCTAGGCTTCACCCTAGGGCGTTGCTTCAACAGATTGAATATTTAGGGCGTTAGAAGTCAACGCCCGAAGCATAAAATACAAAATAAATAGAACAGATTTTCCATCGTATAAAACGAATAATTGCTACCGGTGCGAAAGTTATGGTCACTTCTACGTTCCGGGCAACCTAGGCTTTACCATAGGGCGTTCTTCCACCAGATGGAATAGTTAGGGCATAAGAAGTCAACGCCAGAAGCATAAAATACAGTATAAATACAACAGTGTTTCAATCGTGTAAAACGAGTAATTGCAACCAGTACGAAAGTTAACGTCATTTCTACGTTCCGGACAACCTAGGCTTCACCCTAGGGCGTTGCTCCAACAGATCGAATAGTTAGTGCCTTAGAAGTCAACGCCAGAAGCATAAAATACAATATAAACACAACAGTTTTTCCATCGTATAAAACGAATAATTGCTACCAGTATGGAAGTGATGGTCATTTCTACGTTCCGGGCAACCTAGGCCTCACTCTACGGCGTTGTTCCACCAGATTGAATAGTTAGGGCCTAAGAAATCAACGCCAGAAGCATAAAATACAATATAAATATAACAGTTTTTCCATTGTATAAAACGAATAATTTCAACCAGTGTGAATGTTATGGTCATTTCTACATTCCGAGCAACCTAGGCTACACTCTAGGGCGTTGATCCACCAGATAGAATAGTTAGGGCCTTAGCAGTCAACGCCCGAAGCATAAAATACATTATAAATACAACAGTTTTTCCACCATATAACAGGAATACTTGCAACCAGTTTGAAAGTGATGGTCATTTGTACGTTCCGGGCAACCTAGGATTCACTCTAGGGCAGTGCTCCACCAGATCGAATAGTTAGGGCCTTACAAGTCAACGCCCGAAGCATAAAATGCAATAAAAATACAACAGTGTTTCCATCATATAACAGGAATAATTGCAACCAGTTTGAAAGTGATGTCCAATTCTACGTTCCGCGCAACCTAGGTTTTACTCCAGGGCGTGGCTTCACCAGATCGAAAAGTTACGGCCTAAGAAGTCAACGCCAGAAGCATAAAATACGATATAAATACAACAGCTTTTCCATCGTATAAAACGAGTAATTGCACCCAGTGTGAAAGTTATTGTCATTTCTACTTTCCGCGCAACCTAGGCTTCACCCTAGGGCGTTGCTCCAACCGATTGAATAGTTAGGACCTTAGAAGTCAATGCCCGAAGCATAAAATGAAATAAAAATAGAACAGTTTTTCCATCATATAACAGGAACAATTGCAACCAGTTTGAAAGTGATGGTCATTTCTACGTTCCAGGCAACCTAGGCTTCACTCTAGGGCGTTGTTCCACCAGATCGAATTGTTAGGGCCTAAGAAGTCAACGCCAGAAGCATAAGATACAATATAAATATAACAGTTTTTCCATCGTATAGAACGAATAATAGCAACCAGTGTGAAAGTTATGGTCACTTCTACGTTCCGGGCAGCCTAGGCTTCACTCTAGGGCGTTGCTCCACCAGATCAAACAGTTAGGGCCTTAGAAGTCAACGACCGAAGCATAAAATACAAAATAAATAGAACAGTTTTTCCATTGTATAAAACGAATAATAGCAACCAGTGTGAAAGTTATGGTCATTTCTACGTTCGGGCAACCTGGGCTTCACTCTAGGGCGTTGTTCCACCAGATCAAACAGCTAGGGCCTTAGAAGTCAACGCCCGAAGCATAAAATACAATATAAATATAACAGTTTTTCCATCGTATAGAACGAATAATCGCAACCAGTGTGAAAGTTAACGTCATTTCTACTTTCCGGGCAACCTAGGCTTCACCCTAGGGCGTTGCTCCAACAGATTGAATAGTTAGGGCCTTAGAAGTCAACGCCCGATGCATAAAATACAAAATAAATAGAACAGTTTTTCCATCGTGTAAAACGAATAATTGTTACCGGTGTGAAAATTATGGTCATTTCTACGTTCCGGTCAACCCAGGCTTCACCATAGGGCGCTACTCCACCATATCGAATAGTTAGGGCCTAAGAAGTGAACGCCAGAAGCATAAAATACAATATAAATACAACAGTTTTTCCATCATACAAAACGAATAATTGCAACCAGTATGAAAGCTAGGGTCATTTCTACTTTACGGGCAACCTAGGCTACACCCTAGGGCGTTGCTCTTACAGATTGAATAGTTAGGGCCTTAGAAGTTAATGACCGAAGCATAAAATGCAATAAAAATACAACAGTTTTTTCATCGTATAAAAGGATTAATTGCAACCAGTTTGAAAGTGATGGCCATTTCTACGTGCCGGGCAACCTAGGCTTCACTCTAGGGCGTTGCTCCACCAGATCGAATAGTTAGGGCCTTAGAAGTCAACGCCAGAAGCATAAAATACAATATAAGTACAGCAGTTTTTCCATCGTATAAAATGAATAATTGCAAACATTGCGAAAGTAATGGTCACTCCACGTTCCGGGCAACCTAGGCGTCACTCTATGGTGTTCTTCCACCACATCGAATAGCTACGGCCTCAGAAGTCAACGCCTGAAGCATAAAATACAATAAAAATACAACAGTTTTTCCATCGTATAAAAGGATTAATTGCAACCAGTTTGAAAGTGATGGTCATTTCTACGTTCCGGGCAACCTAGGCTTCACCCCAGGTCGTTGTTCCACCAGATCGAATAGTTAGGGCCTAAGAAGTGAACGCCAGCAGCATAAAATACAATATAAATACAACAGTTCTTCCATCACATAAAACGAATAATTGCAACCAGTATGAAAGTTATGGTAATTTCTACGTTCCGGGCAAACCAGGCTTCACTCTATGACGTTCTTCCACCACATCGAATAGCTACGGCCACAGAAGTCAACGCCAGAAGCATAAAATGCAATATAAACACAACAGTTTTTCCATCGTATAAAAGGATTAATTGCAACCAGTTTGAAAGTGATGGCCATTTCTACGTTCCGGGCAACCTAGGCTTCACTCTAGGGCATAGCTCCACCAGATCGAATAACTAGGGCCTTAGAAGTCAACGCCAGAAGCATAAAATACAATATAAATACAACAGTTTTTCCATCATACAAAACGAATAATTGCAACCAGTATGAAAGCTAGGGTCATTTCTACTTTACGGGCAACCTAGGCTACACCCTAGGGCGTTGCTCTTACAGATTGAATAGTTAGGGCCTTAGAAGTTAATGCCCGAAGCATAAAATGCAATAAAAATACAACAGTTTTTCCATCGTATAAAAGGATTAATTGCAACCAGTTTGAAAGTGATGGTCATTTCTACGTTCCGGGCAACCTAGGCTTCACTCTAGGGCGTTGCTCCACCAGATCCAATAGTTAGGGCCTTAGAAGTCAACGCCAGAAGCATAAAATACAATATAAGTGCAACAGTTTTTCCATCGTATAAAATGAATAATTGCAAACATTGCGAAAGTAATGGTCATTCCACGTCCCGGGAACCTAGGCGTCACTCTAGTGCGTTGCTCCACCACATCTAATAGCTACGGCCTTAGACGTCAACGACAGAAGCATAAAATACAATAAAGATGCAACAGCTTTTCCATCGTATAAAACGAATAATTGCTACCGGTGTGAAAGTTATGGACATTTCTACGTTCCGGGCAACCTAGGCTTTACCATAGGGCGTTGTTTCACCAGATGGAATAGTTAGGGCATAAGAAGTCAACGCCAGAAGCATAAAATACGATATAAATACAACAGTTTTTCAATCGTATAAAACGAGTAATTGCAACCAGTACGAAAGTTAACGTCATTTCTACGTTCCGGACAACCTAGGCTTCATCCTAGGGCGTTGCTCCAACAGATTGAATAGTTAGGGCCTTAGAAGTCAACGCCGGAAGCATAAAATGCAATAAAAATACATCAGTTTTTCCATCGTATAAAAGGATTAATTGCAACCAGTTTGAAAGTGATGGTCACTTCTACGTTCCGGGCAACCTAGGCTTTACTCTAGGGCGTTGCTCCACCAGATCGAATAGTTAGTGCCTTAGAAGTCAACGCCAGAAGCATAAAATACAATATAAACACAACAGTTTTTCCAACGTATAAAACGAATAATTGCAACCAGTATGAAGGTTATGGTCATTTCTACGTTCCGGGCAACCTAGGCTTCACCCTAGGGCGTTGCTCCAACAGATTGAATTGTTAGGGCCTTAGAAGTCAACGCCCGATGCATAAAAGACAAAATAAATGGAACAGTGTTTCCATCGTGTAAAACGGATAATTGCTACTGGTGTGAAAATTATGGTCATTACTACGTTCCGGTCAACCTATGCTTCACCATAGGGCGTTACTCCACCAGATCGAATAGTTAGGGCCTAAGAAGTGAACGCCAGAAGCATAAAATACAATATAAATACAACAGTTTTTCCATCATACAAAACGAATAACTGCAACCAGTATGAAAGCTAGGGTCATTTCTACTTTACGGGCAACCTAGGCTACACCCTAGGGCGTTGCTCTTACAGATTGAATAGTTAGGGCCTTAGAAGTTAATGCCCGAAGCATAAAATGCAATAAAAATACAACAGTTTTTCCATCGTATAAAAGGATTAATTGCAACCAGTTTGAAAGTGATGGTCATTTCTACGTTCCGGGCAACCTAGGCTTCACTCTAGGGTGTTGCTCCACCAGATCCAATAGTTAGGGCCTTAGAAGTCAACGCCAGAAGCATAAAATACAATATAAGTACAACAGTTTTTCCATCGTATAAAATGAATAATTGCAAACATTGCGAAAGTAATGGTCATTCCACGTTCCGGGCAACCTAGGCGTCACTCTAGTGCGTTGCTCCACCACATCTAATAGCTACGGCCTTAGACGTCAACGACAGAAGCATAAAATACAATAAAGATGCAACAGCTTTTCCATCGTATAAAACGAATAATTGCACCGAGTGTGAAAGTTATTGTCATTTCTACTTTCCGCGCAACCTAGGCTTCACCCTAGGGCGTTGCTCCAACAGATTGAATAGTTAGGACCTTAGAAGTCAATGCCCGAAGCATAAAATGCAATAAAAATACAACAGTTTTTCCATCATATAACAGGAATAATTGCAACCAGTTTTAAAGTGATGGTCATTTCTACGTTCCGGGCAACCTAGGCTTCACTCTAGGGCGGTGCTCCACCAGATCGAATAGTTAGGGCCTAAGAAGTCAACGCCCGAAGCATAAAATACAAAATAAATAGATCAGTTTTTCCATCGTATAAAACGAATAATTGCTACCGGTGTGAAAGTTATGGACATTTCTACGTTCCGGGCAACCTAGGCTTTACCATAGGGCGTTGTTCCACCAGATGGAATAGTTAGGGCATAAGAAGTCAACGCCAGAAGCATAAAATACGATATAAATACAACAGTTTTTCCATCGTATAAAACGAGTAATTGCAACCAGTACGAAAGTTAACGTCATTTCTACGTTCCGGACAACCTAGGCTTCATCCTAGGGCGTTGCTCCAACAGATTGAATAGTTAGGGCCTTAGAAGTCAACGCCGGAAGCATAAAATGCAATAAAAATACATCAGTTTTTCCATCGTATAAAAGGATTAATTGCAACCAGTTTGAAAGTGATGGTCACTTCTACGTTCCGTGCAACCTAGGCTTTACTCTAGGGCGTTGCTCCACCAGATCGAATAGTTAGTGCCTTAGAAGTCAACGCCAGAAGCATAAAATACAATATAAACACAACAGTTTTTCCATCGTATAAAACGAATAATTGCTACCGGTGTGAAAGTTATGGACATTTCTACGTTCCGGGCAACCTATGCTTTACCATAGGGCGTTGTTCCACCAGATGGAATAGTTAGGGCATAAGAAGTCAACGCCAGAAGCATAAAATACAATATAAATACAACAGTTTTTCAATCGTATAAAACGAGTAATTGCAACCAGTACGAAAGTTAACGTCATTTCTACGTTCCGGACAACCTAGGTTTGACTCTAGGGCGTTGCACCACCAGATCGAATAGTTAGTGCCTTAGAAGTCAACGCCAGAAGCATAAAATACAATATAAATACAACAGTTTTTCCAACGTATAAGACGCATAATTGCAACCAGTATGAAGGTTATGGTCATTTCTACGTTCCGGGCAACCTAGGCTTCACTCTATGGCGTTCTTCCACCACATCGAATAGCTACGGCCTCAGAAGTCAACGCCTGAAGCATAAAATACAATAAAAATACAACAGTCTTTCCATCCTGTAACAGGAATAATTGCAACCCGTGTGAAAGTGATGGTTATTTGTACGTTCCAGGCAACCTAGGCATCACTCTAGGGCGTTGTTCCACCAGATCGAATTGTTAGGGGCTAAGAAGTCAACGCCAGCAGCATAAGATACAATATAAATATAACAGTTTTTCCATCGTATAGAACGAATAATAGCATCCAGTGTGAAAGTTATGGTCATTTCTACGTTCCGGGCAACCTAGGCTTCACTCTAGGGCGTTGCTCCACCAGATCAAACAGATAGTTCCGTAGAAGTCAACGCCCGAAGCATAAAATACAAAATAAATAGAACAGTTTTTCCATTGGTTAAAACGAATAATAGCAACCAGTGTGAAAGTTATGGTCATTTCTACGTTCGGGTAACCTGGGCTTCACTCTAGGGCGTTGCTCCACCAGATCAAACAGCTAGGGCCTTAGAAGTCAACGCCCGAAGCATAAAATACAATATACATATAACAGTTTTTCCATCGTATAGAACGAATAATAGCAACCAGTGTGAAAGTTAACGTCACTTCTACTTTCCGGGCAACCTAGGCTTCACCCTAGGGCGTTGCTCCAACAGATTGAATTGTTAGGGCCTTAGAAGTCAACGCCCGATGCATAAAATACAAAATAGATGGAACAGTTTTTCCATCGTGTAAAACGAATAATTGCTACTGGTGTGAAAATTATATTCATTTCTACGTTCCGGTCAACCTAGGCTTCACCATAGGGCGTTACTCCACCAGATCGAATAGTTAGGGCCTTAGAAGTCAACGCCAGAAGCATAAAATACAATATAAGTACAACAGTTTTTCCATCGTATAAAATGAATAATTGCAATCATTGCGAAAGTAATGGTCATTCCACGTTCCGGGCAACCTAGGCGTCACTCTAGTGCGTTGCTCCACCACATCTAATAGCTACGGCCTTAGACGTCAACGACAGAAGCATAAAATACAATAAAGATGCAACAGCTTTTCCATCGTATAAAACGAATAATTGCACCGAGTGTGAAAGTTATTGTCATTTCTACTTTCCGCGCAACCTAGGCTTCACCCTAGGGCGTTGCTCCAACAGATTGAATAGTTAGGACCTTAGAAGTCAATGCCCGAAGCATAAAATGCAATAAAAATACAACAGTTTTTCCATCATATAACAGGAATAATTGCAACCAGTTTGAAAGTGATGGTCATTTCTACGTTCCGGGCAACCTAGGCTTCACTCTAGGGCGGTGCTCCACCAGATCGAATAGTTAGGGCCTTAGAAGTCAATGCCCGAAGCATAAAATGCAATAAAAATACAACAGTGTTTCCATCATATAACAGGAATAATTGCAACCAGTTTGAAAGTGATGTCCAATTCTACGTTCCGCGCAACCTAGGCTTTACTCCAGGGCGTTGCTCCACCAGATCGAAAAGTTACGGCCTAAGAAGTCAACGCCAGAAGCATAAAATACAATATAAATATGACAGTTTTTCCATCGTGAAAAACGAATAATTGCAACCAGTATGAAAGTTATGGTCATTTCTACTTTCCGGGCAACCTAGGCTTCACCCTAGGGCGTTGTTCCAGCAGATTGAATAGTTAGGGCCGTAGAAGTCAACGCCCGAAGCATGAAATACAAAATAAATAAAACAGTTTTTCCTTCGTATAAAACGAATAATTCCTACCAGTGTGAAAGTTATGGTAATTTCTACGTTCCGGGCAACCTAGGTTTCACTCTAGGGCGTTGCTCCACCAGATCGCATAGCTAGGGACTTAGAATTCAACGCCATAAGAATAAAATACAATATAAATACAACAGTTCTTCCATCATATAAAAAGAATAATTGCAACCAGTTTGAAAGTTATGGTCATTTCTACGTGCCGGGCAACCTAGGCTTCACTCTATGGCGTTCTTCCACCACATCGAATAGCTACGGCCTCAGAAGTCAACGCGTGAAGCATAAAATACAATAAAAATACAACAGTCTTTCCATCCTATAACAGGAATAATTGCAACCCGTGTGAAAGTGATGGTCATTTGTACGTTCCAGGCAACCTGGGCTTCACTCTGGGGCGTTGTTCCACCAGATCGAATTATTAGGGCCTAAGAAGTCAACGCCCGAAGCATAAAATACAAAATAAATAGAACAGTTTTTCCATTGTATAAAACGAATAATTGCTACCAGTGTAAAAGTTATGGTCATTTCTACGTTCCGGGCAACCTAGGCTTCACCCCAGGGCGTTGTTCCACCAGATCGAATAGTTAGGGCCTAAGAAGTGAACGCCAGCAGCATAAAATACAATATAAATACAACAGTTCTTCCATCATATAAAACGAATAATTGCAACCAGTTTGAAAGTTATGGTCATTTCTACGTTCCGGGCAACCTAGGCTTCACTCTATGGCGTTCTTCCACCACATCGAATAGCTACGGCCTCAGAAGTCAACGCGTGAGGCATAAAATACAACAAAAATACAACAGCCTTTCCACCCTATAACAGGAATAATTGCAACCCGTGTGAAAGTGATGGTCATTTGTACGTTCCGGACAACCTAGGTTTGACTCTAGGGCGTTGCTCCACCAGATCGAATAGTTAGTGCCTTAGAAGTCAACGCCAGAAGCATAAAATACAATATAAATACAACAGTTTTTCCAACTTATAAAACGAATAATTGCAACCAGTATGAAGGTTATGGTCATTTCTACGTTCCGGGCAACCTAGGCTTCACTCTATGGCGTTCTTCCACCACATCGAATAGCTACGGCCTCAGAAGTCAACGCCTGAAGCATAAAATACAATAAAAATACAACAGTCTTTCCATCCTGTAACAGGAATAATTGCAACCCGTGTGAAAGTGATGGTCATTTGTACGTTCCAGGCAACCTAGGCATCACTCTAGGGCGTTGTTCCACCAGATCGAATTGTTAGGGCCTAAGAAGTCAACGCCAGCAGCATAAGATACAATATAAATATAACAGTTTTTCCATCGTATAGAACGAATAATAGCATCCAGTGTGAAAGTGATGGTCATTTCTACGTTCCGGGTCAACCTAGGCTTCACTCTAGGGCGTTGCTCCACCAGATCGAATAGTTAGTGCCTTAGAAGTCAACGCCAGAATCATAAAATACAATGAAGATGCAACAGCTTTTCCATCGTATTAAACGAATAATTTCAACCAGTGTGAATGTTATGGTCATTTCTACATTCCGAGCAACCTAGGCTTCACTCTAGGGCGTTGATCCAACAGATTGAATAGTTAGGGCCTTAGCAGTCAACGCCCGAAGTTTAAAATGCAATATAAATACAACAGTTTTTCCATCATATAACAGGAATAGTTGCAACCAGTTTGAAAGTGATGGTCATTTATACGTTCCGGGGAACCTAGGCTTCACTCTAGGGCGTTGCTCCACCAGATCGAATAGTTAGTGCCTTAGAAGTCAGCGCCAGAGGCATAAAATACAATATTAATACAACAGTTTTTCCAACGTATAAAACGAATAATTGCAACCAGTATGAAAGTTATGGTCACTTCTACGTCCAGGGCAACCTAGGCTTCACTCTAGGGCGTTGCTCCACCAGATAAAACAGTTAGGGCCTTAGAAGTCAACGCCCGAAGCATAAGATACAAAATAAATATAACAGCTTTTCCATTGTATAAAACGAATAATAGCAACCAGTGTGAGAGTTATGGTCATTTCTACGTTCCGGGCAACCTAGGCTTCACCCTAGGGCGTTGCTCCAGCAGATTGAGTAGTTAGGGCCTTAGAAGTCAACGCCCGATGCATAAAATACAAAATATATAGAACAGTTTTTCCATCGTGTAAAACGAATAATTGCAACCGGTGCGAAAATTATGGTCATTTCTACGTTCCGGTCAACCTAGGCTTCACCATAGGGCGTTACTCCACCAGATCGAATAGTTAGGGCCTAAGAAGTGAACGCCAGAAGCATCAAATACAATATAAATACAACAGTTTTTCCATCATACGAAACGAATAATTGCAACCAGTATGAAAGCTACGGTCATTTCTACTTTACGGGCAACCTAGGCTACACCCTAGGGCGTTGCTCTTACAGATTGAATAGTTAGGGCCTTATAAGTTAATGCCCGAAGCATAAAATGCAATAAAAATACAACAGTTTTTCCATCGTATAAAAGGATTAATTGCAACCAGTTTGAAAGTGACGGTCATTTCTACGTTCCGGGCAACCTAGGCTTCACTCTAGGGCGTTGCTCCACCAGGTCGAATAGTTAGGGCCTTAGAAGTCAACGCCAGAAGCATAAAATACAATATAAGTACAACAGTTTTTCCATCGTATAAAATGAATAATTGCAAACATTGCGAAAGTAATGGTCATTCCACGTTCTGGGCAACCTAGGCGTCACTCTAGTGCGTTGCTCCACCACATCTAATAGCTACGGCCTTAGACGTCAACGACAGAAGCATAAAATACAATAAAGATGCAACAGCTTTTCCATCGTATAAAACGAATAATTGCACCCAGTGTGAAGGTTATTGTCATTTCTACTTTCCGCGCAACCTAGGCTTCACCCTAGGGCGTTGTTCCAGCAGATTGAATAGTTAGGGCCGTAGAAGTCAACGCCCGAAGGATGAAATACAAAATAAATAGAACAGTTTTTCCTTCGTATAAAACGAATAATTCCTACCAGTGTGAAAGTTATGGTAATTTCTACGTTCCGGGCAACCTAGGCTTCACTCTATGGCGTTCTTCCACCACATCGAATAGCTACGGCCTCAGAAGTCAACGCGTGAAGCATAAAATACAACAAAAATACAACAGTCTTTCCATCCTATAACAGGAATAATTGCAACCCGTGTGAAAGTGATGGTCATTTGTACGTTCCAGGCAACCTAGGCTTCACTCTGGGGCGTTGTTCCACCAGATCGAATTGTTAGGGCCTAAGAAGTCAACGCCAGAAGCATAAGATACAATATAAATTTAACAGATTTTCCACGGTATAGAACGAATAACAGCAACCAGTGTGAAAGTTATGGTCATTTCTACGTTCCGGGCAACCTAGGCTTCACTCTAGGGCGTTGCTCCACCAGATCAAGCACTTAGGGCCTTAGAAGTCAACGCCCGAAGCATAAAATACAAAATAAATAGAACAGTTTTTTCATTGTATAAAACGAATAATTTCAACCAGTGTGAATGTTATGGTCATTTTTACATTCCGAGCAACCTAGGCTTCACTCTAGGGCGTTGATACACCAGATAGAATAGTTAGGGCCTTAGAAGTCTACGCCAGAAGCATAAAATTCAATAAAGATGCAACAGTTTTTCCATCGTATAATAGGATTAATTGCAACCAGTTTGAAAGTGATGGTAATTTCTTCGTTCCGGGCAACCTTGGCTTCACCCTAGGGCGTTGTTCCACCAGATGGAATAGTTAGGGCATAAGAAGTCAACGCCAGAAGCATAAAATACGGTATAAATTCAACAGCATTTCCATCGTATAAAACGAATAATTGCTACCGGTGTGAAAGTTATGGACATTTCTACGTTTCGGGCAACCTAGGCTTTACCATAGGGCGTTGTTCCACCAGATGGAATAGTTAGGGCATAAGAAGTCAACGCCAGAAGCATAAAATACGATATAAATACAACAGTTTTTCAATCGTATAAAACGAGTAATTGCAACCAGTACGAAAGTTAACGTCATTTCTACGTTCCGGACAACCTAGACTTCATCCTAGGGCGTTGCTCCAACAGATTGAATAGTTAGGGCCTTAGAAGTCAACGCCGGAAGCATAAAATGCAATAAAAATACATCAGTTTTTCCGTCGTATAAAAGGATTAATTGCAACCAGTTTGAAAGTGATGGTCACTTCTACGTTCCGGGCAACCTAGGCTTTACTCTAGGGCGTTGCTCCACCAGATCGAATAGTTAGTGCCTTAGAAGTCAACGCCAGAAGCATAAAATACAATATAAACACAACAGTTTTTCCATCGTATAAAACGAATAATTGCTACCGGTGTGAAAGTTATGGTCATTTCTACGTTCCGGGCAACCTAGGCTTCACTCTAGGGCGTTGCTCCACCAGATCGAATAGTTAGGGCCTTAGAAGTCAACGGCCGAAGCATAAAATACAAAATAAATAGAACTGTTTTTCCATCGTATAAAACGAATAATTGCTACCGGTGTGAAAGTTATTTCCATTTCTACGTTCCGGTCAAACTAGGCTTCACCCTAGGGCGTTGTTCCACCAGATGGAATAGTTATGGCATAAGAGGTCAACGCCAGAAGCATAAAATACAATATAAGTACAACAGTTTTTCCAACGTATAAAATGAATAATTGCAAACATTGCGAAAGTAATGGTCGTTTCTACGATCCGGGCAACCTAGGCTTCACTCTAGGGCATTGCTCCACCACATCGAATATCTAGGGCCTTAGAATTAAACGCCAGAAGCATAAAATACAATAAAAATACAACAGTTTTTCCATTGTATAACAGGAATAATTGCAACCAGTGTGAAAGTAATGGTTATTTCTACGTTCCGGGCAACCTAGGCTTCACCCTAGGGCGTTGCTCCAACAGATTGAATAGTTAGGACCTTAGAAGTCAATGCCCGAAGCATAAAATACAATTTAAATATAACAGTTTTTCCATCGTATAAAACGAATAATTTCAACCAGCGTGAATGTTATGGTCATTTTTACATTCCGAGCAACCTAGACTTCACTCTAGGGCGTTGATACACCAGATAGAATAGTTAGGGCCTTAGAAGCCTACGCCTGAAGCACAAAATACAATAAAAATACAATAGTCTTTTCATGGTATAACAGGAATAATTGCAACAAGCGTGAAAGTAATGATCATTTCGGCGTTGCGGGCATCCTAGACTTAACTCTGAGGGATTGCTCCACCAGATCGAATAGTTAGGGCCCTAGAAGTAAACGCCCGAAGCATAACATACGATAAAAAATACAACAGCTTTTCCATCGTATAAAACGAATAATTGGGACCAGTGTGAAAGTTAAAGTCATTTCAACGTTCCGAGCAACCTATGTTTCACTCTAGGGCGTTGCTCCACCAGATCGAATAGCTAGGGACTTGGAATTCAACGCCAGAAGAATAAAACACAATATAAGTACAACAGTTTTTCCATTGTATAAAATGAATAATTGCAAACATTGTGAAATTAATGGTCATTTCTACGTTCCGGGCAACCTAGGCATCACTGTAGCGGGCTGTTCCACCAGATCGTACAGTTAGGGCCTTAGATGGCAACGCCAGAAGCAAAAAATGCAATATAAATATAACAGTTTTTCCATCGTATAAAACGAATAATAGCAACCAGCGTGAAAGTTATTTCCATTTCTACGTTCCGGTCAAACTAGGCTTCACCCTAGGGCGTTGTTCCACCAGATGGAATAGTTATGGCATAAGAGGTCAACGCCAGAAGCATAAAATACAATATAAGTACAACAGTTTTTCCAACGTATAAAATGAATAATTGCAAACATTGCGAAAGTAATGGTCATTTCTACGATCCGGGCAACCTAGGCTTCACTCTAGGGCATTGCTCCACCACATCGAATATCTAGGGCCTTAGAATTAAACGCCAGAAGCATAAAATACAATAAAAATACAACAGTTTTTCCATTGTATAACAGGAATAATTGCAACCAGTGTGAAAGTAATGGTTATTTCTACGTTCCGGGCAACCTAGGCTTCACCCTAGGGCGTTGCTCCAACAGATTGAATAGTTAGGACCTTAGAAGTCAATGCCCGAAGCATAAAATACAATTTAAATATAACAGTTTTTCCATCGTATAAAACGAATAATTTCAACCAGCGTGAATGTTATGGTCATTTTTACATTCCGAGCAACCTAGACTTCACTCTAGGGCGTTGATACACCAGATAGAATAGTTAGGGCCTTAGAAGCCTACGCCTGAAGCACAAAATACAATAAAAATACAATAGTCTTTTCATGGTATAACAGGAATAATTGCAACAAGCGTGAAAGTTATGGTCATTTCTACGCTCCGGGCAACCTAGGCTTCACCCTAGGGCGTTGTTCGACCAGATCGTATAGTTAGGGCCTAAGAAGTGAACGCCAGAAGCATAAAATACAATATAAATACAACAGTTCTTCCATCATATAAAACGAATAATTGCAATCAGTATGAAGGTTATGGTCATTTCAACGTTACGGGTAACCTAGGTTTCACTCTAGGGCGTTCCTCCACGAGATCGAAAAGCTAGGGACTTAGAATTCAACGCCAGAAGAATAAAATACAATATAAGTACAACAGTTTTTTCATCGTATAGAATGAATATTTGCAAACATTGTGAAAGTAATGGTCATTTCTACGTTCCGGGCAACCTATGCGACACTCTAGAGCGTTGCTCGACCACATCTAATAGCTACGGCCTTAAAAGTCAACGCCAGAAGAATAAAATGCAATATAAATACAAGAGCTTTTCCATCGTATAAAATGAATAATTGCAAACAGTGTGAAAGCAATGGTCATTTGTACGTTCCGGGCAACCTAGGCTTCACTCCAGGGCGTTGCTCCACCAGATCGAATAGTTCAGGGCCTTAGAAGACAACGCCAGAAGCATAAAATACAATAAAGGTGCAACGGTTTTTCCATCGTATAACAGGAATAACTGCAAGCAGTGTGAAAGTACTGTTCATTTCTACGTTCCGCGTAACATAGGTTTCGCTCTAGGGCGTTGCTCCACCAGATCGAATAGCTAGGGACTTAGAATTCAACGCCATAAGAATAAAATACAATATAAATATAACAGTTTTTCCATCGTATAAAACGAATATTAGCAACTAGAGTGAAAGTTATGGTCATTTGAACGTTCCGGGCAATCTAGGCTTCACACTAGGGCGTTGCTCCTCCAGATCAATCAGTTAGGGCCTTAGAAGTCAACGCCCGAAGCATAAAATGCAAAATAAATAGAACAGTTTTTCCATTGTATAAAACGAATAATTGCTACCAGTGTAAAAGTAATGGTCATTTCTACGTACCGGGCAACCTAGATTCCACTCTAGGGCGTTGCTCCACCAAATCGATTAGCTAGGGCCTTAGAAGTCAACGCCAGAAGCATAAAATACAATAAAGATGCAAAAGTTTTTCCATCGTATAACAGGAATAACTGCAAACAGTTTGAAATTACAGGTCATTTCTACGTTCCGGGTAACCTAGGTTTCACCCTAGGGCGTTGTTCCACCAGATCGAATAGTTAGGGCCTTAGAAGTCAACGCCCGAAACAGAAAATACAATATAATTAGAACAGTTTTTCCAACGTAAAAACGAATAATTGCTACCAGTGTGAAAGTTATGGTCATTTCTACGTTCCGGGCAACCTAGGCTTCACCCTAGGGCGTTGCTCCACCAGATCGAATAGTTAGTGCCTTAGAAGTCAGCGCCAGAAGCATAATATACAATATAAATACAACAGTTTTTCCATCGTATAAAACGAATAATAGCAACCAGTGTGAAAGTTATGGTCATTTCTCCGTTCCCGGCAACCTAGGCCTCACCCCAGGGTGTTGTTCCGGCAGATCAAATAGTTAGGGCCCAAGAAGTGAACGCCAGAAGCATAAAATACAATATAAATACAACAGTTTTTCCATCATATAACAGGAGTATTTGCAACGAGTTTGAAAGTGATGGTAATTTCTACGTTCCGGGCAACTTAGGCTTCACTCTAGGGCGTTGCTCCACTAGATCGAAAAGTTAGTGCCTTAGAAGTCAACGCCAGAAGCATAAAATACAATATAAATACAACAGTTTTTCCATCGTGTAAAACGAATAATTGCAACCAGTATGGAAGTCAACGTCATTTCTACTTTCCGTGCAACCTAGGCTTCACCCTAGGGCGTTGCTCCAACAGATTGAATAGTTAGGGCCTTAGAAGTCAACGCCGGAAGCATAAAATGCAATAAAAATACAACAGTTTTTCCATCGTATTAAAGGATTAATTGCAACCAGTTTGAAAGTGATGGTCATTTCTACGTTCCGGGCAACCTAGGCTTCACCCTAGGGCGTTGCTCCACCAGATCGAATAGTTAGTGTCTTAGAAGTCAACGCCAGAAGCATAAAAAGCAATATAAATACAACAGTTTTTCCATCGTATAAAACGAATAATTGCAACCAGTATGAAGATTAACCTCATTTCTACTTTCCGGGCAACCTAGGCTTCACCATAGGGCGTTGCTCCAACCGATTGAATAGTTAGGGCCTTAGAAGTCAACGCCGGAAGCATAAAATGCAATAAAAATACAACAGTGTTTCCATCGTATAAAAGGATTAATTGCAACCAGTTTGAAAGTGATGGTAATTTCTACGTTCCGGGCAACTTAGGCTTCACTCTAGGGCGTTGCTCCACAAGATCGAATAGTTAGTGCCTTAGAAGTCAACGCCAGAAGCATAAAATACAATATAAATACAACAGTTTTTCCATCGTATAAAACGAATAATTGCAACCAGTATGGAAGTCAACGTCATTTCTACTTTCCGGGCAACCTAGGCTTCACCCTAGGGCGTTGCTCCAACAGATTGAATAGTTAGGGCCTTAGAAGTCAACGCCGGAAGCATAAAATGCAATAAAAATGCAACAGTTTTTCCATCGTATAAAAGGATTAATTGCAACCAGTTTGAAAGTGATGGTCATTTCTACGTTCCGGGCAACCTAGGCTTCACCCTAGGGCGTTGTTCGACTAGATCGAATAGTTAGGGCCTAAGAAGTGAACGCCAGAAGCATAAAATACAATATAAATACAACAGTTTTTCCATCATATAAAACGAGTAATTGCAACCACTATGAAAGTTGTGGTCATTTCTACTTTCCGGGCAACCTAGGCTTCACCCTAGGGCGTTGCTCCAACAGATTGAATAGTTAGGGCCTAAAGAAGTCAACGCCGGAAGCATAAAATGCAATAAAAATGCAACAGTTTTTCCATCGTATAAAAGGATTAATTGCAACCAGTTTGAAAGTGATGGTCATTTCTACGTTCCGGGCAACCTCGGCTTCACTCTAGGGCGTTGCTCCACCAGATCGAATAGTTAGTGTCTTAGAAGTCAACGCCAGAAGCATAAAAAACAATATAAATACAACAGTTTTTCCATCGTATAAAACGAATAATTGCAACCAGTATGAAGATTAACCTCATTTCTACTTTCCGGGCAACCTAGGCTTCACCCTAGGGCGTTGCTCCAACCGATTGAATAGTTAGGGCCTTAGAAGTCAACGCCGGAAGCATAAAATGCAATAAAAATACAACAGTTTTTCCATCGTATAATAGGATTAATTGCAACCAGTTTGAAAGTGATGGTAATTTCTACGTTCCGTGCAACCTAGGCTTCACCTTAGGGCGTTGTTCCACCAGATGGAATAGTTAGGGCATAAGAAGTCAACGCCAGAAGCATAAAATAGGGTATAAATACAACAGCTTTTCCATCGTATAAAACGAATAATTGCGACCAGTGTGAAAGTTATGGTCATTTCTACTTTCCAGGCAACCTAGGCTTCACTCTAGGGCGTTGCTCCACCAGATTGAATAGTTAGGGCCTTAGAAGTCAACGCCCGAAGCATGAAATACAACATAAATACAACAGTTGTTCCATCGTATAAAACGAATAATTGCTATCAGTGTGAAACTTATGGTAATTTCTACGTTCCGGGCAACCTAGGCGTCACTGTAGGGCGTTGCTCCAACACAGCTAATAGCTACGGCCTTAGAAGTCAACGCCAGAAGCATAAAATGCAATATAAATACAACAGTTTTTCCGTCGAATAAAACGAATAATTGCAACCAGTATGAAAGCTATGGTCATTTCTACTTTCCGGGCAACCTAGGCTTCACCCTAGGGCGTTGCTCCAACAGATTGAATAGTTAGGGCCTTAGATATCAACGGCTGAAGCATAAAATACAAAATAAGTAGAACTGTTTTTCTATCGTATAAAACGAATAATTGCTACCGGTGTGAAAGTTATATCCATATCTACGTTGCGGGCAACCTAGGCTTCACCCTAGGGCGTTGTTCCACCAGATGGAATAGTTAGGGCATAAGAAGTCAACGCCAGAAGCATAAAATACAATATAAGTACAACAGTTTTTCCATCGTATAAAATGAATAATTGCAAATATTGCGAAAGTAGTGGTCATTCCACGTTCCGGGCAACCTAGGCGTCACTCTAGTGCGTTGCTCCACCACATCTAATAGCTACGGCCTTAGACGTCAACGACAGAATCATAACATGCAATACAGATGCAATAGCTTTTCCATCGTATAAAACGAATAATTGCAACCAGTGTGAAAGTTATTGTCATTTCTACTTCCCGCGCAACCTAGGCTTCACCCTAGGGCGTTGCTCCAACAGGTTGAATAGTTAGGGCCTTAGAAGTCAATGCCCGAAGCATAAAATGCAATAAAAATACAACAGTTTTTTCATCATATAACCGGAATAATTGCAACCAGTTTGAAAGTGATGGTCATTTCTACGTTCCGGGCAACCTCGGCTTCACTCTAGGGCGTTGCTCCACCACATCGAATAGTTAGTGTCTTAGAAGTCAACGCGAGAAGCATAAAAAACAATATAAATACAACAGTTTTTCCATCATATAAAACGAATAATTGCAACCAGTATGAAAGTTATGGTCATTTCTACTTTCCGGGCAACCTAGGCTTCACCCTAGGGCGTTGTTCCAACTGATTGAATAGCTAGGGCCTTAGAAGTCAACGCCCGAAGCATGAAATACAACATAAATACAACAGTTGTTCCATCGTATAGAACGAATAATTGCTATCAGTGTGAAACTTATGGTAATTTCTACGTTCCGGGCAACCTCGGTTCCACTCTAGGGCGTTGGTCCACCAGATCGCATAGCAAGGGACTTAGAATTCAACGCCATAAGAATAAAATACAATATAAGTACAACAGTTTTTCCATCGTATAAAATGAATAATTGGAAACATTGTGAAAGTAATGGACATTTCTACGTTCCAGGCAACCTAGGCGTGACTCTAGGGCGTTACTCCACCACATCTAATAGCTACGGCCTTAGAAGTCAACGCCAGAAGCATAAAATACAATATAAATACAACACCTTTTCCAGCGTATAAAATGAATAATAGCAAACAGTGTGAAAGTAATGGTCATTTCTACGTTCCGGACAACCTAGGCTTCACTCTAGGGCGTTGCTCCACCTCATCGAATAGCTACGGCCTTAGAAGCCAACGCTAGAAGCATAAAATACAATAAAAATGCAACAGTTTTTCCATCGTATAGCATGAATAATTGCAACCGGTGTGAATGTTATCTTCATTTCTACGTTCCGGGCAACCTACGCTTGACTGTAGGGTGTTGCTCCACCAGATCGAATAGGTAGGGCCATAGAAGTCAACGCCCGAAGCATAAAATACAAAATAAATAGAACAGTTTTTCCATTGTAAAAAACGAATAATTGCTACCAGTGTGAATGTTATGATCATTTCTACATTCCCGGCAACCTAGGCTTGACTGTAGGGTGTTGCTCCACCAAATCGAATAGGTAGGGCCATAGAAGTCAACGCCCGAAGCATAAAATACACTAAATATACAAGAGCTTTTCCATCGTATAACAGGAATAATTGCTACCATTGTGAAAGTGATGGTCATTTCTACTTTCCGGGCAACCTAGGCTTCACTCTAGGGCGTTGCTCCACCAGATCGAATAGCTATGGACTTAGAATTCAACGCCGGAAGCATAAAATACAATAAAAATACAACAGTTTTTCCATCGTATAAGAGGAATAATTGCAACCAGTGTGAAAGTAATGGTCATTTCTACGTTCTGGGCAACCTACGTTGCACTCTATGGCACTGCTCCACCACATCGAATAGCTACGGTCTTAGAAGTCAACGCCAGAAGCATAAAATACAATAAAGATGCAACAGTTTTTCCATCGAATAACAGGAATAACTGCAAACAGTGTGAAAGTACTGGTCATTTCTACGTTCCGGGTAACCTAGGTTTCATTCTAGGGCGTAGCTCCACCAGATCGAATAGTTAGGGACATAGAATTCAACGCCAGAAGAATAAAATACAATATAAGTACAACAGTTTTTCCATCGTATAAAAGGAATAATTGCAAACATTGTGAAAGTAATGGTCATTTCTAAGTTCCGGCAAACCTAGGCGTCACTCTAGGGCGTTGCTCCGCCACTACTAATTGCTACGGCCTTAGAAGTCAACGACAGAAGCATAAAATACAATATAAATACAACAGCTTTTCCATCGCATAACAGGAATAGTTGCAACCAGTGTGAAAGTAAAGGTCATTTCTATGTTCCGGGCAACCTATGCTTCACTCTAGGGCGTTGCTCCACCAGATCGAGTAGTTAGGGCCTTAGAAGTCCACGGCCGAAGCATAAAATACAAAATAAATAGAACAGTTTTTCCATTGCATAAAGCGAATAATTACTGCCAGTGTGAAAGTTATGTTTATTTCTACGTTCCGGGCAACCTAGGCTTAACTGTAGGGTGTTGCTCCAACAGATCGAATAGGTAGGGCCATAGAAGTCAACGCCCGGAGCATAAAGTACAATAAATATACAAGAGTTTTTCCATCTTATAACAGGAATAATTGCAACCAGTGTGAAAGTGATGATCATTTCTACGTTCCGGGAAACCTAGGCTTCACTCTAGGGCGTTGCTCCACCAGATCGTATAGTTAGGGCCTTAGAACTGAACGCCAGAAGCATAAAATGCAATAAATATACAAGAGTTTTTCCATCGTATAACAGGAATAATTGCAACCAGTGTGAATGCGGTGGTCATTTCTACGTTCCGGGCAACCCAGGCTTCACTCTAGGGCGTTGTTCCACCAGATAGAATAGTTAGGGCTTAAGAAGTCAACGCCAGAAGCTTAAAATACAATATAAATATAACAGGTTTTCCATCGTATAAAACGAATGATAGCAACCAGTGTGAAAGTTATGGTTATTTCTCCGTTCCAGGCAACCTAGGCTTCACTCTAGTGCGTTGCATCACCAGATCGAATAGTTAGGGGCTTAGCAGTCAACGCCCGAAGCATAAAATACAAAATAAATAGAACAACTTTTCCATCGTATAAAATGAATAATTGCAAACAGTGTGAAAGTAATGGTCATTTCTACGTTCCGGGCAACCTAGGCTTCACTGTAGGGCGTTGCTCCACGAGATCGAATAGTTAGGTCCTTAGAAGTGAACGCCAGGAGCATAAAATACGATATAAATACAACAGCTTTTCCATCGTATAAAAGGAATAATTGCAAACAGTGTGAAAGTAATGGTCATTTCTACGATCCGGGCAACCTAGGCTTCACTCTACGGCGTTGTCCCACCAGATCGAATAGTTACGGCCTAAGAAGTCAACGCCAGAAGTATAAAATACAATATAAATACAACAGCTTTTCCATCGTATAAAACAAATAATTGCAACCAGTGTGAAGGTAATGTTCATTTCTACGTTACAGTTACCCTAGGCGTCACTCTAGGGCGTTGCTCCACCACATCTAATAGCTACGGTCTTAGAAGTCAACGCCAGAGGCATAAAATACAATATAAATACAACAGCTCTTCCATCGTATAAAACGAATAATTGCTACCAGTGTAAAAGTTATGGTCATTTCTACGTTCCGGACAACCTAGGCTTCACCCTAGGACGTTGTTCCACCAGATCGAAAGTTAGGGCCTAAGAAGTGAACGCCAGAAGCATAACATGCAATATAAATACAACAGTTTTTCCGTCGTATAAAACGAATAATTGCAACCAGTACGAAACTTATGGCCATTTCTACGTTCCGGGCTACCTAGGCTTCACTCTATGGCGTTATTCCACCACATCGAATAGCTACAGCCTCAGAAGACGACGCCTGAAGTATAAAATACCATAAAAATACAACAGTCTTTCCATCCTATAACAGGAATAATGGCAACCCGTGTGAAAGTGATGGTCATTTCTACGTTCCAGGCTACCTAGGCTTCACTCTAGGGCGTTGTTCCACCAGATCGAATAGTTAGGGCCTAAGAAGTCAACGCCCGAAGCAAAAAGTACAGAATAAATAGAACAGTATTTCCATTGTATAAAACGAATAATTGCTACCAGTGTGAAAGTTATGTTCATTTCTACGTTCCTGACAACCTAGGCTTCACTGTAGGGTGTTGCTCCAGCAAGTCGAATAGGTAGGGCCATAGAAGTCAACGCCCGAAGCATAAAATACAATAAATATACAAGAGTTTTTCCACCGTATAACAGGAATAATCGCAACCAGTGTGAAAGGTATGGTAATTTCTACGTTCCGCGCAACCTAGGTTTCACTCTAGGGCGTTGCTCCACCAGATCGCATAGCTAGGGACTTAGAGTTCAACGCCATAAGTATAAAATACAATATAAGTACAACAGTTTTTCCATCGTGCAAAACGAATAATTGCTACCAGTGTGAAAGTTATGGTCATTTCTACGTTCAGGGCAACCTACCCTTCACCCTAGGGCGTTGCTCCACTAGATGGAATAGTTAGGGCCTTAGAAGTCAATGCCAGAAGCATTAAATAAAAATAAATAGAACAGTTTTACTATCGTATAAAACGAATAATTGCAACCAGTATGAAAGTTAACGTCATTTCTACTTCCCGGGCAACCTAGGCTTCACCCTATTGCGTTGCTCCAACAGATTGAATAGTTAGGGCCTTAGAAGTCAACGCCCGAAGCATAAAAGGCAATAAAAATACAACAGTTTTTCCATCGTATAACAGGATTAATTACAACCATTTTGAAAGTGATGGCCAATTCTACGTTCCGGGTAACCTAGGTTTCACCCTAGGGCGTTGTTCCACCAGATCGAATAGTTAGGGCCTAAGAAGTGAACGCCAGAAGCATAAAATACAATATAAATACAACAGTTTATCCATCATATAAAACGAATAATTGCAACCAGTATGAACGTTATGGTCATTTCTACTTTCCGGGCAACCTGGACTTCACCATAGGGCGTTAAACCAACAGATTGAATAGTTAGGGCCTTAGAAGTCAATGCCTGAAGCATAAAATGAAATAAAAATACAACAGTTTTTCCATCATATAACAGGAATAATTGCAACCAGTTTGAAAGTGATGGTCATTTCTACGTTCCAGGCAACCTAGGCTTCACTCTAGGGCGTTGTTCCACCAGATCGAATAGCTAGGGCCTAAGAAGTCAACGCCAGAAGTATAAAATACCATAAAAATACAACAGTCTTTCCATCCTATAACAGGAATAATGGCAACCCGTGTGAAAGTGATGGTCATTTCTACGTTCCAGGCTACCTAGGCTTCACTCTAGGGCGTTGTTCCACCAGATCGAATAGTTAGGGCCTAAGAAGTCAACGCCCGAAGCAAAAAGTACAGAATAAATAGAACAGTATTTCCATTGTATAAAACGAATAATTGCTACCAGTGTGAAAGTTATGTTCATTTCTACGTTCCTGACAACCTAGGCTTCACTGTAGGGTGTTGCTCCAGCAAGTCGAATAGGTAGGGCCATAGAAGTCAACGCCCGAAGCATAAAATACAATAAATATACAAGAGTTTTTCCACCGTATAACAGGAATAATCGCAACCAGTGTGAAAGGTATGGTAATTTCTACGTTCCGCGCAACCTAGGTTTCACTCTAGGGCGTTGCTCCACCAGATCGCATAGCTAGGGACTTAGAGTTCAACGCCATAAGTATAAAATACAATATAAGTACAACAGTTTTTCCATCGTATAAAATGAATAATTGGAAACATTGTGAAAGTAATGGTCATTTCTACGTTCCAGGCAACCTAGGCGTCACTCTAGGGCGTTGCTCCACCACATCGAATAGCTACGGCCTTAGAAGTCAACGCCCGAAGCATAAAATACATTAAATATACAAGAGCTTTTCCATCGTATAACAGGAATAATTGCAACCAGTGTGAAAGTGACGGTCATTTCTACGTTCCGGGCAACCTAGGCTTCACTCTAGGGCGTTGTTCCAACAGATCGAATAGTTAGGGCCTTAGAAGTCAACGCCCGAAGCATAAAATAATATATAAATAGAACAGTTTTTCCATCGTGTAAAACGAATAATTGCTACCAGTGTGAAAGTTATGGTCATTTCTACGTTCAGGGCAACCTACCCTTCACCCTAGAGCGTTGCTCCACTAGATGGAATAGTTAGGGCCTAAGAAGTCAATACCAGAAGCATAAAATACAATAAAGATGCAACAGTTATTCCATTGTATAGCATGGATAGTTGCAACCAGTGTGAAAGTTATGGTCATTTCTACGTTCCGGGCTACCTAGGCTTCACCCTAGGGCGTAGTTCCACCAGATGGAAAAGTTAGGGCCTAAGAAGTCAACGCCAGAAACATAAAACACGATATAAATACAACAGCTTTCCATCGTATAAAACGAATTATTGCAACCAGTGTGAAAGTTATGGTCATTTCAACGTTCCGGGCATCCTAGACTCAACTCTGAGGCATTGCTCCACCAGATGGAATAGCTACGACCTTAGAAGTCAAAGCCAGAAGCAGAAAATACAATAAAAATGCAACAGTTTTTCCATCGTATAGCATGACAAATTGCAACCAGTATGAAAGTAATGATCATTTCGACGTTTCGGTTATCCTAGAATTAACTCTGATGCGTTCCACCACCAGATCGAAGAGTTAGGGCCGTAGAACTCAGCGCCAGAAGCATAAACTACAAAATAAATGGAACAGTTTTTCCATCGTGTAAAACGAATAATTGCTACCAGTGTGAAAGTTATGGTCATTTCTACGTTCAGGGCAACCTACCCTTCACCCTAGGGCGTTGCTCCACTAGATGGAATAGTTAGGGCCTTAGAAGTCAATGCCAGAAGCATTAAATAAAAATAAATAGAACAGTTTTACTATCGTATAAAACGAATAATTGCAACCAGTATGAAAGTTAACGTCATTTCTACTTCCCGGGCAACCTAGGCTTCACCCTATTGCGTTGCTCCAACAGATTGAATAGTTAGGGCCTTAGAAGTCAACGCCCGAAGCATAAAAGGCAATAAAAATACAACAGTTTTTCCATCGTATAACAGGATTAATTACAACCATTTTGAAAGTGATGGCCAATTCTACGTTCCGGGTAACCTAGGTTTCACCCTAGGGCGTTGTTCCACCAGATCGAATAGTTAGGGCCTAAGAAGTGAACGCCAGAAGCATAAAATACAATATAAATACAACAGTTTATCCATCATATAAAACGAATAATTGCAACCAGTATGAACGTTATGGTCATTTCTACTTTCCGGGCAACCTGGACTTCACCCTAGGGCGTTAAACCAACAGATTGAATAGTTAGGGCCTTAGAAGTCAATGCCTGAAGCATAAAATGAAATAAAAATACAACAGTTTTTCCATCATATAACAGGAATAATTGCAACCAGTTTGAAAGTGATGGTCATTTCTACGTTCCAGGCAACCTAGGCTTCACTCTAGGGCGTTGTTCCACCAGATCGAATAGCTAGGGCCTAAGAAGTCAACGCCAGAAGCATAAAATACAATATAAATATAACAGTTTTTCCATCGTATAAAACCATCAACAGCAACCAGTGTGAAAGTTATGGTCATTTCTACGTTCCGGGCAACCTAGGCTTCACTCTAGGGCGTTGCTCCACCAGATCGAATAGTTAGGGCCTAAGAAGTCAACGCCAGAAGCATAAAATACAATATAAATATAACTGATTTTGCATCGTTTATATCGAATAATAGGAACCAGTGCGATAGTTATGGTCATTTCTACGTTCCGGGCAACCTAAGCTTCACTCTAGGGCGTTGCTCCACCACATCAAACAGTTAGGGCCTTAGAAGTCAACGCCCGAAGCATAAAATACAAAATAAATATAACAGTTTTTCCATCGTATAAAACGAATAATAGCAACCAGTGTGAAAGTTATGGTCACTTCTACGTTCCGGGCAACCTAGGCTTCACTCTAGGGTGTTGCTCCAACAGATCAAACAGTTAGGGTCTTCGAAGCCAACGCCCGAAGCATTAAATAAAAATAAATAGAACAGTTTTTCTATCGTATAAAACGAATAATTGCAACCAGTATGAAAGTTAACGTCATTTCTACTTCCCGGGCAACCTAGGCTTCACCCTATTGCGTTGCTCCAACAGATTGAATAGTTAGGGCCTTAGAAGTCAACGCCCGAAGCATAAAAGGCAATAAAAATACAACAGTTTTTCCATTGTATAAAACGAATAATTGCTACCAGTGTGAAACTGATTGTCATTTCTACGTTCCGGGCATCCTAGGCTTAACTCTGAGGCCTTGCTCCACCAAATCGAAGAGATAGGGCCTTAGAAGTCAACACCAGAAGCATAAAATACAATAAAGATGCAACAGTTGTTCCATCGTATAACAGGAATAACTGCAAACAGTGTGAAAGTACAGGTCATTTCTACGTTCCGGGTAATCCAGGTTTCACTCTAGGGCGTTGCTCCACCAGATCGAATAGCTAGGGACTTAGAATTCAATGCCAGAAGCATAAAAGGCAATATATATATAACAGCTTTTCCATGTATAAAACGAATAATTGCTACCAGTGTGAAATAGTTGGGCATTTCTACGTTCCGGGCAACCTAGGCTTCACCCTAGGGCGTTGTTCCACCAGATGGAATAGTTAGGGCCTAAGAAGTCAACGCCAGAAGCATAAAATACAATAAAGATGCAACAGCTTTTCCATCGTATAACAGGAATAATTGCAACCAGTGTGAAGGTAATGGTATGCTCTACGTACCGGGCAACCTAGGCTTCACTCTAGGGCGGTGCTCCACCAGGTTAAATAGTTAGGGCCTAAGAAGTCAACGCCAGAAGCATAAAATACAATATAAATACAACAGCCTTTCCATCGTATATAATGTATATTTGCAAACAGTGTGAAAGTAATGGTCATTTCTACGTTCCTGGCAACCTAGGTTTCACTCTAGGGCGTTGTTCCACCAGATCGAATTGTTAGGGCCTAAGAAGTCAACGCCAGAAGAATAAAATGCAATATAAGTACAACAGTTTAGCATCGTATAAAATGAATAATTGCAAACATTGTGAAAGTAATGGTCATTTCTACGTGGCGGGCAACCTAGGCTTCACTCTAGGGCGTTGTTCCACCAGATCGAATAGCTAGGGCCTAAGAAGTCAACGCCAGAAGCATAAAATACAATATAAATATAACAGTTTTTCCATCGTATAAAACGATCAATAGCAACCAGTGTGAAAGTTATGGTCATTTCTACGTTCCGGGCAACCTGGGCTTCACTCTAGGGCGTTGCTCCACCAGATCGAATAGTTAGGTCCTAAGAAGTCAACGCCAGAAGCATAAAATACAATATAAATATAACTGATTTTCCATCGTTTATATCGAATAATAGGAACCAGTGCGAAAGTTATGGTCATTTCTACGTTCCGGGCAACCTAAGCTTCACTCTAGGGCGTTGCTCCACCACATCAAACAGTTAGGGCCTTAGAAGTCAACATCCGAAGCATAAAATACAAAATAAATATAACAGTTTTTCCATCGTATAAAACGAATAATAGCAACCAGTGTGAAAGCTATGGTCACTTCTACGTTCCGGGCAACCTAGGCTTCACTCTAGGGCGTTGCTCCACCAGATCAAACAGTTAGGGTCTTAGAAGCCAACGCCCAAAGCATTAAATAAAAATAAATAGAACAGTTTTTCCATCGTATAAAACGAATAATTGCAACCAGTATGAAAGTTAACGTCATTTCTACTTCCCGGGCAACCTAGGCTTCACCCTATTGCGTTGCTCCAACAGATTGAATAGTTAGGGCCTTAGAAGTCAACGCCCGAAGCATAAAAGGCAATAAAAATACAACAGTTTTTCCATCGTATAACAGGATTAATTGCAACCAGTTTGAAAGTGATGGCCAATTCTACGTTCCGGGCAACCTAGGCTTCACTCTAGGGCGTTGCTCCACCAGATCGAATAGTTAGGGCCTTAGATGTCAACGCCCGAAGCATAAAATACGATATAAATACAACAGCTTTTCCATCATATTAAATGCATAATTGCAAACAGTGTGAAAGAAGTGGTCATTTCTACGTTCCGAGCAACCTAGGCTTCACTCTAGGGCGGTGCTCCACCATATCGAATAGCTACGGCCTTAGAAGCCTACGCCTGGAGCATAAAATACAATAAAGATGCAAAAGTTTTTCCATCGTATAACAGGAATAACTGCAAACAGTGTGGAAGTAATGGTCATTTGTACGTTCCGGGCAACCTAGGCTTCACTCTAGGGCGTTGCTCCACCAGATCGAATAATTAGGGCCTTAGAAATCAACGCCAGAAGCATAAAATACAATAAAGATGCAACAGTTTTTCCATCGTAAAACAGGAATAATTGCAACCAGTGTGAAGGTAACGGTCTTTTCTACGTTCCGGGCAACCTAGGCTTCACTCTAGGGCGGTGCACCACCAGATCAAATAGTTAGGGCCTAAGAAGTCAACGCCAGAAGCATAAAATACAACATAAATACAACAGATTTTCCATCGTATATAATGTATATTTGCGAACAGTGTGAAAGTAATGGTCATTTCTACGTACCGGACAACCTAGGCTCCACTCTCTGGCGTTGCTACACCAAATCGAATAGCTAGGGCCTTAGAAGTCAACGCCAGAAGCATAAAATACAATAAAGATGCAAAAGTTTTTCCATCGTATAACAGGAATAACTGCAAACAGTGTGGAAGTAATGGTCATTTCCATATTCCGGTCCTCCTAGTCTTCACTCTGGGGCGTTGTTCCACCAGATCGAATAGTTAGGGACCAAGAAGTCAACGCCAGAAGAATAAAATACAATATAAGTACAAAAGTTTTTCCATCGTATAAAACGAATAATTGCAAACAGTGTGAAAGATATGGACATTTCTACGTTCCGGGCTACCTAGGCTTCACTCTATGGCGTTCTTCCACCACATCGAATAGCAACGGCCTCAGAAGTCAACGCCAGAAGCATAAACTACAATATAAGTATAAGAGTTTTTCCATCGTATAAAACGAATAATTGCAACCAGTGTGAATGTAATGGTCATTTCTACGTTCCGGGCAACCTAGGCTTCACTCTAGGGCGTTGCTCCACCAGATCGAATAATTAGGGCCTTAGAAATCAACGCCAGAAGCATAAAATACAATAAAGATGCAACAGTTTTTCCATCGTAAAACAGGAATAATTGCAACCAGTGTGAAGGTAACGGTCTTTTCTACGTTCCGGGCAACCTAGGCTTCACTCTAGGGCGGTGCACCACCAGATCAAATAGTTAGGGCCTAAGAAGTCAACGCCAGAAGCATAAAATACAACATAAATACAACAGATTTTCCATCGTATATAATGTATATTTGCGAACAGTGTGAAAGTAATGGTCATTTCTACGTACCGGACAACCTAGGCTCCACTCTCTGGCGTTGCTACACCAAATCGAATAGCTAGGGCCTTAGAAGTCAACGCCAGGAGCATAAAATACAATAAAGATACAAAAGTTTTTCCATCGTATAACAGGAATAACTGCAAACAGTGTGGAAGTAATGGTCATTTCCATATTCCGGTCCTCCTAGTCTTCACTCTGGGGCGTTGTTCCACCAGATCGAATAGTTAGGGACCAAGAAGTCAACGCCAGAAGAATAAAATACAATATAAGTACAAAAGTTTTTCCATCGTATAAAACGAATAATTGCAAACAGTGTGAAAGATATGGACATTTCTACGTTCCGGGCTACCTAGGCTTCACTCTATGGCGTTCTTCCACCACATCGAATAGCAACGGCCTCAGAAGTCAACGCCAGAAGCATAAACTACAATATAAATATAACAGTTTTTCCATCGTATAAAACGAATAATAGCAACCAGTGTGAAGGTTATGGTCATTTCTACGTTCCGGGCAACCTAGGCTTCACTCTAGGGCGTTGCTCCACCAGATCAAACAGTTGGGGCCTGTGAAGTCAACGCCCGAAGCATAAAACACAAAATAAATAGAACGGTTTTTCCATTGTATAAAACGAATAATTGCTACCAGTGTAAAAGTTATGGTCATTTCTACGTTCCGGGCAACCTAGGCTTCACCCTAGTGCGTTGTTCCACCATATCGAATAGTTAGGGCCTAAGAAGTGAACGCCGGAAGCATAAAATAAAATATAAATACAACAGTTTTTCCATCGTATAAAACGAATAATTGCAACCAGTATGAAACTTCTGGTCATTTCTACGTTCCGGGCAGCCTAGGCTTCACTGTATGGCGTTCTTCCACCACATCGAATAGATACGGCCTCAGAAGTGAACGCCTGAAGTATAAAATACAATAAAAATACAACAGTCTTTCCATCATATAACAGGAATAATTGCAACCCGTGTGAAAGTGCTGGTCATTTCTACGTTCCAGGCAACCTAGGCTTCACTCTAGGGCGTTGGTCCACAAGATCGAATAGTTAGGTCCTAAGAAGTCAACGCCAGAAGCATAAAATACAATATAAATATAACAGTTTTTCCATCGTCTAAAACGAATAATAGCAACCAGTGTGAAAGTTATGGTCATTTCTACGTTCCGGGCAACATAGGCTTCACTCTAGTGCGTTGCGCCACCAGATCAAACAGTTAGGGCCTTAGAAGTCAACGCACGAAGCATTAAATACAAAATAAATAGAACAGTTTTTGCATTGTATAAAACGAATATTTGCTACCAGTGTAAAAGTCATGGTCATTTCTACGTCCCGGGCAACCTAGGTTTCACTCCAGGCCGTTGCTCCACCTAATCGAATAGTTACGGCCTAAGAAGTCAACGCCAGAAGCATAAAATACAATATAAATGCAACAGATTTTCCATCGTATAAAACGAATAATTGCAACCAGTATGAAGCTTATGGTCATTTCTACTTTCCGAGCAACCTAGGCTTCACTCTAGGGCGTTGCTCCAAAAGGTTGAATAGTTAGGGCCTTAGAAGTCATCGCACGAACCATCAAATGCAAAAAAAATACAACAGTGTTTCCATCATATAACAGGAATAATTGCAACCAGTTTGAAAGTGATGGCCAATTCTACGTTCCGGGCAACCTAGGCTTCACTCTATTGCGTTGCTCCACCAGATCGAATAGTTAGTGGCTTAGAAGTCAACGCCAGAAGCATAAAATACAATATAAATACAACAGTTTTTCAATCGTATAAAACGAATAATTGCTACCAGTGTGAAAGTTGTCGTCATTTCTACTTTCCGCGCAACCTAGGTTTCACCCTAGGGCGTTGTTCCACCAGATGGAATAGTTAGGGCCTAAGAAGTCAACCCCAGAAGCATAAAATACGATATAAATACAACAGCTTTTCCATCGTATAAAACGAATAATTGCAACCAGCGTGAATGTAATGGTCATTTCTACGTTCCGGGCAACCTAGGCTTCACTCTAAGGCGTTGCTCCACCAGATCGAATAATTAGGGCCTTAGAAATCAACGCCAGAAGCATAAAATACAATAAAGATGCAACAGTTTTTCCATCGTAAAACAGGAATAATTGCAACCAGTGTGAAGGTAACGGTCTTTTCTACGTTCCGGGCAACCTAGGCTTCACACTAGGGCGGTGCACCACCAGATCAAATAGTTAGGGCCTAAGAAGTCAACGCCAGAAGCATAAAATACAACATAAATACAACAGATTTTCCATCGTATATAATGTATATTTGTGAACAGTGTGAAAGCAATGGTCATTTCTACGTACCGGACAACCTAGGCTCCACTCTCTGGCGTTGCTCCACCAAATCGAATAGCTAGGGCCTTAGAAGTCAACGCCAGAAGCATAAAATACAATAAAGATGCAAAAGTTTTTCCATCGTATAACAGGAATAACTGCAAACAGTGTGGAAGTAATGGTCATTTCCATATTCCGGTCCTCCTAGTCTTCACTCTGGGGCGTTGTTCCACCAGATCGAATAGTTAGGGTCCAAGAAGTCAACGCCAGAAGAATAAAATACAATATAAGTACAAAAGTTTTTCCATCGTATAAAACGAATAATTGCAAACAGTGTGAAAGATATGGACATTTCTCCTTTCCGGGCAACCTAGGCTTCACTCTATGGCGTTCTTCCACCACATCGAATAGCAACGGCCTCAGAAGTCAACGCCAGAAGCATAAAATACAATATAAATATAACAGTTTTTCCATCGTATAAAACGAATAATTGCAACCAGTATGAAACTGATGGTCATTTCTACTTTCCGAGCAACCTAGGCTTCACCCCAGGGCGTTGCTCCAACAGATTGAATAGTTAGGGCCTTAGAAGTCAACGCCCGAAGCGTAAAATGCAATATAAATACAACAGTTTTTCCATCGTATAAAACGAATAATTGCAACCAGTATGAAAGTTATGGTCATTTCTACGTTCCGGGCAACCTAGGCTCCACTCTAGGGCGTTGCTCCACCAGATCAAACAGTTAGGGCCTTAGAAGCCAACGCCCGAAGCACTAAATACAAGATAAATAGAACAGTTTTTCCATTGTATAAAACGAATAATTGCTACCAGTGTAAAAGTTATGGTCATTTCTACGTTCCGGGAAACCTAGGCTTCACCCTAGGCCGTTGTTCCACCAGATCGAATAATTAGGGCCTAGGAAGTGAACGCCAGAAGAATAAAATGCAATATAAATACAACAGTTTTTCCATCGTATAACAGGATTAATTGCAACCAGTGTGAGAGTTCTGGTCATTTCTACGTTCCGGGCAACCTAGGCTTCACTCTAGGGCGTGGCTCTACCAGATCGAATAGTTAGGGCCTTAGAAGTCAACGCCCGAAGCAAAAAGTACAAAATAAATAGAACAGTATTTCCATTGTATAAAACGAATAATTGCTACCAGTGTGAAAGTTATGTTCATTTCTACGTTCCTGACAACCTAGGCTTCACTGTAGGGTGTTGCTCCAGCAAGTCGAATAGGTAGGGCCATAGAAGTCAACACCCGAAGCATAAAATACAATAAATATACAAGAGTTTTTCCACCGTATAACAGGAATAATCGCAACCAGTGTGAAAGGTATGGTAATTTCTACGTTCCGGGCAACCTAGGTTTCACTCTAGGGCGTTGCTCCACCAGATCGCATAGCTAGGGACTTAGAGTTCAACGCCATAAGTATAAAATACAATATAAGTACAACAGTTTTTCCATCGTATAAAATGAATAATTGGAAACATTGTGAAAGTAATGGTCATTTCTACGTTCCAGGCAACCTAGGCGTCACTCTAGGGCGTTGCTCCATCACATCGAATAGCTACGGCCTTAGAAGTCAACGCCCGAAGCATAAAATACATTAAATATACAAGAGTTTTTCCATCGTATAACAGGAATAATTGCAACCAGTGTGAAAGTGACGGTCATTTCTACGTTCCGGGCAACCTAGGCTTCACTCTAGGGCGTTGTTCCAACAGATCGAATAGTTAGGGCCTTAGAAGTCAACGCCCGAAGCATAAAATAATATATAAATAGAACAGTTTTTCCATCGTGTAAAACGAATAATTGCTACCAGTGTGAAAGTTATGGTCATTTCTACGTTCAGGGCAACCTACCCTTCACCCTAGGGCGTTGCTCCACTAGATGGAATAGTTAGGGCCTAAGAAGTCAATACCAGAAGCATAAAATACAATAAAGATGCAACAGTTATTCCATTGTATAGCATGGATAGTTGCAACCAGTGTGAAAGTTATGGTCATTTCTACGTTCCGGGCAACCTAGGCTTCACCCTAGGGCGTTGTTCCACCAGATGGAAAAGTTAGGGCCTAAGAAGTCAACGCCAGAAACATAAAACACGATATAAATACAACAGCTTTCCATCGTATAAAACGAATTATTGCAACCAGTGTGAAGGTTATGGTCATTTCAACGTTCCGGGCATCCTAGACTCAACTCTGAGGCATTGCTCCACCAGATAGAATAGCTACGACCTTAGAAGTCAAAGCCAGAAGCAGAAAATACAATAAAAATGCAACAGTTTTTCCATCGTATAGCATGACAAATTGCAACCAGTATGAAAGTAATGATCATTTCGACGTTTCGGTTATCCTAGAATTAACTCTCATGCGTTCCACCACCAGATCGAAGAGTTAGGGCCGTAGAAGTCAGCGCCAGAAGCATAAATTACAAAATAAATGGAACAGTTTTTCCATCGTGTAAAACGAATAATTGCTACCAGTGTGAAAGTTATGGTCATTTCTACGTTCAGGGCAACCTACCCTTCACCCTAGGGCGTTGCTCCACTAGATGGAATAGTTAGGGCCTTAGAAGTCAATGCCAGAAGCAAAAAGTACAAAATAAATAGAACAGTATTTCCATTGTATAAAACGAATAATTGCTACCAGTGTGAAAGTTATGTTCATTTCTACGTTCCTGACAACCTAGGCTTCACTGTAGGGTGTTGCTCCAGCAAGTCGAATAGGTAGGGCCATAGAAGTCAACGCCCGAAGCATAAAATACAATAAATATACAAGAGTTTTTCCACCGTATAACAGGAATAATCGCAACCAGTGTGAAAGGTATGGTAATTTCTACGTTCCGGGCAACCTAGGTTTCACTCTAGGGCGTTGCTCCACCAGATCGCATAGCTAGGGACTTAGAGTTCAACGCCATAAGTATAAAATACAATATAAGTACAACAGTTTTTCCATCGTATAAAATGAATAATTGGAAACATTGTGAAAGTAATGGTCATTTCTACGTTCCAGGCAACCTAGGCGTCACTCTAGGGCGTTGCTCCACCACATCGAATAGCTACGGCCTTAGAAGTCACGCCCGAAGCATAAAATACATTAAATATACAAGAGCTTTTCCATCGTATAACAGGAATAATTGCAACCAGTGTGAAAGTGACGGTCATTTCTACGTTCCGGGCAACCTAGGCTTCACTCTAGGGCGTTGTTCCAACAGATCGAATAGTTAGGGCCTTAGAAGTCAACGCCCGAAGCATAAAATAATATATAAATAGAACAGTTTTTCCATCGTGTAAAACGAATAATTGCTACCAGTGTGAAAGTTATGGTCATTTCTACGTTCAGGGCAACCTACCCTTCACCCTAGGGCGTTGCTCCACTAGATGGAATAGTTAGAGCCTAAGAAGTCAATACCAGAAGCATAAAATACAATAAAGATGCAACAGTTATTCCATTGTATAGCATGGATAGTTGCAACCAGTGTGAAAGTTATGGTCATTTCTACGTTCCGGGCAACCTAGGCTTCACCCTAGGGCGTTGTTCCACCAGATGGAAAAGTTAGGGCCTAAGAAGTCAACGCCAGAAACATAAAACACGATATAAATACAACAGCTTTCCATCGTATAAAACGAATTATTGCAACCAGTGTGAAAGTTATGGTCATTTCAACGTTCCGGGCATCCTAGACTCAACTCTGAGGCATTGCTCCACCAGATGGAATAGCTACGACCTTAGAAGTCGAAGCCAGAAGCAGAAAATACAATAAAAATGCAACAGTTTTTCCATCGTATAGCATGACAAATTGCAACCAGTATGAAAGTAATGATCATTTCGACGTTTCGGTTATCCTAGAATTAACTCTGATGCGTTCCACCACCAGATCGAAGAGTTAGGGCCGTAGAAGTCAGCGCCAGAAGCATAAACTACAAAATAAATGGAACAGTTTTTCCATCGTGTAAAACGAATAATTGCTACCAGTGTGAAAGTTATGGTCATTTCTACGTTCAGGGCAACCTACCCTTCACCCTAGGGCGTTGCTCCACTAGATGGAATAGTTAGGGCCTTAGAAGTCAATGCCAGAAGCATTAAATAAAAATAAATATAACAGTTTTTCCATCGTATAAAACGAATAATAGCAACCAGTGTGAAAGTTATGGTCACTTCTACGTTCCGGGCAACCTAGGCTTCACTCTAGGGCGTTGCTCCACCAGATCAAACAGTTAGGGTCTTCGAAGCCAACGCCCGAAGCATTAAATAAAAATAAATAGAACAGTTTTTCTATCGTATAAAACGAATAATTGCAACCAGTATGAAAGTTAACGTCATTTCTACTTCCCGGGCAACCTAGGCTTCACCCTATTGCGTTGCTCCAACAGATTGAATAGTTAGGGCCTTAGAAGTCAACGCCCGAAGCATAAAAGGCAATAAAAATACAACAGTTTTTCCATCGTATAACAGGATTAATTACAACCATTTTGAAAGTGATGGCCAATTCTACGTTCCGGGCAACCTAGGCTTCACTCTAGGGCGTTGCTCCACCAGATCAAACAGTTAGGGTCTTCGAAGCCAACGCCGGAAGCATTAAATAAAAATAAATAGAACAGTTTTTCCATCGTATAAAACGAATAATTGCAACCAGTATGAAAGTTATGGTCATTTCTACGTTCCGGGCAACCCAGGCTTCACTCTATGGCGTTCTTCCACCAAATCGAAGAGATAGGGCCTTAGAAGTCAACACCAGAAGCATAAAATACAATAAAGATGCAACAGTTGTTCCATCGTATAACAGGAATAACAAAAAACAGTGTGAAAGTACAGGTCATTACTACGTTCCGGGTAATCCAGGTTACACTCTAGGGCGTTGCTCCACCAGATCGAATAGCTAGGGCCTTAGAATTCAATGCCAGAAGCATAAAAGGCAATATATATATAACAGCTTTTCCATGTATAAAACGAATAATTGCTACCAGTGTGAAATAGTTGGGCATTTCTACGTTCCGGGCAACCTAGGCTTCACCCTAGGGCGTTGTTCCACCAGATGGAATAGTTAGGGCCTAAGAAGTCAACGCCAGAAGCATAAAATACAATAAAGATGCAACAGCTTTTCCATCGTATAACAGGAATAATTGCAACCAGTGTGAATGTAATGGTATGCTCTACGTACCGGGCAACCTAGGCTTCACTCTAGGGCGGTGCTCCACCAGGTTAAATAGTTAGGGCCTAAGAAGTCAACGCCAGAAGCATAAAATACAATATAAATACAACAGCCTTTCCATCGTATATAATGTATATTTGCAAACAGTGTGAAAGTAATGGTCATTTCTACGTTCCTGGCAACCTAGGTTTCACTCTAGGGCGTTGTTCCACCAGATCGAATTGTTAGGGCCTAAGAAGTCAACGCCAGAAGAATAAAATGCAATATAAGTACAACAGCTTACCATCGTATAAAATGAATAATTGCAAACATTGTGAAAGTAATGGTCATTTCTACGTGCCGGGCAACCTAGGCTTCACTCTAGGGCGTTGTTCCACCAGATCGAATAGCTAGGGCCTAAGAAGTCAACGCCAGAAGCATAAAATACAATATAAATATAACAGATTTTCCATCGTATAAAACGATCAATAGCAACCAGTGTGAAAGTTATGGTCATTTCTACGTTCGGGGCAACCTGGGCTTCACTCTAGGGCGTTGCTCCACCAGATCGAATAGTTAGGTCCTAAGAAGTCAACGCCAGAAGCATAAAATACAATATAAATATAACTGAATTTCCATCGTTTATATCGAATAATAGGAACCAGTGCGAAAGTTATGGTCATTTCTACGTTCCGGGCAACCTAAGCTTCACTCTAGGGCGTTGCTGCACCACATCAAACAGTTAGGGCCTTAGAAGTCAACATCCGAAGCATAAAATACAAAATAAATATAACAGTTTTTCCATCGTATAAAACGAATAATAGCAACCAGTGTGAAAGTTATGGTCACTTCTACGTTCCGGGCAACCTAGGCTTCACTCTAGGGCGTTGCTCCACCAGATCAAACAGTTAGGGTCTTAGAAGCCAACGCCCGAAGCATTAAATAAAAATAAATAGAACAGTTTTTCCATCGTATAAAACGAATAATTGCAACCAGTATGAAAGTTAACGTCATTTCTACTTCCCTGGCAACCTAGGCTTCACCCTATTGCGTTGCTCCAACAGATTGAATAGTTAGGGCCTTAGAAGTCGACGCCCGAAGCATAAAAGGCAATAAAAATACAACAATTTTTCCATCGTATAACAGGATTAATTGCAACCAGTTTGAAAGTGATGGCCAATTCCACGTTCCTGGCAACCTAGGCTTCACTCTAGGGCGTTGCTCCACCAGATCGAATAGTTAGGGCCTTAGATGTCAACGCCCGAAGCATAAAATACGATATAAATACAACAGCTTTTCCATCATATTAAATGCATAATTGCAAACAGTGTGAAAGAAGTGGTCATTTCTACGTTCCGAGCAACCTAGGCTTCATTCTAGGGCGGTGCTCCACCATATCGAATAGCTACGGCCTTAGAAGCCTACGCCTGGAGCATAAAATACAGTAAAGATGCAAAAGTTTTTCCATCGTATAACAGGAATAACTGCAAACAGTGTGGAAGTAATGGTCATTTCCATATTCCGGTCCTCCTAGTCTTCACTCTGGGGCGTTGTTCCACCAGATCGAATAGCTAGGGACCAAGAAGTCAACGCCAGAAGAATAAAATACAATATAAGTACAAAAGTTTTTCCATCGTATAAAACGAATAATTGCAAACAGTGTGAAAGATATGGACATTTCTACGTTCCGGGCTACCTAGGCTTCACTCTATGGCGTTCTTCCACCACATCGAATAGCAACGGCCTCAGAAGTCAACGCCAGAAGCATAAACTACAATATAAATATAACAGTTTTTCCATCGTATAAAACGAATAATAGCAACCAGTGTGAAAGTTATGGTCATTTCTACGTTCCGGGCAACCTAGGCTTCACTCTAGGGCGTTGCTCCACCAGATCAAACAGTTAGGGCCTGTGAAGTCAACGCCCGAAGCATAAAACACAAAATAAATAGAACGGTTTTTCCATTGTATAAAACGAATAATTGCTACCAGTGTAAAAGTTATGGTCATTTCTACGTTCCGGGCAACCTAGGCTTCACCCTAGGGCGTTGTTCCACCATATCGAATAGTTAGGGCCTAAGAAGTGAACGCCGGAAGCATAAAATACAATATAAATACAACAGTTTTTCCATCGTATAAAACGAATAATTGCAACCAGTATGAAACTTCTGGTCATTTCTACGTTCCGGGCAGCCTAGGCTTCACTGTATGGCGTTCTTCCACCACATCGAATAGATACGGCATCAGAAGTGAACGCCTGAAGTATAAAATACAATAAAAATACAACAGTCTTTCCATCATATAACAGGAATAATTGCAACCCGTGTGAAAGTGCTGGTCATTTCTACGTTCCAGGCAACCTAGGCTTCACTCTAGGGCGTTGGTCCACAAGATCGAATAGTTAGGTCCTAAGAAGTCAACGCCAGAAGCATAAAATACAATATAAATATAACAGTTTTTCCGTCGTCTAAAACGAATAATAGCAACCAGTGTGAAAGTTATGGTCATTTCTACGTTCCGGGCAACATAGGCTTCACTCTAGTGCGTTGCGCCACCAGATCAAATAGTTAGGGCCTTAGAAGTCAACGCCCGAAGCATTAAATACAAAATAAATAGAACAGTTTTTGCATTGTATAAAACGAATATTTGCTACCAGTGTAAAAGTCATGGTCATTTCTACGTCCCGGGCAACCTAGGTTTCACTCCAGGGCGTTGCTCCACCTCATCGAATAGTTACGGCCTAAGAAGTCAACGCCAGAAGCATAAAATACAATATAAATACAACAGATTTTACATCGTATAAAACGAATAATTGCAACCAGTATGAAGCTTATGGTCATTTCTACTTTCCGAGCAACCTAGGCTTCACCCTAGGGCGTTGCTCCAAAAGGTTGAATAGTTAGGGCCTTAGAAGTCAACGCCCGAACCATCAAATGCAAAAAAAATACAACAGTGTTTCCATCATATAACAGGAATATTTGCAACCAGTTTGAAAGTGATGGCCAATTCTACGTTCCGGGCAACCTAGGCTTCACTCTATTGCGTTGCTCCACCAGATCGAATAGTTAGTGGCTTAGAAGTCAACGCCAGAAGCATAAAATACAATATAAATACAACAGTTTTTCCATCGCATAAAACGAATAATTGCAAGCAGTATGAAACTTATGGAGATTTCTACTTTCCGGGCAACCTAGGCTTCACCCTAGGGCGTTGCTCCAACAGAATGAATAGTTAGGGCATTAGAAGTCGACGCCCGAACCATAAAATGCAAAAAAAAATACAACAGTGTTTCCATCATATATCAGGAATAATTGCAACCAGTTTGAAAGTGATGGCCAATTCTACGTTCCGGGCAACCTAGGCTTCACTCCAGGGCGTTGCTCCGCCAGACCGAATAGTTACGGCCTAAGAAGTCAACGCCAGAAGCATAAAGGACGATATAAATACAACAGCTTTTCCAACGTATAAAACGAATAATTGGAACCAGTATGAAACTTATGGTCATTTCTACTTTCCGAGCAACCTAGGCTTCACCCTAGGACGTTGCTCCAACAGATTGAATAGGTAGGGCCTTAGAAGTCAACGCCCGAACCATAAAATGCAAAAAAAATACAACAGTGTTTCCATCATATAACAGGAATAATTGCAACCAGTTTGAAAGTGATGGCCAATTCTACGTTCCGGGCAACCTAGGTTTCACTCCAGGGCGTTGCTCCACCAGACCGAATAGTTACGGCCTAAGAAGTCAACGCCAGAAGCATAAAATACGATATAAATACAACAGCATTTCCATCGTATAAAACGAGTAATTGCAACCAGTGTGAAAGTAATGGTCATTTCTACGTTCCAGGCAACCTAGGCTTCACCCTAGGGCGTTGTTCCACCAGATGGAATAGTTATGGACTAAGAAGTCAACGCCAGAAGCATAAAACACTATATAAATACAACAGTTTTTCCATCATATAAAACGAATAATTGCAACCAGGATGAAAGTTATGGTCATTTCTACTTTCCGGGCAACCTAGGCTGCACTCTAGGGCGTTGCTCCACCAGATCGAATAGTTAGGGCCTTAGAAGTCAACGCCAGAAGCATAAAATACAAAATAAATAAAACAGTTTTTCCATCGTATAAAACGAATAATTGCTACCAGTGTGAAAGTTGTGGTCATTTCTACTTTCCGCGCAACCTAGGTTTCACCCTAGGGCGTTGTTCCACCAGATGGAATAGTTAGGGCCTAAGAAGTCAACCCCAGAAGCATAAAATACGATATAAATACAACAGCTTTTCCATCGTATAAAACGAATAATTGCAACCAGCGTGGAGGTTATGGTCACTTCTACGTTCCGGGCAACCTAGGCTTCACTCTAGGGCGCTGCTCGACCAGATGGAATAGTTAGGGCCTAAGAAGTCAACGCCAGAAGCATAAAATACGATATAAATACAACAGCTTTTCCAACGTATAAGACGAATAATTGCAACCAGTGTGAATGTAATGGTCATTTCTACGTTCCGGGCAACCTAGGCTTCACTCTAAGGCGTTGCTCCACAAGATCGAATAATTAGGGCCTTAGAAATCAACGCCAGAAGCATAAAATACAATAAAGATGCAACAGTTTTTCCATCGTAAAACAGGAATAATTGCAACCAGTGTGAAGGTAACGGTCTTTTCTACGTTCCGGGCAACCTAGGCTTCACTCTAGGGCGGTGCACCACCAGATCAAATAGTTAGGGCCTAAGAAGTCAACGCCAGAAGCATAAAATACAACATAAATACAACAGATTTTCCATCGTATATAATGTATATTTGTGAACAGTGTGAAAGTAATGGTCATTTCTACGTACCGGACAACCTAGGCTCCACTCTCTGGCGTTGCTCCACCAAATCGAATAGCTAGGGCCTTAGAAGTCAACGCCAGAAGCATAAAATACAATAAAGATGCAAAAGTTTTTCCATCGTATAACAGGAATAACTGCAAACAGTGTGGAAGTAATGGTCATTTCCATATTCCGGTCCTCCTAGTCTTCACTCTGGGGCGTTGTTCCACCAGATCGAATAGTTAGGGACCAAGAAGTCAACGCCAGAAGAATAAAATACAATATAAGTACAAAAGTTTTTCCATCGTATAAAACGAATAATTGCAAACAGTGTGAAAGATATGGACATTTCTCCTTTCCGGGCAACCTAGGCTTCACTCTATGGCGTTCTTCCACCACATCGAATAGCAACGGCCTCAGAAGTCAACGCCAGAAGCATAAAATACAATATAAATGTAACAGTTTTTCCATCGTATAAAACGAATAATTGCAACCAGTATGAAACTGATGGTCATTTCTACTTTCCGAGCAACCTAGGCTTCACCCCAGGGCGTTGCTCCAACAGATTGAATAGTTAGGGCCTTAGAAGTCAACGCCCGAAGCATAAAATGCAAAAAAAATACAACAGTGTTTCCATCATATAACAGGAATAATTGCAACCAGTTTGAAAGTGATGGCCAATTCTACGTTCCGGGCAACCTAGGTTTCACTCAAGGGCGTTGCTCCACCAGACCGAATAGTTACGGCCTAAGAAGTCAACGCCAGAAGCATAAATTACGATATAAATACAACAGCATTTCCATCGTATAAAACGAGTAATTGCAACCAGTGTGAAAGTAATGGTCATTCCTACGTTCCGAGCACCCTAGGCGTCACTCTAGGGCGTTGCTCCACCACATCTAATAGCTACGGCCTTAGAAGTCAACGCCAGAGGCATAAAATACAATATAAATACAACAGCGTTTCCATCGTATAAAACGAATAATTGCAACCAGTATGAAACTTATGGTCATTTCTACTTTCCGAGCAACATAGGCTTCACCCTAGGGCGTTGCTCCAACAGATTGAATAGTTAGGGCCTTGGAAGTCAACGCACGAAGCATAAAATGCAATAAAAATACAACAGTGTTTCCATAATATAACAGGAATAATTACATCCAGTTTGAAAGTGGTGGCCAATTATACGTCCCGGGCAACCTAGGCTTCACTCTAGGGCGTTGATCCACCAGATCGAATAGTTAGTGCCTCAGAAGTCAACGCCAGAAGCATAAAATACAATACAAATACAACAGCTTTTCATCGTATAAAACGAATAATTGCAACCAGTATGAAACTTATGGTCATTTCTACTTTCCGAGCAACCTAGGCTGCACCCTAGGGCGGTGCTCCAACAGATTGAATAGTTAGGGCCTTAGAAGTCTACGCCCGAACCGTAAAATGCAAAAAAAATACAACAGTGTTTCCATCATATAACAGGAATAATTGCAACCAGTTTGAAAGTGATGGCCAATTCTACGTTCCGGGCAACCTAGGTTTCACTCCAGGGCGTTGCACCACCAGACCGAATAGTTACGGCCTAAGAACTCAACGCCAGAAGCATAAAATACGATATAAATACAACAGCTTTTCCATCGCATAAAACGAATAATTGCAACCAGTGTGAAAGTAATGGTCATTTCTACGTTCCGAGCACCCTAGGCGTCACTCTAGGGCGTTGCTCCACCACATCTAATAGCTACGGCCTTAGAAGTCAACGCCAGAGGCTTAAAGTACAATATAAATACAACAGCGTTTCCATTGTATGAAACGAATAATTGCAACCAGTGTGAAAGTTATGGTCATTTCTATATTCCGAGCAACCTGGGATTCACTCTATGGCGTTGCTCCACCAGATCGAATAGTTAGGTCCTTAGAAGTAAACGCCAGGAGCATAAAATACGATATAAATACAACAGCGTTTCCATCGTATAAAACGAATAATTGCAACCAGTGTGGAAGTTATGGTCATTTCTACATTCCGAGCAACCTAGGATTGACTCTAGGGCGCTCCTCCACCAGATCGAATAGTTAGGTCCTTAGAAGTAAACGCCAGAAGCATAAAATACGATATAAATACAACAGCGTTTCCATCGTATAAAACGAATAACTGCAACCAGTATGAAACTTATGGTCATTTCTACTTTCCGAGCAACCTAGGCTTCACCCTTGGGCGTTGCTTCAGCAGATTGAATAGTTAGGGCCTTAGAAGTCAACGCCCGAACCATAAAATGCAAAAAAAATACAACAGTGTTTCCATCATATAACAGGAATAATTGCAACCAGTTTGAAAGTGATGGCCAATTCTACGTTCCGGGCAACCTAGGTTTCACACCAGGACGTTGCTCCACCAGAAGGAATAGTTACGGCCTAAGAAGTCAACGCCAGAAGCATAAAATACGATATAAATACAACAGCTTTTCCATCGAATAAAACGAATAATTGCAACCAGTGTGAAAGTAATGGTCATTTCTACGTTCCGAGCACCCTAGGCGTCACTCTAGGGCGTTGCTCCACCAGATCGAATAGTTTGGTCCTTAGAAGTAAACGCCAGAAGCATAAAACACGATATAAATACAACAGCGTTTCCATCGTATAAAACGAATAATTGCAACCAGTGTGAATGTTATGGTCATTTCTACATTCCGAGCAACCTAGGATTCACTCTAGGGCGTTGTTCCACCATATCGAATAGTTAGGGCCTAAGAAGTGAACGCCAGAAGCATAAAATGCAATAAAAATACAACAGTTTTTCCATCGTATAACAGGATTAATTGCAACCAGTTTGAAAGTGATTGTCATTTCTCCTTTCCGGGCAACCTAGGCTTCACTCTAGGGCGTTGCTCCACCAGATCGAATAGCTAGGGCCTTAGAAGTCAACGCCAGAAGCATAAAACACAATATAAATACAACAGTTTTTCCATCGTATAAAACGAATAATTGCAACCAGTATGAAACTGATGGTCATTTCTACTTTCCGAGCAACCTAGGCTTCACCTTAGGGCGTTGCTCCAACAGATTGAATAGTTAGGGCCTTAGAAGTCAACGCCCGAAGCATAAAATGCAATATAAATACAACAGCGTTTCCATCGTATAAAACGAATAATTGCAACCAGTGTGGAAGTTATGGTCATTTCTACATTCCGAGCAACCTAGGATTGACTCTAGGGCGCTCCTCCACCAGATCGAATAGTTAGGTCCTTAGAAGTAAACGCCAGAAGCATAAAATACGATATAAATACAACAGCGTTTCCATCGTATAAAACGAATAACTGCAACCAGTATGAAACTTATGGTCATTTCTACTTTCCGAGCAACCTAGGCTTCACCCTTGGGCGTTGCTTCAGCAGATTGAATAGTTAGGGCCTTAGAAGTCAACGCCCGAACCATAAAATGCAAAAAAAATACAACAGTGTTTCCATCATATAACAGGAATAATTGCAACCAGTTTGAAAGTGATGGCCAATTCTACGTTCCGGGCAACCTAGATTTCACACCAGGACGTTGCTCCACCAGAAGGAATAGTTACGGCCTAAGAAGTCAACGCCAGAAGCATAAAATACGATATAAATACAACAGCTTTTCCATCGAATAAAACGAATAATTGCAACCAGTGTGAAAGTAATGGTCATTTCTACGTTCCGAGCACCCTAGGCGTCACTCTAGGGCGTTGCTCCACCAGATCGAATAGTTTGGTCCTTAGAAGTAAACGCCAGAAGCATAAAACACGATATAAATACAACAGCGTTTCCATCGTATAAAACGAATAATTGCAACCAGTGTGAATGTTATGGTCATTTCTACATTCCGAGCAACCTAGGATTCACTCTAGGGCGTTGTTCCACCAGATCGAATAGTTAGGGCCTAAGAAGTGAACGCCAGAAGCATAAAATGCAATAAAAATACAACAGTTTTTCCATGGTATAACAGGATTAATTGCAACCAGTTTGAAAGTGATTGTCATTTCTCCTTTCCGGGCAACCTAGGCTTCACTCTAGGGCGTTGCTCCACCAGATCGAATAGCTAGGGCCTTAGAAGTCAACGCCAGAAGCATAAAACACAATATAAATACAACAGTTTTTCCATCGTATAAAACGAATAATTGCAACCAGTATGAAACTGATGGTCATTTCTACTTTCCGAGCAACCTAGGCTTCACCCTAGGGCGTTGCTCCAACAGATTGAATAGTTAGGGCCTTAGAAGTCAACGCCCGAAGCATAAAATGCAATAAAAATACAACAGTGTTTCCATCATATAAAACGAATAATTGCAACCAGTATGAAACTTATGGTCATTTCTACTTTCCGAGCAAGCTAGGCTTCACCCTAGGGCGTTGCTCCAACAGATTCAATAGTTAGGAACTTAGAAGTGAACGCCCGAACAATAAAATGCAAAAAAAATTCAACAGTGTTTCCATCATATAACAGGAATAATTGCAACCAGTTTGAAAGTGATGGCCAATTCTACGTTCCGGGCAACCTAGGCTTCTCTCTAGGGCGTTGCTCCACCAGATCGAATAGATAGTGCCTTAGAAGCCAACGCCAGAAGCATAAAATACAATATAAATACAACAGTTTTTCCATCGTATAAAACGAATAATTGGAACCAGTATGAAACTTATGGTCATTTCTACTTTCCGAGCAACCTAGGCTTCACCCTAGGACGTTGCTCCAACAGATTGAATAGGTAGGGCCTTAGAAGTCAACGCCCGAACCATAAAATGCAAAAAAAAATACAACAGTGTTTCCATCATATAACAGGAATAATTGCAACCAGTTTGAAAGTGATGGCCAATTCTACGTTCCGGGCAACCTAGGTTTCACTCCAGGGCGTTGCTCCACCAGACCGAATAGTTAGGGCCAAAGAAGTCAACGCCAGAAGCATAAAATACGATATAAATACAACAGCATTTCCATCGTATAAAACGAGTAATTGCAACCAGTGTGAAAGTAATGGTCATTTCTACGTTCCGAGCACCCTAGGCGTCACTCTAGGGCGTTGCTCCACCACATCTAATAGCTACGGCCTTAGAAGTCAACGTCAGAGGCATAAAATACAATATAAATACAACAGCTTTTCCATCGTATAAAACGAATAATTGCAACCAGTATGAAACTTATGGTCATTTCTACTTTCCGAGCAACATAGGCTTCACCCTAGGACGTTGCTCCAACAGATTGAATAGTTAGGGCCTTAGAAGTCTACGTCCGAACCATAAAATGCAAAAAAAATACAACAGTGTTTCCATCATATAACAGGAATAATTGCAACCCGTGTGAAAGTGATGGTCATTTCTACGTTCCAGGCAACCTAGGCTTCACCCTAGGGCGTTGTTCCACAAGATGGAATAGTTAGGGACTAAGAAGTCAACGCCAGAAGCATAAAACACTATATAAATACAACAGTTTTTCCATCATATAAAACGAATAATTGCAACCAGGATGAAAGTTATGGTCATTTCTACTTTCCGGGCAACCTAGGCTTCACTCTAGGGCGTTGCTCCACCAGATCGAATAGTTAGGGCCTTAGAAGTCAACGCCAGAAGCATAAAATACAAAATAAATAAAACAGTTTTTCCATCGTATAAAACGAATAATTGCTACCAGTGTGAAAGTTGTGGTCATTTCTACGTTCCGCGCAACCTAGGTTTCACCCTAGGGCGTTGTTCCACCAGATGGAATAGTTAGGGCCTAAGAAGTCAACGCCAGAAGCATAAAATACGATATAAATACAACAGCTTTTCCACCGTATAAAACGAATAATTGCAACCAGCGTGGAAGTTATGGTCACTTCTACGTTCCGGGCAACCTAGGCTTCACTCTAGGGCGCTGCTCGACCAGATAGAATAGCTAGGGCCTTAGATGTCAACGCCCGTAGCATAAAATACAAAATAAATAGAACAGTTTTTCCATCGTATAAAACGAATAATTGCTACCAGTGTGAAAGTTATGGTCATTGCTACTTTCCGCGCAACCTAGGTTTCACCCAAGGGCGTTGTTCCACCAGATGGAATAGTTAGGGCCTAAGAAGTCAACGCCAGAAGCATAAAATACGATATAAATACAACAGCTTTTCCATCGTATAAGACGAATAATTGCAACCAGTGTGAATGTAATGGTCATTTCTACGTTCCGGGCAACCTAGGCTTCACTCTAGGGCGTTGCTCCACCAGATCGAATAATTAGGGCCTTAGAAATCAACGCCAGAAGCATAAAATACAATAAAGATGCAACAGTTTTTCCATCGCAAAACAGGAATAATTGCAACCAGTGTGAAGGTAACGGTCTTTTCTACGTTCCGGGCAACCTAGGCTTCACTCTAGGGCGGTGCACCACCAGATCAAATAGTTAGCGCCTAAGAAGTCAACGCCAGAAGCATAAAATACAACATAAATACAACAGATTTTCCATCGTATATAATGTATATTTGCGAACAGTGTGAAAGTAATGGTCATTTCTACGTACCGGACAACCTAGGCTCCACTCTCTGGCGTTGCTCCACCAAATCGAATAGCGAGGGCCTTAGAAGTCAACGCCAGAAGCATAAAATACAATAAAGATGCAAAAGTTTTTCCATCGTATAACTGGAATAACTGCAAACAGTGTGGAACTAATTGCCATTTCCATATACCGGTCCTCCTAGTCTTCACTCTGGGGCGTTGTTCCACCAGATCGAATAGTTAGGGACCAAGAAGTCAACGCCAGAAGAATAAAATACAATATAAGTACAAAAGTTTTTCCATCGTATAAAACGAATAATTGCAAACAGTGTGAAAGATATGGACATTTCTACGTTCCGGGCTACCTAGGCTTCACTCTATGGCGTTCTTCCACCACATCGAATAGCAACGGCCTCAGAAGTCAAAGCCAGAAGCATAAAATACAATATAAATATAACAGTTTTTCCATCGTATAAAACGAATAATTGCAACCAGTATGAAACTGATGGTCATTTCTACTTTCCGAGCAACCTAGGCTTCACCCTAGGGCGTTGCTCCAACAGATTGAATAGTTAGGGCCTTAGAAGTCAACGCCCGACGCATAAAATGCAAAAAAAATACAACAGTGTTTCCATCATATAACAGGAATAATTGCAACCAGTTTGAAAGTGATGGCCAATTCCACGTTCCGGGCAACCTAGGTTTCACTCAAGGGCGTTGCTCCACCAGACCGAATAGTTACGGCCTAAGAAGTCAACGCCAGAAGCATAAAATACGATATAAATACAACAGCATTTCCATCGTATAAAACGAGTAATTGCAACCAGTGTGAAAGTAATGGTCATTTCGACGTTCCGAGCACCCTAGGCGTCACTCTAGGGCGTTGCTCCACCACATCTAATAGCTACGGCCTTAGAAGTCAACGCCAGAGGCATAAAATACAATATAAATACAACAGCGTTTCTATCGTATAAAACGAATAATTGCAACCAGTATGAAACTTATGGTCATTTCTACTTTCCGAGCAACATAGGCTTCACCCTAGGGCGTTGCTCCAACAGATTGAATAGTTAGGGCCTTGGAAGTCAACGCACGAAGCATAAAATGCAATAAAAATACAACAGTGTTTCCATAATATAACAGGAATAATTACATCCAGTTTGAAAGTGGTGGCCAATTATACGTCCCGGGCAACCTAGGCTTCACTCTAGGGCGTTGATCGACCAGATCGAATAGTTAGTGCCTCAGAAGTCAACGCCAGAAGCATAAAATACAATACAAATACAACAGCTTTTCATCGTATAAAACGAATAATTGCAACCAGTATGAAACTTATGGTCATTTCTACTTTCCGAGCAACCTAGGCTGCACCCTAGGGCGGTGCTCCAACAGATTGAATAGTTAGGGCCTTAGAAGTCTACGCCCGAACCATAAAATGCAAAAAAAATACAACAGTGTTTCCATCATATAACAGGAATAATTGCAACCAGTTTGAAAGTGATGGCCAATTCCACGTTCCGGGCAACCTAGGTTTCACTCAAGGGCGTTGCACCACCAGACCGAATAGTTACGGCCTAAGAACTCAACGCCAGAAGCATAAAATACGATATAAATACAACAGCTTTTCCATCGCATAAAACGAATAATTGCAACCAGTGTGAAAGTAATGGTCATTTCTACGTTCCGAGCACCCTAGGCGTCACTCTAGGGCGTTGCTCCACCACATCTAATAGCTACGGCCTTAGAAGTCAACGCCAGAGGCTTAAAGTACAATATAAATACAACAGCGTTTCCATTGTATGAAACGAATAATTGCAACCAGTGTGAAAGTTATGGTCATTTCTATATTCCGAGCAACCTGGGATTCACTCTATGGCGTTGCTCCACCAGATCGAATAGTTAGGTCCTTAGAAGTAAACGCCAGGAGCATAAAATACGATATAAATACAACAGCGTTTCCATCGTATAAAACGAATAATTGCAACCAGTGTGGAAGTTATGGTCATTTCTACATTCCGAGCAACCTAGGATTGACTCTAGGGCGCTCCTCCACCAGATCGAATAGTTAGGTCCTTAGAAGTAAACGCCAGAAGCATAAAATACGATATAAATACAACAGCGTTTCCATCGTATAAAACGAATAACTGCAACCAGTATGAAACTTATGGTCATTTCTACTTTCCGAGCAACCTAGGCTTCACCCTTGGGCGTTGCTTCAGCAGATTGAATAGTTAGGGCCTTAGAAGTCAACGCCCGAACCATAAAATGCAAAAAAAATACAACAGTGTTTCCATCATATAACAGGAATAATTGCAACCAGTTTGAAAGTGATGGCCAATTCTACGTTCCGGGCAACCTAGGTTTCACACCAGGACGTTGCTCCACCAGAAGGAATAGTTACGGCCTAAGAAGTCAACGCCAGAAGCATAAAATACGATATAAATACAACAGCTTTTCCATCGAATAAAACGAATAATTGCAACCAGTGTGAAAGTAATGGTCATTTCTACGTTCCGAGCACCCTAGGCGTCACTCTAGGGCGTTGCTCCACCAGATCGAATAGTTTGGTCCTTAGAAGTAAACGCCAGAAGCATAAAACACGATATAAATACAACAGCGTTTCCATCGTATAAAACGAATAATTGCAACCAGTGTGAATGTTATGGTCATTTCTACATTCCGAGCAACCTAGGATTCACTCTAGGGCGTTGTTCCACCAGATCGAATAGTTAGGGCCTAAGAAGTGAACGCCAGAAGCATAAAATGCAATAAAAATACAACAGTTTTTCCATCGTATAACAGGATTAATTGCAACCAGTTTGAAAGTGATTGTCATTTCTCCTTTCCGGGCAACCTAGGCTTCACTCTAGGGCGTTGCTCCACCAGATCGAATAGCTAGGGCCTTAGAAGTCAACGCCAGAAGCATAAAACACAATATAAATACAACAGTTTTTCCATCGTATAAAACGAATAATTGCAACCAGTATGAAACTGATGGTCATTTCTACTTTCCGAGCAACCTAGGCTTCACCCTAGGGCGTTGCTCCAACAGATTGAATAGTTAGGGCCTTAGAAGTCAACGCCCGAAGCATAAAATGCAATATAAATACAACAGCGTTTCCATCGTATAAAACGAATAATTGCAACCAGTGTGGAAGTTATGGTCATTTCTAAATTCCGAGCAACCTAGGATTGACTCTAGGGCGCTCCTCCACCAGATCGAATAGTTAGGTCCTTAGAAGTAAACGCCAGAAGCATAAAATACGATATAAATACAACAGCGTTTCCATCGTATAAAACGAATAACTGCAACCAGTATGAAACTTATGGTCATTTCTACTTTCCGAGCAACATAGGCTTCACCCTAGGACGTTGCTCCAACAGATTGAATAGTTAGGGCCTTAGAAGTCTACGTCCGAACCATAAAATGCAAAAAAAATACAACAGTGTTTCCATCATATAACAGGAATAATTGCAACCCGTGTGAAAGTGATGGTCATTTCTACGTTCCAGGCAACCTAGGCTTCACCCTAGGGCGTTGTTCCACAAGATGGAATAGTTAGGGACTAAGAAGTCAACGCCAGAAGCATAAAACACTATATAAATACAACAGTTTTTCCATCATATAAAACGAATAATTGCAACCAGGATGAAAGTTATGGTCATTTCTACTTTCCGGGCAACCTAGGCTTCACTCTAGGGCGTTGCTCCACCAGATCGAATAGTTAGGGCCTTAGAAGTCAACGCCAGAAGCATAAAATACAAAATAAATAAAACAGTTTTTCCATCGTATAAAACGAATAATTGCTACCAGTGTGAAAGTTGTGGTCATTTCTACGTTCCGCGCAACCTAGGTTTCACCCTAGGGCGTTGTTCCACCAGATGGAATAGTTAGGGCCTAAGAAGTCAACGCCAGAAGCATAAAATACGATATAAATACAACAGCTTTTCCACCGTATAAAACGAATAATTGCAACCAGCGTGGAAGTTATGGTCACTTCTACGTTCCGGGCAACCTAGGCTTCACTCTAGGGCGCTGCTCGACCAGATAGAATAGCTAGGGCCTTAGATGTCAACGCCCGTAGCATAAAATACAAAATAAATAGAACAGTTTTTCCATCGTATAAAACGAATAATTGCTACCAGTGTGAAAGTTATGGTCATTGCTACTTTCCGCGCAACCTAGGTTTCACCCAAGGGCGTTGTTCCACCAGATGGAATAGTTAGGGCCTAAGAAGTCAACGCCAGAAGCATAAAATACGATATAAATACAACAGCTTTTCCATCGTATAAGACGAATAATTGCAACCAGTGTGAATGTAATGGTCATTTCTACGTTCCGGGCAACCTAGGCTTCACTCTAGGGCGTTGCTCCACCAGATCGAATAATTAGGGCCTTAGAAATCAACGCCAGAAGCATAAAATACAATAAAGATGCAACAGTTTTTCCATCGCAAAACAGGAATAATTGCAACCAGTGTGAAGGTAACGGTCTTTTCTACGTTCCGGGCAACCTAGGCTTCACTCTAGGGCGGTGCACCACCAGATCAAATAGTTAGCGCCTAAGAAGTCAACGCCAGAAGCATAAAATACAACATAAATACAACAGATTTTCCATCGTATATAATGTATATTTGCGAACAGTGTGAAAGTAATGGTCATTTCTACGTACCGGACAACCTAGGCTCCACTCTCTGGCGTTGCTCCACCAAATCGAATAGCGAGGGCCTTAGAAGTCAACGCCAGAAGCATAAAATACAATAAAGATGCAAAAGTTTTTCCATCGTATAACTGGAATAACTGCAAACAGTGTGGAACTAATTGCCATTTCCATATACCGGTCCTCCTAGTCTTCACTCTGGGGCGTTGTTCCACCAGATCGAATAGTTAGGGACCAAGAAGTCAACGCCAGAAGAATAAAATACAATATAAGTACAAAAGTTTTTCCATCGTATAAAACGAATAATTGCAAACAGTGTGAAAGATATGGACATTTCTACGTTCCGGGCTACCTAGGCTTCACTCTATGGCGTTCTTCCACCACATCGAATAGCAACGGCCTCAGAAGTCAAAGCCAGAAGCATAAAATACAATATAAATATAACAGTTTTTCCATCGTATAAAACGAATAATTGCAACCAGTATGAAACTGATGGTCATTTCTACTTTCCGAGCAACCTAGGCTTCACCCTAGGGCGTTGCTCCAACAGATTGAATAGTTAGGGCCTTAGAAGTCAACGCCCGACGCATAAAATGCAAAAAAAATACAACAGTGTTTCCATCATATAACAGGAATAATTGCAACCAGTTTGAAAGTGATGGCCAATTCCACGTTCCGGGCAACCTAGGTTTCACTCAAGGGCGTTGCTCCACCAGACCGAATAGTTACGGCCTAAGAAGTCAACGCCAGAAGCATAAAATACGATATAAATACAACAGCATTTCCATCGTATAAAACGAGTAATTGCAACCAGTGTGAAAGTAATGGTCATTTCGACGTTCCGAGCACCCTAGGCGTCACTCTAGGGCGTTGCTCCACCACGTCTAACAGCTACGGCCTTAGAAGTCAACGCCAGAGGCATAAAATACAATATAAATACAACAGCGTTTCCATCGTATAAAACGAATAATTGCAACCAGTATGAAACTTATGGTCATTTCTACTTTCCGAGCAACATAGGCTTCACCCTAGGGCGTTGCTCCAACAGATTGAATAGTTAGGGCCTTGGAAGTAAACGCCAGGAGCATAAAATACGATATAAATACAACAGCGTTTCCATCGTATAAAACGAATAATTGCAACCAGTGTGAAAGTTATGGTCATTTCTACATTCCGTGCAACCTAGGATTGACTCTAGGGCGCTCCTCCACCAGATCGACTAGTTAGGTCCTTAGAAGTAAACGCCAGAAGCATAAAATACGATATAAATACAACAGCGTTTCCATCGTATAAAACGAATAACTGCAACCAGTATGAAACTTATGGTCATTTCTACTTTCCGAGCAACCTAGGCTTCACCCTAGGGCGTTGATCCAATAGATTGAATAGTTAGGGCCTTAGAAGTGAACGCCCGAACCATAAAACGCAAAAAAAATACAACAGTGTTTCCATCATATAACAGGAATAATTGCAACCAGTTTGAAAGTGATGGTCAATTCTACGTTCCGGGCAACCTAGGTTTCACACCAGGGCGTTGCTCCACCAGAAGGAATAGTTACGGCCTAAGAAGTCAACGCCAGAAGCATAAAATACGATATAAATACAACAGCTTTTCCATCGAATAAAACGAATAATTGCAACCAGTGTGAAAGTAATGGTCATTTCTACGTTCCGAGCACCCTAGGCGTCACTCTAGGGCGTTGCTCCACCAGATCGAATAGTTTGGTCCTTAGAAGTAAACGCCAGAAGCATAAAACACGATATAAATACAACAGCGTTTCCATCGTATAAAACGAATAATTGCAACCAGTGTGAATGTTATGGTCATTTCTACATTCCGAGCAACCTAGGATTCACTCTAGGGCGTTGTTCCACCAGATCGAATAGTTAGGGCCTAAGAAGTGAACGCCAGAAGCATAAAATGCAATAAAAATACAACAGTTTTTCCATCGTATAACAGGATTAATTGCAACCAGTTTGAAAGTGATTGTCATTTCTCCTTTCCGGGCAACCTAGGCTTCACTCTAGGGCGTTGCTCCACCAGATCGAATAGCTAGGGCCTTAGAAGTCAACGCCAGAAGCATAAAACACAATATAAATACAACAGTTTTTCCATCGTATAAAACGAATAATTGCAACCAGTATGAAACTGATGGTCATTTCTACTTTCCGAGCAACCTAGGCTTCACCCTAGGGCGTTGCTCCAACAGATTGAATAGTTAGGGCCTTAGAAGTCAACGCCCGAAGCATAAAATGCAATATAAATACAACAGCGTTTCCATCGTATAAAACGAATAATTGCAACCAGTGTGGAAGTTATGGTCATTTCTACATTCCGAGCAACCTAGGATTGACTCCAGGGCGCTCCTCCCCCAGATCGAATAGTTAGGTCCTTAGAAGTAAACGCCAGAAGCATAAAATACGATATAAATACAACAGCGTTTCCATCGTATAAAACGAATAACTGCAACCAGTATGAAACTTATGGTCATTTCTACTTTCCGAGCAACCTAGGCTTCACCCTTGGGCGTTGCTTCAGCAGATTGAATAGTTAGGGCCTTAGAAGTCAACGCCCGAACCATAAAATGCAAAAAAAATACAACAGTGTTTCCATCATATAACAGGAATAATTGCAACCAGTTTGAAAGTGATGGCCAATTCTACGTTCCGGGCAACCTAGGTTTCACACCAGGACGTTGCTCCACCAGAAGGAATAGTTACGGCCTAAGAAGTCAACGCCAGAAGCATAAAATACGATATAAATACAACAGCTTTTCCATCGAATAAAACGAATAATTGCAACCAGTGTGAAAGTAATGGTCATTTCTACGTTCCGAGCACCCTAGGCGTCACTCTAGGGCGTTGCTCCACCAGATCGAATAGTTTGGTCCTTAGAAGTAAACGCCAGAAGCATAAAACACGATATAAATACAACAGCGTTTCCATCGTATAAAACGAATAATTGCAACCAGTGTGAATGTTATGGTCATTTCTACATTCCGAGCAACCTAGGATTCACTCTAGGGCGTTGTTCCACCAGATCGAATAGTTAGGGCCTAAGAAGTGAACGCCAGAAGCATAAAATGCAATAAAAATACAACAGTTTTTCCATCGTATAACAGGATTAATTGCAACCAGTTTGAAAGTGATTGTCATTTCTCCTTTCCGGGCAACCTAGGCTTCACTCTAGGGCGTTGCTCCACCAGATCGAATAGCTAGGGCCTTAGAAGTCAACGCCAGAAGCATAAAACACAATATAAATACAACAGTTTTTCCACCGTATAAAACGAATAATTGCAACCAGTATGAAACTGATGGTCATTTCTACTTTCCGAGCAACCTAGGCTTCACCCTAGGGCGTTGCTCCAACAGATTGAATAGTTAGGGCCTTAGAAGTCAACGCCCGAAGCATAAAATGCAATAAAAATACAACAGTGTTTCCATCATATAAAACGAATAATTGCAACCAGTATGAAACTTATGGTCATTTCTACTTTCCGAGCAAGCTAGGCTTCACCCTAGGGCGTTGCTCCAACAGATTCAATAGTTAGGAACTTAGAAGTGAACGCCCGAACAATAAAATGCAAAAAAAATTCAACAGTGTTTCCATCATATAACAGGAATAATTGCAACCAGTTTGAAAGTGATGGCCAATTCTACGTTCCGGGCAACCTAGGCTTCTCTCTAGGGCGTTGCTCCACCAGATCGAATAGATAGTGCCTTAGAAGCCAACGCCAGAAGCATAAAATACAATATAAATACAACAGTTTTTCCATCGTATAAAACGAATAATTGGAACCAGTATGAAACTTATGGTCATTTCTACTTTCCGAGCAACCTAGGCTTCACCCTAGGACGTTGCTCCAACAGATTGAATAGGTAGGGCCTTAGAAGTCAACGCCCGAACCATAAAATGCAAAAAAAAATACAACAGTGTTTCCATCATATAACAGGAATAATTGCAACCAGTTTGAAAGTGATGGCCAATTCTACGTTCCGGGCAACCTAGGTTTCACTCCAGGGCGTTGCTCCACCAGACCGAATAGTTAGGGCCAAAGAAGTCAACGCCAGAAGCATAAAATACGATATAAATACAACAGCATTTCCATCGTATAAAACGAGTAATTGCAACCAGTGTGAAAGTAATGGTCATTTCTACGTTCCGAGCACCCTAGGCGTCACTCTAGGGCGTTGCTCCACCACATCTAATAGCTACGGCCTTAGAAGTCAACGTCAGAGGCATAAAATACAATATAAATACAACAGCTTTTCCATCGTATAAAACGAATAATTGCAACCAGTATGAAACTTATGGTCATTTCTACTTTCCGAGCAACATAGGCTTCACCCTAGGACGTTGCTCCAACAGATTGAATAGTTAGGGCCTTAGAAGTCTACGTCCGAACCATAAAATGCAAAAAAAATACAACAGTGTTTCCATCATATAACAGGAATAATTGCAACCCGTGTGAAAGTGATGGTCATTTCTACGTTCCAGGCAACCTAGGCTTCACCCTAGGGCGTTGTTCCACAAGATGGAATAGTTAGGGACTAAGAAGTCAACGCCAGAAGCATAAAACACTATATAAATACAACAGTTTTTCCATCATATAAAACGAATAATTGCAACCAGGATGAAAGTTATGGTCATTTCTACTTTCCGGGCAACCTAGGCTTCACTCTAGGGCGTTGCTCCACCAGATCGAATAGTTAGGGCCTTAGAAGTCAACGCCAGAAGCATAAAATACAAAATAAATAAAACAGTTTTTCCATCGTATAAAACGAATAATTGCTACCAGTGTGAAAGTTGTGGTCATTTCTACGTTCCGCGCAACCTAGGTTTCACCCTAGGGCGTTGTTCCACCAGATGGAATAGTTAGGGCCTAAGAAGTCAACGCCAGAAGCATAAAATACGATATAAATACAACAGCTTTTCCACCGTATAAAACGAATAATTGCAACCAGCGTGGAAGTTATGGTCACTTCTACGTTCCGGGCAACCTAGGCTTCACTCTAGGGCGCTGCTCGACCAGATAGAATAGCTAGGGCCTTAGATGTCAACGCCCGTAGCATAAAATACAAAATAAATAGAACAGTTTTTCCATCGTATAAAACGAATAATTGCTACCAGTGTGAAAGTTATGGTCATTGCTACTTTCCGCGCAACCTAGGTTTCACCCAAGGGCGTTGTTCCACCAGATGGAATAGTTAGGGCCTAAGAAGTCAACGCCAGAAGCATAAAATACGATATAAATACAACAGCTTTTCCATCGTATAAGACGAATAATTGCAACCAGTGTGAATGTAATGGTCATTTCTACGTTCCGGGCAACCTAGGCTTCACTCTAGGGCGTTGCTCCACCAGATCGAATAATTAGGGCCTTAGAAATCAACGCCAGAAGCATAAAATACAATAAAGATGCAACAGTTTTTCCATCGCAAAACAGGAATAATTGCAACCAGTGTGAAGGTAACGGTCTTTTCTACGTTCCGGGCAACCTAGGCTTCACTCTAGGGCGGTGCACCACCAGATCAAATAGTTAGCGCCTAAGAAGTCAACGCCAGAAGCATAAAATACAACATAAATACAACAGATTTTCCATCGTATATAATGTATATTTGCGAACAGTGTGAAAGTAATGGTCATTTCTACGTACCGGACAACCTAGGCTCCACTCTCTGGCGTTGCTCCACCAAATCGAATAGCGAGGGCCTTAGAAGTCAACGCCAGAAGCATAAAATACAATAAAGATGCAAAAGTTTTTCCATCGTATAACTGGAATAACTGCAAACAGTGTGGAACTAATTGCCATTTCCATATACCGGTCCTCCTAGTCTTCACTCTGGGGCGTTGTTCCACCAGATCGAATAGTTAGGGACCAAGAAGTCAACGCCAGAAGAATAAAATACAATATAAGTACAAAAGTTTTTCCATCGTATAAAACGAATAATTGCAAACAGTGTGAAAGATATGGACATTTCTACGTTCCGGGCTACCTAGGCTTCACTCTATGGCGTTCTTCCACCACATCGAATAGCAACGGCCTCAGAAGTCAAAGCCAGAAGCATAAAATACAATATAAATATAACAGTTTTTCCATCGTATAAAACGAATAATTGCAACCAGTATGAAACTGATGGTCATTTCTACTTTCCGAGCAACCTAGGCTTCACCCTAGGGCGTTGCTCCAACAGATTGAATAGTTAGGGCCTTAGAAGTCAACGCCCGACGCATAAAATGCAAAAAAAATACAACAGTGTTTCCATCATATAACAGGAATAATTGCAACCAGTTTGAAAGTGATGGCCAATTCCACGTTCCGGGCAACCTAGGTTTCACTCAAGGGCGTTGCTCCACCAGACCGAATAGTTACGGCCTAAGAAGTCAACGCCAGAAGCATAAAATACGATATAAATACAACAGCATTTCCATCGTATAAAACGAGTAATTGCAACCAGTGTGAAAGTAATGGTCATTTCGACGTTCCGAGCACCCTAGGCGTCACTCTAGGGCGTTGCTCCACCACGTCTAACAGCTACGGCCTTAGAAGTCAACGCCAGAGGCATAAAATACAATATAAATACAACAGCGTTTCCATCGTATAAAACGAATAATTGCAACCAGTATGAAACTTATGGTCATTTCTACTTTCCGAGCAACATAGGCTTCACCCTAGGGCGTTGCTCCAACAGATTGAATAGTTAGGGCCTTGGAAGTAAACGCCAGGAGCATAAAATACGATATAAATACAACAGCGTTTCCATCGTATAAAACGAATAATTGCAACCAGTGTGAAAGTTATGGTCATTTCTACATTCCGTGCAACCTAGGATTGACTCTAGGGCGCTCCTCCACCAGATCGACTAGTTAGGTCCTTAGAAGTAAACGCCAGAAGCATAAAATACGATATAAATACAACAGCGTTTCCATCGTATAAAACGAATAACTGCAACCAGTATGAAACTTATGGTCATTTCTACTTTCCGAGCAACCTAGGCTTCACCCTAGGGCGTTGATCCAATAGATTGAATAGTTAGGGCCTTAGAAGTGAACGCCCGAACCATAAAACGCAAAAAAAATACAACAGTGTTTCCATCATATAACAGGAATAATTGCAACCAGTTTGAAAGTGATGGTCAATTCTACGTTCCGGGCAACCTAGGTTTCACACCAGGGCGTTGCTCCACCAGAAGGAATAGTTACGGCCTAAGAAGTCAACGCCAGAAGCATAAAATACGATATAAATACAACAGCTTTTCCTTCGAATAAAACGAATAATTGCAACCAGTGTGAAAGTAATGGTCATTTCTACGTTCCGAGCACCCTAGGCGTCACTCTAGGGCGTTGCTCCACCAGATCGAATAGTTTGGTGCTTAGAAGTAAACGCCAGAAGCATAAAATACGATATAAATACAACAGCGTTTCCATCGTATAAAACGAATAATTGCAACCAGTGTGAAAGTTATGGTCATTTCTACATTCCGAGCAGCCTAGGATTCACTCTAGGGCGTTGCTCCAACAGATTCAATAGTTAGGACCTTAGAAGTGAACGCCCGAACAATAAAATGCAAAAAAAATTCAACAGTGTTTCCGTCATACAACAGGAATAATTGCAACCAGTTTGAAAGTGATGGCCAATTCTACGTTCCGGGCAACCTAGGCTTCTCTCTAGGGCGTTGCTCCACCAGATCGAATAGATAGTGCCTTAGAAGTCAACGCCAGAAGCATAAAATACAATATAAATACAACAGTTTTTCCATCGTATAAAACGAATAATTGGAACCAGTATGAAACTTATGGTCAGTTCTACTTTCCGAGCAACCTAGGCTTCACCCTAGGACGTTGCTCCAACAGATTGAATAGGTAGGGCCTTAGAAGTCAACGCCCGAACCATAAAATGCAAAAAAAATACAACAGTGTATCCATCATATAACAGGAATAATTGCAACCCGTGTGAAAGTGATGGTCATTTCTACGTTCCAGGCAACCTAGGCTTCACCCTAGGGCGTTGTTCCACAAGATGGAATAGTTAGGGACTAAGAAGTCAACGCCAGAAGCATAAAACACTATATAAATACAACAGTTTTTCCATCATATAAAACGAATAATTGCAACCAGGATGAAAGTTATGGTCATTTCTACTTTCCGGGCAACCTAGGCTTCACTCTAGGGCGTTGCTCCACCAGATCGAATAGTTAGGGCCTTAGAAGTCAACGCCAGAAGCATAAAATACAAAATAAATAAAACAGTTTTTCCATCGTATAAAACGAATAATTGCTACCAGTGTGAAAGTTGTGGTCATTTCTACGTTCCGCGCAACCTAGGTTTCACGCTAGGGCGTTGTTCCACCAGATGGAATAGCTAGGGCCTTAGATGTCAACGCCCGTAGCATAAAATACAAAATAAATAGAACAGTTTTTCCATCGTATAAAACGAATAATTGCTACCAGTGTGAAAGTTATGGTCATTGCTACTTTCCGCGCAACCTAGGTTTCACCCAAGGGCGTTGTTCCACCAGATGGAATAGTTAGGGCCTAAGAAGTCAACGCCAGAAGCATAAAATACGATATAAATACAACAGCTTTTCCATCGTATAAGACGAATAATTGCAACCAGTGTGAATGTAATGGTCATTTCTACGTTCCGGGCAACCTAGGCTTCACTCTAGGGCGTTGCTCCACCAGATCGAATAATTAGGGCCTTAGAAATCAACGCCAGAAGCATAAAATACAATAAAGATGCAACAGTTTTTCCATCGCAAAACAGGAATAATTGCAACCAGTGTGAAGGTAACGGTCTTTTCTACGTTCCGGGCAACCTAGGCTTCACTCTAGGGCGGTGCACCACCAGATCAAATAGTTAGCGCCTAAGAAGTCAACGCCAGAAGCATAAAATACAACATAAATACAACAGATTTTCCATCGTATATAATGTATATTTGCGAACAGTGTGAAAGTAATGGTCATTTCTACGTACCGGACAACCTAGGCTCCACTCTCTGGCGTTGCTCCACCAAATCGAATAGCGAGGGCCTTAGAAGTCAACGCCAGAAGCATAAAATACAATAAAGATGCAAAAGTTTTTCCATCGTATAACTGGAATAACTGCAAACAGTGTGGAACTAATTGCCATTTCCATATACCGGTCCTCCTAGTCTTCACTCTGGGGCGTTGTTCCACCAGATCGAATAGTTAGGGACCAAGAAGTCAACGCCAGAAGAATAAAATACAATATAAGTACAAAAGTTTTTCCATCGTATAAAACGAATAATTGCAAACAGTGTGAAAGATATGGACATTTCTACGTTCCGGGCTACCTAGGCTTCACTCTATGGCGTTCTTCCACCACATCGAATAGCAACGGCCTCAGAAGTCAAAGCCAGAAGCATAAAATACAATATAAATATAACAGTTTTTCCATCGTATAAAACGAATAATTGCAACCAGTATGAAACTGATGGTCATTTCTACTTTCCGAGCAACCTAGGCTTCACCCTAGGGCGTTGCTCCAACAGATTGAATAGTTAGGGCCTTAGAAGTCAACGCCCGACGCATAAAATGCAAAAAAAATACAACAGTGTTTCCATCATATAACAGGAATAATTGCAACCAGTTTGAAAGTGATGGCCAATTCTACGTTCCGGGCAACCTAGGTTTCACTCAAGGGCGTTGCTCCACCAGACCGAATAGTTACGGCCTAAGAAGTCAACGCCAGAAGCATAAAATACGATATAAATACAACAGCATTTCCATCGTATAAAACGAGTAATTGCAACCAGTGTGAAAGTAATGGTCATTTCGACGTTCCGAGCACCCTAGGCGTCACTCTAGGGCGTTGCTCCACCACGTCTAACAGCTACGGCCTTAGAAGTCAACGCCAGAGGCATAAAATACAATATAAATACAACAGCGTTTCCATCGTATAAAACGAATAATTGCAACCAGTATGAAACTTATGGTCATTTCTACTTTCCGAGCAACATAGGCTTCACCCTAGGGCGTTGCTCCAACAGATTGAATAGTTAGGGCCTTGGAAGTAAACGCCAGGAGCATAAAATACGATATAAATACAACAGCGTTTCCATCGTATAAAACGAATAATTGCAACCAGTGTGAAAGTTATGGTCATTTCTACATTCCGTGCAACCTAGGATTGACTCTAGGGCGCTCCTCCACCAGATCGACTAGTTAGGTCCTTAGAAGTAAACGCCAGAAGCATAAAATACGATATAAATACAACAGCGTTTCCATCGTATAAAACGAATAACTGCAACCAGTATGAAACTTATGGTCATTTCTACTTTCCGAGCAACCTAGGCTTCACCCTAGGGCGTTGATCCAATAGATTGAATAGTTAGGGCCTTAGAAGTCAACGCCCGAACCATAAAACGCAAAAAAAATACAACAGTGTTTCCATCATATAACAGGAATAATTGCAACCAGTTTGAAAGTGATGGCCAATTCTACGTTCCGGGCAACCTAGGTTTCACTCAAGGGCGTTGCTCCACCAGACCGAATAGTTACGGCCTAAGAAGTCAACGCCAGAAGCATAAAATACGATATAAATACAACAGCATTTCCATCGTATAAAACGAGTAATTGCAACCAGTGTGAAAGTAATGGTCATTTCGACGTTCCGAGCACCCTAGGCGTCACTCTAGGGCGTTGCTCCACCACGTCTAACAGCTACGGCCTTAGAAGTCAACGCCAGAGGCATAAAATACAATATAAATACAACAGCGTTTCCATCGTATAAAACGAATAATTGCAACCAGTATGAAACTTATGGTCATTTCTACTTTCCGAGCAACATAGGCTTCACCCTAGGGCGTTGCTCCAACAGATTGAATAGTTAGGGCCTTGGAAGTAAACGCCAGGAGCATAAAATACGATATAAATACAGCAGCGTTTCCATCGTATAAAACGAATAATTGCAACCAGTGTGAAAGTTATGGTCATTTCTACATTCCGTGCAACATAGGATTGACTCTAGGGCGCTCCTCCACCAGATCGAATAGTTAGGTCCTTAGAAGTAAACGCCAGAAGCATAAAATACGATATAAATACAACAGCGTTTCCATCGTATAAAACGAATAACTGCAACCAGTATGAAACTTATGGTCATTTCTCCTTTCCGAGCAACCTAGGCTTCACCCTAGGGCGTTGCTCCAACAGACCGAATAGTTAGGGCCTAAGAAGTGAACGCCAGAAGCATAAAATGCAATAAAAACACAACAGTTTTTCCATCGTATAACAGGATTAATTGCAACCAGTTTGAAAGTGATGGTCATTTCTCCTTTCCGGGCTACCTAGGCTTCACTCTAGGGCGTTGCTCCACCAGATCGAATAGCTAGGGCCTTAGAAGTCAACGCCAGAAGCATAAAACACAATATAAATACAACAGTTTTTCCATCGTATAAAACGAATAATTGCAACCAGTATGAAACTGATGGTCATTTCTCCTTTCCGAGCAACCTAGGCTTCACCCTAGGGCGTTGCTCCAACAGATTGAATAGTTAGGGCCTTAGAAGTCAACGCCCGAAGCATAAAATGCAATAAAAATACAACAGTGTTTCCATCATATAAAACGTATAATTGCAACCAGTATGAAACTTATGGTCATTTCTACTTTCCGAGCAAGCTAGGCTTCACCCTAGGGCGTTGCTCCAACAGATTCAATAGTTAGGACCTTAGAAGTGAACGCCCGAACCATAAAATGCAAAAAAAAATACAACAGTGTTTCCCACATATAACAGGAATAATTGCAACCAGTTTGAAAGTGATGGCCAATTCTACGTTCCGGGCAACCTAGACTTCTCTCTAGGGCGTTGTTCCACCAGATCGAATAGATAGTGCCTTAGAAGTCAACGCTAGAAGCATAAAATACAATATAAATACAACAGCTTTTCCATCGTATAAAACGAATAATTGCAACCAGTATGAAACTGATGGTCATTTCTACTTTCCGAGCAACCTAGGCTTCACCCTAGGGCGTTGCTCCAACAGATTGAATAGTTAGGGCCTTAGAAGTCAACGCCCGAAGCATAAAATGCAATAAAAATACAACAGTGTTTCCATCATATAAAACGAATAATTGCAACCAGTATGAAACTTATGGTCATTTCTACTTTCCGAGCAAGCTAGGCTTCACCCTAGGGCGTTGCTCCAACAGATTCAATAGTTAGGAACTTAGAAGTGAACGCCCGAACAATAAAATGCAAAAAAAATTCAACAGTGTTTCCATCATATAACAGGAATAATTGCAACCAGTTTGAAAGTGATGGCCAATTCTACGTTCCGGGCAACCTAGGCTTCTCTCTAGGGCGTTGCTCCACCAGATCGAATAGATAGTGCCTTAGAAGGCAACGCTAGAAGCATAAAATACAATATAAATCAACAGTTTTTCCATCGTATAAAACGAATAATTGCAACCAGTATGAAACTTATAGTCATTTCTACTTTCCGAGCAACCTAGGCTTCACCCTAGGGCCTTGCTCCGACAGATTGAATAGTTAGGGCCTTAGAAGTCAGCGCCCAAACCATAAAATGCAAAAAAAATACAACAGTGTTTCCATCATATATCAGGAATATTTGCAACCAGTTTGAAAGTGATGGCAAAATCTACGTTCCGGGCAACCTAGGTTTCACTCCAGGGCGTTGCTCGACCAGACCGAATAGTTACGGCCTAAGATGTCAACGCCAGAAGCATAAAACACGATATAACTACAACAGCTCTTCCTTCGAATAAAACGAATAATTGCAACCAGTGAGAAAGTAATGGTCATTTCTACGTTCCGAGCACCCTAGACGTCACTCTAGGGCGTTGCTCCACCAGATCGAATAGTTTGGGCCTTAGAAGTCAACGCCCGAAGCATAAAATGCGATATAAATACAACAGCGTTTCCATCGTATAAAACGAATAATTGCAACCAGTGTGAAAGTTATGGTCATTTCTACATTCCGAGCAACCTAGGATTCACTCTAGGGCGTTGTTCCACCAGATCGAATAGTTAGGGCCTTAGAAATCAACGCCAGAAGCATAAAATACAGTAAAGATGCAACAGTTTTTCCATCGTAAAACAGGAATAATTGCTACCATGGTGAAGGTAATGGTCATTTCTACGTTCCGGGCAACGTAGGTTTCACTCTAAGGCGTTGCTCCACCTGATCGAATAGTTAGGGCCTAAGAAGTCAACGCCAGAAGCATAAAATACAATATAAATGTACCAGTTTTTCCATCGTATAAAACGAATAATAGCAACCAGTGTGAAAGTTATGGTCATTTCTACGTTCCAGGCAACCTAGGTTTCACTCTAGGGCGTTGCTCTACCAGATCGAATAGCTAGGGACTTAGAATTCAACGCCAGAAGGATAAAATACAATATAAGTACAACAGTTATTCCATCGTATAAAATGAGTAGTTGCAAACATTGTGAAAGTAATGGTCATTTCTACGTTCCGGGCAACCTAGGCGTCACTCTAGGGCGTTGCTCCACCACATCTAATAGCTACGGCCTTAGAAGTCAACGCCAGATGCATACAATACAATATAAATACAACAGCTTTTCCATCGTACAAAATGAATAATAGCAATCAGAGTGAAAGTAATGGTCATTTCTACGTTCCGGTCAACCTAGGCTTCACTCTAGGTCGTTGCTCCACCAGATCAAATAGCTAGCGACTTAGAATTAAACGCCAGAAGCATATAATACAATAAAAATACAACAGTTTTTCCATCGTATAACAGGAATAATTGCAACCAGTGTGAATGGAATTGTCATTTCTACGTTTCGTGCAACCTAGGCTTCACTCTAGGGCGGTGCTCCACCAGATCAAATAGTTAGGTCCTAAGAAGTCAACGCCAGAAGCATAAAATACAACATAAATACAACAGATTTTCCATCGTATATAATGTGTATTTGCAAACAGTGTGAAAGTAATGGTCATTTCTATGTACCGGGCAACCTAGGCCCCACTCTCGGGCGTTGCTCCACCAAATCAAATAGCTAGGGCCTTAGAGGTCAACGCCAGAAGCATAAAATACAATAAAGATGCAAAAGTTTTTCCATCGTATAACAGGAATAACTGCAAACAGTGCGAAAGTAATGGTCATTTCCATGTTCCGGGCAACCTAGTCTTCACTCTAGGGCGTTGTTCCACCAGATCGAATAATTAGGGTCTAAGAAGTCAACACCAGAAGAATAAAATACAATATAAGTACAAAAGCTTTTCCATCGTATAAAATGAGTAATTGCAAACATTGTGAAAGTAATGGTCATTTTTACGTTCCGGGCAACCTAGGCTTCACTCTAGGGCGTTGCTCCACCACATCTAATAGCTACGGCCTTAGAAGTCAACCCCAGATGAATAAAATACAATAAAGATGCCACAGCTTTTCCATCGTATAAAACGAATAATTGCAACCAGTGTGAAAGTTATGGTCATTTCTACGTTCCGGGCTACCTAGGCTTCACTCTAGGGCGTTGCTCCACCAGATCGAATAGTTAGGGCCTTAGAAGTCAACGCCCGAAGCATGAAATACAAAATAAATAAAACAGTTTTTCCATCGTATAAAACGAATAATTGCATCCAGTATGAAAGTTAACGTCATTTCTTCTTTCCGGGCAACATAGGCTTCACCCTTGGTCGTTGCTCCAACAGATTGAATAGTTAGGGCCTAAGAAGTCAACGCCAGAAGCATAAAATACAATATAAATACAACAGCTTTTCCATCGTATAAAACAAACAATTGCTACCAGTGTGAAAGTTATGGTCATTTCTACGTTCCGGGCAACCTAGGTATCACTCCAGGGCGTTGCTCCACCAGACCGATTAGTTACGGCCTAAGAAGTCAACGCCAGAAGCATAAAATACGATATAAATACAACAGCTTTTCCATCGTATAAAAGGATTAATTGCAACCAGTTTGAACGTGATGGCCATTTCTCCTTTCCGGGCAACCTAGGCTTCACTCTAGGGCGTTGCTCCACTAGATCGAACAGCTAGGGCCTTAGAAGTCAACGTCAGAAGCATAAAACACAATATAAATACAACAGCTTTTCCATCGTATAAAACGAATAATTGCAACCACTATGAAACTTATGGTCACTTCTACTTTCCGTGCAACATAGGCTTCACCCTAGGGCGTTGCTCCAACAGATTGAATAGTTAGGGCCTTAGAAGTCAACGCCCGAAGCATAAAATGCAATAAAAATACAACAGTGTTTCCATAATATAACAGGAATAATTGCATCCAGTTTGAAAGTGGTGGCCAATTATACGTCCCGGGCAACCTAGGCTTCACTCTAGGGCGTTGCTCCACCAGATCGAATAGTTAGTGCCTCAGAAGTCAACGCCAGAAGCATAAAATACAATATAAAGACAACAGCTTTTCATCGTATAAAACGAATAATTGCAACCAGTATGAAACTTATGGTCATTTCTACTTTCCGAGCAACATAGGCTTCACCCTAGGGCGTTGCTCCAACAGATTGAATAGTTAGGGCCTTGGAAGTAAACGCCAGGAGCATAAAATACGATATAAATACAACAGCGTTTCCATCGTATAAAACGAATAATTGCAACCAGTGTGAAAGTTATGGTCATTTCTACATTCCGTGCAACCTAGGATTGACTCTAGGGCGCTCCTCCACCAGATCGACTAGTTAGGTCCTTAGAAGTAAACGCCAGAAGCATAAAATACGATATAAATACAACAGCGTTTCCATCGTATAAAACGAATAACTGCAACCAGTATGAAACTTATGGTCATTTCTACTTTCCGAGCAACCTAGGCTTCACCCTAGGGCGTTGATCCAATAGATTGAATAGTTAGGGCCTTAGAAGTGAACGCCCGAACCATAAAACGCAAAAAAAATACAACAGTGTTTCCATCATATAACAGGAATAATTGCAACCAGTTTGAAAGTGATGGTCAATTCTACGTTCCGGGCAACCTAGGTTTCACACCAGGGCGTTGCTCCACCAGAAGGAATAGTTACGGCCTAAGAAGTCAACGCCAGAAGCATAAAATACGATATAAATACAACAGCTTTTCCTTCGAATAAAACGAATAATTGCAACCAGTGTGAAAGTAATGGTCATTTCTACGTTCCGAGCACCCTAGGCGTCACTCTAGGGCGTTGCTCCACCAGATCGAATAGTTTGGTGCTTAGAAGTAAACGCCAGAAGCATAAAATACGATATAAATACAACAGCGTTTCCATCGTATAAAACGAATAATTGCAACCAGTGTGAAAGTTATGGTCATTTCTACATTCCGAGCAACCTAGGATTCACTCTAGGGCGTTGCTCCAACAGATTCAATAGTTAGGACCTTAGAAGTGAACGCCCGAACAATAAAATGCAAAAAAAATTCAACAGTGTTTCCGTCATACAACAGGAATAATTGCAACCAGTTTGAAAGTGATGGCCAATTCTACGTTCCGGGCAACCTAGGCTTCTCTCTAGGGCGTTGCTCCACCAGATCGAATAGATAGTGCCTTAGAAGTCAACGCCAGAAGCATAAAATACAATATAAATACAACAGTTTTTCCATCGTATAAAACGAATAATTGGAACCAGTATGAAACTTATGGTCAGTTCTACTTTCCGAGCAACCTAGGCTTCACCCTAGGACGTTGCTCCAACAGATTGAATAGGTAGGGCCTTAGAAGTCAACGCCCGAACCATAAAATGCAAAAAAAATACAACAGTGTATCCATCATATAACAGGAATAATTGCAACCCGTGTGAAAGTGATGGTCATTTCTACGTTCCAGGCAACCTAGGCTTCACCCTAGGGCGTTGTTCCACAAGATGGAATAGTTAGGGACTAAGAAGTCAACGCCAGAAGCATAAAACACTATATAAATACAACAGTTTTTCCATCATATAAAACGAATAATTGCAACCAGGATGAAAGTTATGGTCATTTCTACTTTCCGGGCAACCTAGGCTTCACTCTAGGGCGTTGCTCCACCAGATCGAATAGTTAGGGCCTTAGAAGTCAACGCCAGAAGCATAAAATACAAAATAAATAAAACAGTTTTTCCATCGTATAAAACGAATAATTGCTACCAGTGTGAAAGTTGTGGTCATTTCTACGTTCCGCGCAACCTAGGTTTCACGCTAGGGCGTTGTTCCACCAGATGGAATAGCTAGGGCCTTAGATGTCAACGCCCGTAGCATAAAATACAAAATAAATAGAACAGTTTTTCCATCGTATAAAACGAATAATTGCTACCAGTGTGAAAGTTATGGTCATTGCTACTTTCCGCGCAACCTAGGTTTCACCCAAGGGCGTTGTTCCACCAGATGGAATAGTTAGGGCCTAAGAAGTCAACGCCAGAAGCATAAAATACGATATAAATACAACAGCTTTTCCATCGTATAAGACGAATAATTGCAACCAGTGTGAATGTAATGGTCATTTCTACGTTCCGGGCAACCTAGGCTTCACTCTAGGGCGTTGCTCCACCAGATCGAATAATTAGGGCCTTAGAAATCAACGCCAGAAGCATAAAATACAATAAAGATGCAACAGTTTTTCCATCGCAAAACAGGAATAATTGCAACCAGTGTGAAGGTAACGGTCTTTTCTACGTTCCGGGCAACCTAGGCTTCACTCTAGGGCGGTGCACCACCAGATCAAATAGTTAGCGCCTAAGAAGTCAACGCCAGAAGCATAAAATACAACATAAATACAACAGATTTTCCATCGTATATAATGTATATTTGCGAACAGTGTGAAAGTAATGGTCATTTCTACGTACCGGACAACCTAGGCTCCACTCTCTGGCGTTGCTCCACCAAATCGAATAGCGAGGGCCTTAGAAGTCAACGCCAGAAGCATAAAATACAATAAAGATGCAAAAGTTTTTCCATCGTATAACTGGAATAACTGCAAACAGTGTGGAACTAATTGCCATTTCCATATACCGGTCCTCCTAGTCTTCACTCTGGGGCGTTGTTCCACCAGATCGAATAGTTAGGGACCAAGAAGTCAACGCCAGAAGAATAAAATACAATATAAGTACAAAAGTTTTTCCATCGTATAAAACGAATAATTGCAAACAGTGTGAAAGATATGGACATTTCTACGTTCCGGGCTACCTAGGCTTCACTCTATGGCGTTCTTCCACCACATCGAATAGCAACGGCCTCAGAAGTCAAAGCCAGAAGCATAAAATACAATATAAATATAACAGTTTTTCCATCGTATAAAACGAATAATTGCAACCAGTATGAAACTGATGGTCATTTCTACTTTCCGAGCAACCTAGGCTTCACCCTAGGGCGTTGCTCCAACAGATTGAATAGTTAGGGCCTTAGAAGTCAACGCCCGACGCATAAAATGCAAAAAAAATACAACAGTGTTTCCATCATATAACAGGAATAATTGCAACCAGTTTGAAAGTGATGGCCAATTCTACGTTCCGGGCAACCTAGGTTTCACTCAAGGGCGTTGCTCCACCAGACCGAATAGTTACGGCCTAAGAAGTCAACGCCAGAAGCATAAAATACGATATAAATACAACAGCATTTCCATCGTATAAAACGAGTAATTGCAACCAGTGTGAAAGTAATGGTCATTTCGACGTTCCGAGCACCCTAGGCGTCACTCTAGGGCGTTGCTCCACCACGTCTAACAGCTACGGCCTTAGAAGTCAACGCCAGAGGCATAAAATACAATATAAATACAACAGCGTTTCCATCGTATAAAACGAATAATTGCAACCAGTATGAAACTTATGGTCATTTCTACTTTCCGAGCAACATAGGCTTCACCCTAGGGCGTTGCTCCAACAGATTGAATAGTTAGGGCCTTGAAAGTAAACGCCAGGAGCATAAAATACGATATAAATACAACAGCGTTTCCATCGTATAAAACGAATAATTGCAACCAGTGTGAAAGTTATGGTCATTTCTACATTCCGTGCAACCTAGGATTGACTCTAGGGCGCTCCTCCACCAGATCGACTAGTTAGGTCCTTAGAAGTAAACGCCAGAAGCATAAAATACGATATAAATACAACAGCGTTTCCATCGTATAAAACGAATAACTGCAACCAGTATGAAACTTATGGTCATTTCTACTTTCCGAGCAACCTAGGCTTCACCCTAGGGCGTTGATCCAATAGATTGAATAGTTAGGGCCTTAGAAGTCAACGCCCGAACCATAAAACGCAAAAAAAATACAACAGTGTTTCCATCATATAACAGGAATAATTGCAACCAGTTTGAAAGTGATGGCCAATTCTACGTTCCGGGCAACCTAGGTTTCACTCAAGGGCGTTGCTCCACCAGACCGAATAGTTACGGCCTAAGAAGTCAACGCCAGAAGCATAAAATACGATATAAATACAACAGCATTTCCATCGTATAAAACGAGTAATTGCAACCAGTGTGAAAGTAATGGTCATTTCGACGTTCCGAGCACCCTAGGCGTCACTCTAGGGCGTTGCTCCACCACGTCTAACAGCTACGGCCTTAGAAGTCAACGCCAGAGGCATAAAATACAATATAAATACAACAGCGTTTCCATCGTATAAAACGAATAATTGCAACCAGTATGAAACTTATGGTCATTTCTACTTTCCGAGCAACATAGGCTTCACCCTAGGGCGTTGCTCCAACAGATTGAATAGTTAGGGCCTTGGAAGTAAACGCCAGGAGCATAAAATACGATATAAATACAGCAGCGTTTCCATCGTATAAAACGAATAATTGCAACCAGTGTGAAAGTTATGGTCATTTCTACATTCCGTGCAACATAGGATTGACTCTAGGGCGCTCCTCCACCAGATCGAATAGTTAGGTCCTTAGAAGTAAACGCCAGAAGCATAAAATACGATATAAATACAACAGCGTTTCCATCGTATAAAACGAATAACTGCAACCAGTATGAAACTTATGGTCATTTCTCCTTTCCGAGCAACCTAGGCTTCACCCTAGGGCGTTGCTCCAACAGACCGAATAGTTAGGGCCTAAGAAGTGAACGCCAGAAGCATAAAATGCAATAAAAACACAACAGTTTTTCCATCGTATAACAGGATTAATTGCAACCAGTTTGAAAGTGATGGTCATTTCTCCTTTCCGGGCTACCTAGGCTTCACTCTAGGGCGTTGCTCCACCAGATCGAATAGCTAGGGCCTTAGAAGTCAACGCCAGAAGCATAAAACACAATATAAATACAACAGTTTTTCCATCGTATAAAACGAATAATTGCAACCAGTATGAAACTGATGGTCATTTCTCCTTTCCGAGCAACCTAGGCTTCACCCTAGGGCGTTGCTCCAACAGATTGAATAGTTAGGGCCTTAGAAGTCAACGCCCGAAGCATAAAATGCAATAAAAATACAACAGTGTTTCCATCATATAAAACGTATAATTGCAACCAGTATGAAACTTATGGTCATTTCTACTTTCCGAGCAAGCTAGGCTTCACCCTAGGGCGTTGCTCCAACAGATTCAATAGTTAGGACCTTAGAAGTGAACGCCCGAACCATAAAATGCAAAAAAAAATACAACAGTGTTTCCCACATATAACAGGAATAATTGCAACCAGTTTGAAAGTGATGGCCAATTCTACGTTCCGGGCAACCTAGACTTCTCTCTAGGGCGTTGTTCCACCAGATCGAATAGATAGTGCCTTAGAAGTCAACGCTAGAAGCATAAAATACAATATAAATACAACAGCTTTTCCATCGTATAAAACGAATAATTGCAACCAGTATGAAACTGATGGTCATTTCTACTTTCCGAGCAACCTAGGCTTCACCCTAGGGCGTTGCTCCAACAGATTGAATAGTTAGGGCCTTAGAAGTCAACGCCCGAAGCATAAAATGCAATAAAAATACAACAGTGTTTCCATCATATAAAACGAATAATTGCAACCAGTATGAAACTTATGGTCATTTCTACTTTCCGAGCAAGCTAGGCTTCACCCTAGGGCGTTGCTCCAACAGATTCAATAGTTAGGAACTTAGAAGTGAACGCCCGAACAATAAAATGCAAAAAAAATTCAACAGTGTTTCCATCATATAACAGGAATAATTGCAACCAGTTTGAAAGTGATGGCCAATTCTACGTTCCGGGCAACCTAGGCTTCTCTCTAGGGCGTTGCTCCACCAGATCGAATAGATAGTGCCTTAGAAGGCAACGCTAGAAGCATAAAATACAATATAAATCAACAGTTTTTCCATCGTATAAAACGAATAATTGCAACCAGTATGAAACTTATAGTCATTTCTACTTTCCGAGCAACCTAGGCTTCACCCTAGGGCCTTGCTCCGACAGATTGAATAGTTAGGGCCTTAGAAGTCAGCGCCCAAACCATAAAATGCAAAAAAAATACAACAGTGTTTCCATCATATATCAGGAATATTTGCAACCAGTTTGAAAGTGATGGCAAAATCTACGTTCCGGGCAACCTAGGTTTCACTCCAGGGCGTTGCTCGACCAGACCGAATAGTTACGGCCTAAGATGTCAACGCCAGAAGCATAAAACACGATATAACTACAACAGCTCTTCCTTCGAATAAAACGAATAATTGCAACCAGTGAGAAAGTAATGGTCATTTCTACGTTCCGAGCACCCTAGACGTCACTCTAGGGCGTTGCTCCACCAGATCGAATAGTTTGGGCCTTAGAAGTCAACGCCCGAAGCATAAAATGCGATATAAATACAACAGCGTTTCCATCGTATAAAACGAATAATTGCAACCAGTGTGAAAGTTATGGTCATTTCTACATTCCGAGCAACCTAGGATTCACTCTAGGGCGTTGTTCCACCAGATCGAATAGTTAGGGCCTTAGAAATCAACGCCAGAAGCATAAAATACAGTAAAGATGCAACAGTTTTTCCATCGTAAAACAGGAATAATTGCTACCATGGTGAAGGTAATGGTCATTTCTACGTTCCGGGCAACGTAGGTTTCACTCTAAGGCGTTGCTCCACCTGATCGAATAGTTAGGGCCTAAGAAGTCAACGCCAGAAGCATAAAATACAATATAAATGTACCAGTTTTTCCATCGTATAAAACGAATAATAGCAACCAGTGTGAAAGTTATGGTCATTTCTACGTTCCAGGCAACCTAGGTTTCACTCTAGGGCGTTGCTCTACCAGATCGAATAGCTAGGGACTTAGAATTCAACGCCAGAAGGATAAAATACAATATAAGTACAACAGTTATTCCATCGTATAAAATGAGTAGTTGCAAACATTGTGAAAGTAATGGTCATTTCTACGTTCCGGGCAACCTAGGCGTCACTCTAGGGCGTTGCTCCACCACATCTAATAGCTACGGCCTTAGAAGTCAACGCCAGATGCATACAATACAATATAAATACAACAGCTTTTCCATCGTACAAAATGAATAATAGCAATCAGAGTGAAAGTAATGGTCATTTCTACGTTCCGGTCAACCTAGGCTTCACTCTAGGTCGTTGCTCCACCAGATCAAATAGCTAGCGACTTAGAATTAAACGCCAGAAGCATATAATACAATAAAAATACAACAGTTTTTCCATCGTATAACAGGAATAATTGCAACCAGTGTGAATGGAATTGTCATTTCTACGTTTCGTGCAACCTAGGCTTCACTCTAGGGCGGTGCTCCACCAGATCAAATAGTTAGGTCCTAAGAAGTCAACGCCAGAAGCATAAAATACAACATAAATACAACAGATTTTCCATCGTATATAATGTGTATTTGCAAACAGTGTGAAAGTAATGGTCATTTCTATGTACCGGGCAACCTAGGCCCCACTCTCGGGCGTTGCTCCACCAAATCAAATAGCTAGGGCCTTAGAGGTCAACGCCAGAAGCATAAAATACAATAAAGATGCAAAAGTTTTTCCATCGTATAACAGGAATAACTGCAAACAGTGCGAAAGTAATGGTCATTTCCATGTTCCGGGCAACCTAGTCTTCACTCTAGGGCGTTGTTCCACCAGATCGAATAATTAGGGTCTAAGAAGTCAACACCAGAAGAATAAAATACAATATAAGTACAAAAGCTTTTCCATCGTATAAAATGAGTAATTGCAAACATTGTGAAAGTAATGGTCATTTTTACGTTCCGGGCAACCTAGGCTTCACTCTAGGGCGTTGCTCCACCACATCTAATAGCTACGGCCTTAGAAGTCAACCCCAGATGAATAAAATACAATAAAGATGCCACAGCTTTTCCATCGTATAAAACGAATAATTGCAACCAGTGTGAAAGTTATGGTCATTTCTACGTTCCGGGCTACCTAGGCTTCACTCTAGGGCGTTGCTCCACCAGATCGAATAGTTAGGGCCTTAGAAGTCAACGCCCGAAGCATGAAATACAAAATAAATAAAACAGTTTTTCCATCGTATAAAACGAATAATTGCATCCAGTATGAAAGTTAACGTCATTTCTTCTTTCCGGGCAACATAGGCTTCACCCTTGGTCGTTGCTCCAACAGATTGAATAGTTAGGGCCTAAGAAGTCAACGCCAGAAGCATAAAATACAATATAAATACAACAGCTTTTCCATCGTATAAAACAAACAATTGCTACCAGTGTGAAAGTTATGGTCATTTCTACGTTCCGGGCAACCTAGGTATCACTCCAGGGCGTTGCTCCACCAGACCGATTAGTTACGGCCTAAGAAGTCAACGCCAGAAGCATAAAATACGATATAAATACAACAGCTTTTCCATCGTATAAAAGGATTAATTGCAACCAGTTTGAACGTGATGGCCATTTCTCCTTTCCGGGCAACCTAGGCTTCACTCTAGGGCGTTGCTCCACTAGATCGAACAGCTAGGGCCTTAGAAGTCAACGTCAGAAGCATAAAACACAATATAAATACAACAGCTTTTCCATCGTATAAAACGAATAATTGCAACCACTATGAAACTTATGGTCACTTCTACTTTCCGTGCAACATAGGCTTCACCCTAGGGCGTTGCTCCAACAGATTGAATAGTTAGGGCCTTAGAAGTCAACGCCCGAAGCATAAAATGCAATAAAAATACAACAGTGTTTCCATAATATAACAGGAATAATTGCATCCAGTTTGAAAGTGGTGGCCAATTATACGTCCCGGGCAACCTAGGCTTCACTCTAGGGCGTTGCTCCACCAGATCGAATAGATAGTGCCTTAGAAGTCAACGCCAGAAGCATAAAATACAATATAAATACAACAGTTTTTCCATCGTATAAAACGAATAATTGCAACCAGTATGAAACTTATGGTCATTTCTACTTTCCGAGCAACCTAGGCTTCACCCTAAGGCGTTTGTCCAACAGGTTGAATAGTTAGGGCCTTAGAAGTCAACGCCCGAACCATAAAATGCAAAAAAAATACAACAGTGTTTCCCACATATAACAGGAATAATTGCAACCAGTTTGAAAGTGATGGCCAATTCTACGTTCCGGGCAACCTAGGCTTCTCTCTAGGGCGTTGCTCCACCAGATCGAATAGATAGTGCCTTAGAAGTCAACGCTAGAAGCATAAAATACAATATAAATGTAACAGTTTTTCCATCGTATAAAACGAATAATAGCAACCAGTGTGAAAGTTATGGTCATTTCTACTTTCCGGGCAACCTAGGCTTCTCCGTAGGGCGTCGCTCCAACAGATTGAATAGTGAGGGCCTTAGAAGGTAATGCCCGAAGCATAAAATGCAATAGAAGTACAACAGTTTTTCCGACATATAACTGGAATAATTGCAACCAGTTTGAAAGTGATGGTCATTTCTACGTTCCGGGCAACCTAGGCTTCACTCTCGGGCGTTGCTCCACCGGATCGAATAGTTAGTACCTTAGAAGTCAACGCCAGAAGCATAAAATACAATATAAATACAACAGCTTTTCCATCGTATATAATATATATTTGCAAACATTGTGAAAGTAATGGTCATTTCTACGTTCCGGGCAACCTAGGCGTCACTCTAGGGCGTTGCTCCACCACATATAATAGCTACGGCCTTAGAAGTCAACCCCAGATGAATAAAATACGATATAAATACAACAGCATTTCCATCGTATAAAACGAGCAATTGCAACCAGTGTGAAAGTAATGGTCATTTCTACGTTCCGAGCACCCTAGGCGTCACTCTAGGGCGTTGCTCCAACACGTCTAACAGCTACGGCCTTAGAAGTCAACGCCAGAGGCATAAAATACAATATAAACACAACAGCGTTTCCATCGTATAAAACGAATAATTGCAACCAGTATGAAACTTATGGTCATTTCTACTTTCCGAGCAACATAGGCTTCACCCTAGGGCGTTGCTCCAACAGATTGAATAGTTAGGGCCTTGGAAGTAAACGCCAGGAGCATAAAATACGATATAAATACAACAGCGTTTCCATCGTATAAAACGAATAATTGCAACCAGTGTGAAAGTTATGGTCATTTCTACATTCCGTGCAACCTAGGATTGACTCTAGGGCGCTCTTCCACCAGATCGAATAGTTAGGTCCTTAGAAGTAAACGCCAGAAGCATAAAATACGATATAAATACAACAGCGTTTCCATCGTATAAAACGAATAACTGCAACCAGTATGAAACTTATGGTCATTTCTACTTTCCGAGCAACCTAGGCTTCACCCTAGGGCGTTGCTCCAATAGATTGAATAGTTAGGGCCTTAGAAGTCAGCGCCCGAACCATAAAACGCAAAAAAGATACAACAGTGTTTCCATCATATAACAGGAATAATTGCAACCAGTTTGAAAGTGATGGTCAATTCTACGTTCCGGGCAACCTAGGTTTCACACCAGGGCGTTGCTCCACCAGAAGGAATAGTTACGGCCTAAGAAGTCAACGCCAGAAGCATAAAATACGATATAAATACAACAGCTTTTCCTTCGAATAAAACGAATAATTGCAACCAGTGTGAAAGTAATGGTCATTTCTACGTTCCGAGCACCCTAGGCGTCACTCTAGGGCGTTGCTCCACCAGATCGAATAGTTTGGTCCTTAGAAGTAAACGCCAGAAGCATAAAATACGATATAAATACAACAGCGTTTCCATCGTATAAAACGAATAATTGCAACCAGTGTGAAAGTTATGGTCATTTCTACATTCCGAGCAACCTAGGATTCACTCTAGGGCGTTGTTCCACCAGATCGAATAGTTAGGGCCTAAGAAGTGAACGCCAGAAGCATAAAATGCAATAAAAACACAACAGTTTTTCCATCGTATAACAGGATTAATTGCAACCAGTTTGAAAGTGATGGTCATTTCTCCTTTCCGGGCTACCTAGGCTTCACTCTAGGGCGTTGCTCCACCAGATCGAATAGCTAGGGCCTTAGAAGTCAACGCCAGAAGCATAAAACACAATATAAATACAACAGTTTTTCCATCGTATAAAACGAATAATTGCAACCAGTATGAAACTGATGGTCATTTCTACTTTCCGAGCAACCTAGGCTTCACCCTAGGGCGTTGCTCCAACAGATTGAATAGTTAGGGCCTTAGAAGTCAACGCCCGAAGCATAAAATGCAATAAAAATACAACAGTGTTTCCATCATATAAAACGTATAATTGTAACCAGTATGAAACTTATGGTCATTTCTACTTTCCGAGCAAGCTAGGCTTCACCCTAGGGCGTTGCTCCAACAGATTCAATAGTTAGGACCTTAGAAGTGAACGCCCGAACCATAAAATGCAAAAAAAATACAACAGTGTTTCCCACATATAACAGGAATAATTGCAACCAGTTTGAAAGTGATGGCCAATTCTACGTTCCGGGCAACCTAGACTTCTCTCTAGGGCGTTGCTCCACCAGATCGAATAGATAGTGCCTTAGAAGTTAACGCTAGAAGCATAAAATACAATATTAATACAACAGTTTTTCCATCGTATAAAACGAATAATTGCAACCAGTATGAAACTTATGGTCATTTCTACTTTCCGAGCAACCTATGCTTCACCCTAGGGCCTTGCTCCAACAGATTGAATAGATAGGGCCTTAGAAGTCAACGCCCAAACCATAAAATGCAAAAAAAATACAGCAGTGTTTCCATCATATATCAGGAATATTTGCAACCAGTTTGAAAGTGATGGCCAAATCTACGTTCCGGGCAACCTAGGTTTCACTCCAGGGCGTTGCTCGACCAGACCGAATAGTTACGGCCTAAGATGTCAACGCCAGAAGCATAAAACACGATATAAATACAACAGCTTTTCCATCGTATAAAACGAATAATTGCAACCAGTGTGAAAGTTATGGTCATCTCTACTTTCCGAGCAACCTAGACTTCACCCTAGGGCGTTGCTCCAACAGATTGAATAGTTAGGGCCTTAGAAGTCAACGCCCGAAGCATAAAATGCAATAAAAATACAACAGAGTTTCCATGGTATAAAACGAATAATTGCTACCAGTGTGAAAGTTATGGCCATTTCTACGTTCCGGGCAACCTAGGCTTCACCCTAGGGCGTTGTTCCACCAGATTGAATAGTTAGGGCCTAAGAAGTCAACGCCAGAAGCATAAAATACAATATAAATGTAACAGTTTTTCCATCGTATAAAACGAATAATAGCAACCAGTGTGAAAGTTATGGTCATTTCTACTTTCCGGGCAACCTAGGCTTCTCCCTAGGGCGTCGCTCCAACACATTGAACAGTGAGGGCCTTAGAAGGTAATGCCCGAAGCATAAAATGCAATAGAAGTACAACAGTTTTTCCATCATATAACTGGAATAATTGCAACCAGTTTGAAAGTGATGGTCATTTCTACGTTCCGGGCAAGCTAGGCTTCACTCTCGGGCGTTGCTCCACCGAATCGAATAGTTAGTACCTTAGATGTCAACGCCAGAAGCATAAAATACAATATAAATACAACAGCTTTTCCATCGTATATAATTTATATTTGCAAACAGTGTGAAAGTAATGGCCATTTCTCCTTTCCGGGCAACCTAGGCTTCACTCTAGGGCGTTGCTCCACTAGGTCGAACAGCTAGGGCCTTAGAAGTCAACGTCAGAAGCATAAAACACAATATAAATACAACAGCTTTTCCATCGTATAAAACGAATAATTGCAACCACTATGAAACTTATGGTCACTTCTACTTTCCGTGCAAGCTAGGCTTCACCCTAGGGCGTTGCTCCAACAGATTCAATAGTTAGGGCCTTAGAAGTCAACGCCCGAAGCATAAAATGCAATAAAAATACAACAGTGTTTCCATAATATAACAGGAATAATTGCATCCAGTTTGAAAGTGGTGGCCAATTATACGTCCCGGGCAACCTAGGCTTCACTCTAGGGCGTTGCTCCACCAGATCGAATAGTTAGTGCCTTAGAAGTCAACGCCAGAAGCATAAAGTACAATATAAATACAACAGTTTTTCCATCGTATAAAACGAATAATTGCAACCAGTATGAAACTTATGGTCATTTCTACTTTCCGAGCAACCTAGGCTTCACCCTAAGGCGTTTGTCCAACAGATTGAATAGTTAGGGCCTTAGAAGTCAACGCCCGAACCATAAAATGCAAAAAAAATACAACAGTGTTTCCCACATATAACAGGAATAATTGCAACCAGTTTGAAAGTGATTGCCAATTCTACGTTCCGGGCAACCTAGGCTTCACTCTCGGGCGTTGCTCCACCGGATTGAATAGTTAGTACCTTAGAAGTCAACGCCAGAAGCATAAAATACAATATAAATACAACAGCTTTTCCATCGTATATAATGTATATTTGCAAACAGTGTGAAAGTAATGGTCATTTCCATGTTCCGGGCAACCTAGGCTTCACACTAGGGCGTTGTTCCACCAGATCGAATAGTTAGGGCCTAAGAAGTCAACGCCAGAAGCATACAATACGATATAAATGCAAAAGCTTTTCCATCGTATAAAACGAATAATTGCAACCAGTGTGAATGTAATGGTCGCTTCTACGTTCCGGGCAAACTAGGCTTCACTCTAGGGCGTTGCTCCATCAGTCCGAATAGTTAGGGCCTTAGAAATCAACGCCAGAAGCATAAAATACAATAAAGATGCAACAGTTTTTCCATCGTAAAACAGGAATAATTGCAACCATGGTGAAGGTAATGGTCATTTCTACGTTCCGGGCAACGTAGGTTTCACTCTAAGGCGTTGTTCCACCTGATCGAATAGTTAGGGCCTAAGAAGTCAACGCCAGAAGCATAAAATACAATATAAATGTAACAGTTTTTCCATCGCATAAAACGAATAATAGAAACCAGTGTGAAAGTTATGGTCATTTCTACGTTCCAGGCAACCTAGGTTTCACTCTAGGGCGTTGCTCTACCAGATCGAATAGCTAGGGACTTAGAATTCAACGCCAGAAGGATAAAATACAATATAAGTACAACAGTTATTCCATCGTATAAAATGAGTAGTTGCAAACATTGTGAAAGTAATGGTCATTTCTACGTTCCGGGCAACCTAGGCGTCACTCTAGGGCGTTGCTCCACCACATCTAATAGCTACGGCCTTAGAAGTCAACGCCAGATGCATACAATACAATATAAATACAACAGCTTTTCCATCGTACAAAATGAATAATAGCATTGAGTGTGAAAGTAATGGTCCTTTCTACGTTCCGGTCAACCTAGGCTTCACTCTAGGTCGTTGCTCCACCTGATCAAATAGCTAGCAACTTAGAATTAAACGCCAGAAGCATATAATACAATAAAAATACAACAGTTTTTCCATCGTATAACAGGAATAATTGCAACCAGTGTGAATGGAATTGTCATTTCTACGTTTCGGGCAACCTAGGCTTCACTCTAGGGCGGTGCTCCACCAGATCAAATAGTTAGGGCCTAAGAAGTCAACGCCAGAAGCATAAAATACAACATAAATACAACAGATTTTCCATCGTATATAATGTATATTTGCAAACAGTGTGAAAGTAATGGTCATTTCTATGTACCGGGCAACCTAGGCCCCACTCTCGGGCGTTGCTCCGCCAAATCAAATAGCTAGGGCCTTAGAGGTCAACGCCAGAAGCATAAAATACAATAAAGATGCAAAAGTTTTTCCATCGTATAACAGGAATAACTGCAAACAGTGCGAAAGTAATGGTCATTTCCATGTTCCGGGCAACCTAGTCTTCACTCTAGGGCGTTGCTCCACCAGATCGAATAATTAGGGTCTAAGAAGTCAACACCAGAAGAATAAAATACAATATAAGTACAAAAGCTTTTCCATCGTATAAAATGCGTAATTGCAAACATTGTGAAAGTAATGGTCATTTCTACGTTCCGGGCAACCTAGGCGTCACTCTAGGGCGTTGCTCCACCACACCTAATAGCTACGGCCTTAGAAGTCAACCCCAGATGAATAAAATACAGTAAAGATGCCACAGCTTTTCCATCGTATAAAACGAATAATTGCAACCAGTGTGAAAGTTATGGTCATTTCTACGTTCCGGGCAACCTAGGCTTCACTCTAGGGCGTTGCGCCACCAGATCGAATAGTTAGGGCCTTAGAAGTCAACGCCCGAAGCATGAAATACAAAATAAATAAAACAGTTTTTCCATCGTATAAAACGAATAATTGCAACCAGTATGAAACTTATGGTCATTTCTACTTTCCGAGCAACCTAGGCTTCACCCTAAGGCGTTTGTCCAACAGATTGAATAGTTAGGGCCTTAGAAGTCAACGACCGAACCATAAAATGCAAAAAAAATACAACAGTGTTTCCCACATATAACAGGAATAATTGCAACCAGTTTGAAAGTGATGGCCAATTCTACGTTCCGGGCAACCTGGGCTTCTCTCTAGGGCGTTGCTCCAACAGATCGAATAGATAGTACCTTAGAAGTCAACGCTAGAAGCATAAAATACAATATAAATACAACAGTTTTTCCATCGTATAAAACGAATAATTGCAACCAGTATGAAACTTATGGTCATTTCTACTTTCCGAGCAACCTAGGCTTCACCCTACGGCCTTGCTCCAACAGATTGAATAGATAGGGCCTTAGAAGTCAACGCCCAAACCATAAAATGCAAAAAAAATACAACAGAGTTTCCATGGTATAAAACGAATAATTGCTACCAGTGTGAAAGTTATGGCCATTTCTACGTTCCGGGCAACCTTGGCTTCACCCTAGGGCGTTCTTCCACCAGATCGAATAGTTAGGGCCTAAGAAGTCAACGCCAGAAGCATAAAATACAATATAAATGTAACAGTTTTTCCATCGTATAAAACGAATAATAGCAATCAGTGTGAAAGTTATGGTCATTTCTACGTTCCGGGCAACCTAGGCTTCACTCTAGGGCGTTGCGCCACCAGATCAAATAGCTAGCAACTTAGAATTAAACGCCAGAAGCATATAATACAATAAAAATACAACAGTTTTTCCATCGTATAACAGGAATAATTGCAACCAGTGTGAATGGAATTGTCATTTCTACGTTTCGGGCAACCTAGGCTTCACTCTAGGGCGGTGCTCCACCAGATCAAATAGTTAGGGCCTAAGAAGTCAACGCCAGAAGCATAAAATACAACATAAATACAACAGATTTTCCATCGTATATAATGTATATTTGCAAACAGTGTGAAAGTAATGGTCATTTCTATGTACCGGGCAACCTAGGCCCCACTCTCGGGCGTTGCTCCGCCAAATCAAATAGCTAGGGCCTTAGAGGTCAACGCCAGAAGCATAAAATACAATAAAGATGCAAAAGTTTTTCCATCGTATAACAGGAATAACTGCAAACAGTGCGAAAGTAATGGTCATTTCCATGTTCCGGGCAACCTAGTCTTCACTCTAGGGCGTTGCTCCACCAGATCGAATAATTAGGGTCTAAGAAGTCAACACCAGAAGAATAAAATACAATATAAGTACAAAAGCTTTTCCATCGTATAAAATGCGTAATTGCAAACATTGTGAAAGTAATGGTCATTTCTACGTTCCGGGCAACCTAGGCGTCACTCTAGGGCGTTGCTCCACCACACCTAATAGCTACGGCCTTAGAAGTCAACCCCAGATGAATAAAATACAGTAAAGATGCCACAGCTTTTCCATCGTATAAAACGAATAATTGCAACCAGTGTGAAAGTTATGGTCATTTCTACGTTCCGGGCAACCTAGGCTTCACTCTAGGGCGTTGCGCCACCAGATCGAATAGTTAGGGCCTTAGAAGTCAACGCCCGAAGCATGAAATACAAAATAAATAAAACAGTTTTTCCATCGTATAAAACGAATAATTGCAACCAGTATGAAAGTTAACGTCATTTCTACTTTCCGGGCAACATAGGCTTCACCCTTGGTCGTTGCACCAACAGATTGAATAGTTAGGGCCTTAGAAGTCAACGGCCGAAGCATAAAATACAAAATAAATAGAACTGTTTTTCCATCGTATAAAACGAATAATTGCAACCAGTATGAAACTTATGGTCATTTCTACTTTCCGAGCAACCTAGGCTTCACCCTAAGGCGTTTGTCCAACAGATTGAATAGTTAGGGCCTTAGAAGTCAACGACCGAACCATAAAATGCAAAAAAAATACAACAGTGTTTCCCACATATAACAGGAATAATTGCAACCAGTTTGAAAGTGATGGCCAATTCTACGTTCCGGGCAACCTAGGCTTCTCTCTAGGGCGTTGCTCCAACAGATCGAATAGATAGTACCTTAGAAGTCAACGCTAGAAGCATAAAATACAATATAAATACAACAGTTTTTCCATCGTATAAAACGAATAATTGCAACCAGTATGAAACTTATGGTCATTTCTACTTTCCGAGCAACCTAGGCTTCACCCTACGGCCTTGCTCCAACAGATTGAATAGATAGGGCCTTAGAAGTCAACGCCCAAACCATAAAATGCAAAAAAAATACAACAGAGTTTCCATGGTATAAAACGAATAATTGCTACCAGTGTGAAAGTTATGGCCATTTCTACGTTCCGGGCAACCTTGGCTTCACCCTAGGGCGTTCTTCCACCAGATCGAATAGTTAGGGCCTAAGAAGTCAACGCCAGAAGCATAAAATACAATATAAATGTAACAGTTTTTCCATCGTATAAAACGAATAATAGCAACCAGTGTGAAAGTTATGGTCATTTCTACGTTCCGGGCAACCTAGGCTTCACTCTAGGGCGTTGCGCCACCAGATCGAATAGTTAGGGCCTTGGAAGTCAACGCCCGAAGCATGAAATACAAAATAAATAAAACAGTTTTTCCATCGTATAAAACGAATAATTGCATCCAGTATGAAAGTTAACGTCATTTCTACTTTCCGGGCAACATAGGCTTCACCCTTGGTCGTTGCACCAACAGATTGAATAGTTAGGGCCTAAGAAGTCAACGCCAGAAGCATAAAATACGATATAAATACAACAGCTTTTCCATCGTATAAAACAAACAATTGCTACCAGTGTGAAAGTTATGGTCATTTCTACGTTCCGGGCAACCCAGGTTTCACTCCAGGGCGTTGCTCCACCAGACCGAATAGTTACGGCCTAAGAAGTCAGCGCCAGAAGCATAAAATACGATATAAATACAACAGCTTTTCCATCGTATAAAAGGATTAATTGCAACCAGTTTGAACGTGATGGCCATTTCTCCTTTCCGGGCAACCTAGGCTTCACTCTAGGGCGTTGCTCCACCACACCTAATAGCTACGGCCTTAGAAGTCAACCCCAGATGAATAAAATACAGTTAAGATGCCACAGCTTTTCCATCGTATAAAACGAATAATTGCAACCAGTGTGAAAGTTATGGTCATTTCTACGTTCCGGGCAACCTAGGCTTCACTCTAGGGCGTTGCGCCACCAGATCGAATAGTTAGGGCCTTAGAAGTCAACGCCCGAAGCATGAAATACAAAATAAATAAAACAGTTTTTCCATCGTATAAAACGAATAATTGCAACCAGTATGAAAGTTAACGTCATTTCTACTTTCCGGGCAACATAGGCTTCACCCTTGGTCGTTGCACCAACAGATTGAATAGTTAGGGCCTTAGAAGTCAACGGCCGAAGCATAAAATACAAAATAAATAGAACTGTTTTTCCATCGTATAAAACGAATAATTGCAACCAGTATGAAACTTATGGTCATTTCTACTTTCCGAGCAACCTAGGCTTCACCCTAAGGCGTTTGTCCAACAGATTGAATAGTTAGGGCCTTAGAAGTCAACGACCGAACCATAAAATGCAAAAAAAATACAGCAGTGTTTCCATCATATAACAGGAATAATTGCAACCAGTTTGAAAGTGATGGCCAATTCTACGTTCCGTGCAACCTAGGCTTCTCTCTAGGGCATTGCTCCACCAGATCGAATAGATAGTGCCTTAGAAGTCAACGCCAGAGGCATAAAATGCAATATAAATACAACAGCGTTTCCATCGTATAAAACGAATAATTGCAACCAGTGTGAAAGTTATGGTCATTTCCACATTCCGAGCAACCTAGGTTTCACTCTAGGACGTTGCTCCACCAGATCGAATAGTTAGGTCCTTAGAAGTAAACGTCAGAAGCATAAAATACGATATAAATACAACAGCTTTTCCATCGTATAAAAGGATTAATTGCAACCAGTTTGAACGTGATGGTCATTTCTCCTTTCCGGGCAACCTAGGCTTCACTCTAGGGCGTTGTTCCACTAGATCGAACAGCTAGGGCCTTAGAAGTCAACGCCAGAAGCATAAAATACAATATAAATACAACAGTTTTTCCATCGTATAAAACGAATAATTGCAACCAGTATGAAACTTATGGTCATTTCTACTTTCCGAGCAACCTAGGCTTCACCCCAGGGCGTTGCTCCAACAGATTGAATAGTTAGGGCCTTAGAAGTCAACGCCCGAACCATAAAATGCAAAAAAAATACAACAGTGTTTCCCACATATAACAGGAATAATTGCAACCAGTTTGAAAGTGATGGCCAATTCTACGTTCCGGGCAACCTAGGCTTCTCTCTAGGGTGTTGCTCCACCAGATCGAATAGTTAGTGCCTTAGAAGTCAACGCCGGAAGCATAAAACACAATATAAATACAACAGTTTTTCCATCGTATGAAACAAATTATTGCGACCTGTATGAAACTTACGGTCATTTCTACTTTCCGAGCAACCTAGGCTTCACCCTAGGGCGTTGCTCCAACGGATTGAATAGTTAGGGCCTTAGAAGTCAATGCCCGAACCATAAAATGCAAAAAAAATACGACAGTGTTTCCATCATATAACAGGAATAATTGCAACCAGTTTGAAAGTGATGGCCAATTCTACGTTCCGGGCAACCTAGGTTTCACTCCAGGGCGTTGCTCCACCAGACCGAACAGTTACGGCCCAAGAAGTCAACGCCAGAAGCATAAAATACGATTTAAATACAACAGCTTTTCCATCGTATAAAACGAATAATTGCAACCAGTATGAAACTTATGGTCATTTCCACTTTCCGAGCAACCTAGGCTTCACCCTAGGGCGTTGCTCCAACAGATTGAATAGTTAGGGCCTTAGAAGTCAACGCCCGAAACATAAAATGCAATAAAAATACAACAGTGTTTCCATCGTATGAAACGAATAATTGCAACCAGTATGAAACTTATGGTCATTTCTACTTTCCGAACAACCTAGGCTTCACCCTAGGGCGTTGCTCCAGCACATTGAATAGTTAGGACCTTAGAAGAGAACGCCCGAACCATAAAATGCAAAAAAAATACAGCAGTGTTTCCATCATATAACAGGAATAATTGCAACCAGTTTGAAAGTGATGGCTAATTCTACGTTCCGTGCAACCTAGGCTTCTCTCTAGGGCGTTGCTCCACCAGATCGAATAGATAGTGCCTTAGAAGTCAACGCCAGAGGCATAAAATGCAATATCAATACAACAGCGTTTCCATCGTATAAAACGAATAATTGCAACCAGTGTGAAAGTTATGGTCATTTCCACATTCCGAGCAACCTAGGTTTCACTCTAGGACGTTGCTCCACCAGATCGAATAGTTAGGTCCTTAGAAGTAAACGTCAGAAGCATAAAATACGATATAAATACAACAGCTTTTCCATCGTATAAAAGGATTAATTGCAACCAGTTTGAACGTGATGGTCATTTCTCCTTTCCGGGCAACCTAGGCTTCACTCTAGGGCGTTGCTCCACCAGATCGAACAGCTAGGGCCTTAGAAGTCAACGCCAGAAGCATAAAATACAATATAAATACAACAGTTTTTCCATCGTATAAAACGAATAATTGCAACCAGTATGAAACTTATGGTCATTTCTACTTTCCGAGCAACCTAGGCTTCACCCCAGGGCGTTGCTCCAACAGATTGAATAGTTAGGGCCTTAGAAGTCAACGCCCGAAGCATAAAATGCAATAAAAATACAACAGCGTTTCCATAATATAACAGGAATAATTGCAAACAGTTTGAAAGCGATGGCCAATTCTACGTTCCGGGCAACCTAGGCTTCACTCTAGGGCGTTGCTCCAACAGATTGAATAGTTTGGGCCTAAGAAGTCAACGCCAGAAGCATAAGATACAATATAAATATAACAGTTTTTCTATCGTATAGAACGAATAATAGCAACCAGTGTGAAAGTTATGGTCATTTCTACGTTCCAGGCAACCTAGTCTTCACTCTAGGGCGTTGCTCCACCATGTCAAACAGTTAGTGCCTTTGAAATCAACGCCCGAAGCATAAAATACGAAATAAACAGAACAGTTTTTCCATTGTATAAAACGAATAATTGCTACCAGTGTGAAAGTTATGGTCATTTCTACGTTCCGGGCAACCTAGGCCTCACTCTAGGTTGTTCTTCCACCAGATTGAATAGCTAGGGCCTATGAAATCAACGCCAGAAGCATAAAATTCAATATAAATATAACAGTTTTTCTATCGTATAGAACGAATAATAGCAACCAGTGTGAAAGTTATGGTCATTTCTACGTTCCGGGCAACCTAGGCTTCACTCTAGGGCGTTGCTCCACCAGATCGAATAGTTAGGGCCTTAGAAGTCAACGCCAGAAGCATAAAATACAATATAAAAACAACAGTTTTTCCATCATATAAAAGGAGTAATTGCAACCAGTATGAAAGTTGTGGTCATTTCTACTTTCCGGTCAACCTAGGCTACACCCGAGGGCGTTGCTCCAACAGATTGAATAGTTGGGGCGTTAGAAGTCAATGCCCGAAGCATAAAATGCGATAAAAATACAACAGTGTTTCCATCATATAACAGGAATAATTGCAACCAGTTTGAAAGTGATGGCCAATTCTACGTTCCGGGCAACCTAGGCTTCACTCTATTGCGTTGCTCCACCAGATCGAATAGTTAGTGCCTTAGAAGTCGACGCCAGAAGCTCATAATATAATATAAATACAACAGTTTTTCCATCGTATAAAACGAATAATTGCAACCAGTATGAAGCTTATGGTCATTTCTACTTTCCGAGCAACCTAGGCTTCACCCTAGGGCGTTGCTCCAACAGGTTGAATAGTTAGGGCCGTAGAAGTCAACGCCCGAACCATAAAATGCAAAAAAAATACAACAGTGTTACCATCATATGACACGAATAATTGCAACCAGTTTGAAAGTGATGGCCAATTCTACGTTCCGGGCAACCTAGGCTTCACTCTATTGCGTTGTTCCACCAGATCGAATAGTTAGGGTCTAAGAAGTCAACGCCAGAAGCATTAAATACAATATAAATATAACAGTTAATCCATCGTATAAAACGAATAATTGCAACCAGTGTGAAAGTTATGGTCATTTCCACATTCCGAGCAACCTAGGTTTCACTCTAGGACGTTGCTCCACCAGATCGAATAGTTAGGTCCTTAGAAGTAAACGTCAGAAGCATAAAATACGATATAAATACAACAGCTTTTCCATCGTATAAAAGGATTAATTGCAACCAGTTTGAACGTGATGGTCATTTCTCCTTTCCGGGCAACCTAGGCTTCACTCTAGGGCGTTGCTCCACTAGATCGAACAGCTGGGGCCTTAGAAGTCAACGCCAGAAGCATAAAATACAATATAAATACAACAGTTTTTCCATCGTATAAAACGAATAATTGCAACCAGTATGAAACTTATGGTCATTTCTACTTTCCGAGCAACCTAGGCTTCACCCCAGGGCGTTGCTCCAACAGATTGAATAGTTAGGGCCTTAGAAGTCAACGCCCGAAGCATAAAATGCAATAAAAATACAACAGCGTTTCCATAATATAACAGGAATAATTGCAAACAGTTTGAAAGCGATGGCCAATTCTACGTTCCGGGCAACCTAGGCTTCACTCTAGGGCGTTGCTCCAACAGATTGAATAGTTTGGGCCTTAGAAGTGAATGCCCGAAGCATAAAATGCAATAAAAATACAACAGTTTTTCCATCATATAACCGGGATAATTGCAACCAGTTTGAAAGTGATGGTCATTTGTACGTTCCAGGCAACCTAGGATTCACTCCAGGGCGTTGTCCCACCAGATCGAATTGTTAGGGCCTAAGAAGTCAACGCCAGAAGCATAAGGTACAATATAAATATAACAGTTTTTCCATCGTATAGAACGAATAATAGTAACCAGTGTGAAAGTTATGGTCATTTCTAAGTTCCGGTCAACCTAGGCTTCACTCTAGGTCGTTGTTCCACCAGATCAAACAGTTAGAGCCTTAGAAGCCAACGCCCGAAGCATTAAATACAATATAAATACAACAGTTTTTCCATCATATAAAACGAATAATTGCAACCAGTATGAAAGCTATGGTCATTTCTCCTTTACGGGCAACCTAGGCTACACCCTAGGGCCTTGCTCCTACAGATTGAATAGTTAGGGCCTTAGAAGTCAATGCCCGAAGCATAAAATGCAATGAAAATATAACAGTTTTTCCGTCATATAACAGGAATAATTGCAACCAGTTTGAAAGTGATGGTCATTTCTACGTTCCGTGAAACCTCGGCTTCACTCTAGGGCGTTGCTCCGCCAGATCGAATAGTTAGTGCATTAGAAGTCAACGCCAGTAGCATAAAATACAATATAAATACAAGAGTTTTTCCATCGTATAAAACGAATAATTGCAACCAGTATGAAAGTTAACGTCATTTCTTCTTTCCGGGAAACCTAGGCTTCACCCTTGGGCGTTGATCCAACAGATTGAATAGTTAGGGCCTTAGAAGTCAACGCCGGAAGCATAAAATGCAATAAAAATACAACAGTTTTTCCATCGTATAAAAGGATTAATTGCAACCAGTTTGAAAGCGATGTCCAATTCTACGTTCCGCGCAACCTAGGTTTTACTCCAGGGCGTGGCTTCACCAGATCGAAAAGTTACGGCCTAAGAAGTCAACGCCAGAAGCATAAAATACGATATAAATACAACAGCTTTTCCATCGTATAAAACGAGTAATTGCACCCAGTGTGAAAGTTATTGTCATTTCTACTTTCCGCGCAACCTAGGCTTCACCCTAGGGCGTTGCTCCAACCGATTGAATAGTTAGGACCTTAGAAGTCAATGCCCGAAGCATAAAATGAAATAAAAATAGAACAGTTTTTCCATCATATAACAGGAATAATTGCAACCAGTTTCAAAGTGATGGTCATTTCTACGTTCCAGGCAACCTAGGCTTCACTCTAGGGCGTTGTTCAACCAGATCGAATTGTTAGAGCCTAAGAAGTCAACGCCAGAAGCATAAGATACAATATAAATATAACAGTTTTTCCATCGTATAGAACGAATAATAGCAACCAGTGTGAAAGTTATGGTCACTTCTACGTTCCGGGCAGCCTAGGCTTCACTCTAGGGCGTTGCTCCACCAGATCAAACAGTTAGGGCCTTAGAAGTCAACGACCGAAGCATAAAATACAAAATAAATAGAACAGTTTTTCCATTGTATAAAACGAATAATAGCAACCAGTGTGAAAGTTATGGTCATTTCTACGTTCGGGCAACCTGGGCTTCACTCTAGGGCGTTGTTCCACCAGATCAAACAGCTAGGGCCTTAGAAGTCAACGCCCGAAGCATAAAATACAATATAAATATAACAGTTTTTCCATCGTATAGAACGAATAATCGCAACCAGTGTGAAAGTTAACGTCATTTCTACTTTCCGGGCAACCTAGGCTTCACCCTAGGGCGTTGCTCCAACAGATTGAATAGTTAGGGCCTTAGAAGTCAACGCCCGGTGCATAAAATACAAAATAAATACAACAGTTTTTCCATCGTTTAAAACGAATAATTGTTACCGGTGTGAAAATTATGGTCATTTCTACGTTCCGGTCAACCCAGGCTTCACCATAGGGCGCTACTCCACCAGATCGAATAGTTAGGGCCTAAGAAGTGAACGCCAGAAGCATAAAATACAATATAAATACAACAGTTTTTCCATCGTATAAAATGAATAATTGCAAACATTGCGAAAGTAATGGTCATTCCACGTTCCGGGCAACCTAGGCGTCACCCTAGGGCGTTGCTCCAACAGATTGAATAGTTAGGACCTTAGAAGTCAATGCCCGAAGCATAAAATGAAATAAAAATAGAACAGTTTTTCCATCATATAATAGGAATAATTGCAACCAGTTTGAAAGTGATGGTCATCTCTACGTTCCAGGCAACCTAGGCTTCACTCTAGGGCGTTGTTCCACCAGATCGAATTGTTAGGGCCTAAGAAGTCAACGCCAGAAGCATAAGATACAATATAAATATAACAGTTTTTCCATCGTATAGAACGAATAATAGCAACCAGTGTGAAAGTTATGGTCACTTCTACGTTCCGGGCAGGCTAGGCTTCACTCTAGGGCGTTGCTCCACCAGATCAAACAGTTAGGGCCTTAGAAGTCAACGAACGAAGCATAAAATACAAAATAAATAGAACAGTTTTTCCATTGTATAAAACGAATAATAGCAACCAGTGTGAAAGTTATGGTCATTTCTACGTTCGGGCAACCTGGGCTTCACTCTAGGGCGTTGTTCCACCAGATCAAACAGCTAGGGCCTTAGAAGTCAACGCCCGAAGCATAAAATACAATATAAATATAACAGTTTTTCCATCGTATAGAAGGAATAATCGCAACCAGTGTGAAGGTTAACGTCATTTCTACGTTCCGGTCAACCCAGGCTTCACCATAGGGCGCTACTCCACCAGATCGAATAGTTAGGGCCTAAGAAGTGAACGCCAGAAGCATAAAATACAATATAAATACAACAGTTTTTCCATCATACAAAACGAATAATTGCAACCAGTATGAAAGCTAGGGTCATTTCTACTTTACGCGCAACCTAGGCTACACCCTAGGGCGTTGCTCTTACAGATTGAATAGTTAGGGCCTTAGAAGTTAATGACCGAAGCATAAAATGCAATAAAAATACAACAGTTTTTCCATCGTATAAAAGGATTAATTGCAACCAGTATGAAACTTATGGTCTCTTCTACTTTCCGAGCAACCTAGGCTTCAACCCTAGGGAGTTGCTCCAACAGATTGAATAGTTAGGGCCTTAGAAGTCAACGCCCGAAGCATAAAATGCAATAAAAATACAACAGTGTTTCCATCATATAACAGGAATAATTGCAACCAGTTTGAAAGTGATGGCCAATTCTACGTTCCGGGAAACCTCGGCTTCACTCTAGGGCGTTGCTCCGCCAGATCAAACAGCTAGGGCCTTAGAAGTCAACGCCCGAAGCATAAAATACAATATAAATATAACAGTTTTTCCATCGTATAGAAGGAATAATCGCAACCAGTGTGAAGGTTAACGTCATTTCTACGTTCCGGTCAACCCAGGCTTCACCATAGGGCGCTACTCCACCAGATCGAATAGTTAGGGCCTAAGAAGTGAACGCCAGAAGCATAAAATACAATATAAATACAACAGTTTTTCCATCATACAAAACGAATAATTGCAACCAGTATGAAAGCTAGGGTCATTTCTACTTTACGCGCAACCTAGGCTACACCCTAGGGCGTTGCTCTTACAGATTGAATAGTTAGGGCCTTAGAAGTTAGTGACCGAAGCATAAAATGCAATAAAAATACAACAGTTTTTCCATCGTATAAAAGGATTAATTGCAACCAGTATGAAACTTATGGTCTCTTCTACTTTCCGAGCAACCTAGGCTTCAACCCTAGGGAGTTGCTCCAACAGATTGAATAGTTAGGGCCTTAGAAGTCAACGCCCGAAGCATAAAATGCAATAAAAATACAACAGTGTTTCCATCATATAACAGGAATAATTGCAACCAGTTTGAAAGTGATGGCCAATTCTACGTTCCGGGAAACCTCGGCTTCACTCTAGGGCGTTGCTCCGCCAGATCGAATAGTTAGTGCATTAAAAGTCAACGCCAGAAGCATAAAATACAATATAAATAGAACAGTTTTTCCATCGTGTAAAACGAATAATTGCAACCAGTATGAAGCTTATGGTCATTTCTACTTTCCGAGCAACCTAGGCTTCACCCTAGGGCACTGCTCCAACAGGTTGAATAGTTAGGGCCGTAGAAGTCAACGCCCGAACCACAAAATGCAAAAAAAATATAACAGTGTTACCATCATATGACACGAATAATTGCAACCAGTTTGAAAGTGATGGCCAATTCTACGTTCCGGGCAACCTAGGATTCACTCCAGGGCGTTGTCCCACCAGATCGAATTGTTAGGGCCTAAGAAGTCAACGCCAGAAGCATAAGGTACAATATAAATATAACAGTTTTTCCATCGTATAAAACGAATAATTGCAACCAGTATGAATCTTATGGTCAGTTCTACTTTCCGAGCAACCTAGGCTTCACTCTAGGACGTTGCTCCACCAGATCGAATAGTTAGGTCCTTAGAAGTAAACGTCAGAAGCATAAAATACGATATAAATACAACAGCTTTTCCATCGTATAAAAGGATTAATTGCAACCAGTTTGAACGTGATGGTCATTTCTCCTTTCCGGGCAACCTAGGCTTCACTCTAGGGCGTTGCTCCACTAGATCGAACAGCTAGGGCCTTAGAAGTCAACGCCAGAAGCATAAAATACAATATAAATACAACAGTTTTTCCATCGTATAAAACGAATAATTGCAACCAGTATGAATCTTATGGTCAGTTCTACTTTCCGAGCAACCTAGGCTTCACCCCAGGGCGTTGCTCCAACAGATTGAATAGTTAGGGCCTTAGAAGTCAACGCCCGAAGCATAAAACGCAATAAAAATACAACAGCGTTTCCATAATATAACAGGAATAATTGCAAACAGTTTGAAAGCGATGGCCAATTCTACGTTCCGGGCAACCTAGGCTTCACTCTAGGGCGTTGCTCCAACAGATTGAATAGTTTGGGCCTTAGAAGTGAATGCCCGAAGCATAAAATGCAATAAAAATACAACAGTTTTTCCATCATATAACCGGAATAATTGCAACCAGTTTGAAGGTGATGGTCATTTGTACGTTCCAGGCAACCTAGGATTCACTCCAGGGCGTTGTCCCACCAGATCGAATTGTTAGGGCCTAAGAAGTCAACGCCAGAAGCATAAGGTACAATATAAATATAACAGTTTTTCCATCGTATAGAACGAATAATAGCAACCAGTGTGAAAGTTATGGTCATTTCTACGTTCCGGGCAACCTAGTCTTCACTCTAGGGCGTTGCTCCACCATATCAAACAGTTAGTGCCTTAGAAATCAACGCCCGAAGCATAAAATACGAAATAAACAGAACAGTTTTTCCATTGTATAAAACGAATAATTGCTACCAGTGTGAAAGTTATGGTCATTTCTACGTTCCGGGCAACCTAGGCCTCACTCTAGGTTGTTCTTCCACCAGATTGAATAGTTAGGGCCTAAGAAATCAACGCCAGAAGCATAAAATTCAATATAAATATAACAGTTTTCCCATCGTATAAAACGAGTAATTACAGCCAGTGTGAATGTTATGGTCATTTCCACATTCCGAGCAACCTAGGTTTCACTCTAGGACGTTGCTCCACCAGATCGAATAGTTAGGTCCTTAGAAGTAAACGTCAGAAGCATAAAATACGATATAAATACAACAGCTTTTCCATCGTATAAAAGGATTAATTGCAACCAGTTTGAACGTGATGGTCATTTCTCCTTTCCGGGCAACCTAGGCTTCACTCTAGGGCGTTGCTCCACTAGATCGAACAGCTAGGGCCTTAGAAGTCAACGCCAGAAGCATAAAATACAATATAAATACAACAGTTTTTCCATCGTATAAAACGAATAATTGCAACCAGTATGAAACTTATGGTCATTTCTACTTTCCGAGCAACCTAGGCTTCACCCCAGGGCGTTGCTCCAACAGATTGAATAGTTAGGGCCTTAGAAGTCAACGCCCGAAGCATAAAATGCAATAAAAATACAACAGCGTTTCCATAATATAACAGGAATAATTGCAAACAGTTTGAAAGCGAAGGCCAATTCTACGTTCCGGGCAACCTAGGCTTCACTCTAGGGCGTTGCTCCAACAGATTGAATAGTTTGGGCCTTAGAAGTGAATGCCCGAAGCATAAAATGCAATAAAAATACAACAGTTTTTCCATCATATAACCGGAATAATTGCAACCAGTTTGAAAGTGATGGTCATTTGTACGTTCCAGGCAACCTAGGATTCACTCCAGGGCGTTGTCCCACCAGATCGAATTGTTAGGGCCTAAGAAGTCAACGCCAGAAGCATAAGGTACAATATAAATATAACAGTTTTTCCATCGTATAGAACGAATAATAGCAACCAGTGTGAAAGTTATGGTCATTTCTACGTTCCGGGCAACCTAGTCTTCACTCTAGGGCGTTGCTCCACCATATCAAACAGTTAGTGCCTTAGAAATCAACGCCCGAAGCATAAAATACGAAATAAACAGAACAGTTTTTCCATTGTATAAAACGAATAATTGCTACCAGTGTGAAAGTTATGGTCATTTCTACGTTCCGGGCAACCTAGGCCTCACTCTAGGTTGTTCTTCCACCAGATTGAATAGTTAGGGCCTAAGAAATCAACGCCAGAAGCATAAAATTCAATATAAATATAACAGTTTTCCCATCGTATAAAACGAGTAATTACAGCCAGTGTGAATGTTATGGTCATTTTTACATTCCGAGAAACCTAGGCTTCACTCTAGGGCGTTGATCCACCAGATAGAATAGTTAGGGCCTTAGAAGTCAACGCCAGAAGCATAAAATTCAATAAAGATGCAACAGTTTTTCCATCGTATAACAGGAGTAACTGCAAATAGTGTGAAAGTTCTGGTCATTTCTACGTTCCGGGTAACCTTGGCTTCACTCTAGGGCGTTGTTCCACCAGATCGAACAGGTAGGGCCTAAGAAGGCAACGCCAGAAGCATAAAATACTATATAAATATAACAGTTTTTCAATCGCATAAAGCGAATAATAGCAACCAGTGTGAAAGTTATGGTCATTTCTACGTTCCGGGCAACCTAGGCTTCACCACAGGGCGTTGTTCCACCAGATCGAATAGTTAGGGCCTAAGAAGTGAACGCCAGCAGCATAAAATGCAATATGTATACAACAGTTATTCTATGATATAAAACGAATAATTGCAACCAGTATGAAAGTTATGGTCATTTCTACTTTCCGGGCAACCTAGGCTACACCCTAGTGCGTTGCTCCAACAGATTGAATAGTTAGGGCCTTAGAAGTCAATGCCCGAAGCATAAAATGCATAAAAAATACAACAGTTTTTCCATCACATAACAGGAATAATTGCAACCAGTTTGAAAGCGATGGTCATTTCTACGTTCCGGGAAACCTCGGCTTCACTCTAGGGCGTTGCTCCGCCAGATCGAATAGTTAGTGCATTAAAAGTCAACGCCAGAAGCATAAAATACAATATAAATAGAACAGTTTTTCCATCGTATAAAACGAATAATAGCAACCAGTGTGAAAGTTATGGTCATTTCTACGTTCCGGCAACCTAGGCTTCACCCCAGGGCGTTGTTCCACCAGATCGAATAGTTAGGGCCTAAGAAGTGAACGCCAGCAGCATAAAATACAATATAACTACAACAGTTCTTCCAACATATAAAACGGATAATTGCAACCAGTATGAAAGTTATGGTCATTTCTACGTTCCGGGCAACCTAGGCTTCACTCTATGGCGTTCTTCCACCACATCGAATAGCTGCGGCCTCAGAAGTCAACGCCTGAAGCATAAGATACAATATAAATATAACAGTTTTTCCATCGTATAGAACGAATAATAGCAACCAGTGTGAAAGTTATGGTCATTTCTACGTTCCGGGCAACCTAGGCTTCACTCTAGGGCGTTGCTCCACCAGATCGAATAGTTAGGGCCTAAGAAGTGAACGCCAGAAGCATAAAATACAATATAAAAACAACAGTTTTTCCATCATATAAAACGAGTAATTGCAACCAGTATGAAAGTTGTGGTCATTTCTACCTTCCGGTCAACCTAGGCTACACCCGAGGGCGTTGCTCCACTAGATCGAACAGCTAGGGCCTTAGAAGTCAACGCCAGAAGCATAAAAGACAATATAAATACAACAGTTTTTCCATCGTATAAAACGAATAATTGCAACCAGTATGAAACTTATGGTCATTTCTACTTTCCGTGCAACCTAGGCTTCACCCCAGGGCGTTGCTCCAACAGATTGAATAGTTAGGGCCTTAGAAGTCAACGCCCGAAGCATAAAATGCAATAAAAATACAACAGCGTTTCCATAATATAACAGGAATAATTGCAAACAGTTTGAAAGCGATGGCCAATTCTACGTTCCGGGCAACCTAGGCTTCACTCTAGGACGTTGCTCCAACAGATTGAATAGTTTGGGCCTTAGAAGTGAATGCCCGAAGCATAAAATGCAATAAAAATACAACAGTTTTTCCATCATATAACCGGAATAATTGCTACCAGTTTGAAAGTGATGGTCATTTGTACGTTCCAGGCAACCTAGGATTCACTCCAGGGCGTTGTCCCACCAGATCGAATTGTTAGGGCCTAAGAAGTCAACGCCAGAAGCATAAGGTACAATATAAATATAACAGTTTTTCCATCGTATAGAACGAATAATAGCAACCAGTGTGAAAGTACTGGTCATTTCTACGTTCCGGGTAACCTTGGCTTCACTCTAGGGCGTTGTTCCACCAGATCGAACAGTTAGGGCCTAAGAAGGCAACGCCAGAAGCATAAAATGCTATATAAATATAACAGTTTTTCAATCGTATAAAGCGAATAATAGCAACCAGTGTGAAAGTTATGGTCATTTCTACGTTCCGGGCAACGTAGGCTTCACCACAGGGCGTTGTTCCACCAGATCGAATAGTTAGGGCCTAAGAAGTGAACGCCAGCAGCATAAAATGCAATATGTATACAACAGTTTTTCCATGATATAAAACGAATAATTGCAACCAGTATGAAAGTTATGGTCATTTCTACTTTCCGGGCAACCTAGGCTACACCCTAGGGCGTTGCTCAAACAGATTGAATAGTTAGGGCCTTAGAAGTCAATGCCCGAAGCATAAAATGCATAAAAAATACAACAGTTTTTCCATCACATAACAGGAATAATTGCAACCAGTTTGAAAGCGATGGTCATTTCTACGTTCCGGGAAACCTCGGCTTCACTCTAGGGCGTTGCTCCGCCAGATCGAATAGTTAGTGCATTAAAAGTCAACGCCAGAAGCATAAAATACAATATAAATAGAACAGTTTTTCCATCGTGTAAAACGAATAATAGCAACCAGTGTGAAAGTTATGGTCATTTCTACGTTCCGGCAACCTAGGCTTCACCCCAGGGCGTTGTTCCACCAGATCGAATAGTTAGGGCCTAAGAAGTGAACGCCAGCAGCATAAAATACAATATAACTACAACAGTTCTTCCAACATATAAAACGGATAATTGCAACCAGTATGAAAGTTATGGTCATTTCTACGTTCCGGGCAACCTAGGCTTCACTCTATGGCGTTCTTCCACCACATCGAATAGCTGCGGCCTCAGAAGTCAACGCCTGAAGCATAAGATACAATATAAATATAACAGTTTTTCCATCGTATAGAACGAATAATAGCAACCAGTGTGAAAGTTATGGTCATTTCTACGTTCCGGGCAACCTAGGCTTCACTCTAGGGCGTTGCTCCACCAGATCGAATAGTTAGGGCCCAAGAAGTGAACGCCAGAAGCATAAAATACAATATAAAAACAACAGTTTTTCCATCATATAAAACGAGTAATTGCAACCAGTATGAAAGTTGTGGTCATTTCTACTTTCCGGTCAACCTAGGCTACACCCGAGGGCGTTGCTCCAACAGATTGAATAGTTAGGGCGTTAGAAGTCAATGCCCGAAGCATAAAATGCGATAAAAATACAACAGTTTTTCCATTGTATAAAACGAATAATAGCAACCAGTGTGAAAGTTATGGTCATTTCTACGTTCGGGCAACCTGGGCTTCACTCTAGGGCGTTGTTCCACCAGATCAAACAGCTAGGGCCTTAGAAGTCAACGCCCGAAGCATAAAATACAATATAAATATAACAGTTTTTCCATCGTATAGAAGGAATAATCGCAACCAGTGTGAAGGTTAACGTCATTTCTACTTTCCGGGCAACCTAGGCTTCACCCTAGGGCGTTGCTCCAACAGATTGAATAGTTAGGGCCTTAGAAGTCAACGCCCGGTGCATAAAATGCAAAATAAATAGAACAGTTTTTCCATCGTGTAAAACGAATAATTGTTACCGGTGTGAAAATTATGGTCATTTCTACGTTCCGGTCAACCCAGGCTTCACCATAGGGCGCTACTCCACCAGATCGAATAGTTAGGGCCTAAGAAGTGAACGCCAGAAGCATAAAATACAATATAAATACAACAGTTTTTCCATCATACAAAACGAATAATTGCAACCAGTATGAAAGCTAGGGTCATTTCTACTTTACGCGCAACCTAGGCTACACCCTAGGGCGTTGCTCTTACAGATTGAATAGTTAGGGCCTTAGAAGTTAATGACCGAAGCATAAAATGCAATAAAAATACAACAGTTTTTCCATCGTATAAAAGGATTAATTGCAACCAGTATGAAACTTATGGTCACTTCTACTTTCCGAGCAACCTAGGCTTCAACCCTAGGGAGTTGCTCCAACAGATTGAATAGTTAGGGCCTTAGAAGTCAACGCCCGAAGCATAAAATGCAATAAAAATACAACAGTGTTTCCATCATATAACAGGAATAATTGCAACCAGTTTGAAAGTGATGGCCAATTCTACGTTCCGGGCAACCTAGGCTTCACTCTATTGCGTTGTTCCACCAGATCGAATAGTTAGGGTCTAAGAAGTCAACGCCAGAAGCATTAGATACAATATAAATATAACAGTTAATCCATCGTATAAAACGAATAATTGCAACCAGTGTGAAAGTTATGGTCATTCCCACATTCCGAGCAACCTAGGTCTCACTCTAGGACGTTGCTCCACCAGATCGAATAGTTAGGTCCTTAGAAGTAAACGTCAGAAGCATAAAATACGATATAAATACAACAGCTTTTCCATCGTATAAAAGGATTAATTGCAACCAGTTTGAACGTGATGGTCATTTCTCCTTTCCGGGCAACCTAGGCTTCACTCTATGGCGTTGCTCCACTAGATCGAACAGCTAGGGCCTTAGAAGTCAACGCCAGAAGCATAAAATACAATATAAATACAACAGTTTTTCCATCGTATAAAACGAATAATTGCAACCAGTATGAAACTTATGGTCATTTCTACTTTCCGAGCAACCTAGGCTTCACCCCAGGGCGTTGCTCCAACAGATTGAATAGTTAGGGCCTTAGAAGTCAACGCCCGAAGCATAAAATGCAATAAAAATACAACAGCGTTTCCATAATATAACAGGAATAATTGCAAACAGTTTGAAAGCGATGGCCAATTCTACGTTCCGGGCAACCTAGGCTTCACTCTAGGGCGTTGCTCCAACAGATTGAATAGTTTGGGCCTTAGAAGTGAATGCCCGAAGCATAAAATGCAATAAAAATACAACAGTTTTTCCATCATATAACCGGAATAATTGCAACCAGTTTGAAAGTGATGGTCATTTGTACGTTCCAGGCAACCTAGGATTCACTCCAGGGCGTTGTCCCACCAGATCGAATTGTTAGGGCCTAAGAAGTCAACGCCAGAAGCATAAGGTACAATATAAATATAACAGTTTTTCCATCGTATAGAACGAATAATAGCAACCAGTGTGAAAGTTATGGTCATTTCTACGTTCCGGGCAACCTAGTCTTCACTCTAGGGCGTTGCTCCACCATATCAAACAGTTAGTGCCTTAGAAATCAACGCCCGAAGCATAAAATACGAAATAAACAGAACAGTTTTTCCATTGTATAAAACGAATAATTGCTACCAGTGTGAAAGTTATGGTCATTTCTACGTTCCGGGCAACCTAGGCCTCACTCTAGGTTGTTCTTCCACCAGATTGAATAGTTAGGGCCTAAGAAATCAACGCCAGAAGCATAAAATACAATATAAAAACAACAGTTTTTCCATCATATAAAACGAGTAATTGCAACCAGTATGAAAGTTGTGGTCATTTCTACCTTCCGGTCAACCTAGGCTACACCCGAGGGCGCTGCTTCAACAGATTGAATAGTTAGGGCGTTAGAAGTCAATGCCCGAAGCATAAAATGCGATAAAAATACAACAGTTTTTCCATCATATAACAGGAATAATTGCAACCAGTTTGAAAGTGATGGTCATTTCTACGTTCAGGGCAACCTAGGCTACACCCTAGGGCGTTGCTCCAACAGATTGAATAGTTAGGGCCTTAGAAGTCAATGCCCGAAGCATAAAATGCAATAAAAATATAACAGTTTTTCCGTCATATAACAGGAATAATTGCAACCAGTTTGAAAGTGATGGTCGTTTCTACGTTCCGGGAAACCTCGGCTTCACTCTAGGGCGTTGCTCCGCCAGATCGAATAGTTAGTGCATTAGAAGTCAACGCCAGTAGCATAAAATACAATATAAATACAACAGTTTTTCCATCGTATAAAAGGATTAATTGCAACCAGTATGAAACTTATGGTCTCTTCTACTTTCCGAGCAACCTAGGCTTCAACCCTAGGGAGTTGCTCCAACAGATTGAATAGTTAGGGCCTTAGAAGTCAACGCCCGAAGCATAAAATGCAATAAAAATACAACAGTGTTTCCATCATATAACAGGAATAATTGCAACCAGTTTGAAAGTGATGGCCAATTCTACGTTCCGGGCAACCTAGGCTTCACTCTATTGCATTGCTCCACCAGATCGAATAGTTAGTGCCTTAGAAGTCGACGCCAGAAGCTCAAAATATAATATAAATACAACAGTTTTTCCATCGTATAAAACGAATAATTGCAACCAGTATGAAGCTTATGGTCATTTCTACTTTCCGAGCAACCTAGGCTTCACCCTAGGGCGCTGCTCCAACAGGTTGAATAGTTAGGGCCGTAGAAGTCAACGCCCGAACCATAAAATGCAAAAAAAATACAACAGTGTTACCATCATATGACACGAATAATTGCAACCAGTTTGAAAGTGATGGCCAATTCTACGTTCCGGGCAACCTAGGCTTCACTCTATTGCGTTGTTCCACCAGATCGAATAGTTAGGGTCTAAGAAGTCAACGCCAGAAGCATTAAATACAATATAAATATAACAGTTAATCCATCGTATAAAACGAATAATTGCAACCAGTGTGAAAGTTATGGTCATTTCCACATTCCGAGCAACCTAGGTTTCACTCTAGGACGTTGCTCCACCAGATCGAATAGTTAGGTCCTTAGAAGTAAACGTCAGAAGCATAAAATACGATATAAATACAACAGCTTTTCCATCGTATAAAAGGATTAATTGCAACCAGTTTGAACGTGATGGTCATTTCTCCTTTCCGGGCAACCTAGGCTTCACTCTAGGGCGTTGCTCCACTAGATCGAACAGCTAGGGCCTTAGAAGTCAACGCCAGAAGCATAAAATACAATATAAATACAACAGTTTTTCCATCGTATAAAACGAATAATTGCAACCAGTATGAAACTTATGGTCATTTCTACTTTCCGTGCAACCTAGGCTTCACCCCAGGGCGTTGCTCCAACAGATTGAATAGTTAGGGCCTTAGAAGTCAACGCCCGAAGCATAAAATGCAATAAAAATACAACAGCGTTTCCATAATATAACAGGAATAATTGCAAACAGTTTGAAAGCGATGGCCAATTCTACGTTCCGGGCAACCTAGGCTTCACTCTAGGACGTTGCTCCAACAGATTGAATAGTTTGGGCCTTAGAAGTGAATGCCCGAAGCATAAAATGCAATAAAAATACAACAGTTTTTCCATCATATAACCGGAATAATTGCAACCAGTTTGAAAGTGATGGTCATTTGTACGTTCCAGGCAACCTAGGATTCACTCCAGGGCGTTGTCCCACCAGATCGAATTGTTAGGGCCTAAGAAGTCAACGCCAGAAGCATAAGGTACAATATAAATATAACAGTTTTTCCATCGTATAGAACGAATAATAGCAACCAGTGTGAAAGTACTGGTCATTTCTACGTTCCGGGTAACCTTGGCTTCACTCTAGGGCGTTGTTCCACCAGATCGAACAGTTAGGGCCTAAGAAGGCAACGCCAGAAGCATAAAATACTATATAAATATAACAGTTTTTCAATCGTATAAAGCGAATAATAGCAACCAGTGTGAAAGTTATGGTCATTTCTACGTTCCGGGCAACGTAGGCTTCACCACAGGGCGTTGTTCCACCAGATCGAATAGTTAGGGCCTAAGAAGTGAACGCCAGCAGCATAAAATGCAATATGTATACAACAGTTTTTCCATGATATAAAACGAATAATTGCAACCAGTATGAAAGTTATGGTCATTTCTACTTTCCGGGCAACCTAGGCTACACCCTAGGGCGTTGCTCCAACAGATTGAATAGTTAGGGCCTTAGAAGTCAATGCCCGAAGCATAAAATGCATAAAAAATACAACAGTTTTTCCATCACATAACAGGAATAATTGCAACCAGTTTGAAAGCGATGGTCATTTCTACGTTCCGGGAAACCTCGGCTTCACTCTAGGGCGTTGCTCCGCCAGATCGAATAGTTAGTGCATTAAAAGTCAACGCCAGAAGCATAAAATACAATATAAATAGAACAGTTTTTCCATCGTGTAAAACGAATAATAGCAACCAGTGTGAAACTTATGGTCATTTCTACGTTCCGGCAACCTAGGCTTCACCCCAGGGCGTTGTTCCACCAGATCGAATAGTTAGGGCCTAAGAAGTGAACGCCAGCAGCATAAAATACAATATAACTACAACAGTTCTTCCAACATATAAAACGGATAATTGCAACCAGTATGAAAGTTATGGTCATTTCTACGTTCCGGGCAACCTAGGCTTCACTCTATGGCGTTCTTCCACCACATCGAATAGCTGCGGCCTCAGAAGTCCACGCCTGAAGCATAAGATACAATATAAATATAACAGTTTTTCCATCGTATAGAACGAATAATAGCAACCAGTGAGAAAGTTATGGTCATTTCTACGTTCCGGGCAACCTAGGCTTCACTCTAGGGCGTTGCTCCACCAGATCGAATAGTTAGGGCCTAAGAAGTGAACGCCAGAAGCATAAAATACAATATAAAAACAACAGTTTTTCCATCATATAAAACGAGTAATTGCAACCAGTATGAAAGTTGTGGTCATTTCTACTTTCCGGTCAACCTAGGCTACACCCGAGGGCGTTGCTCCAACAGATTGAATAGTTAGGGCGTTAGAAGTCAATGCCCGAAGCATAAAATGCGATAAAAATACAACAGTTTTTCCATTGTATAAAACGAATAATAGCAACCAGTGTGAAAGTTATGGTCATTTCTACGTTCGGGCAACCTGGGCTTCACTCTAGGGCGTTGTTCCACCAGATCAAACAGCTAGGGCCTAAGAAGTCAACGCCCGAAGCATAAAATACAATATAAATATAACAGTTTTTCCATCGTATAGAAGGAATAATCGCAACCAGTGTGAAGGTTAACGTCATTTCTACTTTCCGGGCAACCTAGGCTTCACCCTAGGCCGTTGCTCCAACAGATTGAATAGTTAGGGCCTTAGAAGTCAACGCCCGGTGCATAAAATACAAAATAAATAGAACAGTTTTTCCATCGTGTAAAACGAATAATTGTTACCGGTGTGAAAATTATGGTCATTTCTACGTTCCGGTCAACCCAGGCTTCACCATAGGGCGCTACTCCACCAGATCGAATAGTTAGGGCCTAAGAAGTGAACGTCAGAAGCATAAAATACAATATAAATACAACAGTTTTTCCATCATACAAAACGAATAATTGCAACCAGTATGAAAGCTAGGGTCATTTCTACTTTACGCGCAACCTAGGCTACACCCTAGGGCGTTGCTCTTACAGACTGAATAGTTAGGGCCTTAGAAGTTAATGACCGAAGCATAAAATGCAATAAAAATACAACAGTTTTTCCATCGTATAAAAGGATTAATTGCAACCAGTATGAAACTTATGGTCACTTCTACTTTCCGAGCAACCTAGGCTTCAACCCTAGGGAGTTGCTCCAACAGATTGAATAGTTAGGGCCTTAGAAGTCAACGCCCGAAGCATAAAATGCAATAAAAATACAACAGTGTTTCCATCATATAACAGGAATAATTGCAACCAGTTTGAAAGTGATGGCCAATTCTACGTTCCGGGCAACCTAGGCTTCACTCTATTGCGTTGTTCCACCAGATCGAATAGTTAGGGTCTAAGAAGTCAACGCCAGAAGCATTAGATACAATATAAATATAACAGTTAATCCATCGTATAAAACGAATAATTGCAACCAGTGTGAAAGTTATGGTCATTTCCACATTCCGAGCAACCTAGGTCTCACTCTAGGACGTTGCTCCACCAGATCGAATAGTTAGGTCCTTAGAAGTAAACGTCAGAAGCATAAAATACGATATAAATACAACAGCTTTTCCATCGTATAAAAGGATTAATTGCAACCAGTTTGAACGTGATGGTCATTTCTCCTTTCCGGGCAACCTAGGCTTCACTCTATGGCGTTGCTCCACTAGATCGAACAGCTAGGGCCTTAGAAGTCAACGCCAGAAGCATAAAATACAATATAAATACAACAGTTTTTCCATCGTATAAAACGAATAATTGCAACCAGTATGAAACTTATGGTCATTTCTACTTTCCGAGCAACCTAGGCTTCACCCCAGGGCGTTGCTCCAACAGATTGAATAGTTAGGGCCTTAGAAGTCAACGCCCGAAGCATAAAATGCAATAAAAATACAACAGCGTTTCCATAATATAACAGGAATAATTGCAAACAGTTTGAAAGCGATGGCCAATTCTACGTTCCGGGCAACCTAGGCTTCACTCTAGGGCGTTGCTCCAACAGATTGAATAGTTTGGGCCTTAGAAGTGAATGCCCGAAGCATAAAATGCAATACAAATACAACAGTTTTTCCATCATATAACCGGAATAATTGCAACCAGTTTGAAAGTGATGGTCATTTGTACGTTCCACGCAACCTAGGATTCACTCCAGGGCGTTGTCCCACCAGATCGAATTGTTAGGGCCTAAGAAGTCAACGCCAGAAGCATAAGGTACAATATAAATATAACAGTTTTTCCATCGTATAGAACGAATAATAGCAACCAGTGTGAAAGTTATGGTCATTTCTACGTTCCGGGCAACCTAGTCTTCACTCTAGGGCGTTGCTCCACCATATCAAACAGTTAGTGCCTTAGAAATCAACGCCCGAAGCATAAAATACGAAATAAACAGAACAGTTTTTCCATTGTATAAAACGAATAATTGCTACCAGTGTGAAAGTTATGGTCATTTCTACGTTCCGGGCAACCTAGGCCTCACTCTAGGTTGTTCTTCCACCAGATTGAATAGTTAGGGCCTAAGAAATCAACGCCAGAAGCATAAAATTCAATATAAATGTAACAGTTTTCCCATCGTATAAAACGAGTAATTACAGCCAGTGTGAATGTTATGGTCATTTTTACATTCCGAGAAACCTAGGCTTCACTCTAGGGCGTTGATCCACCAGATAGAATAGTTAGGGCCTTAGAAGTCAACGCCAGAAGCATAAAATTCAATAAAGATGCAACAGTTTTTCCATCGTATAACAGGAGTAACTGCAAATAGTGTGAAAGTACTGGTCATTTCTACGTTCCGGGTAACCTTGGCTTCACTCTAGGGCGTTGTTCCACCAGATCGAACAGGTAGGGCCTAAGAAGGCAACGCCAGAAGCATAAAATACTATATAAATCTAACAGTTTTTCAATCGTATAAAGCGAATAATAGCAACCAGTGTGAAAGTTATGGTCATTTCTACGTTCCGGGCAACCTAGGCTTCAGCCCAGGGCGTTGTTCCACCAGATCGAATAGTTAGGGCCTAAGAAGTGAACGCCAGCAGCATAAAATGCGATATGTATACAACAGTTTTTCCATGATATAAAACGAATAATTGCAACCAGTATGAAAGTTATGGTCATTTCTACTTTCCGGGCAACCTAGGCTACACCCTAGGGCGTTGCTCCAACAGATTGAATAGTTAGGGCCTTAGAAGTCAATGCCCGAAGCATAAAATGCATAAAAAATACAACAGTTTTTCCATCACATAACAGGAATAATTGCAACCAGTTTGAAAGCGATGGTCATTTCTACGTTCCGGGAAACCTCGGCTTCACTCTAGGGCGTTGCTCCGCCAGATCGAATAGTTAGTGCATTAAAAGTCAACGCCAGAAGCATAAAATACAATATAAATAGAACAGTTTTTCCATCGTACAAAACGAATAATAGCAACCAGTGTGAAAGTTATGGTCATTTCTACGTTCCGGCAACCTAGGCTTCACCCCAGGGCGTTGTTCCACCAGATCGAATAGTTAGGGCCTAAGAAGTGAACGCCAGCAGCATAAAATACAATATAACTACAACAGTTCTTCCAACATATAAAACGGATAATTGCAACCAGTATGAAAGTTATGGTCATTTCTACGTTCCGGGCAACCTAGGCTTCACTCTATGGCGTTCTTCCACCACATCGAATAGCTGCGGCCTCAGAAGTCAACGCCTGAAGCATAAGATACAATATAAATATAACAGTTTTTCCATCGTATAGAACGAATAATAGCAACCAGTGTGAAAGTTATGGTCATTTCTACGTTCCGGGCAACCTAGGCTTCACTCTAGGGCGTTGCTCCACCAGATCGAATAGTTAGGGCCTAAGAAGTGAACGCCAGAAGCATAAAATACAATATAAAAACAACAGTTTTTCCATCATATAAAACGAGTAATTGCAACCAGTATGAAAGTTGTGGTCATTTCTACCTTCCGGTCGACCTAGGCTACACCCGAGGGCGTTGCTCCAACAGATTGAATAGTTAGGGCGTTAGAAGTCAATGCCCGAAGCATAAAATGCGATAAAAATACAACAGTTTTTCCATCATATAACAGGAATAATTGCAACCAGTTTGAAAGTGATGGTCATTTCTACGTTCAGGGCAACCTAGGCTACACCCTAGGGCGTTGCTCCAACAGATTGAATAGTTAGGGCCTTCGAAGTCAATGCCCGAGAGCATAAAATGCAATAAAAATATAACAGTTTTTCCGTCATATAACAGGAATAATTGCAACCAGTTTGAAAGTGATGGCCGTTTCTACGTTCCGGGAAACCTCGGCTTCACTCTAGGGCGTTGCTCCGCCAGATCGAATAGTTAGTGCATTAGAAGTCAACGCCAGTAGCATAAAATACAATATAAATACAAGAGTTTTTCCATCGTATAAAACGAATAATTGCAACCAGTATGAAAGTTAACGTCATTTCTTCTTTCCGGGAAACCTAGGCTCCACCCTTGGACGTTGATCCAACAGATTGAATAGTTAGGGCCTTAGAAGTCAACGCCGGAAGCATAAAATGCAATAAAAATACAACAGTTTTTCCATCGTATAACAGGATTAATTGCAACCAGTTTGAAAGTGATGGTCATTTCTCCTTTCCGGGCAACCTAGGCTTCACTCTAGGGCGTTGCTCCACTAGGTCGAATAGCTAGGGCCTTAGAAGTCAACGACATAAGCATAAAATACAATATAAATACAACAGTTTTTCCATTGTATAAAACGAATAATTGCAACCAGTATGAAACTTATGGTCATTTCTACTTTCCGAGCAACCTAGGCTTCACCCTAGGCCGTTGCTCCAACAGACGGAATAGCTAGGGCCTTAGAAGTGAACGCCCGAAGCATCAAATGCAATAAAAATACAACAGTGTTTCCATCATATAACAGGAATAATTGCAACCAGTTTGAGAGTGATGGCCAATTCTACGTTCCGGGCAACCTAGGCTTCACTCTATTGCGTTGCTCCACCAGATCGAATAGTTAGTGCATTAAAAGTCAACGCCAGAAGCATAAAATACAATATAAATAGAACAGTTTTTCAATCGTATAAAGCGAATAATAGCAACCAGTGTGAAAGTTATGGTCATTTCTACGTTCCGGCAACCTAGGCTTCACCCCAGGGCGTTGTTCCACCAGATCGAATAGTTAGGGCCTAAGAAGTGAACGCCAGCAGCATAAAATGCAATATGTATACAACAGTTTTTCCATGATATAAAACGAATAATTGCAACCAGTATGAAAGTTATGGTCATTTCTACTTTCCGGGCAACCTAGGCTACACCCTAGGGCGTTGCTCCAACAGATTGAATAGTTAGGGCCTTAGAAGTCAATGCCCGAAGCATAAAATGCATAAAAAATACAACAGTTTTTCCATCACATAACAGGAATAATTGCAACCAGTTTGAAAGCGATGGTCATTTCTACGTTCCGGGAAACCTCGGCTTCACTCTAGGGCGTTGCTCCGCCAGATCGAATAGTTAGTGCATTAAAAGTCAACGCCAGAAGCATAAAATACAATATAAATAGAACAGTTTTTCCATCGTATAACAGGATTAATTGCAACCAGTTTGAAAGTGATGGTCATTTCTCCTTTCCGGGCAACCTAGGCTTCACTCTAGGGCGTTGCTCCACTAGGTCGAATAGCTAGGGCCTTAGAAGTCAACGACATAAGCATAAAATACAATATAAATACAACAGTTTTTCCATTGTATAAAACGAATAATTGCAACCAGTATGAAACTTATGGTCATTTCTACTTTCCGAGCAACCTAGGCTTCACCCTAGGCCGTTGCTCCAACAGACGGAATAGCTAGGGCCTTAGAAGTCAACGCCCGAAGCATCAAATGCAATAAAAATACAACAGTGTTTCCATCATATAACAGGAATAATTGCAACCAGTTTGAGAGTGATGGCCAATTCTACGTTCCGGGCAACCTAGGCTTCACTCTATTGCGTTGCTCCACCAGATCGAATAGTTAGAGCCTTAGAAGTCAACGCCAGAAGCATAAAATACAACATAAATACAACAGTTTTTCCATCGTATAAAACGAATAATTGCAACCAGTACGATACTTATGGTCATTTCTACATTCCGAGCAACCTAGGCTTCACCCTAGGGCCTTGCTCCTACAGATTGAATAGTTAGGGCCTTAGAAGTCAATGCCCGAAGCATAAAATGCAATGAAAATATAACAGTTTTTCCGTCATATAACAGGAATAATTGCAACCAGTTTGAAAGTGATGGTCATTTCTACGTTCCGTGAAACCACGGCTTCACTCTAGGGCGTTGCTCCGCCAGATCGAATAGTTAGTGCATTAGAAGTCAACGCCAGTAGCATAAAATACAATATAAATACAAGAGTTTTTCCATCGTATAAAACGAATAATTGCAACCAGTATGAAAGTTAACGTCATTTCTTCTTTCCGGGAAACCTAGGCTTCACCCTTGGGCGTTGATCCAACAGATTGAATAGTTAGGGCCTTAGAAGTCAACGCCGGAAGCATAAAATGCAATAAAAATACAACAGTTTTTCCATCGTATAAAAGGATTAATTGCAACCAGTTTGAAAGTGATGTCCAATTCTACGTTCCGCGAAACCTAGGTTTTACTCCAGGGCGTGGCTTCACCAGATCGAAAAGTTACGGCCTAAGAAGTCAACGCCAGAAGCATAAAATACGATATAAATACAAAAGCTTTTCCATCGTATAAAACGAGTAATTGCACCCAGTGTGAAAGTTATTGTCATTTCTACTTTCCGCGCAACCTAGGCTTCACACTAGGGCGTTGCTCCAACCGATTGAATAGTTAGGACCTTAGAAGTCAATGCCCGAAGCATAAAATGAAATAAAAATAGAACAGTTTTTCCATCATATAACAGGAATAATTGCAACCAGTTTGAAAGTGATGGTCATTTCTACGTTCCAGGCCACCTAGGCTTCACTCTAGGGCGTTGTTCCACCAGATCGAGTTGTTAGGGCCTAAGAAGTCAACGCCAGAAGCATAAGATACAATATAAATATAACAGTTTTTCCATCGTATAGAACGAATAATAGCAACCAGTGTGAAAGTTATGGTCACTTCTACGTTCCGGGCAGCCTAGGCTTCACTCTAGGGCGTTGCTCCACCAGATCAAACAGTTAGGGCCTTAGAAGTCAACGACCGAAGCATAAAATACAAAATAAATAGAACAGTTTTTCCATTGTATAAAACGAATAATAGCAACCAGTGTGAATGTTATGGTCATTTCTACGTTCGGGCAACCTGGGCTTCACTCTAGGGCGTTGTTCCACCAGATCAAACAGCTAGGGCCTTAGAAGTCAACGCCCGAAACATAAAATACAATATAAATATAACAGTTTTTCCATCGTATAGAACGAATAATCGCAACCAGTGTGAAAGTTAACGTCATTTCTACTTTCCGGGCAACCTAGGCTTCACCCTAGGGCGTTGCTCCAACAGATTGAATAGTTAGGGCCTTAGAAGTCAACGCCCGGTGCATAAAATACAAAATAAATACAACAGTTTTTCCATCGTGTAAAACGAATAATTGTTACCGGTGTGAAAATTACGGTCATTTCTACGTTCCGGTCAACCCAGGCTTCACCATAGGGCGCTACTCCACCAGATCGAATAGTTAGGGCCTAAGAAGTGAACGCCAGAAGCATAAAATACAATATAAATACAACAGTTTTTCCATCATACAAAACGAATAATTGCAACCAGTATGAAAGCTAGGGTCATTTCTACTTTACGGGCAACCTAGGCTACACCCTAGGGCGTTGCTCTTACAGATTGAATAGTTAGGGCCTTAGAAGTTAATGACCGAAGCATAAAATGCAATAAAAATACAACAGTTTTTCCATCGTATAAAAGGATTAATTGCAACCAGTTTGAAAGTGATGGCCATTTCTACGTGCCGGGCAACCTAGGCTTCACTCTAGGGCGTTGCTCCACCAGATCGAATAGTTAGGGCCTTAGAAGTCAACGCCAGAAGCATAAAATACAATATAAATAGAACAGTTTTCCCATCGTATAAAACGAATAATAGCAACCAGTGTGAAAGTTATGGTCATTTCTACGTTCCGGCAACCTAGGCTTCACCCCAGGGCGTTGTTCCACCAGATCGAATAGTTAGGGCCTAAGAAGTGAACGCCAGCAGCATAAAATACAATATAACTACAACAGTTCTTCCAACATATAAAACGGATAATTGCAACCAGTATGAAAGTTATGGTCATTTCTACGTTCCGGGCAACCTAGGCTTCACTCTATGGCGTTCTTCCACCAGATCGAATAGCTGCGGCCTCAGAAGTCAACGCCTGAAGCATAAGATACAATATAAATATAACAGTTTTTCCATCGTATAGAACGAATAATAGCAACCAGTGTGAAAGTTATGGTCATTTCTACGTTCCGGGCAACCTAGGCTTCACTCTAGGGCGTTGCTCCACCAGATCGAATAGTTAGGGCCTAAGAAGTGAACGCCAGAAGCATAAAATACAATATAAAAACAACAGTTTTTCCATCATATAAAACGAGTAATTGCAACCAGTATGAAAGTTGTGGTCATTTCTACCTTCCGGTCAACCTAGGCTACACCCGAGGGCGTTGCTCCAACAGATTGAATAGTTAGGGCGTTAGAAGTCAATGCCCGAAGCATAAAATGCGATAAAAATACAACAGTTTTTCCATCATATAACAGGAATAATTGCAACCAGTTTGAAAGTGATGGTCATTTCTACGTTCAGGGCAACCTAGGCTACACCCTAGGGCGTTGCTCCAACAGATTGAATAGTTAGGGCCTTAGAAGTCAATGCCCGAAGCATAAAATGCAATAAAAATATAACAGTTTTTCCGTCATATAACAGGAATAATTGCAACCAGTTTGAAAGTGATGGCCGTTTCTACGTTCCGGGAAACCTCGGCTTCACTCTAGGGCGTTGCTCCGCCAGATCGAATAGTTAGTGCATTAGAAGTCAACGCCAGTAGCATAAAATACAATATAAATACAAGAGTTTTTCCATCGTATAAAACGAATAATTGCAACCAGTATGAAAGTTAACGTCATTTCTTCTTTCCGGGAAACCTAGGCTCCACCCTTGGACGTTGATCCAACAGATTGAATAGTTAGGGCCTTAGAAGTCAACGCCGGAAGCATAAAATGCAATAAAAATACAACAGTTTTTCCATCGTATAACAGGATTAATTGCAACCAGTTTGAAAGTGATGGTCATTTCTCCTTTCCGGGCAACATAGGCTTCGCTCTAGGGCGTTGCTCCACTAGGTCGAATAGCTAGGGCCTTAGAAGTCAACGACATAAGCATAAAATACAATATAAATACAACAGTTTTTCCATTGTATAAAACGAATAATTGCAACCAGTATGAAACTTATGGTCATTTCTACTTTCCGAGCAACCTAGGCTTCACCCTAGGCCGTTGCTCCAACAGACGGAATAGCTAGGGCCTTAGAAGTGAACGCCCGAAGCATCAAATGCAATAAAAATACAACAGTGTTTCCATCATATAACAGGAATAATTGCAACCAGTTTGAGAGTGATGGCCAATTCTACGTTCCGGGCAACCTAGGCTTCACTCTATTGCGTTGCTCCACCAGATCGAATAGTTAGTGCATTAAAAGTCAACGCCAGAAGCATAAAATACAATATAAATAGAACAGTTTTTCAATCGTATAAAGCGAATAATAGCAACCAGTGTGAAAGTTATGGTCATTTCTACGTTCCGGCAACCTAGGCTTCACCCCAGGGCGTTGTTCCACCAGATCGAATAGTTAGGGCCTAAGAAGTGAACGCCAGCAGCATAAAATGCAATATGTATACAACAGTTTTTCCATGATATAAAACGAATAATTGCAACCAGTATGAAAGTTATGGTCATTTCTACTTTCCGGGAAACCTAGGCTACACCCTAGGGCGTTGCTCCAACAGATTGAATAGTTAGGGCCTTAGAAGTCAATGCCCGAAGCATAAAATGCATAAAAAATACAACAGTTTTTCCATCACATAACAGGAATAATTGCAACCAGTTTGAAAGCGATGGTCATTTCTACGTTCCGGGAAACCTCGGCTTCACTCTAGGGCGTTGCTCCGCCAGATCGAATAGTTAGTGCATTAAAAGTCAACGCCAGAAGCATAAAATACAATATAAATAGAACAGTTTTTCCATCGTATAACAGGATTAATTGCAACCAGTTTGAAAGTGATGGTCATTTCTCCTTTCCGGGCAACCTAGGCTTCACTCTAGGGCGTTGCTCCACTAGGTCGAATAGCTAGGGCCTTAGAAGTCAACGACATAAGCATAAAATACAATATAAATACAACAGTTTTTCCATTGTATAAAACGAATAATTGCAACCAGTATGAAACTTATGGTCATTTCTACTTTCCGAGCAACCTAGGCTTCACCCTAGGCCGTTGCTCCAACAGACGGAATAGCTAGGGCCTTAGAAGTCAACGCCCGAAGCATCAAATGCAATAAAAATACAACAGTGTTTCCATCATATAACAGGAATAATTGCAACCAGTTTGAGAGTGATGGCCAATTCTACGTTCCGGGCAACCTAGGCTTCACTCTATTGCGTTGCTCCACCAGATCGAATAGTTAGAGCCTTAGAAGTCAACGCCAGAAGCATAAAATACAACATAAATACAACAGTTTTTCCATCGTATAAAACGAATAATTGCAACCAGTACGATACTTATGGTCATTTCTACATTCCGAGCAACCTAGGCTTCACCCTAGGGCCTTGCTCCTACAGATTGAATAGTTAGGGCCTTAGAAGTCAATGCCCGAAGCATAAAATGCAATGAAAATATAACAGTTTTTCCGTCATATAACAGGAATAATTGCAACCAGTTTGAAAGTGATGGTCATTTCTACGTTCCGTGAAACCACGGCTTCACTCTAGGGCGTTGCTCCGCCAGATCGAATAGTTAGTGCATTAGAAGTCAACGCCAGTAGCATAAAATACAATATAAATACAAGAGTTTTTCCATCGTATAAAACGAATAATTGCAACCAGTATGAAAGTTAACGTCATTTCTTCTTTCCGGGAAACCTAGGCTTCACCCTTGGGCGTTGATCCAACAGATTGAATAGTTAGGGCCTTAGAAGTCAACGCCGGAAGCATAAAATGCAATAAAAATACAACAGTTTTTCCATCGTATAAAAGGATTAATTGCAACCAGTTTGAAAGTGATGTCCAATTCTACGTTCCGCGCAACCTAGGTTTTACTCCAGGGCGTGGCTTCACCAGATCGAAAAGTTACGGCCTAAGAAGTCAACGCCAGAAGCATAAAATACGATATAAATACAACAGCTTTTCCATCGTATAAAACGAGTAATTGCACCCAGTGTGAAAGTTATTGTCATTTCTACTTTCCGCGCAACCTAGGCTTCACACTAGGGCGTTGCTCCAACCGATTGAATAGTTAGGACCTTAGAAGTCAATGCCCGAAGCATAAAATGAAATAAAAATAGAACAGTTTTTCCATCATATAACAGGAATAATTGCAACCAGTTTGAAAGTGATGGTCATTTCTACGTTCCAGGCCACCTAGGCTTCACTCTAGGGCGTTGTTCCACCAGATCGAGTTGTTAGGGCCTAAGAAGTCAACGCCAGAAGCATAAGATACAATATAAATATAACAGTTTTTCCATCGTATAGAACGAATAATAGCAACCAGTGTGAAAGTTATGGTCACTTCTACGTTCCGGGCAGCCTAGGCTTCACTCTAGGGCGTTGCTCCACCAGATCAAACAGTTAGGGCCTTAGAAGTCAACGACCGAAGCATAAAATACAAAATAAATAGAACAGTTTTTCCATTGTATAAAACGAATAATAGCAACCAGTGTGAATGTTATGGTCATTTCTACGTTCGGGCAACCTGGGCTTCACTCTAGGGCGTTGTTCCACCAGATCAAACAGCTAGGGCCTTAGAAGTCAACGCCCGAAACATAAAATACAATATAAATATAACAGTTTTTCCATCGTATAGAACGAATAATCGCAACCAGTGTGAAAGTTAACGTCATTTCTACTTTCCGGGCAACCTAGGCTTCACCCTAGGGCGTTGCTCCAACAGATTGAATAGTTAGGGCCTTAGAAGTCAACGCCCGGTGCATAAAATACAAAATAAATACAACAGTTTTTCCATCGTGTAAAACGAATAATTGTTACCGGTGTGAAAATTACGGTCATTTCTACGTTCCGGTCAACCCAGGCTTCACCATAGGGCGCTACTCCACCAGATCGAATAGTTAGGGCCTAAGAAGTGAACGCCAGAAGCATAAAATACAATATAAATACAACAGTTTTTCCATCATACAAAACGAATAATTGCAACCAGTATGAAAGCTAGGGTCATTTCTACTTTACGGGCAACCTAGGCTACACCCTAGGGCGTTGCTCTTACAGATTGAATAGTTAGGGCCTTAGAAGTTAATGACCGAAGCATAAAATGCAATAAAAATACAACAGTTTTTCCATCGTATAAAAGGATTAATTGCAACCAGTTTGAAAGTGATGGCCATTTCTACGTGCCGGGCAACCTAGGCTTCACTCTAGGGCGTTGCTCCACCAGATCGAATAGTTAGGGCCTTAGAAGTCAACGCCAGAAGCATAAAATACAATATAAATAGAACAGTTTTCCCATCGTATAAAACGAATAATAGCAACCAGTGTGAAAGTTATGGTCATTTCTACGTTCCGGCAACCTAGGCTTCACCCCAGGGCGTTGTTCCACCAGATCGAATAGTTAGGGCCTAAGAAGTGAACGCCAGCAGCATAAAATACAATATAACTACAACAGTTCTTCCAACATATAAAACGGATAATTGCAACCAGTATGAAAGTTATGGTCATTTCTACGTTCCGGGCAACCTAGGCTTCACTCTATGGCGTTCTTCCACCATATCGAATAGCTGCGGCCTCAGAAGTCAACGCCTGAAGCATAAGATACAATATAAATATAACAGTTTTTCCATCGTATAGAACGAATAATAGCAACCAGTGTGAAAGTTATGGTCATTTCTACGTTCCGGGCAACCTAGGCTTCACTCTAGGGCGTTGCTCCACCAGATCGAATAGTTAGGGCCTAAGAAGTGAACGCCAGAAGCATAAAATACAATATAAAAACAACAGTTTTTCCATCATATAAAACGAGTAATTGCAACCAGTATGAAAGTTGTGGTCATTTCTACCTTCCGGTCAACCTAGGCTACACCCGAGGGCGTTGCTCCAACAGATTGAATAGTTAGGGCGTTAGAAGTCAATGCCCGAAGCATAAAATGCGATAAAAATACAACAGTTTTTCCATCATATAACAGGAATAATTGCAACCAGTTTGAAAGTGATGGTCATTTCTACGTTCAGGGCAACCTAGGCTACACCCTAGGGCGTTGCTCCAACAGATTGAATAGTTAGGGCCTTAGAAGTCAATGCCCGAAGCATAAAATGCAATAAAAATATAACAGTTTTTCCGTCATATAACAGGAATAATTGCAACCAGTTTGAAAGTGATGGCCGTTTCTACGTTCCGGGAAACCTCGGCTTCACTCTAGGGCGTTGCTCCGCCAGATCGAATAGTTAGTGCATTAGAAGTCAACGCCAGTAGCATAAAATACAATATAAATACAAGAGTTTTTCCATCGTATAAAACGAATAATTGCAACCAGTATGAAAGTTAACGTCATTTCTTCTTTCCGGGAAACCTAGGCTCCACCCTTGGACGTTGATCCAACAGATTGAATAGTTAGGGCCTTAGAAGTCAACGCCGGAAGCATAAAATGCAATAAAAATACAACAGTTTTTCCATCGTATAACAGGATTAATTGCAACCAGTTTGAAAGTGATGGTCATTTCTCCTTTCCGGGCAACATAGGCTTCGCTCTAGGGCGTTGCTCCACTAGGTCGAATAGCTAGGGCCTTAGAAGTCAACGACATAAGCATAAAATACAATATAAATACAACAGTTTTTCCATTGTATAAAACGAATAATTGCAACCAGTATGAAACTTATGGTCATTTCTACTTTCCGAGCAACCTAGGCTTCACCCTAGGCCGTTGCTCCAACAGACGGAATAGCTAGGGCCTTAGAAGTCAACGCCCGAAGCATCAAATGCAATAAAAATACAACAGTGTTTCCATCATATAACAGGAATAATTGCAACCAGTTTGAGAGTGATGGCCAATTCTACGTTCCGGGCAACCTAGGCTTCACTCTATTGCGTTGCTCCACCAGATCGAATAGTTAGAGCCTTAGAAGTCAACGCCAGAAGCATAAAATACAACATAAATACAACAGTTTTTCCATCGTATAAAACGAATAATTGCAACCAGTACGATACTTATGGTCATTTCTACATTCCGAGCAACCTAGGCTTCACCCTAGGGCCTTGCTCCTACAGATTGAATAGTTAGGGCCTTAGAAGTCAATGCCCGAAGCATAAAATGCAATGAAAATATAACAGTTTTTCCGTCATATAACAGGAATAATTGCAACCAGTTTGAAAGTGATGGTCATTTCTACGTTCCGTGAAACCACGGCTTCACTCTAGGGCGTTGCTCCGCCAGATCGAATAGTTAGTGCATTAGAAGTCAACGCCAGTAGCATAAAATACAATATAAATACAAGAGTTTTTCCATCGTATAAAACGAATAATTGCAACCAGTATGAAAGTTAACGTCATTTCTTCTTTCCGGGAAACCTAGGCTTCACCCTTGGGCGTTGATCCAACAGATTGAATAGTTAGGGCCTTAGAAGTCAACGCCGGAAGCATAAAATGCAATAAAAATACAACAGTTTTTCCATCGTATAAAAGGATTAATTGCAACCAGTTTGAAAGTGATGTCCAATTCTACGTTCCGCGCAACCTAGGTTTTACTCCAGGGCGTGGCTTCACCAGATCGAAAAGTTACGGCCTAAGAAGTCAACGCCAGAAGCATAAAATACGATATAAATACAACAGCTTTTCCATCGTATAAAACGAGTAATTGCACCCAGTGTGAAAGTTATTGTCATTTCTACTTTCCGCGCAACCTAGGCTTCACACTAGGGCGTTGCTCCAACCGATTGAATAGTTAGGACCTTAGAAGTCAATGCCCGAAGCATAAAATGAAATAAAAATAGAACAGTTTTTCCATCATATAACAGGAATAATTGCAACCAGTTTGAAAGTGATGGTCATTTCTACGTTCCAGGCCACCTAGGCTTCACTCTAGGGCGTTGTTCCACCAGATCGAGTTGTTAGGGCCTAAGAAGTCAACGCCAGAAGCATAAGATACAATATAAATATAACAGTTTTTCCATCGTATAGAACGAATAATAGCAACCAGTGTGAAAGTTATGGTCACTTCTACGTTCCGGGCAGCCTAGGCTTCACTCTAGGGCGTTGCTCCACCAGATCAACCAGTTAGGGCCTTAGAAGTCAACGACCGAAGCATAAAATACAAAATAAATAGAACAGTTTTTCCATTGTATAAAACGAATAATAGCAACCAGTGTGAATGTTATGGTCATTTCTACGTTCGGGCAACCTGGGCTTCACTCTAGGGCGTTGTTCCACCAGATCAAACAGCTAGGGCCTTAGAAGTCAACGCCCGAAACATAAAATAAAATATAAATATAACAGTTTTTCCATCGTATAGAACGAATAATCGCAACCAGTGTGAAAGTTAACGTCATTTCTACTTTCCGGGCAACCTAGGCTTCACCCTAGGGCGTTGCTCCAACAGATTGAATAGTTAGGGCCTTAGAAGTCAACGCCCGGTGCATAAAATACAAAATAAATACAACAGTTTTTCCATCGTGTAAAACGAATAATTGTTACCGGTGTGAAAATTACGGTCATTTCTACGTTCCGGTCAACCCAGGCTTCACCATAGGGCGCTACTCCACCAGATCGAATAGTTAGGGCCTAAGAAGTGAACGCCAGAAGCATAAAATACAATATAAATACAACAGTTTTTCCATCATACAAAACGAATAATTGCAACCAGTATGAAAGCTAGGGTCATTTCTACTTTACGGGCAACCTAGGCTACACCCTAGGGCGTTGCTCTTACAGATTGAATAGTTAGGGCCTTAGAAGTTAATGACCGAAGCATAAAATGCAATAAAAATACAACAGTTTTTCCATCGTATAAAAGGATTAATTGCAACCAGTTTGAAAGTGATGGCCATTTCTACGTGCCGGGCAACCTAGGCTTCACTCTAGGGCGTTGCTCCACCAGATCGAATAGTTAGGGCCTTAGAAGTCAACGCCAGAAGCATAAAATACAATATAAGTACAACAGTTTTTCCATCGTATAAAATGAATAATTGCAAACATTGCGAAAGTAATGTTCATTCCACGTTCCGGGCAACCGAGGCGTCACTCTATGGCGTTCTTCCACCACATCGAATAGCTACGGCCTCAGAAGTCAACGCCTGAAGCATAAAATACAATAAAAATACAACAGTTTTTCCATCGTATAAAAGGATTAATTGCAACCAGTTTGAAAGTGATGGTCATTTCTACGTTCCGGGCAACCTAGGCTTCACCCCAGGTCGTTGTTCCACCAGATCGAATAGTTAGGGCCTAAGAAGTGAACGCCAGCAGAATAAAATACAATATAAATACAACAGTTCTTCCATCACATAAAACGAATAATTGCAACCAGTATGAAAGTTATGGTAATTTCTACGTTCCGGGCAAACCAGGCTTCACTCTATGGCGTTCTTCCACCACATCGAATAGCTACGGCCACAGAAGTCAACGCCAGAAGCATAAAATGAAATATAAACACAACAGTTTTTCCATTGTATAAAAGGATTAATTGCAACCAGTTTGAAAGTGATGGCCATTTCTACGTTCCGGGCAACCTAGGCTTCACTCTAGGGCGTTGCTCCACCAGATCGAATAACTAGGGCCTTAGAAGTCAACGCCAGAAGCATAAAATACAATATAAATACAACAGTTTTTCCGTCAGATAAAACGAATAATTGCAACCAGTATGAAAGCTATGGTCATTTCTACCTTCCGGTCAACCTAGGCTACACCCGAGGGCGCTGCTTCAACAGATTGAATAGTTAGGGCGTTAGAAGTGAATGCCCGAAGCATAAAATGCAATAAAAATACAACAGTTTTTCCATCATATAACCGGAATAATTGCAACCAGTTTGAAAGTGATGGTCATTTGTACGTTCCAGGCAACCTGGGATTCACTCCAGGGCGTTGTCCCACCAGATCGAATTGTTAGGGCCTAAGAAGTCAACGCCAGAAGCATAAGGTACAATATAAATATAACAGTTTTTCCATCGTATAGAACGAATAATAGCAACCAGTGTGAAAGTACTGGTCATTTCTACGTTCCGGGTAACCTTGGCTTCACTCTAGGGCGTTGTTCCACCAGATCGAACAGTTAGGGCCTAAGAAGGCAACGCCAGAAGCATAAAATACTATATAAATATAACAGTTTTTCAATCGTATAAAGCTAATAATAGCAACCAGTGTGAAAGTTATGGTCATTTCTACGTTCCGGGCAACGTAGGCTTCACCACAGGGCGTTGTTCCACCAGATCGAATAGTTAGGGCCTAAGAAGTGAACGCCAGCAGCATAAAATGCAATATGTATACAACAGTTTTTCCATGATATAAAACGAATAATTGCAACCAGTATGAAAGTTATGGTCATTTCTACTTTCCGGGCAACCTAGGCTACACCCTAGGGCGTTGCTCCAACAGATTGAATAGTTAGGGCCTTAGAAGTCAATGCCCGAAGCATAAAATGCATAAAAAATACAACAGTTTTTCCATCACATAACAGGAATAATTGCAACCAGTTTGAAAGCGATGGTCATTTCTACGTTCCGGGAAACCTCGGCTTCACTCTAGGGCGTTGCTCCGCCAGATCGAATAGTTAGTGCATTAAAAGTCAACGCCAGAAGCATAAAATACAATATAAATAGAACAGTTTTTCCATCGTGTAAAACGAATAATAGCAACCAGTGTGAAAGTTATGGTCATTTCTACGTTCCGGCAACCTAGGCTTCACCCCAGGGCGTTGTTCCACCAGATCGAATAGTTAGGGCCTAAGAAGTGAACGCCAGCAGCATAAAATACAATATAACTACAACAGTTCTTCCAACATATAAAACGGATAATTGCAACCAGTATGAAAGTTATGGTCATTTCTACGTTCCGGGCAACCTAGGCTTCACTCTATGGCGTTCTTCCACCACATCGAATAGCTGCGGCCTCAGAAGTCAACGCCTGAAGCATAAGATACAATATAAATATAACAGTTTTTCCATCGTATAGAACGAATAATAGCAACCAGTGTGAAAGTTATGGTCATTTCTACGTTCCGGGCAACCTAGGCTTCACTCTAGGGCGTTGCTCCACCAGATCGAATAGTTAGGGCCTAGGAAGTGAACGCCAGAAGCATAAAATACAATATAAAAACAACAGTTTTTCCATCATATAAAACGAGTAATTGCAACCAGTATGAAAGTTGTGGTCATTTCTACTTTCCGGTCAACCTAGGCTACACCCGAGGGCGTTGCTCCAACAGATTGAATAGTTAGGGCGTTAGAAGTCAATGCCCGAAGCATAAAATGCGATAAAAATACAACAGTTTTTCCATTGTATAAAACGAATAATAGCAACCAGTGTGAAAGTTATGGTCATTTCTACGTTCGGGCAACCTGGGCTTCACTCTAGGGCGTTGTTCCACCAGATCAAACAGCTAGGGCCTTAGAAGTCAACGCCCGAAGCATAAAATACAATATAAATATAACAGTTTTTCCATCGTATAGAAGGAATAATCGCAACCAGTGTGAAGGTTAACGTCATTTCTACTTTCCGGGCAACCTAGGCTTCACCCTAGGGCGTTGCTCCAACAGATTGAATAGTTAGGGCCTTAGAAGTCAACGCCCGGTGCATAAAATACAAAATAAATAGAACAGTTTTTCCATCGCGTAAAACGAATAATTGTTACCGGTGTGAAAATTATGGTCATTTCTACGTTCCGGTCAACCCAGGCTTCACCATAGGGCGCTACTCCACCAGATCGAATAGTTAGGGCCTAAGAAGTGAACGCCAGAAGCATAAAATACAATATAAATACAACAGTTTTTCCATCATACAAAACGAATAATTGCAACCAGTATGAAAGCTAGGGTCATTTCTACTTTACGCGCAACCTAGGCTACACCCTAGGGCGTTGCTCTTACAGATTGAATAGTTAGGGCCTTAGAAGTTAATGACCGAAGCATAAAATGCAATAAAAATACAACAGTTTTTCCATCATATAACAGGAATAATTGCAACCAGTTTGAAAGTGATGGCCAATTCTACGTTCCGGGCAACCTAGGCTTCACTCTATTGCGTTGTTCCACCAGATCGAATAGTTAGGGTCTAAGAAGTCAACGCCAGAAGCATTAGATACAATATAAATATAACAGTTAATCCATCGTATAAAACGAATAATTGCAACCAGTGTGAAAGTTATGGTCATTTCCACATTCCGAGCAACCTAGGTCTCACTCTAGGACGTTGCTCCACCAGATCGAATAGTTAGGTCCTTAGAAGTAAACGTCAGAAGCATAAAATACGATATAAATACAACAGCTTTTCCATCGTATAAAAGGATTAATTGCAACCAGTTTGAACGTGATGGTCATTTCTCCTTTCCGGGCAACCTAGGCTTCACTCTAGGGCGTGGCTCCACTAGATCGAACAGCTAGGGCCTTAGAAGTCAACGCCAGAAGCATAAAATACAATATAAATACAACAGTTTTTCCATCGTATAAAACGAATAATTGCAACCAGTATGAAACTTATGGTCATTTCTACTTTCCGAGCAACCTAGGCTTCACCCCAGGGCGTTGCTCCAACAGATTGAATAGTTAGGGCCTTAGAAGTCAACGCCCGAAGCATAAAATGCAATAAAAATACAACAGCGTTTCCATAATATAACTGGAATAATTGCAAACAGTTTGAAAGCGATGGCCAATTCTACGTTCCGGGCAACCTAGGCTTCACTCTAGGGCGTTGCTCCAACAGATTGAATAGTTTGGGCCTTAGAAGTGAATGCCCGAAGCATAAAATGCAATAAAAATACAACAGTTTTTCCATCATATAACCGGAATAATTGCAACCAGTTTGAAAGTGATGGTCATTTGTACGTTCCAGGCAACCTAGGATTCACTCCAGGGCGTTGTCCCACCAGATCGAATTGTTAGGGCCTAAGAAGTCAACACCAGAAGCATAAGGTACAATATAAATATAACAGTTTTTCCATCGTATAGAACGAATAATAGCAACCAGTGTGAAAGTTATGGTCATTTCTACGTTCCGGGTAACCTAGTCTTCACTCTAGGGCGTTGCTCCACCATATCAAACAGTTAGTGCCTTAGAAATCAACGCCCGAAGCATAAAATATGAAATAAACAGAACAGTTTTTCCATTGTATAAAACGAATAATTGCTACCAGTGTGAAAGTTATGGTCATTTCTACGTTCCGGGCAACCTAGGCCTCACTCTAGGTTGTTCTTCCACCAGATTGAATAGTTAGGGCCTAAGAAATCAACGCCAGAAGCATAAAATTCAATATAAATATAACAGTTTTCCCATCGTATAAAACGAGTAATTCATGCCAGTGTGAATGTTGTGGTCATTTTTACATTCCGAGAAACCTAGGCTTCACTCTAGGGCGTTGATCCACCAGATAGAATAGTTAGGGCCTTAGAAGTCAACGCCAGAAGCATAAAATTCAATAAAGATGCAACAGTTTTTCCATCGTATAACAGGAGTAACTGCAAATAGTGTGAAAGTACTGGTCATTTCTACGTTCCGGGTAACCTTGGCTTCACTCTAGGGCGTTGTTCCACCAGATCGAACAGTTAGGGCCTAAGAAGGCAACGCCAGAAGCATAAAATACTATATAAATATAACAGTCTTTCAATCGTATAAAGCGAATAATAGCAACCAGTGTGAAAGTTATGGTCATTTCTACGTTCCGGGCAACCTAGGCTTCACCACAGGGCGTTGTTCCACCAGATCGAATAGTTAGGGCCTAAGAAGTGAACGCCAGCAGCATAAAATGCAATATGTATACAACAGTTTTTCCATGATATAAAACGAGTAATTGCAACCAGTATGAAAGTTGTGGTCATTTCTACTTTCCGGTCAACCTAGGCTACACCCGAGGGCGTTGCTCCAACAGATTGAATAGTTAGGGCGTTAGAAGTCAATGCCCGAAGCATAAAATGCGATAAAAATACAACAGTTTTTCCATCATATAACAGGAATAATTGCAACCAGTTTGAAAGTGATGGTCATTTCTACGTTCAGGGCAACCTAGGCTACACCCTAGGGCGTTGCTGCAACAGATTGAATAGTTAGGGCCTTAGAAGTCAATGCCCGAAGCATAAAATGCAATAAAAATATAACAGTTTTTCCGTCATATAACAGGAATAATTGCAACCAGTTTGAAAGTGATGGTCGTTTCTACGTTCCGGGAAACCTCGGCTTCACTCTAGGGCGTTGCTCCGCCAGATCGAATAGTTAGTGCATTAGAAGTCAACGCCAGTAGCATAAAATACAATATAAATACAAGAGTTTTTCCATCGTATAAAACGAATAATTGCAACCAGTATGAAAGTTAACGTCATTTCTTCTTTCCGGGAAACCTAGGCTTCACCCTTGGGCGTTGATCCAACAGATTGAATAGTTAGGGCCTTAGAAGTCAACGCCGGAAGCATAAAATGCAATAAAAATACAACAGTTTTTCCATCGTATAAAAGTATTAATTGCAACCAGTTTGAAAGTGATGGCCAATTCTACGTTCCGGGCAACCTAGGCTTCACTCTATTGCGTTGCCCCACCAGATCGAATCGTTAGTGCCTTAGAAGTCAACGCCAGAAGCATAAAATACAACATAAATACAACAGTTTTTCCATCGTATAAAACGAATAATTGCAACCAGTATGAAACTTATGGTCACTTCTACTTTCCGAGCAACCTAGGCTTCAACCCTAGGGAGTTGCTCCAACAGATTGAATAGATAGGGCCTTAGAAGTCAACGCCCGAAGCATAAAATGCAATAAAAATACAACAGTGTTTCCATCATATAACAGGAATAATTGCAACCAGTTTGAAAGTGATGGCCAATTCTACGTTCCGGGCAACCTAGGCTTCACTCTATTGCGTTGCTCCACCAGATCGAATAGTTAGTGCCTTAGAAGTCGACGCCAGAAGCTCAAAATATATTATAAATACAACAGTTTTTCCATAGTATAAAACCAATAATTGCAACCAGTATGAAGCTTATGGTCATTTCTACTTTCCGAGCAACCTAGGCTTCACCCTAGTGCGTTGCTCCAACAGGTTGAATAGTTAGGGCCGTAGAAGTCAACGCCCGAACCATAAAATGCAAAAAAAATACAACAGTGTTACCATCATATGACACGAATAATTGCAACCAGTTTGAAAGTGATGGCCAATTCTACGTTCCGGGAAACCTAGGCTTCACCCTTGGGCGTTGATCCAACAGATTGAATAGTTAGGGCCTTAGAAGTCAACGCCGGAAGCATAAAATGCAATAAAAATACCACAGTTTTTCCATCGTATAAAAGGATTAATTGCAACCAGTTTGAAAGTGATGTCCAATTCTACGTTCCGCGCAACCTAGGTTTTACTCCAGGGCGTGGCTTCACCAGATCGAAAAGTTACGGCCTAAGAAGTCAACGCCAGAAGCATAAAATACGATATAAATACAACAGCTTTTCCATCGTATAAAACGAGTAATTGCACCCAGTGTGAAAGTTATTGTCATTTCTACTTTCCGCGCAACCTAGGCTTCACCCTAGGGCGTTGCTCCAACCGATTGAATAGTTAGGACCTTAGAAGTCAATGCCCGAAGCATAAAATGAACTAAAAATAGAACAGTTTTTCCATCATATAACAGGAATAATTGCAACCAGTTTGAAAGTGATGGTCATTTCTACGTTCCAGGCAACCTAGGCTTCACTCTAGGGCGTTGTTCCACCAGATCGAGTTGTTAGGGCCTAAGAAGTCAATGCCAGAAGCATAAGATACAATATAAATATAACAGTTTTTCCATCGTATAGAACGAATAATAGCAACCAGTGTGAAAGTTATGGTCACTTCTACGTTCCGGGCAGCCTAGGCTTCACTCTAGGGCGTTGCTCCACCAGATCAAACAGTTAGGGCCTTAGAAGTCAACGACCGAAGCATAAAATACAAAATAAATAGAACAGTTTTTCCATTGTATAAAACGAATAATAGCAACCAGTGTGAATGTTATGGTCATTTCTACTTTCCGGGCAACCTAGGCTTCACCCTAGGGCGTTGCTCCAACAGATTGAATAGTTAGGGCCTTAGAAGTCAACGCCCGGTGCATAAAATACAAAATAAATACAACAGTTTTTCCATCGTGTAAAACGAATAATTGTTACCGGTGTGAAAATTATGGTCATTTCTACGTTCCGGTCAACCCAGGCTTCACCATAGGGCGCTACTCCACCAGATCGAATAGTTATGGCCTAAGAAGTCAACGCCAGAAGCATAAAATACAATATAAATACAACAGTTTTTCCATCATACAAAACGAATAATTGCAACCAGTATGAAAGCTAGGGTCATTTCTACTTTACGGGCAACCTAGGCTACACCCTAGGGCGTTGCTCTTACAGATTGAATAGTTAGGGCCTTAGAAGTTAATGACCGAAGCATAAAATGCAATAAAAATACAACTGTTTTTCCATCGTATAAAAGGATTAATTGCAACCAGTTTGAAAGTGATGGCCATTTCTACGTGCCGGGCAACCTAGGCTTCACTCTAGGGCGTTGCTCCACCAGATCGAATAGTTAGGGCCTTAGAAGTCAACGCCAGAAGCATAAAATACAATATAAGTACAACAGTTTTTCCATCGTATAAAATGAATAATTGCAAACATTGCGAAAGTAATGGTCATTCCACGTTCCGGGCAACCTAGGCGTCACTCTATGGCGTTCTTCCACCACATCGAATAGCTACGGCCTCAGAAGTCAACGCCCGAAGCATAAAATGCAATAAAAATAGAACAGTTTTTCCATCATATAACAGGAATAATTGCAACCAGTTTGAAAGTGATTGTCATTTCTACGTTCCGGGCAACCTAGGCTTCACTCTATGGCGTTCTTCCACCACATCGAATAGCTACGCCCTCAGAAGTCAAAGCCTGAAGCATAAAATACAATAAAAATACAACAGTCTTTCCATCCTATAACAGGAATAATTGCAACCCGTGTGGAAGTGATGGTCATTTGTACGTTCCAGGCAACCTAGGTTTCACTCTAGGGCGTTGTTCCACCAGATCGAATTGTTAGGGCCTAAGAAGTCAACGCCAGAAGCATAAGATACAATATAAATATAACAGTTTTTCCATCGTATAGAACGAATAATAGCAACCAGTGTGAAAGTTATGGTCACTTCTACGTTCCGGGCAGCCTAGGTTTCACTCTAGGGCGTTGCTCCACCAGATCAAACAGTTAGGGCCTTAGAAGTCAACGACCGAAGCATAAAATACAAAATAAATAGAACAGTTTTTCCATTGTATAAAACGAATAATAGCAACCAGTGTGAAAGTTATGGTCATTTCTACGTTCGGGCAACCTGGGCTTCACTCTAGGGCGTTGTTCCACCAGATCAAACAGCTAGGGCCTTAGAAGTCAACGCCGGAAGCATAAAATACAATATAAATATAACAGTTTTTCCATCGTATAGAACGAATAATCGCAACCAGTGTGAAAGTTAACGTCATTTCTACTTTCCGGGCAACCTAGGCTTCACCCTAGGGCGTTGCTCCAACAGATTGAATAGTTAGGGCCTTAGAAGTCAACGCCCGGTGCATAAAATACAAAATAAATAGAACAGTTTTTCCATCGTGTAAAACGAATAATTGTTACCGGTGTGAAAATTATGGTCATTTCTACGTTCCGGTCAACCCAGGCTTCACCATAGGGCGCTACTCCACCAGATCGAATAGTTAGGGCCTAAGAAGTGAACTCCAGAAGCATAAAATACAATATAAATACAACAGTTTTTCCATCATACAAAACGAATAATTGCAACCAGTATGAAAGCTAGGGTCATTTCTACTTTACGGGCAACCTAGGTTACACCCTAGGGCGTTGCTCTTACAGATTGAATAGTTAGGGCCTTAGAAGTTAATGACCGAAGCATAAAATGCAATAAAAATACAACAGTTTTTTCATCGTATAAAAGGATTAATTGCAACCAGTTTGAAAGTGATGGCCATTTCTACGTGCCGGGCAACCTAGGCTTCACTCTAGGGCGTTGCTCCACCAGATCGAATAGTTAGGGCCTTAGAAGTCAACGCCAGAAGCATAAAATACAATATAAATATAACAGTTTTTCCATCGTATGGAACGAATAATCGCAACCAGTGTGAAAGTTAACGTCATTTCTACTTTCCGGGCAACCTAGGCTTCACCCTAGGGCGTTGCTCCAACAGATTGAATAGTTAGGGCCTTAGAAGTCAACGACCGAAGCATAAAATGCAAGAAAAATACATCAGTTTTTCCATCGTATAAAAGGATTAATTGCAACCAGTTTGAAAGTGATGGTCACTTCTACGTTCCGGGCAACCTAGGCTTTACTCTAGGGCGTTGCTCCACCAGATCGAATTGTTAGGGCCTAAGAAGTCAACGCCAGAAGCATAAGATACAATATAAACATAACAGTTTTTCCATCGTATAGAACGAATAATAGCAACCAGTGTGAAAGTTAACGTCATTTCTACTTTCCGGGCAACCAAGGCTTCACCCTAGGGCGTTGCTCCAACAGATTGAATAGTTAGGGCCTAAGAAGTGAACGCCAGCAGCATAAAATACAATATAAATACAACAGTTCTTCCATCATATAAAACGAATAATTGCAACCAGTATGAAAGTTATGGTAATTTCTACGTTCCGGGCAAACCAGGCTTCACTCTATGGCGTTCTTCCACCACATCGAATAGCTACGGCCACAGAAGTCAACGCCAGAAGCATAAAATGCAATATAAACACAACAGTTTTTCCATCGTATAAAAGGATTAATTGCAACCAGTTTGAAAGTGATGGCCATTTCTACGTTCCGGGCAACCTAGGCTTCACTCTAGGGCGTTGCTCCACCAGATCGAATAACTAGGGCCTTAGAAGTCAACGCCAGAAGCATAAAATACAATATAAATACAACAGTTTTTCCGTCGGATAAAACGAATAATTGCAACCAGTATGAAAGCTATGGTCATTTCTACTTTCCGGGCAACCTAGGCTTCACCCTAGGGCGTTGCTTCAACAGGTTGAATATTTAGGGCGTTAGAAGTCAACGCCCGAAGCATAAAATACAAAATAAATAGAACAGATTTTCCATCGCATAAAACGAATAATTGCTACCGGTGCGAAAGTTATGGTCACTTCTACGTTCCGGGCAACCTAGGCTTTACCATAGTGCGTTCTTCCACCAGATGGAATAGTTAGGGCATGAGAAGTCAACGCCAGAAGCATAAAATACAGTATAAATACAACAGTGTTTCAATCGTATAAAACGAGTAATTGCAACCAGTACGAAAGTTAACGTCATTTCTACGTTCCGGACAACCTAGCCTTCACCCTAGGGCGTTGCTCCAACAGAGCGAATAGTTAGTGCCTTAGAAGTCAACGCCAGAAGCATAAAATACAATATAAACACAACAGTTTTTCCATCGTATAAAACGAATAATTGCTACCAGTATGGAAGTGATGGTCATTTCTACGTTCCGGGCAACCTAGGCCTCACTCTACGGCGTTGTTCCACCAGATTGAATAGTTAGGGCCTAAGAAATCAACGCCAGAAGCATAAAATACAATATAAATATAACAGTTTTTCCATTGTATAAAACGAATAATTTCAACCAGTGTGAATGTTATGGTCATTTCTACATTCCGAGCAACCTAGGCTACACTCTAGGGCGTTGATCCACCAGATAGAATAGTTAGGGCCTTAGAAGTCAACGCCAGAAGCATAAAATTCAATAAAGATGCAACAGTTTTTCCATCGTATAGAACGAATAATAGCAACCAGTGTGAAAGTTAACGTCACTTCTACTTTCCGGGCAACCTAGGCTTCACCCTAGGGCGTTGTTCCACCAGATGGAATAGTTAGGGCATAAGAAGTCAACGCCAGAAGCATAAAATACAATATAAATACAACAGTTTTTCCAACGTATAAAACGAACAATTGCAACCAGTATGAAGGTTATGGTCATTTCTACGTTCCGGGCAACCTAGGCTTCACCCTAGGGCGTTGCTCTTACAGATTGAATAGTTAGGGCCTTAGAAGTTAATGCCCGAAGCATAAAATGCAATAAAAATACAACAGTTTTTCCATCGTATAAAAGGATTAATTGCAACCAGTTTGAAAGTGATGGTCATTTCTACGTTCCGGGCAACCTAGGCTTCACTCTAGGGCGTTGCTCCACCAGATCCAATAGTTAGGGCCTTAGAAGTCAACGCCAGAAGCATAAAATACAATATAAGTACAACAGTTTTTCCATCGTATAAAATGAATAATTGCAAACATTGCGAAAGTAATGGTCATTCCACGTTCCGGGCAACCTAGGCGTCACTCTAGTGCGTTGCTCCACCACATCTAATAGCTACGGCCTTAGACGTCAACGACAGAAGCATAAAATACAATAAAGATGCAACAGCTTTTCCATCGTATAAAACGAATAATTGCACCGAGTGTGAAAGTTATTGTCATTTCTACTTTCCGCGCAACCTAGGCTTCACCCTAGGGCGTTGCTCCAACAGATTGAATAGTTAGGACCTTAGAAGTCAATGCCCGAAGCATATAATGCAATAAAAATACAACAGTTTTTCCATCATATAACAGGAATAATTGCAACCAGTTTGAAAGTGATGGTCATTTCTACGTTCCGGGCAACCTAGGCTACACTCTAGGGCGGTGCTCCACCAGATCGAATAGTTAGGGCCTTAGAAGTCAATGCCCGAAGCATAAAATGCAATAAAAATACAACAGAGTTTCCATCATATAACAGGAATAATTGCAACCAGTTTGAAAGTGATGTCCAATTCTACGTTCCGCGCAACCTAGGCTTTACTCCAGGGCGTTGCTCCACCAGATCGAAAAGTTACGGCCTATGAAGTCAACGCCCGAAGCATAAAATACAAAATAAATAGAACAGTTTTTCCATCGTATAAAACGAATAATTGCTACCGGTGTGAAAGTTATGGACATTTCTACGTTCCGGGCAACCTAGGCTTTACCATAGGGCGTTGTTCCACCAGATGGAATAGTTAGGGCATAAGGAGTCAACGCCAGAGGCATAAAATACGATATAAATACAACAGTTTTTCAATCGTATAAAACGAGTAATTGCAACCAGTACGAAAGTTAACGTCACTTCTACGTTCCGGACAACCTAGGCTTCATCCTAGGGCGTTGCTCCAACAGATTGAATAGTTAGGGCCTTAGAAGTCAACGCCGGAAGCATAAAATGCAATAAAAATACATCAGTTTTTCCATCGTATAAAAGGATTAATTGCAACCAGTTTGAAAGTGATGGTCACTTCTACGTTCCGGGAAACCTAGGCTTTACTCTAGGGCGTTGCTCCACCAGATCGAATAGTTAGTGCCTTAGAAGTCAACGCCAGAAGCATAAAATACAATATACACACAACAGTTTTTCCATCGTATAAAACGAATAATTGCTACCGGTGTGAAAGTTATGGACATTTCTACGTTCCGGGCAACCTAGGCTTTACCATAGGGCGTTGTTCCACCAGATGGAATAGTTAGGGCATAAGAAGTCAACGCCAGAAGCATAAAATACAATATAAATACAACAGCTTTTCAATCGTATAAAACGAGTAATTGCAACCAGTACGAAAGTTAACGTCATTTCTACGTTCCGGACAACCTAGGTTTGACTCTAGGGCGTGGCACCACCAGATCGAATAGTTAGTGCCTTAGAAGTCAACGCCAGAAGCATAAAATACAATATAAATACAACAGTTTTTCCAACGTATAGGACGAATAATTGCAACCAGTATGAAGGTTATGGTCATTTCTACGTTCCGGGCAACCTAGGCTCCACTCTATGGCGTTCTTCCACCACATCGAATAGCTACTGCCTCAGAAGTCAACGCCTGAAGCATAAAATACAATAAAAATACAACAGTCTTTCCATCCTGTAACAGGAATGATTGCAACCCGTGTGAAAGTGATGGTCATTTGTACGTTCCAGGCAACCTAGGCTTCACTCTAGGGCGTTGTTCCACCTGATCGAATTGTTAGGGGCTAAGAAGTCAACGCCAGCAGCATAAGATACAATATAAATATAACAGTTTTTCCATCGTATAGAACGAATAATAGCATCCAGTGTGAAAGTTATGGTCATTTCTACGTTCCGGGCAACCTAGGCTTCACTCTAGGGCGTTGCTCCACCAGATCAAACAGATAGTTCCTTAGAAGTCAACGCCCGAAGCATAAAATACAAAATAAATAGAACAGTTTTTCCATTGTATAAAACGAATAATAGCAACCAGTGTGAAAGTTATGGTCATTTCTACGTTCGGGCAACCTGGGCTTCACTCTAGGGCGTTGCTCCACCAGATCAAACAGCTAGGGCCTTAGAAGTCAACGCCCGAAGCATAAAATACAATATACATATAACAGTTTTTCCATCGTATAGAACGAATAATAGCAACCAGTGTGAAAGTTAACGTCACTTCTACTTTCCGGGCAACCTAGGCTTCACCCTAGGGCGTTGCTCCAACAGATTGAATTGTTAGGGCCTTAGAAGTCAACGCCCGATGCATAAAATACAAAATAAATGGAACAGTTTTTCCATCGTGTAAAACGAATAATTGCTACTGGTGTGAAAATTATGGTCATTTCTACGTTCCGGTCAACCTAGGCTTCACCATAGGGCGTTACTCCACCAGATCGAATAGTTAGGGCCTTAGAAGTCAACGCCAGAAGCATAAAATACAATATAAGTACAACAGTTTTTCCATCGTATAAAATGAATAATTGCAATCATTGCGAAAGTAATGGTCATTCCACGTTCCGGGCAACCTAGGCGTCACTCTAGTGCGTTGCTCCACCACATCTAATAGCTACGGCCTTAGACGTCAACGACAGAAGCATAAAATACAATAAAGATGCAACAGCTTTTCCATCGTATAAAACGAATAATTGCACCGAGTGTGAAAGTTATTGTCATTTCTACTTTACGCGCAACCTAGGCTTCACCCTAGGGCGTTGCTCCAACAGATTGAATAGTTAGGACCTTAGATGTCAATGCCCGAAGCATAAAATGCAATAAAAATACAACAGTTTTTCCATCATATAACAGGAATAATTGCAACCAGTTTGAAAGTGATGGTCATTTCTACGTTCCGGGCAACCTAGGCTTCACTCTAGGGCGGTGCTCCACCAGATCGAATAGTTAGGGCCTTAGAAGTCAATGCCCGAAGCATAAAATGCAATAAAAATACAACAGTGTTTCCATCATATAACAGGAATAATTGCAACCAGTTTGAAAGTGATGTCCAATTCTACGTTCCGCGCAACCTAGGCTTTACTCCAGGGTGTTGCTCCACCAGATCGAAAAGTTACGGCCTAAGAAGTCAACGCCAGAACCATAAAATACAATATAAATATAACAGTTTTTCCATCGTGAAAAACGAATAATTGCAACCAGTATGAAAGTTATGGTCATTTCTACTTTCCGGGCAACCTAGGCTTCACCCTAGGGCGTTGTTCCAGCAGATTGAATTGTTAGGGCCGTAGAAGTCAACGCCCGAAGCATGAAATACAAAATAAATAAAACAGTTTTTCCTTCGTATAAAACGAATAATTCCTACCAGTGTGAAAGTTATGGTAATTTCTACGTTCCGGGCAACCTAGGTTTCACTCTAGGGCGTTGCTCCACCAGATCGCATAGCTAGGGACTTAGAATTCAACGCCATAAGAATAAAATACAATATAAATACAACAGTTCTTCCATCATATAAAAAGAATAATTGCAACCAGTTTGAAAGTTATGGTCATTTCTACGTTCCGGGCAACCTAGGCTTCACTCTATGGCGTTCTTCCACCACATCGAATAGCTACGGCCTCAGAAGTCAACGCGTGAAGCATAAAATGCAATAAATATACAAGAGTTTTTCCATCGTATAACAGGAATAATTGCAACCAGTGTGAATGTGGTGGTCATTTCTACGTTCCGGGCAACCTAGGCTTCACTCTAGGGCGTTGTTCCACCAGTTAGAATAGTTAGGGCTTAAGTAGTCAACGCCAGTAGCATAAAATACAATATAAGTATAACAGGTTTTCCATCGTATAAAACGAATAATAGCAACCAGTGTGAAAGTTATGGTTATTTCTCCGTTCAGGCAACCTAGGCTTCACTCTAGTGCGTTGCACCACCAGATCGAATAGTTAGGGGCTTAGAAGTCAACGCCAGAAGGATAAAATACAACATAAATACAACAGTTTTTCCATCGTATAGAATGAATAATTGCAACCAGTGTGAAAGCTATGGCCATTTCTACATTTCGAGCAACCTAGGCTTCACTCTAGGGCGTTGTTCCACAAGATCGAATAGTTACGGCCTAAGAAGTGAACGCCAGAAGCATAAAATACAATATAAGTACAACAGTTTTTCCATCGTATAAAACGAATAATTGCAACCAGTGTGAAAGTTATGGTCATTTCTACGTTCCGGGCAACCTAGGCTTCACCCAAGGGCGTTGCTCCAACAGATTGAATAGTTAGGGCCTTAGAAGTCAATGCCCGAAGCATAAAATGCAATAAATATACAACAGTTTTTCCATCGTATAGCAGGAATAATTTGCAACCAGTGTGATAGTAGTGGTCATTTCTACGTTCCGGGCTACCTAGGTTTCTCTCCAGGGCGTTGCTCCACCAGATCGAATAGTTACAGCCTAAGGAGTCAACGCCAGAAGCATAAAATACGATAAAGATGCAACAGTTTTTCCATCGTATAAAACGAATAATTGCAACCAGTGTGAAAGTTGTGGTCATTTCTACATTCCGAGCAACCTAGGCTTTACTCTAGGGCGGTGCTCCACCATATCGAATAGCTACGGACTTAGAAGCCTACGCCTGAAGCACAAAATACAATAAAAATACAACAGGCTTTTCATGGTATAACAGGAATAATTACAACAAGCGTGAAAGTAATGATCATTTCGGCGTTTCGGGCATCCTAGACTTAGCTCTGCGGCATTGCTCCACCAGATCCAATAGTTAGGGCCTAAGAAGTCAACGCCAGAAGCATAAAATACAATATAAATGTAACAGTTTTTCCATCGTATAAAACGAATAATAGCAAGCAGTGTGAAAGTTATGGCCATTTCTACGTTCCGGGCAACCTAGGCTTCACTCTACGGCGTTGCTCCACCAGATCAAACAGTTAGGGCCTTAGATGTCAACGCCAGAAGCATAAAATAGAATAAAGGTGCAACCGTTTTTCCATCGTATAACAGGAATAACTGCAACCAGTGTGAAAGTACTGGTCATTTCTACGTTACGGGTAACCTAGGTTTCACTCTAGGGCGTTCCTCCACGAGATCGAAAAGCTAGGGACTTAGAATTCAACGCCAGAAGAATAAAATTCAATATAAGTACAACAGTTTTTTCATCGTATAAAATGAATATTTGCAAACATTGTGAAAGTAATGGTCATTTCTACGTTCCGGGCAACCTATGCGACACTCTAGAGCGTTGCTCCACCACATCTAATAGCTACGGCCGTAAAAGTCAACGCCAGAAGAATAAAATGCAATATAAATACAAGAGCTTTTCCATCGTATAAAATGAATAATTGCAAACATTGTGAAATTAATGGTCATTTCTACGTTCCGGGCAACCTAGGCATCACTGTAGCGCGTTGTTCCACCAGATTGAATAGTTAGGGCCTTAGAAGTCAACGCCGGAAGCATAAAATGCAATAAAAATACAACAGTTTTTCCATCGTATAAAAGTATTAATTGCAACCAGTTTGAAAGTGATGGCCAATTCTACGTTCCGGGCAACCTAGGCTTCACTCTATTGCGTTGCCCCACCAGATCGAATCGTTAGTGCCTTAGAAGTCAACGCCAGAAGCATAAAATACAACATAAATACAACAGTTTTTCCATCGTATAAAACGAATAATTGCAACCAGTATGAAACTTATGGTCACTTCTACTTTCCGAGCAACCTAGGCTTCAACCCTAGGGAGTTGCTCCAACAGATTGAATAGATAGGGCCTTAGAAGTCAACGCCCGAAGCATAAAATGCAATAAAAATACAACAGTGTTTCCATCATATAACAGGAATAATTGCAACCAGTTTGAAAGTGATGGCCAATTCTACGTTCCGGGCAACCTAGGCTTCACTCTATTGCGTTGCTCCACCAGATCGAATAGTTAGTGCCTTAGAAGTCGACGCCAGAAGCTCAAAATATATTATAAATACAACAGTTTTTCCATAGTATAAAACCAATAATTGCAACCAGTATGAAGCTTATGGTCATTTCTACTTTCCGAGCAACCTAGGCTTCACCCTAGGGCGTTGCTCCAACAGGTTGAATAGTTAGGGCCGTAGAAGTCAACGCCCGAACCATAAAATGCAAAAAAAATACAACAGTGTTACCATCATATGACACGAATAATTGCAACCAGTTTGAAAGTGATGGCCAATTCTACGTTCCGGGAAACCTAGGCTTCACCCTTGGGCGTTGATCCAACAGATTGAATAGTTAGGGCCTTAGAAGTCAACGCCGGAAGCATAAAATGCAATAAAAATACCACAGTTTTTCCATCGTATAAAAGGATTAATTGCAACCAGTTTGAAAGTGATGTCCAATTCTACGTTCCGCGCAACCTAGGTTTTACTCCAGGGCGTGGCTTCACCAGATCGAAAAGTTACGGCCTAAGAAGTCAACGCCAGAAGCATAAAATACGATATAAATACAACAGCTTTTCCATCGTATAAAACGAGTAATTGCACCCAGTGTGAAAGTTATTGTCATTTCTACTTTCCGCGCAACCTAGGCTTCACCCTAGGGCGTTGCTCCAACCGATTGAATAGTTAGGACCTTAGAAGTCAATGCCCGAAGCATAAAATGAAATAGAAATAGAACAGTTTTTCCATCATATAACAGGAATAATTGCAACCAGTTTGAAAGTGATGGTCATTTCTACGTTCCAGGCAACCTAGGCTTCACTCTAGGGCGTTGTTCCACCAGATCGAGTTGTTAGGGCCTAAGAAGTCAATGCCAGAAGCATAAGATACAATATAAATATAACAGTTTTTCCATCGTATAGAACGAATAATAGCAACCAGTGTGAAAGTTATGGTCACTTCTACGTTCCGGGCAGCCTAGGCTTCACTCTAGGGCGTTGCTCCACCAGATCAAACAGTTAGGGCCTTAGAAGTCAACGACCGAAGCATAAAATACAAAATAAATAGAACAGTTTTTCCATTGTATAAAACGAATAATAGCAACCAGTGTGAATGTTATGGTCATTTCTACTTTCCGGGCAACCTAGGCTTCACCCTAGGGCGTTGCTCCAACAGATTGAATAGTTAGGGCCTTAGAAGTCAACGCCCGGTGCATAAAATACAAAATAAATACAACAGTTTTTCCATCGTGTAAAACGAATAATTGTTACCGGTGTGAAAATTATGGTCATTTCTACGTTCCGGTCAACCCAGGCTTCACCATAGGGCGCTACTCCACCAGATCGAATAGTTATGGCCTAAGAAGTCAACGCCAGAAGCATAAAATACAATATAAATACAACAGTTTTTCCATCATACAAAACGAATAATTGCAACCAGTATGAAAGCTAGGGTCATTTCTACTTTACGGGCAACCTAGGCTACACCCTAGGGCGTTGCTCTTACAGATTGAATAGTTAGGGCCTTAGAAGTTAATGACCGAAGCATAAAATGCAATAAAAATACAACTGTTTTTCCATCGTATAAAAGGATTAATTGCAACCAGTTTGAAAGTGATGGCCATTTCTACGTGCCGGGCAACCTAGGCTTCACTCTAGGGCGTTGCTCCACCAGATCGAATAGTTAGGGCCTTAGAAGTCAACGCCAGAAGCATAAAATACAATATAAGTACAACAGTTTTTCCATCGTATAAAATGAATAATTGCAAACATTGCGAAAGTAATGGTCATTCCACGTTCCGGGCAACCTAGGCGTCACTCTATGGCGTTCTTCCACCACATCGAATAGCTACGGCCTCAGAAGTCAACGCCCGAAGCATAAAATGCAATAAAAATAGAACAGTTTTTCCATCATATAACAGGAATAATTGCAACCAGTTTGAAAGTGATTGTCATTTCTACGTTCCGGGCAACCTAGGCTTCACTCTATGGCGTTCTTCCACCACATCGAATAGCTACGCCCTCAGAAGTCAAAGCCTGAAGCATAAAATACAATAAAAATACAACAGTCTTTCCATCCTATAACAGGAATAATTGCAACCCGTGTGGAAGTGATGGTCATTTGTACGTTCCAGGCAACCTAGGTTTCACTCTAGGGCGTTGTTCCACCAGATCGAATTGTTAGGGCCTAAGAAGTCAACGCCAGAAGCATAAGATACAATATAAATATAACAGTTTTTCCATCGTATAGAACGAATAATAGCAACCAGTGTGAAAGTTATGGTCACTTCTACGTTCCGGGCAGCCTAGGTTTCACTCTAGGGCGTTGCTCCACCAGATCAAACAGTTAGGGCCTTAGAAGTCAACGACCGAAGCATAAAATACAAAATAAATAGAACAGTTTTTCCATTGTATAAAACGAATAATAGCAACCAGTGTGAAAGTTATGGTCATTTCTACGTTCGGGCAACCTGGGCTTCACTCTAGGGCGTTGTTCCACCAGATCAAACAGCTAGGGCCTTAGAAGTCAACGCCGGAAGCATAAAATACAATATAAATATAACAGTTTTTCCATCGTATAGAACGAATAATCGCAACCAGTGTGAAAGTTAACGTCATTTCTACTTTCCGGGCAACCTAGGCTTCACCCTAGGGCGTTGCTCCAACAGATTGAATAGTTAGGGCCTTAGAAGTCAACGCCCGGTGCATAAAATACAAAATAAATAGAACAGTTTTTCCATCGTGTAAAACGAATAATTGTTACCGGTGTGAAAATTATGGTCATTTCTACGTTCCGGTCAACCCAGGCTTCACCATAGGGCGCTACTCCACCAGATCGAATAGTTAGGGCCTAAGAAGTGAACTCCAGAAGCATAAAATACAATATAAATACAACAGTTTTTCCATCATACAAAACGAATAATTGCAACCAGTATGAAAGCTAGGGTCATTTCTACTTTACGGGCAACCTAGGTTACACCCTAGGGCGTTGCTCTTACAGATTGAATAGTTAGGGCCTTAGAAGTTAATGACCGAAGCATAAAATGCAATAAAAATACAACAGTTTTTTCATCGTATAAAAGGATTAATTGCAACCAGTTTGAAAGTGATGGCCATTTCTACGTGCCGGGCAACCTAGGCTTCACTCTAGGGCGTTGCTCCACCAGATCGAATAGTTAGGGCCTTAGAAGTCAACGCCAGAAGCATAAAATACAATATAAGTACAACAGTTTTTCCATCGTATAAAATGAATAATTGCAAACATTGCGAAAGTAATGGTCATTCCACGTTCCGGGCAACCTAGGCGTCACTCTATGGCGTTCTTCCACCACATCGAATAGCTACGGCCTCAGAAGTCAACGCCTGAAGCATAAAATACAATAAAAATACAACAGTTTTTGCATCGTATAAAAGGATTAATTGCAACCAGTTTGAAAGTGATGGTCATTTCTACGTTCCGGGCAACCTAGGCTTCACCCCAGGTCGTTGTTCCACCAGATCGAATAGTTAGGGCCTAAGAAGTGAACGCCAGCAGCATAAAATACAATATAAATACAACAGTTCTTCCATCACATAAATCGAATAATTGCAACCAGTATGAAAGTTATGGTAATTTCTACGTTCCGGGCAAACCAGGCTTCACTCTATGGCGTTCTTCCACCACATCGAATAGCTACGGCCACAGAAGTCAACGCCAGAAGCATAAAATGCAATATAAACACAACAGTTTTTCCATCGTATAAAAGGATTAATTGCAACCAGTTTGAAAGTGATGGCCATTTCTACGTTCCGGGCAACCTAGGCTTCACTCTAGGGCGTTGCTCCACCAGATCGAATAACTAGGGCCTTTGAAGTCAACGCCAGAAGCATAAAATACAATATAAATACAACAGTTTTTCCGTCGGATAAAACGAATAATTGCAACCAGTATGAAAGCTATGGTCATTTCTACTTTCCGGGCAACCTAGGCTTCACCATAGGGCGTTGCTTCAACAGATTGAATATTTTGGGCGTTAGAAGTCAACGACCGAAGCATAAAATGCAAGAAAAATACATCAGTTTTTCCATCGTATAAAAGGATTAATTGCAACCAGTTTGAAAGTGATGGTCACTTCTACGTTCCGGGCAACCTAGGCTTTACTCTAGGGCGTTGCTCCACCAGATCGAATTGTTAGGGCCTAAGAAGTCAACGCCAGAAGCATAAGATACAATATAAACATAACAGTTTTTCCATCGTATAGAACGAATAATAGCAACCAGTGTGAAAGTTAACGTCATTTCTACTTTCCGGGCAACCAAGGCTTCACCCTAGGGCGTTGCTCCAACAGATTGAATAGTTAGGGCCTAAGAAGTGAACGCCAGCAGCATAAAATACAATATAAATACAACAGTTCTTCCATCATATAAAACGAATAATTGCAACCAGTATGAAAGTTATGGTAATTTCTACGTTCCGGGCAAACCAGGCTTCACTCTATGGCGTTCTTCCACCACATCGAATAGCTACGGCCACAGAAGTCAACGCCAGAAGCATAAAATGCAATATAAACACAACAGTTTTTCCATCGTATAAAAGGATTAATTGCAACCAGTTTGAAAGTGATGGCCATTTCTACGTTCCGGGCAACCTAGGCTTCACTCTAGGGCGTTGCTCCACCAGATCGAATAACTAGGGCCTTAGAAGTCAACGCCAGAAGCATAAAATACAATATAAATACAACAGTTTTTCCGTCGGATAAAACGAATAATTGCAACCAGTATGAAAGCTATGGTCATTTCTACTTTCCGGGCAACCTAGGCTTCACCCTAGGGCGTTGCTTCAACAGGTTGAATATTTAGGGCGTTAGAAGTCAACGCCCGAAGCATAAAATACAAAATAAATAGAACAGATTTTCCATCGCATAAAACGAATAATTGCTACCGGTGCGAAAGTTATGGTCACTTCTACGTTCCGGGCAACCTAGGCTTTACCATAGTGCGTTCTTCCACCAGATGGAATAGTTAGGGCATGAGAAGTCAACGCCAGAAGCATAAAATACAGTATAAATACAACAGTGTTTCAATCGTATAAAACGAGTAATTGCAACCAGTACGAAAGTTAACGTCATTTCTACGTTCCGGACAACCTAGCCTTCACCCTAGGGCGTTGCTCCAACAGAGCGAATAGTTAGTGCCTTAGAAGTCAACGCCAGAAGCATAAAATACAATATAAACACAACAGTTTTTCCATCGTATAAAACGAATAATTGCTACCAGTATGGAAGTGATGGTCATTTCTACGTTCCGGGCAACCTAGGCCTCACTCTACGGCGTTGTTCCACCAGATTGAATAGTTAGGGCCTAAGAAATCAACGCCAGAAGCATAAAATACAATATAAATATAACAGTTTTTCCATTGTATAAAACGAATAATTTCAACCAGTGTGAATGTTATGGTCATTTCTACATTCCGAGCAACCTAGGCTACACTCTAGGGCGTTGATCCACCAGATAGAATAGTTAGGGCCTTAGAAGTCAACGCCAGAAGCATAAAATTCAATAAAGATGCAACAGTTTTTCCATCGTATAGAACGAATAATAGCAACCAGTGTGAAAGTTAACGTCACTTCTACTTTCCGGGCAACCTAGGCTTCACCCTAGGGCGTTGTTCCACCAGATGGAATAGTTAGGGCATAAGAAGTCAACGCCAGAAGCATAAAATACAATATAAATACAACAGTTTTTCCAACGTATAAAACGAACAATTGCAACCAGTATGAAGGTTATGGTCATTTCTACGTTCCGGGCAACCTAGGCTTCACCCTAGGGCGTTGCTCTTACAGATTGAATAGTTAGGGCCTTAGAAGTTAATGCCCGAAGCATAAAATGCAATAAAAATACAACAGTTTTTCCATCGTATAAAAGGATTAATTGCAACCAGTTTGAAAGTGATGGTCATTTCTACGTTCCGGGCAACCTAGGCTTCACTCTAGGGCGTTGCTCCACCAGATCCAATAGTTAGGGCCTTAGAAGTCAACGCCAGAAGCATAAAATACAATATAAGTACAACAGTTTTTCCATCGTATAAAATGAATAATTGCAAACATTGCGAAAGTAATGGTCATTCCACGTTCCGGGCAACCTAGGCGTCACTCTAGTGCGTTGCTCCACCACATCTAATAGCTACGGCCTTAGACGTCAACGACAGAAGCATAAAATACAATAAAGATGCAACAGCTTTTCCATCGTATAAAACGAATAATTGCACCGAGTGTGAAAGTTATTGTCATTTCTACTTTCCGCGCAACCTAGGCTTCACCCTAGGGCGTTGCTCCAACAGATTGAATAGTTAGGACCTTAGAAGTCAATGCCCGAAGCATATAATGCAATAAAAATACAACAGTTTTTCCATCATATAACAGGAATAATTGCAACCAGTTTGAAAGTGATGGTCATTTCTACGTTCCGGGCAACCTAGGCTACACTCTAGGGCGGTGCTCCACCAGATCGAATAGTTAGGGCCTTAGAAGTCAATGCCCGAAGCATAAAATGCAATAAAAATACAACAGAGTTTCCATCATATAACAGGAATAATTGCAACCAGTTTGAAAGTGATGTCCAATTCTACGTTCCGCGCAACCTAGGCTTTACTCCAGGGCGTTGCTCCACCAGATCGAAAAGTTACGGCCTATGAAGTCAACGCCCGAAGCATAAAATACAAAATAAATAGAACAGTTTTTCCATCGTATAAAACGAATAATTGCTACCGGTGTGAAAGTTATGGACATTTCTACGTTCCGGGCAACCTAGGCTTTACCATAGGGCGTTGTTCCACCAGATGGAATAGTTAGGGCATAAGGAGTCAACGCCAGAGGCATAAAATACGATATAAATACAACAGTTTTTCAATCGTATAAAACGAGTAATTGCAACCAGTACGAAAGTTAACGTCACTTCTACGTTCCGGACAACCTAGGCTTCATCCTAGGGCGTTGCTCCAACAGATTGAATAGTTAGGGCCTTAGAAGTCAACGCCGGAAGCATAAAATGCAATAAAAATACATCAGTTTTTCCATCGTATAAAAGGATTAATTGCAACCAGTTTGAAAGTGATGGTCACTTCTACGTTCCGGGAAACCTAGGCTTTACTCTAGGGCGTTGCTCCACCAGATCGAATAGTTAGTGCCTTAGAAGTCAACGCCAGAAGCATAAAATACAATATACACACAACAGTTTTTCCATCGTATAAAACGAATAATTGCTACCGGTGTGAAAGTTATGGACATTTCTACGTTCCGGGCAACCTAGGCTTTACCATAGGGCGTTGTTCCACCAGATGGAATAGTTAGGGCATAAGAAGTCAACGCCAGAAGCATAAAATACAATATAAATACAACAGCTTTTCAATCGTATAAAACGAGTAATTGCAACCAGTACGAAAGTTAACGTCATTTCTACGTTCCGGACAACCTAGGTTTGACTCTAGGGCGTGGCACCACCAGATCGAATAGTTAGTGCCTTAGAAGTCAACGCCAGAAGCATAAAATACAATATAAATACAACAGTTTTTCCAACGTATAGGACGAATAATTGCAACCAGTATGAAGGTTATGGTCATTTCTACGTTCCGGGCAACCTAGGCTCCACTCTATGGCGTTCTTCCACCACATCGAATAGCTACTGCCTCAGAAGTCAACGCCTGAAGCATAAAATACAATAAAAATACAACAGTCTTTCCATCCTGTAACAGGAATGATTGCAACCCGTGTGAAAGTGATGGTCATTTGTACGTTCCAGGCAACCTAGGCTTCACTCTAGGGCGTTGTTCCACCTGATCGAATTGTTAGGGGCTAAGAAGTCAACGCCAGCAGCATAAGATACAATATAAATATAACAGTTTTTCCATCGTATAGAACGAATAATAGCATCCAGTGTGAAAGTTATGGTCATTTCTACGTTCCGGGCAACCTAGGCTTCACTCTAGGGCGTTGCTCCACCAGATCAAACAGATAGTTCCTTAGAAGTCAACGCCCGAAGCATAAAATACAAAATAAATAGAACAGTTTTTCCATTGTATAAAACGAATAATAGCAACCAGTGTGAAAGTTATGGTCATTTCTACGTTCGGGCAACCTGGGCTTCACTCTAGGGCGTTGCTCCACCAGATCAAACAGCTAGGGCCTTAGAAGTCAACGCCCGAAGCATAAAATACAATATACATATAACAGTTTTTCCATCGTATAGAACGAATAATAGCAACCAGTGTGAAAGTTAACGTCACTTCTACTTTCCGGGCAACCTAGGCTTCACCCTAGGGCGTTGCTCCAACAGATTGAATTGTTAGGGCCTTAGAAGTCAACGCCCGATGCATAAAATACAAAATAAATGGAACAGTTTTTCCATCGTGTAAAACGAATAATTGCTACTGGTGTGAAAATTATGGTCATTTCTACGTTCCGGTCAACCTAGGCTTCACCATAGGGCGTTACTCCACCAGATCGAATAGTTAGGGCCTTAGAAGTCAACGCCAGAAGCATAAAATACAATATAAGTACAACAGTTTTTCCATCGTATAAAATGAATAATTGCAATCATTGCGAAAGTAATGGTCATTCCACGTTCCGGGCAACCTAGGCGTCACTCTAGTGCGTTGCTCCACCACATCTAATAGCTACGGCCTTAGACGTCAACGACAGAAGCATAAAATACAATAAAGATGCAACAGCTTTTCCATCGTATAAAACGAATAATTGCACCGAGTGTGAAAGTTATTGTCATTTCTACTTTACGCGCAACCTAGGCTTCACCCTAGGGCGTTGCTCCAACAGATTGAATAGTTAGGACCTTAGATGTCAATGCCCGAAGCATAAAATGCAATAAAAATACAACAGTCTTTCCATCATATAACAGGAATAATTGCAACCAGTTTGAAAGTGATGGTCATTTCTACGTTCCGGGCAACCTAGGCTTCACTCTAGGGCGGTGCTCCACCAGATCGAATAGTTAGGGCCTTAGAAGTCAATGCCCGAAGCATAAAATGCAATAAAAATACAACAGTGTTTCCATCATATAACAGGAATAATTGCAACCAGTTTGAAAGTGATGTCCAATTCTACGTTCCGCGCAACCTAGGCTTTACTCCAGGGTGTTGCTCCACCAGATCGAAAAGTTACGGCCTAAGAAGTCAACGCCAGAACCATAAAATACAATATAAATATAACAGTTTTTCCATCGTGAAAAACGAATAATTGCAACCAGTATGAAAGTTATGGTCATTTCTACTTTCCGGGCAACCTAGGCTTCACCCTAGGGCGTTGTTCCAGCAGATTGAATTGTTAGGGCCGTAGAAGTCAACGCCCGAAGCATGAAATACAAAATAAATAAAACAGTTTTTCCTTCGTATAAAACGAATAATTCCTACCAGTGTGAAAGTTATGGTAATTTCTACGTTCCGGGCAACCTAGGTTTCACTCTAGGGCGTTGCTCCACCAGATCGCATAGCTAGGGACTTAGAATTCAACGCCATAAGAATAAAATACAATATAAATACAACAGTTCTTCCATCATATAAAAAGAATAATTGCAACCAGTTTGAAAGTTATGGTCATTTCTACGTTCCGGGCAACCTAGGCTTCACTCTATGGCGTTCTTCCACCACATCGAATAGCTACGGCCTCAGAAGTCAACGCGTGAAGCATAAAATGCAATAAATATACAAGAGTTTTTCCATCGTATAACAGGAATAATTGCAACCAGTGTGAATGTGGTGGTCATTTCTACGTTCCGGGCAACCTAGGCTTCACTCTAGGGCGTTGTTCCACCAGTTAGAATAGTTAGGGCTTAAGTAGTCAACGCCAGTAGCATAAAATACAATATAAGTATAACAGGTTTTCCATCGTATAAAACGAATAATAGCAACCAGTGTGAAAGTTATGGTTATTTCTCCGTTCAGGCAACCTAGGCTTCACTCTAGTGCGTTGCACCACCAGATCGAATAGTTAGGGGCTTAGAAGTCAACGCCAGAAGGATAAAATACAACATAAATACAACAGTTTTTCCATCGTATAGAATGAATAATTGCAACCAGTGTGAAAGCTATGGCCATTTCTACATTTCGAGCAACCTAGGCTTCACTCTAGGGCGTTGTTCCACAAGATCGAATAGTTACGGCCTAAGAAGTGAACGCCAGAAGCATAAAATACAATATAAGTACAACAGTTTTTCCATCGTATAAAACGAATAATTGCAACCAGTGTGAAAGTTATGGTCATTTCTACGTTCCGGGCAACCTAGGCTTCACCCAAGGGCGTTGCTCCAACAGATTGAATAGTTAGGGCCTTAGAAGTCAATGCCCGAAGCATAAAATGCAATAAATATACAACAGTTTTTCCATCGTATAGCAGGAATAATTTGCAACCAGTGTGATAGTAGTGGTCATTTCTACGTTCCGGGCTACCTAGGTTTCTCTCCAGGGCGTTGCTCCACCAGATCGAATAGTTACAGCCTAAGGAGTCAACGCCAGAAGCATAAAATACGATAAAGATGCAACAGTTTTTCCATCGTATAAAACGAATAATTGCAACCAGTGAGAAAGTTGTGGTCATTTCTACATTCCGAGCAACCTAGGCTTTACTCTAGGGCGGTGCTCCACCATATCGAATAGCTACGGACTTAGAAGCCTACGCCTGAAGCACAAAATACAATAAAAATACAACAGGCTTTTCATGGTATAACAGGAATAATTACAACAAGCGTGAAAGTAATGATCATTTCGGCGTTTCGGGCATCCTAGACTTAGCTCTGCGGCATTGCTCCACCAGATCCAATAGTTAGGGCCTAAGAAGTCAACGCCAGAAGCATAAAATACAATATAAATGTAACAGTTTTTCCATCGTATAAAACGAATAATAGCAAGCAGTGTGAAAGCTATGGCCATTTCTACGTTCCGGGCAACCTAGGCTTCACTCTACGGCGTTGCTCCACCAGATCAAACAGTTAGGGCCTTAGATGTCAACGCCAGAAGCATAAAATAGAATAAAGGTGCAACCGTTTTTCCATCGTATAACAGGAATAACTGCAACCAGTGTGAAAGTACTGGTCATTTCTACGTTACGGGTAACCTAGGTTTCACTCTAGGGCGTTCCTCCACGAGATCGAAAAGCTAGGGACTTAGAATTCAACGCCAGAAGAATAAAATTCAATATAAGTACAACAGTTTTTTCATCGTATAAAATGAATATTTGCAAACATTGTGAAAGTAATGGTCATTTCTACGTTCCGGGCAACCTATGCGACACTCTAGAGCGTTGCTCCACCACATCTAATAGCTACGGCCGTAAAAGTCAACGCCAGAAGAATAAAATGCAATATAAATACAAGAGCTTTTCCATTGTATAAAATGAATAATTGCAAACATTGTGAAATTAATGGTCATTTCTACGTTCCGGGCAACCTAGGCATCACTGTAGCGCGTTGTTCCACCAGATCGAACAGTTAGGGCCTAAGATGGCAACGCCAGAAGCAAAAAATGCAATATAAATATAACAGTTTTTCCATCGTATAAAACGAATAATAGCAACCAGCGTGAAAGTTATGGTCATTTCTACGTTCCGGGCAACCTAGGCTTCACCCCAGGGCGTTGTTCCACCAGATCAAATAGTTAGGGCCTAAGAAGTGAACGCCAGCAGCACAAAATACAATATAAATACAACAGTTCTTCCATCATATAAAACGAATAATTGCAACCAGTATGAAAGTTATGGTCATTTCAACGTTCCGGGCAACCTAGGCTTCACTCTATGGCGTTCTTCCACCACATCGAATAGCTACGGCCTCAGAAGTCAACGGCTGAAGCACAAAATACAATAAAAATACAACAGTCTTTCCATCCTATAACAGGAATTATTGCAACCCGTGTGAAAGTGATGGTCATTTGTACGTCCCAGGCAACCTAGGCTTCACTCTGGGGCGTTGTTCCACCAGATCGAATTGTTAGGGCCTATGAAGTCAACGCCAGAAGCATAAGATACAATATAAATATAACAGACTTTTCCATGGTATAGAACGAATAATAGCAGCCTGTGTGAAAGTTATGGTCATTTCTACGTGACAGGCAACCTAGGCTTCACTCTAGGGCGTTGCTCCACCAGATCGAATAGTTAGGGCCTTAGAAGTCAACACCAGAAGCATAAAATACAATAAAGCTGCAACAGTTTTTCCATCGAATAACAGGAATAACTGCAAACAGCGTGAATCTACTGGTCATTTCTACGTTCCGGGTAACCGAAGTTTCACTCTAGGGCGTAGCTCCACCAGATCTAATAGCTAGGGACTTAGAATTCAACGCCAGAAGCATAAAATACAATAAAAGTACTACAGTTTTTCCATTGTATAACAGGAATAATTGCAACCAGTGTGAAAGTAATGGTTATTTCTACGTTCCGGGCAACCTAGGTTTCACTCTAGGGCGTTGCTCCACCAGCTCGAGTAGCTAGATCCTCAGCAGTCTACGCTTGAAGCATAAAATACGATATAAATACAACAGTTTTTCCATCGTATAACAGGAATAATTGCAACCAGTGTGAAGGTAAAGGTATGTCCTCCGCTCTGGGCAACCTAGGCTTCACTCCAGGGCGTTGCTCCACCAGATCGTATAGTTAGGGCCTTAGAAGTCAGCGCCAGAGGCATAAAATACAATAAATATACAAGAGTTTTTCCATCGTATAACAGGAATAATTGCAACCAGTGTGAATGTGGTGGTCATTTCTACGTTCCGGGCAACCTAGGCTTCACTCTAGGGCGTTGCTCCACCACAACTAATTGCTACGGCCTTAGAAGTCAACGACAGAAGCATAAAATGCAATAAATATACAAGAGTTTTTCCATCGTATAACAGGAATAATTGCAACCAGTGTGAATGTGGTGGTCATTTCTACGTTCCGGACAACCTAGGCTTCACTCTAGGGCGTTGTTCCACCAGTTAGAATAGTTAGGGCTTAAGAAGTCAACGCCAGTAGCATAAAATACAATATAAGTATAACAGGTTTTCCATCGTATAAAACGAATAATAGCAACCAGTGTGAAAGTTATGGTTATTTCTCCGTTCCAGGCAACCTAGGCTTCACTCTAGTGCGTTGCACCACCAGATCGAATAGTTAGGGGCTTAGAAGTCAACGCCCGAAGCATAAAATACAAAATAAATAGAACAGCTTTTCCATCGTAGAAAATGAATAATTGCAAACAGTCTGAAAGTAATGGTCATTGCTACGTTCCGAGCACCCTAGGCGTCACTCTAGGGCGATGCTCCACCACATCTAATAGCTACGGCGTTAGAAGTCAACGCCAGATGGATAAAATACAATATAAGCACAACAGTTTTTCCATCGTATAAAATGAATAATTGCAAACATTGTGAAAGTAATGGTCATTTTTACGTTTCCGGCAACCTAGGCTACACTCTAGGGCGTTGCTCCACCAGATCGAATAGTTAGGTCCTTAGAAGTCAACGCCAGGAGCATAAAATACGATATAAATACAACAGCTTTTCCATCGTATAAAAGGAATAATTGCAAACAGTGTGAAAGTAATGGTCATTTCTACGATCCGGGCAATCTAGGCTTCACTCTACGGCGTTGTTCCACCAGATCGAATAGTTACGGCCTAAGAGGTCAACGCCAGAAGTATAAAATACGATATAAATACAACAGCTTGTCCATCGTATAAAACAAATAATTGCAACCAGTGTGAAAGTAATGTTCATTTCTACGTTCCGATTACCCTAGGCGTCACTCTAGGGCGTTGGTCCACCACATCTAATAGCTACGGCCTTAGAAGTCAACGCCAGAGGCATAAAATACAATATAAATACAACAGCTCTTCCATCGTATAAAACGAATAATTACTACCAGTGTAAAAGTTATGGTCATTTCTACGTTCTGGGCAACCTAGGCTTCACCCAAGGGCGTTGCTCCACCAGATCGAAATGTTAGGGCCTAAGAAGTCAACGCCAGAAGGATAAAATACAACATAAATACAACAGTTTTTCCATCGTATAGAATGAATAATTGCAACCAGTGTGAAAGTTATGGCCATTTCTACATTTCGAGCAACCTAGGCTTCACTCTAGGGCGTTGTTCCACAAGATCGAATAATTAGGGCCTAAGAAGTGAACGCCAGAAGCATAAAATACAATATAAGTACAACAGTTTTTCCATCGTATAAAACGAATAATTGCTACCAGTGTAAAAGTTATGGTCATTTCTACGTTCCGGGCAACCTAGGCTTCACCCTAGAGCGTTGTTCCACCAGATCGAATAGTTAGGGCCTAAGAAGTGAACGCCAGAAGCATAAAATACAATATAAATACAACAGTTTATCCATCATATAAAACGAATAATTGCAAACAGTATGAACGTTATGATCATTTCAACTTTCTGGGCAACCTAGGCTTCACTCTAGGTTAGTGCTCCACCAGATTAAATAGTTAGGGTCGAAGAAGTCAACGCCCGAAGCATAAAATACAACATAAATACAACAGACTTTCCATCGTATATAATGTATATTTGTAAACAGTGTGAAAGTAATGGTCATTTCTACGTACCGGGCAACCTAGATTCCACTCTAGGGCGTTGTTCCACTAGATCAAATAGTTAGGGCCTAAGAAGTGAACGCCAGCAGCACAAAATAAAATATAAATACAACAGTTCTTCCATCATATAAAACGAATAATTGCAACCAGTATGAAAGTTATGGTCATTTCAACGTTCCGGGCAACCTAGGCTTCACTCTATGGCGTTCTTCCACCACATCGAATAGCTACGGCCTCAGAAGTCAACGCCTGAAGCACAAAATACAATAAAAATACAACAGTCTTTCCATCCTATAACAGGAATTATTGCAACCCGTGTGAAAGTGATGGTCATTTGTACGTCCCAGGCAACCTAGACTTCACTCTGGGGCGTTGTTCCACCAGATCGAATTGTTAGGGCCTAAGAAGTCAACGCCAGAAGCATAAGATACAATATAAATATAACAGACTTTTCCATCGTATAAAACGAATAATTGCTACCGGTGTGAAAGTTATTTCCATTTCTACGTTCCGGTCAACCTAGGCTTCACCCTAGGGCGTTGTTCCACCAGATGGAATAGTTATGGCATAAGAGGTCAACGCCAGAAGCATAAAATACAATATAAGTACAACAGTTTTTCCAACGTATAAAATGAATAATTGCAAACATTGCGAAAGTAATGGTCATTTCTACGATCCGGGCAACCTAGGCTTCACTCTAGGGCATTGCTCCACCATATCGAATAGCTAGGGACTTAGAATTAAACGCCAGAAGCATAAAATACAATAAAAATACAACAGTTTTTCCATTGTATAACAGGAATAATTGCAACCAGTGTGAAAGTAATGGTTATTTCTACGTTCCGGGCAACCTAGGCTTCACCCTAGGGCGTTGCTCCAACAGATTGAATAGTTAGGACCTTAGAAGTCAATGCCCGAAGCATAAAATACAATTTAAATATAACAGTTTTTCCATCGTATAAAACGAATAATTTCAACCAGCGTGAATGTTATGGTCATTTTTACATTCCGAGCAACCTAGACTTCACTCTAGGGCGTTGATACACCAGATAGAATAGTTAGGGCCTTAGAAGCCTACGCCTGAAGCACAAAATACAATAAAAATACAACAGTCTTTTCATGGTATAACAGGAATAATTGCAACAAGCGTGAAAGTAATGATCATTTCGGCGTAGCGGGCATCCTAGACTTAACTCTGAGGGATTGCTCCACCAGATCGAATAGTTAGGGCCTTAGAAGTAAACGCCCGAAGCATAACATACGATACAAAATACAACAGCTTTTCCATCGTATAAAACGAATAATTGGGACCAGTGTGAAAGATAAAGTCATTTCAACGTTCCGAGCAACCTATGTTTCACTCTAGGGCGTTGTTCGACCAGATCGTATAGTTAGGGCCTCAGAAGTGAACGCCAGAAGCATAAAATACAATATAAATAAACAGTTCTTCCATCATATAAAACGAATAATTGCAATCAGTATGAAGGTTATGGTCATTTCAACGTTACGGGTAACCTAGGTTTCACTCTAGGGCGTCCCTCCACGAGATCGAAAAGCTAGGGACTTAGAATTCAACGCCATAAGAATAAAATACAATATAAATATAACAGTTTTTCCATCGTATAAAACGAATATTAGCAACTAGAGTGAAAGTTATGGTCATTTGAACGTTCCGGGCAATCTAGGCTTCACACTAGGGCGTTGCTCCTCCAGATCAATCAGTTAGGGCCTTAGAAGTCAACGCCCGAAGCATAAAATGCAAAATAAAAAGAACAGTTTTTCCATTGTATAAAACGAATAATTGCTACCAGTGTAAAGGTTATGGTCATTTCTACGTTCCGGGCAACCTAGGCTTCACCCTAGGGCGTTGTTCCACCAGATCGAATAGTTAGGGCCTAAGAAGTGAACGCCAGAAGCATAAAATACAATATAAATACAACAGTTTATCCATCATATAAAACGAATAATTGCAAACAGTATGAATGTTATGATCATTTCAACTTTCTGGGCAACCTAGGCTTCACTCTAGGTTAGTGCTCCACCAGATTAAATAGTTAGGGTCCAAGAAGTCAACGCCCGAAGCATAAAATACAACATAAATACAACAGACTTTCCATCGTATATAATGTATATTTGTAAACAGTGTGAAAGTAATGGTCATTTCTACGTACCGGGCAACCTAGGTTCCACTCTAGGGCGTTGCTCCACCAAATCGATTAGCTAGGGCCTTAGAAGTCAACGCCAGAAGCATAAAACACAATAAAGGTGCAAAAGTTTTTCCTTCGTATAACAGGAATAACTGCAAACAGTTTGAAAGTACTGGTCATGTCTACGTTCCGGGTAACCTAGGTTTCACCCTAGGGCGTTGTTCACCAGATCGAATAGTTAGGGCCTTAGAAGTCAACGCCCGAAACATAAAATACAATATAATTAGAACAGTTTTTCCAACGTAAAAACGAATAATTGCTACCAGTGTGAAAGTTATGGTCATTTCTACGTTCCGGGCAACCTAGGCTTCTCCCTAGGGCGTTGCTCCACCAGATCGAAAAGTTAGTGCCTTAGAAGTCAGCGCCAGAAGCATAATATACAATATAAATACAACAGTTTTTCCATCGTATAAAACGAATAATAGCAACCAGTGTGAAAGTTATGGTCATTTCTCCGTTCCCGGCAACCTAGGCCTCACCCCAGGGCGTTGTTCCGGCAGATCAAATAGTTAGGGCCCAAGAAGTGAACGCCAGAAGCATAAAATACAATTTAAATACAACAGTTTTTCCATCATATAACAGGAGTATTTGCAACGAGTTTGAAAGTGATGGTAATTTCTACGTTCCGGGCAACTTAGGCTTCACTCTAGGGCGTTGCTCCACTAGATCGAAAAGTTAGTGCCTTAGAAGTCAACGCCAGAAGCATAAAATACAATATAAATACAACAGTTTTTCCATCGTATAAAACGAATAATTGCAACCAGTATGGAAGTCAACGTCATTTCTACTTTCCGGGCAACCTAGGCTTCACCCTAGGGCGTTGCTCCAACAGATTGAATAGTTAGGGCCTTAGAAGTCAACGCCGGAAGCATAAAATGCAATAAAAATACAACAGTTTTTCCATCGTATAAAAGGATTAATTGCAACCAGTTTGAAAGTGATGGTCATTTCTACGTTCCGGGCAACCTAGGCTTCACCCTAGGGCGTTGCTCCACCAGATCGAATAGTTAGTGTCTTAGAAGTCAACGCCAGAAGCATAAAAAGCAATATAAATACAACAGTTTTTCCATCGTATAAAACGAATAATTGCAACCAGTATGAAGATTAACCTCATTTCTACTTTCCGGGCAACCTAGGCTTCACCATAGGGCGATGCTCCAACCGATTGAATAGTTAGGGCCTTAGAAGTCAACGCCGGAAGCATAAAATGCAATAAAAATACAACAGTTTTTCCATCGTATAAAAGGATTAATTGCAACCAGTTTGAAAGTGATGGTAATTTCTACGTTCCGGGCAACTTAGGCTTCACTCTAGGGCGTTGCTCCACAAGATCGAATAGTTAGTGCCTTAGAAGTCAACGCCAGAAGCATAAAATACAATATAAATACAACAGTTTTTCCATCGTATAAAACGAATAATTGCAACCAGTATGGAAGTCAACGTCATTTCTACTTTCCGGGCAACCTAGGCTTCACCCAAGGGCCTTGCTCCAACAGATAGAATAGTTAGGGCCTTAGAAGTCAACGCCGGAAGCATAAAATGCAATAAAAATGCAACAGTTTTTCCATCGTATAAAAGGATTAATTGCAACCAGTTTGAAAGCGATGGTCATTTCTACGTTCCGGGCAACCTAGGCTTCACCCTAGGGCGTTGTTCGACCAGATCGAATAGTTAGGGCCTAAGAAGTGAACGCCAGAAGCTTAAAATACAATATAAATACAACAGTTTTTCCATCATATAAAACGAGTAATTGCAACCACTATGAAAGTTGTGGTCATTTCTACTTTCCGGGCAACCTAGGCTACACCCTAGGGCGTTGCTCCAACAGGTTGAATAGTTAGGGCCTTAGAAGTCAATGCCCGAAGCATAAAATGCAATAAAGATACAACAGTTCTTCCATCATATAACCGGAATAATTGCAACCAGTTTGAAAGTGATGGTCATTTCTACGTTCCGGGCAACCTCGGCTTCACTCTAGGGCGTTGCTCCACCAGATCGAATAGTTAGTGTCTTAGAAGTCAACGCCAGAAGCATAAAAAACAATATAAATACAACAGATTTTCCATCGTATAAAACGAATAATTGCAACCAGTATGAAGATTAACCTCATTTCTACTTTCCGGGCAACCTAGGCTTCACCCTAGGGCGTTTCTCCAACCGATTGAATAGTTAGGGCCTTAGAAGTCAACGCCGGAAGCATAAAATGCAATAAAAATACAACAGTTTTTCCATCGTATAAAAGGATTAATTGCAACCAGTTTGAAAGTGATGGTAATTTCTACGTTCCGGGCAACCTAGGCTTCACCCTAGGGCGTTGTTCCACCAGATGGAATAGTTAGGGCATAAGAAGTCAACGCCAGAAGCATAAAATACGGTATAAATACAACAGCTTTTCCATCGTATAAAACGAATAATTGCGACCAGTGTGAAAGTTATGGTCATTTCTACTTTCCAGGCAACCTAGGTTTCACTCTAGGGTGTTGCTCCACCAGATTGAATAGTTAGGGCCTTAGAAGTCAACGCCCGAAGCATGAAATACAACATAAATACAACAGTTGTTCCATCGTATAAAACGAATAATTGCTATCAGTGTGAAACTTATGGTAATTTCTACGTTCCGGGCAACCTAGGCGTCACTGTAGGGCGTTGCTCCAACACAGCTAATAGTTACGGCCTTAGAAGTCACCGCCAGAAGCATAAAATACAATATAAATACAACAGTTTTTCCGTCGGATAAAACGAATAATTGCAACCAGTATGAAAGCTATGGTCATTTCTACTTTCCGGGCAACCTAGGCTTCACCCTAGGGCGTTGCTCCAACAGATTGAATAGTTAGGGCCTTAGATATCAACGGCCGAAGCATAAAATACAAAATAAATAGAACTGTTTTTCTATCGTATAAAACGAATAATTGCTACCGGTGTGAAAGTTATATCCATATCTACGTTGCGGGCAACCTAGGCTTCACCCTAGGGCGTTGTTCCACCAGATGGAATAGTTAGGGCATAAGAAGTCAACGCCGGAAGCATAAAATACAATATAAGTACAACAGCTTTTCCATCGTATAAAATGAATAATTGCAAATATTGCGAAAGTAGTGGTCATTCCACGTTCCGGGCAACCTAGGCGTCACTCTAGTGCGTTGCTCCACCACATCTAATAGCTACGGCCTTAGACGTCAACGACAGAATCATAACATACAATACAGATGCAACAGATTTTCCATCGTATAAAACGAATAATTGCAACCAGTGTGAAAGTTATTGTCATTTCTACTTCCCGCGCAACCTAGGCTTCACCCTAGGGCGTTGCTCCAACAGATTGAATAGTTAGAACCTTATAAGTCAGTGCCCGAAGCATAAAATGCAATAAAAATACAACAGTTTTTCCATCGTATAAAAGGATTAATTGCAACCAGTTTGAAAGTGATGGTCATTTCTACGTTCCGGGCAACCTAGGCTTCGCCCTAGGGCGTTGTTCGACCAGATCGTATAGTTAGGGCCTAAGAACTGAACGCCAGAAGCATAAAATACAATATAAATACAACAGTTTTTCCATCATATAAAACGAGTAATTGCAACCAGTATGAAAGTTGTGGTCATTTCTAGTTTCCGGGCAACCTAGGCTACACCCTAGGGCGTTGTTCCACCAGATCGAATAGTTAGGGCCTTAGAAGTCAATGCCCGAAGCATAAAATGCAATAAAAATACAACAGTTTTTCCATCATATAACCGGAATAATTGCAACCAGTATGAAAGCTATGGTCATTTCTACTTTACGGGCAACCTAGGCTACACCCTACGGCGTTGCTACAACAGATTGAATAGTTAGGGCCTTATAAGTCAATGACCGAAGCATAAAATGCAATAAGAATACAACAGCTTTTCCATCATGTAACAGCAATAATTGCAACCAGTTTGAAAGTGATGGTCATTTCTACGTTCCGGGCAACCTAGGCTTCACTCTAGGGCGTTGTTCCAGCAGATGGAATAGTTACGGCATAAGATGTCGACGCCAGAAGAATAAAATACGGTATAAATACAACAGTCTTTCCATCGTATAAAACGAATAATTGCAACCAGTATGAAAGTTATGGTCATTTCTGCTTTCCGTGCAACCTAGGCTTCACCCTAGGGCGTTGCTCCAACAGATTGAATAGTTAGGGCCTTAGAAGTCAACGCCCGTAGCATAAAATACAATATAAATACAACAGTTTTTCCATCGTATAAAACGAATAATTGCAACCAGTATGGAAGTCAACGTCATTTCTACTTTCCGGGCAACCTAGGCTTCACTCTAGGGCGTTGCTCCACCAGATCGAATAGCTATGGACTTAGAATTCAACGCCGGAAGCATAAAATACAATAAAAATACATCAGTTTTTCCATCGTATAAGAGGAGTAATTGCAACCAGTGTGAAAGTAATGGTCATTTCTACGTTCTGGGCAACCTACGTTGCACTCTGTGGCACTGCTCCACCACATCGAATAGCTACGGTCTTAGAAGTCAACGCCCGAAGCATAAAATACATTAAATATACAAGAGCTTTTCCATCGCATAACAGGAATAATTGCAACCAGTGTGAAAGTGATGGTCATTTCTACGTTCCGGGCAACCTAGGCTTCACTCTAGGGCGTTGTTCCACCAGATCGAAAAGTTAGGGCCTAAGAAATCAACGCCAGAAGCATAAAATACAATATAAATATAACAGTTTTTCCATCGTATAAAACGAATAATAGCAAACAGTGTGAATGTTCTGGTCATTTCTACGTTCCAGGCAACCTAGGCTTCAGTCTAGGGCGTTGCTCCACCAGATCGAATAGTTAGGGCCTAAGAAGTCAACGCCAGAAACATAAAATACGATATAAATACCACAGCTTTTCCGTCGTATAAAACGAATAATTGCTATCAGTGTGAAACTTATGGTAATTTCTACGTTCCGGGCAACCTCGGTTCCACTCTAGGGCGTTGGTCCACCAGATCGCATAGCAAGGGACTTAGAATTCAACGCCATAGGAATAAAATACAATATAAGTACAACAGTTTTTCCATCGTATAAAATGAATAATTGGAAACATTGTGAAAGTAATGGACATTTCTACGTCCAGGCAACCTAGGCGTCACTCTAGGGCGTTACTCCACCACATCTAATAGCTACGTCCTTAGAAGTCAACGCCAGAAGCATAAAATACAATATAAATACAACACCTTTTCCAGCGTATAAAATGAGTAATAGCAAACAGTGTGAAAGTAATGGTCATTTCTACGTTCCGGACAACCTAGGCTTCACTCTAGGGCGTTGCTCCACCACATCGAATAGCTACGGCCTTAGAAGTCAACGCTAGAAGCATAAAATACAATAAAAATGCAACAGTTTTTCCATCGTATAGCATGAATAATTGCAACCGGTGTGAATGTTATCTTCATTTCTACGTTCCGGGCAACCTACGCTTGACTGTAGGGTGTTGCTCCACCAGATCGAATAGGTAGGGCTATAGAAGTCAACTCCCGAAGCATAAAATACAAAATAAGTAGAACAGCTTTTCCATTGTAAAAAACGAATAATTGCTACCAGTGTGAATGTTATGTTCATTTCTACATTCCCGGCAACCTAGTCTTGACTGTAGGGTGTTGCTCCACCAAATCGAATAGGTAGGGCCATAGAAGTCAACGCCCGAAGCATAAAATACACTAAATATACAAGAGCTTTTCCATCGTATAACAGGAATAATTGCTACCAGTGTGAAAGTGATGGTCATTTCTACTTTCCGGGCAACCTAGGCTTCACTCTAGGGCGTTGCTCCACCAGATCGAATAGCTATGGACTTAGAATTCAACGCCAGAAGCATAAAATACAATATAAATAGAACACCTTTTCCATCGTATAAAATGAATAATAGCAAACAGTGTGAAAGTAATGGTCATTTCTACGTTCCGGACAACCTAGGCTTCACTCTAGGTCGTTGCTCCACCACATCGAAAAGTTAGGGCCTAAGAAGTCAACGCCAGAAGCATAAAATACAATATAAATATAACAGTTTTTCCATCGTATAAAACAAATAATAGCAACCAGTGTGAAAGTTCTGGTCTTTTCTACGTTCCGGGCAACCTATGCTTCACTCTAGGGCGTTGCTCCACCAGATCGAACAGTTAGGGCCTTAGAAGTCAACGCCAGAAGCATAAAATACAATATAAATACAACAGTCTTTCCATCGTATAAAACGAATAATTGCAACCAGTATGAATGTAAACGTCATTTCTACGTTCCGGGCAACCTAGGCTTCACCCAAGGGCGTTGTTCCACCAGATCGAATAGTTAGGGCCTTAGAAGTCAATGCCCGAAGCATAAAATGCAATAAAAATACAACAGTTTTTCCATCATATAACCGGAATAATTGCAACCAGTATGAAAGCTATGGTCATTTCTACTTTACGGGCAACCTAGGCTACACCCTACGGCGTTGCTACAACAGATTGAATAGTTAGGGCCTTATAAGTCAATGACCGAAGCATAAAATGCAATAAGAATACAACAGCTTTTCCATCATGTAACAGCAATAATTGCAACCAGTTTGAAAGTGATGGTCATTTCTACGTTCCGGGCAACCTAGGCTTCACTCTAGGGCGTTGTTCCAGCAGATGGAATAGTTACGGCATAAGATGTCGACGCCAGAAGAATAAAATACGGTATAAATACAACAGTCTTTCCATCGTATAAAACGAATAATTGCAACCAGTATGAAAGTTATGGTCATTTCTGCTTTCCGTGCAACCTAGGCTTCACCCTAGGGCGTTGCTCCAACAGATTGAATAGTTAGGGCCTTAGAAGTCAACGCCCGTAGCATAAAATACAATATAAATACAACAGTTTTTCCATCGTATAAAACGAATAATTGCAACCAGTATGGAAGTCAACGTCATTTCTACTTTCCGGGCAACCTAGGCTTCACTCTAGGGCGTTGCTCCACCAGATCGAATAGCTATGGACTTAGAATTCAACGCCGGAAGCATAAAATACAATAAAAATACATCAGTTTTTCCATCGTATAAGAGGAGTAATTGCAACCAGTGTGAAAGTAATGGTCATTTCTACGTTCTGGGCAACCTACGTTGCACTCTGTGGCACTGCTCCACCACATCGAATAGCTACGGTCTTAGAAGTCAACGCCCGAAGCATAAAATACATTAAATATACAAGAGCTTTTCCATCGCATAACAGGAATAATTGCAACCAGTGTGAAAGTGATGGTCATTTCTACGTTCCGGGCAACCTAGGCTTCACTCTAGGGCGTTGTTCCACCAGATCGAAAAGTTAGGGCCTAAGAAATCAACGCCAGAAGCATAAAATACAATATAAATATAACAGTTTTTCCATCGTATAAAACGAATAATAGCAAACAGTGTGAATGTTCTGGTCATTTCTACGTTCCAGGCAACCTAGGCTTCAGTCTAGGGCGTTGCTCCACCAGATCGAATAGTTAGGGCCTAAGAAGTCAACGCCAGAAACATAAAATACGATATAAATACCACAGCTTTTCCGTCGTATAAAACGAATAATTGCTATCAGTGTGAAACTTATGGTAATTTCTACGTTCCGGGCAACCTCGGTTCCACTCTAGGGCGTTGGTCCACCAGATCGCATAGCAAGGGACTTAGAATTCAACGCCATAGGAATAAAATACAATATAAGTACAACAGTTTTTCCATCGTATAAAATGAATAATTGGAAACATTGTGAAAGTAATGGACATTTCTACGTCCAGGCAACCTAGGCGTGACTCTAGGGCGTTACTCCACCACATCTAATCGCTACGTCCTTAGAAGTCAACGCCAGAAGCATAAAATACAATATAAATACAACACCTTTTCCAGCGTATAAAATGAGTAATAGCAAACAGTGTGAAAGTAATGGTCATTTCTACGTTCCGGACAACCTAGGCTTCACTCTAGGGCGTTGCTCCACCACATCGAATAGCTACGGCCTTAGAAGTCAACGCTAGAAGCATAAAATACAATAAAAATGCAACAGTTTTTCCATCGTATAGCATGAATAATTGCAACCGGTGTGAATGTTATCTTCATTTCTACGTTCCGGGCAACCTACGCTTGACTGTAGGGTGTTGCTCCACCAGATCGAATAGGTAGGGCTATAGAAGTCAACTCCCGAAGCATAAAATACAAAATAAGTAGAACAGCTTTTCCATTGTAAAAAACGAATAATTGCTACCAGTGTGAATGTTATGTTCATTTCTACATTCCCGGCAACCTAGTCTTGACTGTAGGGTGTTGCTCCACCAAATCGAATAGGTAGGGCCATAGAAGTCAACGCCCGAAGCATAAAATACACTAAATATACAAGAGCTTTTCCATCGTATAACAGGAATAATTGCTACCAGTGTGAAAGTGATGGTCATTTCTACTTTCCGGGCAACCTAGGCTTCACTCTAGGGCGTTGCTCCACCAGATCGAATAGCTATGGACTTAGAATTCAACGCCAGAAGCATAAAATACAATATAAATACAACACCTTTTCCATCGTATAAAATGAATAATAGCAAACAGTGTGAAAGTAATGGTCATTTCTACGTTCCGGACAACCTAGGCTTCACTCTAGGTCGTTGCTCCATCCCATCGAAAAGTTAGGGCCTAAGAAGTCAACGCCAGAAGCATAAAATACAATATAAATATAACAGTTTTTCCATCGTATAAAACAAATAATAGCAACCAGTGTGAAAGTTCTGGTCTTTTCTACGTTCCGGGCAACCTATGCTTCACTCTAGGGCGTTGCTCCACCAGATCGAACAGTTAGGGCCTTAGAAGACAACGCCAGAAGCATAAAATACAATAAAGATGCAACAGTTTTTCCATCGTATATAAGGAATAATTGCAACCAGTGTGAAAGTAATGGCATATCATTGTTCCGGGCAACCTAGGCTTCACTCTACTGCGTTGCTCCACCAGATCGAACAGTTAGGGCCTTAGAAGTCAACGCCAGAAGCATAAAATACAATATAAATACAACAGTCTTTCCATCGTATAAAACGAATAATTGCAACCAGTATGAATGTAAACGTCATTTCTACGTTCCGGGCAACCTAGGCTTCACCCAAGGGCGTTGTTCCACCAGATCGAATAGTTAGGGCCTAAGAAGTGAACGCCAGAAGCATAATATACAATATAAATCCAACAGTTTTTCCATCATATAAAACGAATAATTGCAACCAGTATGAAAGCTATGGTCATTTCTACTTTACGGGCAACCTAGGCTACACCCTGGGGCGTGGCTACAACAGATTGAATAGTTAGGGCCTTATAAGTCAATGCCCGAAGCATAAAGTGCAATAAGAATACAACAGCTTTTCCATCATATAACAGCAATAATTGCAACCAGTTTGAAAGTGATGGTCATTTCTACGTTCCGGGCAACCTAGGCTTCACTCTAGGGCGTTGTTCCAGCAGATGGAATAGTTACGGCATAAGAAGTCAACGCCAGAAGTTTAACATACGGTATAAATACAACAGTTTTTCCATCGTACAAAACGAATAATTGCAACCAGTATGAAAGTTATGGTCATTTCTTCTTTCCGTGCAACCCAGGCTTCACCCTAGGGCGTTGCTCCGACAGATTGAATAGTTAGGGCCTTAGAAGTCAACGCCCGAAGCATGAAATACAACATAAATACAACAGTTGTTCCATCGTATAAAACGAATAATTGCTATCAGTGTGATACTTATGGTAATTTCTACGTTCCGGGCAACCTCGGTTCCACTCTAGGGCGTTGGTCCACCAGATCGCATAGCAAGGGACTTAGAATTCAACGCCATAAGAATAAAATACAATATAAGTACAACAGTTTTTCCATCGTATAAAATGGATAATTGGAAACATTGTGAAAGTAATGGACATTTCTACGTTCCAGGCAACCTAGGCGTGACTCTAGGGCGTTACTCCACCACATCTAATAGCTACGGCCTTAGAAGTCAACGCCAGAAGCATAAAATACAATATAAATACAACACCTTTTCCAGCGTATAAAATGAATAATAGCAAACAGTGTGAAAGTAATGGTCATTTCTACGTTCCGAGCACCCTAGGCGTCACTCTAGGGCGATGCTCCACCACATCTAATAGCTACGGCCTTAGAAGTCAACGATAGAAGCATAAAATACAATATAAATACAACAGCTTTTCCATCGTATAACAGGAATAATTGCAACCAGTGTGAAAGTAAAGGTCACTTCTACGTTCCGGGCAACCTATGCTTCACTCTAGGGCGTTGCTCCACCAGATCGAGTAGTTAGGGCCTTAGAAGTCCTGGTCCGAAGCATAAAATACAAAATAAATAGAACAGTTTTTCCATTGTATAAAACGAATAATAGCAACCAGTGTGAAAGTTATGGTTATTTCTCCGTTCCAGGCAACCCAGGCTTCACGCTAGTGCGTTGCACCACCAGATCGAATAGTTAGGGGCTTAGAAGTCAACGCCCGAATCATAAAATACAAAATAAATAGAACAGCTTTTCCATCGTATAAAATGAATAATTGCAAACAGTGTGAAAGTAATGGTCATTTCTACGTTCCGAGCACCCTAGGCGTCACTCTAGGGCGATGCTCCACCACATCTAATAGCTACGGCCTTAGAAGTCAACGCCAGATGGATAAAATACAATATAAGTACAACAGTTTTTCCATCGTATAAAATGAATAATTGCAACCAGTGTGAAAGTTATGGTCATTTCTACGTTCCGGGCAACCTAGGCTTCACTCTAGGGCGTTGCTCCACCAGATCAAACAGTTAGGGCCTTAGAAGCCAACGCCCGAAGCCCTAATTACAAGATAAATAGAACAGTTTTTCCATTGTGTAAAACGAATAATTGCTACCAGTGTAAAAAGTTATGGACATTTCTACGCTCCGGGCAACCTAGGCTTCACCCTAGGCCGTTGTTCCACCAGATCGAATAGTTAGGGCCTAGGAAGTGAACGCCAGAAGCATAAAATGCAATATAAATACAACAGTTTTTCCATCGTATAACAGGATTAATTGCAACGAGTGTGAGAGTTCTGGTCATTTCTATGTTCCGGGCAACCTAGGCCTCACTCTAGGGCGTTGCTCTACCAGATCGAGTAGTTAGGGCCTTAGAAGTCAACGCCCGAAGCAAAAAATACAAAATAAATAGAACAGTATTTCCATTGTATAAAACGAATAATTGCTACCAGTGTGAAAGTTATGTTCATTTCTACGTTCCTGACAACCTACGCTTCACTGTAGGGTGTTGCTCCACCAAATCGAATAGGTAGGGCCATAGAAGTCAACGCCCGAAGCATAAAATACAATAAATATACAAGAGTTTTTCCACCGTATAACAGGAATAATTGCAACCAGTGTAAAAATTATGGTCATTTCTACGTTCCGGGAAACACAGGCTTCACCCTAGGGCGTTGTTCCACCAGATGGAATAGTTAGGGCATAAGAAGTCAACGCCAGAAGCATAAAATACGGTATAAATGCAACAGCTTTTCCATCGTAGAAAACGAATAATTGCAACCTGTGTGAAGGTTATGGCTATATCTACGTTCCGGGCAACCTAGGCTTCACTGTAGGGTGTTGCTCCACCAGATCGAATAGTTAGGGCCTAAGAAGTGGACGCCAGAAGCATAAAATACAATATAAATACAACAGTTTTTCCATCATATAAAACGAATAATTGCAACCAGTATGAAAGTTATGGTCATTTCTACGTTCCGGGCAACCTAGGCTTCACTCTAGGGCGTTGCTCCACCAAATCGAATAGTTAGGGCCTTAGACGTCAACGCCCGAAGCATAAAATACAAAATAAATAAAACAGTTTTTCCATTGTATAAAACGAATAATTGCTACCAGTGTAAAAGTTATAGTCATTTCTACGTTCCGGGCCACCTAGGCTTCACCCTAGGGCGTTGTTCCACCTGATGGAATAGTTAGGGCCTAAGAAGTCAACGCAAGAAGCATAAAATACAAAATAAAAAGAACAGTTTTTCCATTGTATAAAACGAATAATTGCTACCAGTGTGAAAGTTATGTTCATTTCTACGATTCTGACAGCCTAGGCTTCACTGTAGGGTGTTGCTCCACCAAATCGAATAGGTAGGGCCATAGAAGTCAACGCCAGAAGCATAAAATACAGTATAAATATAACAGTTTCTCCATCGTATAAAACGAATGATTGCTACCGGTGTGAATGTTATGGTCATTTCTACGTTCCGGGAAACACAGGCTTCACCCTAGGGCGTTGTTCCACCAGATGGAATAGTTAGGGCATAAGAAGTCAACGCCAGAAGCATAAAATACGATATAAATACAACAGTTTTTCCATCGTATAAAACGAATAATAGCAACCAGTGTGAAAGTTCTGGTCATTTCTACGTTCCGGGCAACCTAGGCTTCACTCTAGGGCGTTGCTCCACCAGATCGAATAGTTAGGGCCTTAGAAGTCAACGCCCGAAGCATAAAATACAAAATAAATAGAACAGTTTTTCCATTGTATAAAACGAATAATTGCTACCAGTGTGAAAGTTATGTTCATTTCTACGTTTCTGACAGCCTAGGCTTCACTGTAGGGTGTTGCTCCACCAAATCGAATAGGTAGGGCCATAGAAGTCAACGCCAGAAGCATAAAATACAATATAAATATAACAGTTTCTCCATCGTATAAAACGAATAATAGCAACCAGTGTGAAAGTTCTGGTCATTTCTACGTTGCGGGCAACCTAGGCTTCACTCTAGGGCGTTGCTCCACCAGATCGAATAGTTAGGGCCTTAGAAGTCAACGCCCGAAGCATAAAATACAAAATAAATAGAACAGTTTTTCCATTGTATAAAACGAATAATTGCTACCAGTGTGAAAGTTATGTTCATTTCTACGTTTCTGACAACCTAGGCTTCACTGTAGGGTGTTGCTCCACCAAATCGAATAGGTAGGGCCATGGAAGTCAACGCCCGAAGCATAAAATACAATAAATATACAAGAGTTTTTCCATCGTATAACAGGAATAATTGCAACCAGTGTGAAAGTGATGGTCATTTCTACGTTCTGGGCAACCTAGGCTTCACTCTAGGGCGTCGCTCCACCAGATCGAATAGTTAGGGCCTAAGAAGTCAACGCCAGAAGCATAAAATACAATATAAATATAACAGCTTTTCCATCGTATAAAACGAATAATTGCAACAAGTATGAAAGTTGTGGTTATTTCTACTTTCCGGGCAAGCTAGGCTCCACCCTAGGGCGTTGCTCCAACAGATTGAATAGTTAGGGCCTTAGAAGTCAACGCCCGAAGCATAACATACAAATAAATAGAACAGTTTTTCCATCGTATAAAGCGAATAATTGCTACCGGTGTGCAAGTTATGGTCATTTCTACGTTCCGGGAAACACAGGCTTCACCCTAGGGCGTTGTTCCACCAGATGGAATAGTTAGGGCATAAGAAGTCAACGCCAGAAGCATAAAATACGGTATAAATGCAACAGCTTTTCCGTCGTATAAAACAAATAATTGCAAGCAGTATGAAAGGTATGGTCATTTCTACTTTCCGGGCAACCTAGGCTTCACCCTAGGGCGTTGATCCAACAGATTGAATAGTTAGGGCCTTAGAAGTCAACGCCCGAAGCATAAAATACAAAACAAATAGAGCAGTTTTTCCATCGTATAAAACTAATAATTGCAACCAGTGTGAAAGTAATGGGTATTTCTACGTTCCGGGCAACCTAGGCTTCACTCTAGGGCGTTGCTCCACCACATCGAAAAGCTACGGCCTTAGAAGTCAACGCCAGAAGCATAAAATACAGTATAAATACAACAATTTTTCCATTGTATAGCATGACTAATTGCAACCAGTGCGAAAGTAACGATCATTTCGACGTTTCGGGCATCCTAGACTTAACTCTGAGGCGTTGCTCCACCAGGTCGAAGAGTTAGGGTCTAAGAAGTCAACACCGGAAGCAGAAAATACAATTTAAATACAACAGCTTTTCCATCGTAGAAAACGAATAATTGCAACCTGTGTGAAGGTTATGGTCATATCCACGTTCCGGGCAACCTAGGCTTCACTGTAGGGTGTTGCTCCACCAAATCGAATAGGTAGGGCCATGGAAGTCAACGCCCGAAGCATAAAATACAATAAATATACAAGAGTTTTTCCATCGTATAACAGGAATAATTGCAACCAGTGTGAAAGTGATGGTCATTTCTACGTTCTGGGCAACCTAGGCTTCACTCTAGGGCTTCGTTCCGCCAGATCGAATAGTTAGGGCCTAAGAAGTCAACGCCCGAAGCATAAAATACAATATAAATATAACAGTTTTTCCATCGTATAAAACGAATAATTGCAACAAGTATGAAAGTTGTGGTTATTTCTACTTTCCGGGCCACCTAGGCTTCACCCTAGGGCGTTGCTCCAACAGATTGAATAGTTAGGGCCTTAGAAGTCAACGCCCGAAGCATAACATACAAAATAAATAGAACAGTTTTTCCATCGTATAAAACGAATGATTGCTACCGGTGTGAATGTTATGGTCATTTCTACGTTCCGGGAAACACAGGCTTCACCCTAGGGCGTTGTTCCACCAAATGGAATAGTTAGGGCATAAGAAGTCAACGCCAGAAGCATAAAATACGGTATAAATGCAACAGCTTTTCCATCGTAGAAAACGAATAATTGCAACCTGTGTGAAGGTTATGGTTATATCTACGTTCCGGGCAACCTAGGCTTCACTGTAGGGTGTTGCTCCACCAGATCGAATAGGTAGGGCCATAGAAGTCTACGCCCGAAGCATAAAATGCAATATAAATACAACAGTTTTTCCATCGTATAAAAGGATTAATTGCAACCAGTTTGAAAGTGATGATCATTTCTACGTTCCGGGCAACCTAGGCTTCACTCTAGGGCGTTGCCCCACCAGATCGAATAGCTAGGGCCTTAGAAGTCAACGCCCGAAGCATAAAATACAAAATAAATAGTTCAGTTTTTCCATTGCATAAAACGAATAATTGCTACTAGTGTGAAAGTTATGTTCATTTCTATGTTTCTGACAGCCTAGGCTTCACTGTAGGGTGTTGCTCCACCAAATCGAATAGGTAGGGCCATAGAAGTCAACGCCAGAAGCATAAAATACAATATGAATATAACAGTTTTTCCATCGTATAAAACGAATTATAGCAACCAGTGTGAAAGTTCTGGTCATTTCTACGTTCCGGGCAACCTAGGCTTCACTCTAGGGCGTTGCTCCACCAGATCGAATAGTTAGGGCCTTAGAAGTCAACGCCCGAAGCATAAAATACAAAATAAATAGAACAGTTTTTCCATTGTATAAAACGAGTGATTGCTACCTGTGTGAAAGTTATGTTCATTTCTACGTTTCCGACAACCTAGGCTTCACTGTAGTGTGTTGCTCCACCAAATCGAATAGGTAGGGCCATGGAAGTCAACGCACGAAGCATAAAATACAATAAATATACAAGAGTTTTTCCATCGTATAACAGGAATAATTGCAACCCGTGTGAAAATGATGGTTATTTCTACGTTCTGGGCAACCTAGGCTTCACTCTAGGGCTTCGTTCCGCCAGATCGAATAGTTAGGGCCTAAGAAGTCAACGCCCGAAGCATAAAATACAATATAAATATAACAGTTTTTCCATCGTATAAAACGAATAATTGCAACAAGTATGAAAGTTGTGGTTATTTCTACTTTCCGGGCAACCTAGGCTTCACCCTAGGGCGTTGCTCCAACAGATTGAATAGTTAGGGCCTTAGAAGTCAACGATCGAAGCATAACATACAAAATAAATAGAACAGTTTTTCCATCGTATAAAACGAATAATTCTACCGGTGTGAAAGTTATGGTCATTTCTACGTTCCGGGCAACCTAGGCTTCACTCTAGGGCGTTGCTCCACCAGATCGAACACTTAGGGCCTAAGAAGTCAACGCCAGAAGCATAAATTACAATATAAATATAACAGTTTTTCCACCGTATAAAACGAATAATAGCAACCAGTCTGAAAGTTCTGGTCATTTCTACGTTCCGGGCAACCTAGGCTTCACCCTAGGGCGTTGCTCCAACAGATTGAATAGTTAGGGCCTTAGAAGTCAACGCCCGAAGCATAACATACAAAATAAATAGAACAGTTTTTCCATCGTATAAAACGAATAATTGCTACCGGTGTGAAAGTTATGGTCATTTCTACGTTCCGGGAAACACAGGCTTCACCCTAGGGCGTTGTTCCACCAGATGGAATAGTTAGGGCATAAGAAGTCAACGCCAGAAGCATAAAATACGGTATAAATGCAACAGCTTTTCCGTCGTATAAAACAAATAATTGCAACCAGTATGAAAGGTATGGTCATTTCTACTTTCCGGACAACCTAGGCTTCACCCTAGGGCGTTGATCCAACAGATTGAATAGTTAGGGCCTTAGATGTCAACGCCCGAAGCATAAAATACAAAATAAATAGAACAGACTTTCCATCGTATAAAACTAATAATTGCAACCAGTGTGAAAGTAATGGGTATTTCTACGTTCCGGGCAACCTAGGCTTCACTCTAGGGTGTTGCTCCACCACATCGAAAAGCTACGGCCTTAGAAGTCAACGCCAGAAGCATAAAATACAGTATAAATACAAGAATTTTTCCATTGTATAGCATGACTAATTGCAACCAGTGCGAAAGTAACGATCATTTCGACGTTTCGGGCATCCTAGACTTAACACTGAGGCGTTGCTCCACCAGGTCGAAGAGTTAGGGTCTAAGAAGTCAACACCGGAAGCATAAAATACAATTTAAATACAACAGCTTTTCCATCGTAGAAAACGAATAATTGCAACCTGTGTGAAGGTTATGGTCATATCTACGTTCCGGGCAACCTAGGCTTCACTGTAGGGTGTTGCTCCACCAGATCGAATAGGTAGGGCCATAGAAGTCTACGCCCGAAGCATAAAATGCAATATAAATACAACAGTTTTTCCATCGTATAAAAGGATTAATTGGAACCAGTTTGAAAGTGATGATCATTTCTACGTTCCGGGCAACCTAGGCTTCACTCTAGGGCGTTGCTCCACCAGATCGAATAGTTAGGGCCTTAGAAGTCAACGCCCGAAGCATAAAATACAAAATAAATAGAACAGTTTTTCCATTGTATAAAACGAATAATTGCTACCAGTGTGAAAGTTATGTTCATTTCTACGTTTCTGATAGCCTAGGCTTCACTGTAGGGTGTTGCTCCACCAAATCGAATAGGTAGGGCCATAGAAGTCACGCCCGAAGCATAAAATACATTAAATATACAAGAGCTTTTCCATCGTAGAACAGGAATAATTGCAACCAGTGTGAAAGTGATGGTCATTTCTACGTTCTGGGCAACCTAGGCTTCACTGTAGGGTGTTGCTCCACCAGATCGAATGGGTAGGGCCATAGAAGTCTACGCCCGAAGCATAAAATGCAATATAAATACAACAGTTTTTCCATCGTATAAAAGGATTAATTGCAACCAGTTTGAAAGTGATGATCATTTCTACGTTCCGGGCAAACTAGGCTTCACTCTAGGGCGTTGCTCCACCAGATCGAATAGTTAGGGCCTTAGAAGTCGACGCCCGAAGCATAAAATACAAAATAAATAGAACAGTTTTTCCATTGTATAAAACGAATAATTGCTACCAGTGTGAAAGTTATGTTCATTTCTACGTTTCTGACAACCTAGGCTCACCCTAGGGCGTTGCTCCAACAGACTGAATTGTTAGGGCCTTAGAAGTCAATGCCCGAAGCATAAAATGCAATAAAAATACAACAGTTTTTCCATCATATAACAGGAATAATTGCAACCAGTTTGAAAGTGATGGTCATTTCTACGTATCGGGCAACCCACGCTTCACTCGAGGTCGCTGCTCCACCAGATCGAATAGCTAGGGCCTTAGAAGTCAACGCCCGAAGCATAAAATACAAGATAAGTAGAACAGTTTTTCCATCGTATAAAACGAATAATTGCTGCCAGTGTGAAAGTTATGGTCATTTCTACTTGCCGGCCAACCTAGGCTTCACCCTAGGGCGTTGTTCCACCTGATGGAATGGTTAGGGCCTTAGAAGTCAACGCCCGAAGCATAAAATACAAAATAAATAGAACAGTTTTTCCATTGTATAAAACGAATGATTGCTACCAGTGTAAAACTTATGGTCAATTCTACGTTCCGGGCAACCTAGGCTTCACCCTAGGGCGTTGTTCCACCAGATCGAATAGTTCGGGCCTAAGAAGTGAACGCCAGAAGAGTAAAATACAATTTAAATATAACAGTTTTTCCATCGTATAAAACGAATAATAGCAACCAGTGTGAAAGTTGTGGTCATTTCTACGTTCCGGGCAACCTAGGTTTCACTCTAGGAAGTCGCTCCACCAGATCAAACAGTTAGAGCCTTACAAGCAAACGCCCGAAGCATTAAATACAAAATAAATAGAACAGTTTTTCCATCATATAACAGGAATAATTGCAACCAATTTGAAAGTGATGGTCATTTATATGTACCGGGCAACCTAGGCTTCACTCGAGGGCGTTGCTCCACCAGATCGAATAGTTAGGGCCTTAGAAGTCAACGCCCGAAGCATAAAATACAGAATAAATAGAACAGTTTTTCCATCGTATAAAACGAATAATTGCTACCAGTGTGAAAGTTATGGTCATTTCTACTTTCCGGGCAACCTAGGCATCAGCCTCGGGCGTTGCTCCAACAGATTGAATAGTTAGGGCCTTAGAAGTCAATGCCCGAAGCATAAAATACAATATAAATACAACAGTTTTTCCATCATTTAAAACGAATAATTGCAACCAGTATGAAAGTTATGGTCATTTCTACTTCCCGGGCAACCTAGGCATCACCCTGGGGCGTTGCTCCGACAGATTGAATAGTTAGGGCCTTAGAAGTTAATGCCAGAAGCATAAAATACAATATAAATATAACAGCTTTTCCATCGTATAAAACGAATAATTGCAACCAGTGTGAAAGTAATGGTCCTTTCTACGTTCCGAGCACCCTAGGCGTCACTCTAGTGCGCTGCTCCACCACATCTAATAGCTACGGCCTTAGAAGTCAACGCCAGAGGCATAAAATACAATATAAATACAACAGCTTTTCCATCGTATAAAACGAATAATTGCAACCAATGTGAAAGTTATGGTCATTTCTACATTCCGAGCAGCCTAGGCTTCACTCCAGGGCGTTGCTCCACCAGATCGAATAGTTAGGTCCTTAGAAGGCAACGCCAGAAGCATAAAATACGATATAAATACAACAGCTTTTCCATCGTATAAAAGGAATAATTGCAAACAGTGTGAAAGTAATGGTCATTTCTACGTTCCGGGCAACCTAGGCTTCACTCTACGGCGTTGTTCCACCAGATCGGATAGTTAGGGCCTAAGAAGTCAACACCAGAAGAATAAAGTACAAAATAAATACAACAGCCTTTACACCGTATAAAACGAATAATTGCAACCTGTGTGAAGGTTATGGTCATATCTACGTTCCGGGCAACCTAGGGTTCACTGTAGGGCGTTGCTCCACCTGATCGAAATGTTAGGGCCTTAAAAGCCAACGCCCGAAGCATTAAATACAAAATAAATAGAACAGTTTTTCCATCATATAAAACGAATAACTGCAACCAGTATGAAATTTATGGTCATTTCTACTTTTCGGGCAACCTAGGCTTCACCCTACGGCGATGCTCCAACAGATTGAATAGTTAGGGCCTTAGAAGTCATGCCCGAAGCATAAAATGCAATAAAAATACAACAGTTTTTCCATCATATAACAGGAATAATTGCAACCAATTTGAAAGTGATGGTCATTTCTACGTACCGGGCAACCTAGGCTTCACTCGAGGGCGTTGCTCCACCAGATCGAATAGTTAGGGCCTTAGAAGTCAACGCCCGAAGCATAAAATACAGAATGAATAGAACAGTTTTTCCATCGTATAAAACGAATAATTGCTACCAGTGTGAAAGTTATGGTCATTTCTACTTTCCGGGCAACCTAGGCTTCACCCTCGGGCGTTGCTCCAACAGATTGAATAGTTAGGGCCTTAGAAGTCAATGCCCGAAGCATAAAATACAATATAAATACAACAGTTTTTCCATCATTTAAAACGAATAATTGCAACCAGTATGAAAGTTATGGTCATTTCTACTTCCCGGGCAACCTAGGCATCACCCTGGGGCGTTGCTCCGACAGATTGAATAGTTAGGGCCTTAGAAGTTAATGCCTGAAGCATAAAATACAATATAAATATAACAGCTTTTCCATCGTATAAAACGAATAATTGCAACCAGTTTGAAAGTGATGGTCATTTCTACGTACCGGGCAACCTAGGCTTCACCCTAGGGCGTTGTTCCACCAGATCGAATAGTACGGGCCTAAGAAGTGATCGCCAGAAGCATAAAATACAATATAAATACAACAGTTTTTCCATCGTATAAAACGAATAATTGCAACCACTATGAAACTTATGGTCATTTCTACGTTCCGGGCAACCTAGGCTTCACTCTATGGCGATCTTCCACCACATCGAACAGCTACGGCCTCAGAAGTCAACACCTGAAGTCTAAAATACAATAAAAATACAACAGTCTTTCCATCCTATAACAGGAATAATTGCAACCCGTGTGAAGGTGATGGTCATATCTGCGTTCCAGGCAACCTACGCTTCACTCTAGGGCGTTGTTCCACCAGATCGAAATGTTAGGGCCTAAGAAGTCAACGCCCGAAGCATAAAATACGATATAAGTACAACAGCTTTTCCATCGTATTAAATGAATAATTGCAAACAGTGTGAAAGTAGTGGTCATTTCTACGTTCCGAGCATCCTAGGCTTCACTCTAGGGCGGTGCTCCACCATATCGAATAGTTAGGGCCTAAGAAGTGAACGCCAGACGCATAAAATACAATACAAGTATAACAGTTTTTCCATCGTATAAAACGAATAATAGCAACCAGTGTGAAAGTTATGGTCATTTCTACGTTCCGGGCAACCTAGGTTTCACTCTAGGGCGTTGCTCCACCAGATCAGACAGTTAGGGCCTTAGAAGTCAACGCCCGAAGCATAAAATACAAAATAAATAGAACAGTTTTTCCATTGTATAAAACGAATAATTGCAACCAGTTTGAAAGTGATGGTCATTTCTACGTACCGGGCAACCTAGGCTTCACTCTAGGGCGTTGCTCCACCAGATCGAATAGTTAGGGCCTTAGAAGTCAACGCCCGAACCATAAAATACAAAATAAATATAACAGTTTTTCCATCGTATAAAACGAATAATTGCTGCCAGTGTGAAAGTTATGGTCATTTCTACTTTCCGGGCAACCTAGGCTTCACCCTAGGGCGTTGCTCCAACAGATTGAATAGTTAGGGCCTTAGAAGTCAATGCCCGAAGCATAAAATACAATATAAATACAACAGTTTTTCCATCATATAAAACGAATAATTGCAACCAGTATGAAAGTTATGGTCATGTCTACTTTCCGGGCAACCTAGGCTTCACCCTAGGGCGTTGCTCCAAAAGATTGAATAGTTAGGGCCTAAGAAGTCAATGCCCGAAGCATAAAATGCAATAAAAATACAACAGTTTTTCCATCATATAACAGGAATAATTGCAACCAGTGTGAAAGTTATGGTCATTTCTACTTTCCGGGCAACCTAGGCTTCACCCTAGGGCGTTGCTCCAACAGATTGACTAGTTAGGGCCTTAGAAGTCAATGCCCGAAGCATAAAATACAATATAAATACAACAGTTTTTCCATCATATAAAACGAATAATTGCTGCCAGTGTGAAAGTTATGGTCATTTCTTCTTTCCGGGCAACCTAGGCTTCACCCTAGGGCGTTGCTCCACCAGATCAAACAGTTAGGGCATTAGAAGCCATTGCCCGAAGCATTAAATACAAAACAAATAGAACAGTTTTTCCATTGTATAAAACGAGTAATTGCTACCAGTGTAAAAGTTATGGTCATTTCTACGTTCCGGGCAACCTAGGCTTCACCCTACGCCGTTGTTCCTCCAGATCGAATAGTTAGGGCCTAAGAAGTGGACGCCAGAAGCATAAAATACAATATAAATACAACAGTTTTTCCATCATATAAAACGAATAATTGCAACCAGTATGAAAGTTATGGTCATTTCTACGTTCCGGGCAACCTAGGCTTCACTCTAGGGCGTTGCTCCACCAAATCGAATAGTTAGGGCCTTAGACGTCAACGCCCGAAGCATAAAATACAAAATAAATAAAACAGTTTTTCCATTGTATAAAACGAATAATTGCTACCAGTGTAAAAGTTATAGTCATTTCTACGTTCCGGGCCACCTAGGCTTCACCCTAGGGCGTTGTTCCACCTGATGGAATAGTTAGGGCCTAAGAAGTCAACGCCAGAAGCATAAAATACGATATAAATACAACAGCTTTTCCATCGTATAAAACGAATAATTGCAACCAGTTTGAAGGTGATGGTCACTTCTACGTACCGGGCAACCTAGGCTTCACTCTAGGGCGTTGCTCCACCAGATCAAACAGTTAGGGCCTTAGAAGTCAACGCCCGAAGCATAAAATACAAAATAAATACAACAGTTTTTCCATCATATAAAACGAATAATTGCAACCAGTATGAAAGTTAAGGTCATTTCTACTTTCCGTGCAACCTAGGCTTCACCCTAGGGCATTGCTCCAACAGATTGAATAGTTAGGGCCTTAGAAGTCAATGCCCGAAGCATAAAATGCAATAAAAATACAACAGTTTTTCCATCATATAACAGGAATAATTGCAACCAATTTGAAAGTGACGGTCATTTCTACGCACCGGGCAACCTAGGCTTCACTCGAGGGCGTTGCTCCACCAGATCGAATAGTTAGGGCCTTAGAAGTCAACGCCCGAAGCATAAAATACAAAATAAATAGAACAGTTTTTCCATTGTATAAAACGAATAATTGCTACCAGTGTAAAAGTTATGGTCAATTCTACGTTCCGGGCTACCTAGGCTTCACCCTAGGCCGTTGTTCCACCAGATCGAATAGTTAGGGCTTAAGAAGTCAATGCCAGAAGCATAAAATACGATATAAATACAACAGCTTTTCCATCGTATAAAACGAATAATTGCAACCAGTTTGAAGGTGATGGTCATTTCTACGTACCGGGCAAGCTAGGCTTCACTCTAGGGCGTTGCTCCGCCAGATCGAATAGTTAGGGCCTTAGAAGTCAACGCCCGAAGCATAAAATACAAAATAAATAGAACAGTTTTTCCATCGTATAAAACGAATAGTTGCTACCAGTGTAAAAGTTATGGTCAATTCTACGTTCCGGGCTACCTAGGCTTCACCCTAGGCCGTTGTTCCACCAGATCGAATAGTTAGCTCCTTAGATGTCAACGCCAGAAGCATAAAATACGATATAAATACAACAGCTTTTCCATCGTATAAAAGGAATAATTGCAAACAGTGTGAAAGTAATGGTCATTTCTACGATCCGGGCAACCGAGGCTTCACTCTACGGCGTTGTTCCACCAGATTGAATAGTTAGGGCCTTAGAAGTCAACGCCCGAACCATAAAATGAAAAAAAAATTCAACAGTGTTTCCATCATGTAACAGGAATAATAGCAACCACTGTGAAAGTTATGGTCATTTCTACGTTCCGGGCAACCTAGGCTTCACTCTAGGGCGTTGCTCCACCAGATCAAACAGTTAGGGCTTTAGAAGACAACGCCCGAAGCATAAAATACAAAATAAATAGAACAGTTCTTCCATTGTATAAAACGAATAATTGGTACCAGCGTAAAAGTTATGGTCATTTCTACGTTCCGAGCAAGCTAGGCATCACCCTAGGGCGTTGCTCCAACAGATTGAATAGTTAGGGACTTAGAAGTCAACGCCCCAACCATAAAATGCAAAAAAAATACGTCAGTGTTTCCATCATATAACAGGAATAATTGCAACCAGTTTGAAAGTGATGGTCAATTCTACGTTCCGGGCAACCTAGGTTTCACTCCAGGGCGTTGCTCCACCAGATCGAATAGTTACGGCCTAAGAAGTCAACGCCAGAAGCATAAAATACGATATAAATACAACAGCTTTTCCATCGCATAAAACGAATAATTGCAACCAGTGTGAAAGTAATGGTCATTTCGACGTTCCGAGCACCCTAGGCGTCACTCTAGGGCGTTGCTCCACCACATCTAATAGCTACGGCCGTAGAAGTCAACGCCAGAGGCATAAAATACAATATAAATACAACAGCTTTTCCATCGTATAAAACGAATGATTGCAACCAGTGTGAAAGTAATGGTCATTTCTACGTTCCGGCAACCTAGGCTTCGCTCCAGGCCGTTGTTCCACCAGATCGAATAGTTAGGGCCTTAGAAGTCAACGCCCGAAGCATAAAATACAAAATAAACAGAACAGTTTTTCTATCGTATAAAACGAATAATAGCAACCAGTGTGATAGTTATGGTCATTTCTACGTTCCGGCAACCTAGGCTTCACCACAGGCCGTTGTTCCACCAGATCGAATAGTTAGGGCCTAAGAAGTAAACGCCCGAAGCATAAAATACAATATAAATATAACAGTTTTTCCATCGTATAAAAGGATTAATTTCAACCAGTTTGAAAGTGATGGTTATTTCTACGTTCCGGGCAACCTAGGCTTCACCCTAGGGCGTTGTTCCACCAGATGGAATAGTTAGGGCATAAGAAGTCAACGCCAGAAGCATAAAATTCGGTATATATACAACAGCTTTTCCATCGCATAAAACGAATAATAGCAACCACTGAGAAAGTTATGGGCATTTCTACGTTCCGGGCAACCTAGGCTTCACTCTACGGCGTTGTTCCACCAGATCTAATAGTTAGGGCCTAAGAAGTCAGCGCCAGAAGCATAAAATACGTTATAAATATAACAGTTTTTCCATCGTATAAAACGAACAATAGCAACCAGTGTGAAAGTTATGGTCATTCCTACGTTCCGGGCAACCTAGGCTTCACCCTAGGGCGTTGTTCCACCAGATGGAATAGTTAGCTCCTTAGATGTCAACGCCAGAAGCATAAAATACGATATAAATACAACAGCTTTTCCATCGTATAAAAGGAATAATTGCAAACAGTGTGAAAGTAATGGTCATTTCTACGATCCGGGCAACCGAGGCTTCACTCTACGGCGTTGTTCCACCAGATTGAATAGTTAGGGCCTTAGAAGTCAACGCCCGAACCATAAAATGAAAAAAAAATTCAACAGTGTTTCCATCATGTAACAGGAATAATAGCAACCACTGTGAAAGTTATGGTCATTTCTACGTTCCGGGCAACCTAGGCTTCACCCTACGCCGTTGTTCCTCCAGATCGAATAGTTAGGGCCTAAGAAGTGGACGCCAGAAGCATAAAATACAATATAAATACAACAGTTTTTCCATCATATAAAACGAATAATTGCAACCAGTATGAAAGTTATGGTCATTTCTACGTTCCGGGCAACCTAGGCTTCACTCTAGGGCGTTGCTCCACCAAATCGAATAGTTAGGGCCTTAGACGTCAACGCCCGAAGCATAAAATACAAAATAAATAAAACAGTTTTTCCATTGTATAAAACGAATAATTGCTACCAGTGTAAAAGTTATAGTCATTTCTACGTTCCGGGCCACCTAGGCTTCACCCTAGGGCGTTGTTCCACCTGATGGAATAGTTAGGGCCTAAGAAGTCAACGCCAGAAGCATAAAATACGATATAAATACAACAGCTTTTCCATCGTATAAAACGAATAATTGCAACCAGTTTGAAGGTGATGGTCACTTCTACGTACCGGGCAACCTAGGCTTCACTCTAGGGCGTTGCTCCACCAGATCAAACAGTTAGGGCCTTAGAAGTCAACGCCCGAAGCATAAAATACAAAATAAATACAACAGTTTTTCCATCATATAAAACGAATAATTGCAACCAGTATGAAAGTTAAGGTCATTTCTACTTTCCGTGCAACCTAGGCTTCACCCTAGGGCATTGCTCCAACAGATTGAATAGTTAGGGCCTTAGAAGTCAATGCCCGAAGCATAAAATGCAATAAAAATACAACAGTTTTTCCATCATATAACAGGAATAATTGCAACCAATTTGAAAGTGACGGTCATTTCTACGCACCGGGCAACCTAGGCTTCACTCGAGGGCGTTGCTCCACCAGATCGAATAGTTAGGGCCTTAGAAGTCAACGCCCGAAGCATAAAATACAAAATAAATAGAACAGTTTTTCCATTGTATAAAACGAATAATTGCTACCAGTGTAAAAGTTATGGTCAATTCTACGTTCCGGGCTACCTAGGCTTCACCCTAGGCCGTTGTTCCACCAGATCGAATAGTTAGGGCTTAAGAAGTCAATGCCAGAAGCATAAAATACGATATAAATACAACAGCTTTTCCATCGTATAAAACGAATAATTGCAACCAGTTTGAAGGTGATGGTCATTTCTACGTACCGGGCAAGCTAGGCTTCACTCTAGGGCGTTGCTCCGCCAGATCGAATAGTTAGGGCCTTAGAAGTCAACGCCCGAAGCATAAAATACAAAATAAATAGAACAGTTTTTCCATCGTATAAAACGAATAGTTGCTACCAGTGTAAAAGTTATGGTCAATTCTACGTTCCGGGCTACCTAGGCTTCACCCTAGGCCGTTGTTCCACCAGATCGAATAGTTAGCTCCTTAGATGTCAACGCCAGAAGCATAAAATACGATATAAATACAACAGCTTTTCCATCGTATAAAAGGAATAATTGCAAACAGTGTGAAAGTAATGGTCATTTCTACGATCCGGGCAACCGAGGCTTCACTCTACGGCGTTGTTCCACCAGATTGAATAGTTAGGGCCTTAGAAGTCAACGCCCGAACCATAAAATGAAAAAAAAATTCAACAGTGTTTCCATCATGTAACAGGAATAATAGCAACCACTGTGAAAGTTATGGTCATTTCTACGTTCCGGGCAACCTAGGCTTCACTCTAGGGCGTTGCTCCACCAGATCAAACAGTTAGGGCTTTAGAAGACAACGCCCGAAGCATAAAATACAAAATAAATAGAACAGTTTTTCCATCGTATAAAACGAATAATTGCTACCGGTGTGAAAGTTGTGGTCATTTCTACGTTCCGGGCAACCTAGGCTTCACCATATGGCGTTGTTCCACCAGATCGAATAGTTAGTGCCTTACAAGTCAACGGCCGAAGCATAAAATACAAAATAAATACAACAGTTTTTCCATCACATAAAACGTGTAATTGCAACCAGTATGAAAGTTGTGGTCATTTCTACTTTCCGGGCAACCTGGGCTTCACCCTAGGGCGTTGCTCCAACAGATTGAATAGTTAGGGCCTTAGAAGTCAACGCCAGTAGCATAAAATACAATAAATATGCAACAGCTTTTCCATCGTATAAAACGAATAATTTCAACCAGTGTCAATGTTATCGTCATTTTTACATTCCGAGCAACCTAGGCTTCACTCTAGGGCGTTGATCCACCAGATAGAATAGTTAGGGCCTTAGAAGTCAACGCCATAAGCATAAAATTCAATAAAGGTGCAACAGCTTTTCCATCGTATAGCGGGAGTAACTGAAAACAGTTTGAAAGTGATGGTCATTTCTACGTTCCGGGCAACCTAGGCTTCACCCTAGGGCGTTGTTCCACCAGATGGAATCGTTAGGGCATAAGAAGTCAACGCCAGAAGCATAAAATTCAATAAAGGTGCAACAGTTTTTCCATCGTATAACAGGAGTAACTGAAAACAGTGTGAAAGTACTGGTCATTTCTACGTTCCGGGTAACCTAGGCTTCACTCTAGGGCGTTGTTCCACCAGATCGAACAGTTAGGGCCTAAGAAGGCAACTTCAGAAGCATAAAATACTGTATAAATACAACAGTTTTTCCATCGTATAAAACGAATAATTGCAACCAGTATGAAAGTTACCGTCATTTCTACTTTCCGGGCAACCTAGGCTTCACCCTAGGGCGTTGCTCCAACAGATTGAATAGTTAGGGCCTTAGAAGTCAACACCCGAAGCATAAAAAGCAATAAAAATACAACAGTTTTTCCATCATATAACAGGAATAATTGCAACCAGTTTGAAAGTGATGGTCATTTCTACGTTCCGGGAAACCTCGGCTTCACTCCAGGGCGTTGCTCCGCTAGATCGAATAGTTAGTGCATTAGAAGTCAACGCCAGAAGCATAAAATACAATATAAATACAACAGTTTTTTCATCGTATAAAACGAATAATTGCAAACATTGCGGAAGTAATGGTCATCTCTACGTTCCGAGCATCCTAGGCTTCACTCTAGGGCGGTGCTCCACCATACCGAATAGCTACGGCCTTAGAAGCCTACGCCTGAAGCATAAAATACAATACAAATACAACAGCCTTTTCATCGTATAACAGGAATAATTTCAACAAGCGTTAAAGTAATGATCATCTCGGCGTTTCGGGCATCCTAGGCTTAACTCTGAGGCATTGCTCCACCAGATCGAATAGTTAGGGCCTAAGAAGTCAACGCCAGAAGCATAAAATACAATATAAATACAACAGTTTTTCCATCGTATAGAACAAATAATTGCAACCAGTATGAGACTTATGGTCATTTCTACGTCCCGGGCAACCTAGGCTTCACTCTATGGCGTTCTTCCACCACATCGAATAGCTACGGCCTCCGAACTCAACGCCTGAAGCATAAAATACATTAAAAATACAACAGTCTTTCCATCCCATAACAGGAATAATTGCAACCCATGTGAAAGTGATGGTCATTTGTACGTTCCAGGCAACCTAGGCTTCACTCTAGGGCGTTGGTCCACCAGATCGAATTGTTAGGGCCTAAGAAGTCAACGCCAGAAGCATAAGATACATAATAAATATAACAGTTTTTCCATCGTATAGAACGAATAATAGCATCCAGTGTGAAAGTTATGGTCATTTCTACGTTCCGGGCAACCTAGGCTTCACTCTAGGGCGTTGCTCCGCCAGATCAAACAGTTAGGGCCTTAGAAGTCAACGCCCGAAGCATAAAATACAATATAAATAGAACAGTTTTTCCATTGTATAAAACGAATAATTGCTACCAGTGTATAAGTTATGGTCATTTCTACGTTCCGGCCAACCTAGGCTTCACCCTAGGGCGTTGTTCCACCAGATCGAATAGTTAGGGCCTTAGAAGTCAACGCCAGAAGCATAAAATACAATAAAGATGCAACAGCTTTTCCATCGTATAAAACGAATAATTTCAACCAGTGTGAATGTTATGGTCATTTTTACATTCCGAGCAACCTAGGCTTCACTCTAGGGCGTTGATCCACCAGATAGAATAGTTAGGGCCTTAGAAGTCAACGCCAGAAGCATAAAATTCAATAAAGGTGCAACAACTTTTCCATCGTATAACAGGAGTAACTGAAAACAGTGTGAAAGTACTGGTCATTTCTACGTTCCGGGTAACCTAGGCTTCACCCTAGGGCGTTGTTCCACCAGATGGAATAGTTAGGGCATAAGAAGTCAACGCCAGAAGCAGAAAATACTGTATAAATAGAACAGATTTTCCATCGCATAAAACGAATAATAGCAACCAGTGTGAAAGTTATGGGCATTTCTACCTTCCGGGCTACCTAGGCTTCACTCTACGGCGTTGTTCCACCAGATCGAATAGTTAGGGCCTAAGAAGTCAGCGCCGGAAGCATAAAATACAATATAAATATAACAGTTTTTCCATCGTATAAAACGAATAATAGCAACCAGTGTGAAAGTTATGGTCATTCCTACGTTCCGGGCAACCTAGGCTTCACCCTAGGGCGTTGCCCCAACAGATCGAATAGTTAGTGCCTTAGAAGTCAACGGCCGAAGCATAAAATACAAAATAAATAGAACTGTTTTTCCATCGTATAAAACGAATAATTGCTACCGGTGTGAAAGTTATTTCCATTTCTACGTTCCGGGCAACCTAGGCTTCACCCTAGGGAGTTGTTCCACCAGATGGAATAGTTAGGGCCTAAGAAGTCAACGCCAGAAGTATAAAATACGATATAAGTACAACGGTTTTTCCATCTTATAAAATGTATAATTGCAAACATTGCGAAACTAATGGTCATTTCTACGTTCCGGCGAACCTAGACGTCACTCTAGTGCGTTGCTCCACCACATCTAATAGCTACGGCCTCAGACGTCAACGACAGAAGCATAAAATACAATATAAATACAAGAGTTTTTCCATCATATAAAACGAATAATTGCAAACAGTATGAAAGCTATGGTCATTTCTACTTTACGGGCTACCTAGGCTACACCCTAGGGCGTTGCTCCTACAGATTGAATAGTTAGGGCCTTAGAAGTCAATGCCCGAAGCATAAAATGCTATAAAAATACAACAGTTTTTCCATCGTATAAAACGAATAATTTCAACCAGTGTGAATGTTATGGTCATTTTTACATTCCGAGCAACCTAGGCTTCACTCTAGGGCGTTGATCCACCAGGTAGAATAGTTAGGGCCTTAGAAGTCAACGCCAGAAGCATAAAATTCAATAAAGATGCAACAGCTTTTCCATCGTATAAAACGAATAATTTCAACCAGTGTGAATGTTATGGTCATTTTTACATTCCGAGCAACCTAGGCTTCACTCTAGGGCGTTGATCCACCAGGTAGAATAGTTAGGGCCTTAGAAGTCAACGCCAGAAGCATAAAATTCAATAAAGGTGCAACAGCTTTTCCATCGTATAACAGGAGTAACTGAAAACAGTGTGAAAGTACTGGTCATTTCTACGTTCCGGGTAACCTAGGCTTCACTCTAGGGCGTTGTTCCACCAGATCGAACAGTTAGGGCCTAAGAAGGCAACTCCAGAAGCATAAAATACAATATAAATATAACAGTTTTTGCATCGTATAAAAGGATTAATTTCAACCAGTTTGAAAGTGATGGTCATTTCTACGTTCCGGGCAACCTAGGCTTCACCCTAGGGCGTTGTTCCACCAGATGGACTAGTTAGGGCATAAGAAGTTAACGCCAGAAGCATAAAATACTGTATAAATACAACAGTTTTTCCATCGTATAAAACGAATAATTGCAACCCGTATGAAAGTTAACGTCATTTCTACGTTCCGGGCAACCTAGGCTTCACCCTAGGGCGTTGTTCCACCAGATGGAATAGTCAGGGCATAAGAAGTCAACGCCAGAAGCGTAAAATACGGTATAAATACAACAGCTTTTCCATCGCATAAAACGAATAATAGCAACCAGTGTGAAAGTTATGGGTATTTCTACGTTCCGGGCAACCTAGGCTTCACTCTACGGCGTTGTTCCACCAGATCGAATAGTTAGGGCCTAAGAAGTCAGCGCCAGAAGCATAAAATACAATCTAAATATAACAGTTTTTCCATCGTATAAAATGAATAATAGCAACCAGTGTGAAAGTTATGGTCATTCCTACGTTCCGGGCAACCTAGGCTTCACCCTATGGCGTTGCTCCACCACATCTAATAGCTACGGCCTTAGACGTCAACGACACAAGCATAAAATACAAAATAAATAGAACAGTTTTTCCATCGTATAAAACGAATAATTGCTACCGGTGTGAAAGTTGTGGTCATTTCTACGTTCCGGGCAACCTAGGCTTCACCATATGGCGTTGTTCCACCAGATCGAATAGTTAGTGCCTTACAAGTCAACGGCCGAAGCATAAAATACAAAATAAATACAACAGTTTTTCCATCACATAAAACGTGTAATTGCAACCAGTATGAAAGTTGTTGTCATTTCTACTTTCCGGGCAACCTGGGCTTCACCCTAGGGCGTTGCTCCAACAGATTGAATAGGTAGGGCCTTAGAAGTCAACGCCAGAAGCATAAAATACAATAAAGATGCAACAGCTTTTCCATCGTATAAAACGAATAATTTCAACCAGTGTGAATGTTATGGTCATTTTTACATTCCGAGCAACCTAGGCTTCACTCTAGGGCGTTGATCCACCAGATAGAATAGTTAGGGCCTTAGAAGTCAACGCCATAAGCATAAAATTCAATAAAGGTGCAACAGCTTTTCCATCGTATAGCAGGAGTAACTGAAAACAGTTTGAAAGTGATGGTCATTTCTACGTTCCGGGCAACCTAGGCTTCACCCTAGGGCGTTGTTCCACCAGATGGAATAGTTAGGGCATAAGAAGTCAACGCCAGAAGCATAAAATACTGTATAAATACAACAGTTTTTCCATCATATAAAACGTGTAATTGCAACCAGTAAGAAAGTTGTGGTCATTTCTACGTTCCGGGCAACCTAGGCTTCACTCTAGGGCGTTGCTCCACCAGATCGAATAGTTAGGGCCTTAGAAGTCAACACCCGAAGCATAAAAAGCAATAAAAATACAACAGTTTTTCCATCATATAACAGGAATAATTGCAACCAGTTTGAAAGTGATGGTCATTTCTACGTTCCGGGAAACCTCGGCTTCACTCCAGGGCGTTGCTCCGCTAGATCGAATAGTTAGTGCATTAGAAGTCAACGCCAGAAGCATAAAATACAATATAAATACAACAGTTTTTTCATCGTATAAAACGAATAATTGCAAACATTGCGGAAGTAATGGTCACCTCTACGTTCCGAGCATCCTAGGCTTCACTCTAGGGCGGTGCTCCACCATACCGAATAGCTACGGCCTTAGAAGCCTACGCCTGAAGCATAAAATACAATACAAATACAACAGCCTTTTCATCGTATAACAGGAATAATTTCAACAAGCGTTAAAGTAATGATCATCTCGGCGTTTCGGGCATCCTAGGCTTAACTCTGAGGCATTGCTCCTCCAGATCGAATAGTTAGGGCCTAAGAAGTCAACGCCAGAAGCATAAAATACAATATAAATACAACAGTTTTTCCATCGTATAAAACAAATAATTGCAACCAGTATGAGACTTATGGTCATTTCTACGTCCCGGGCAACCTAGGCTTCACTCTATGGCGTTCTTCCAACACATCGAATAGCTACGGCCTCAGAAGTCAACGCCTGAAGCATAAAATACATTAAAAATACAACAGTCTTTCCATCCTATAACAGGAATAATTGCAACCCATGTGAAAGTGATGGTCATTTGTACGTTCCAGGCAACCTAGGCTTCACTCTAGGGCGTTGATCCACCAGATCGAATTGTTAGGGCCTAAGAAGTCAACGCCAGAAGCATAAGATACATAATAAATATAACAGTTTTTCCATCGTATAGAACGAATAATAGCATCCAGTGTGAAAGTTATGGTCATTTCTACGTTCCGGGCAACCTAGGCTTCACTCTAGGGCGTTGCTCCGCCAGATCGAGCAGTTAGGGCCTTAGAAGTCAACGCCCGAAGCATAAAATACAAAATAAATACAACAGTTTTTCCATCATATAAAACGTGTAAATGCAACCAGTATGAAAGTTGTGGTCATTTCTACTTTCCGGGCAGCCTAGGCTTCACCCTAGGGCGTTGCTCCAACAGATTGAATAGTTAGGGCCTTAGAAGTCTACGCCGGAAGCATAAAATGCAATAAAAATACAACAGTTTTTCCGTCGTATAAAAGGATTAATTGCTACCAGTTTGAAAGTGATGGTCATTTCTACGTTCCGGGCAACCTAGGCTTCACTCTAGGGCGTTGCTCCACCAGATCGAGTAGTTAGGGCCTTAGAAGTCAACGCCAGAAGCATAAAACAATAAAGATGCAACAGCTTTTCCATCGTATAAAACGAATAATATCAACCAGTGTGAATGTTATGGTCATTTTTACATTTCGAGCAACCTAGGCTTCACTCTAGGGCGTTGATCCACCAGATAGGATAGTTAGGGCCTTAGAAGTCAACGCCAGAAGCATAAAATTCAATAAAGGTGCAACAACTTTTCCATCGTATAACAGGAGTAACTGAAAACAGTGTGAAAGTACTGGTCATTTCTACGTTCCGGGTAACCTAGGCTTCACTCTGGGGCGTTGTTCCACCAGATCGAACAGTTAGGGCCTAAGAAGGCAACTCCAGAAGCATAAAATACAATATAAATATAACAGTTTTTCCATCGTATAAAAGGATTAATTTCAACCAGTTTGAAAGTGATGGTCATTTCTACGTTCCAGGCAAGCTAGGCTTCACCCTAGGGCGTTGTTCCACCAGATGGAATAGTTAGGGCATAAGAAGTCAACGCCAGAAGCATAAAATACTGTATAAATACAACAGATTTTCCATCGCATAAAACGAATAATAGCAACCAGTACGAAAGTTAACGTCATTTCTATGTTCCGGGCAACCTAGGCTTCACCCTAGGGCGTTGCTCCAACAGATTGAATAGTTAGGGCCTTAGAAGTCAACGCCGGAAGCATAAAATGCAATATAAATACAACAGATTTTCCATCATATAACAGGAATATTTGCAACCATTTTGAAAGTGATGGTAATTGCTACGGTCCGGGCAACTTAGGCTTCACTCTAGAGCGTTGCTCCACCAGATCGAATAGTTAGTGCCTTAGAAGTCAACGCCAGAAGCATAAAATACAATATAAATACAACAGTTTTTCCATCGTATAAAACGAATAATTGCAACCTGTATGAAAGTTAACGTCATTTCTACTTTCCGGGCAACCTAGGCTTCACCCTAGGGCGTTGCTCCAACAGATTGAATAGTTAGGGCCTTAGAAGTCAACACCCGAAGCATAAAATACAAAATAAAAAGAACAGCTTTTCCATCGTATAAAACGAAAAATTGCTACCGGTGTGAAAGTTATGGTCATTTCTACGTTCCGGGCAACCTAGGCTTCACAATAGGGCGTTGTTCCACCAGATGGAATAGTTACGGCATAAGAAGTCAACGCCAGAAGCATAAAATACAATATAAATACAACAGTTTTTCAATCGTATAAAACGAGTAATTGCAACCAGTATGAATGCTAACGTCATTTCTACTTTCCGGGCAACCTAGGCTTCACCCTAGGGCGTTGCTCCAACAGATTGAATAGTTAGGGCCTTAGAAGTCAACGCCCGAAGCATAAAATACAAAATAAATGGTACAGTTTTTAGATTGTATAACACGTATAATTGCTACCGGTGTGAAAGTTATGGTCATTTCTACGTGCCGGGCATCCTAGGCTTCACTCTAGGGCGTTGCTCCACCACATCGAATAGCTACGGCCTTAGAAGTCAACGCCAAAAGCATAAAATACAGTATAAGTACAACAGTTTTTCCATTGTATAGCATGACCAATTGCAACCAGTGCGAAAGTAATGGTCATCTCTACTTTCCGAGCATCCTAGGCTTCACTCTAGGGCGGTGCTCCACCATATCGAATAGCTACGGCCTTCGAAGCCTACGCCTGAAGCATAAAATACAATACAAATACAACAGCCTTTTCATCGTATAACAGGAATAATTTCAACAAGCGTTAAAGTAATGATCATCTCGGCGTTTCGGGCATCCTAGGCTTAACTCTGAGGCATTGCTCAACCAGATCGAATAGTTAGGGCCTAAGAAGTCAACGCCAGAAGCATAAAATACAATATAAATACAACAGTTTTTCCATCGTATAAAACAAATAATTGCAACCAGTATGAAACTTATGGTCATTTCTACGTTCCGGGCAACCTAGGCTTCACTCTATGGCGTTCTTCCACCACATCGAATAGCTACGGCCTCAGAAGTCAACGCCTGAAGCATAAAATACATTAAAAATACAACAGTCTTTCCATCCTATAACAGGAATAATTGCAACCCGTGTGAAAGTGATGGTCATTTGTACGTTCCAGACAACCTAGGCTTCACTCTAGGGCGTTGTTCCACCAGATCGAATTGTTAGGGCCTAAGAAGTCAACGCCAGAAGCATAAGATACATAATAAATATAACAGTTTTTCCATCGTATAGAACGAATAATAGCATCCAGTGTGAAAGTTATGGTCATTTCTACGTTCCGGGCAACCTAGGCTTCACTCTAGGGCGTTGCTCCGCCAGATCGAACAGTTAGGGCCTTAGAAGTCAACGCCCGAAGCATAAAATACAAAATAAACAGAACAGTTTTTCCATTGTATAAAACGAATAATTGCTACCAGTGTATAAGTTATGGTCATTTCTACGTTCCGGCCAACCTAGGCTTCACCCTAGGGCGTTGTTCCACCAGATCGAGTAGTTAGGGCCTTAGAAGTCAACGCCAGAAGCATAAAACAATAAAGATGCAACAGCTTTTCCATCGTATAAAACGAATAATTTCAACCAGTGTGAATGTTATGGTCATTTTTACATTTCGAGCAACCTAGGCTTCACTCTAGGGCGTTGATCCACCAGATAGAATAGTTAGGGCCTTAGAAGTCAACGCCAGAAGCATAAAACTCAATAAAGGTGCAACAACTTTTCCATCGTATAACAGGAGTAACTGAAAACAGTGTGAAAGTACTGGTCATTTCTACGTTCCGGGTAACCTAGGCTTCACTCTGGGGCGTTGTTCCACCAGATCGAACAGTTAGGGCCTAAGAAGGCAACTCCAGAAGCATAAAATACAATATAAATATAACAGTTTTTCCATCGTATAAAAGGATTAATTTCAACCAGTTTGAAAGTGATGGTCATTTCTACGTTCCAGGCAAGCTAGGCTTCACCCTAGGGCGTTGTTCCACCAGATGGAATAGTTAGGGCATAAGAAGTCAACGCCAGAAGCATAAAATACTGTATAAATACAACAGATTTTCCATCGCATAAAACGAATAATAGCAACCAGTACGAAAGTTAACGTCATTTCTATGTTCCGGGCAACCTAGGCTTCACCCTAGGGCGTTGCTCTAACAGATTGAATAGTTAGGGCCTTAGAAGTCAACGCCGGAAGCATAAAATGCAATAAAAATACATCAGTTTTTCCATTGTATAAAAGGATTAATTGCAACCAGTTTGAAAGTGATGGTCTCTTCTACGTTCCGGGCATCCTAGGCTTCACCCTAGGGCGTTGCTGCACCACGTCGAATAGCTACGGCCTTAGAAGTCAACGCCAGAAGGATAAAATACAGTATAAATACAACAGTTTTTCCATTGTATAGCATGACCAATTGCAACCAGTGCGAAAGTAACGATCATTTCGACGTTTCGGGCATCCTAGACTTAACTCTGAGGCGTTGCTCCACCAGATCGAAGAGTTAGGGTCTAAGAAGTCAACACCGGAAGCATAAAATACAATATAAATACAACAGTTTTTCCATCGTATAAAACAAATAATTGCAACCAGTATGAGACTTATGGTCATTTCTACGACCCGGGCAAGCTAGGCTTCACTCTATGGCGTTCTTCCAACACATCGAATAGCTACGGCCTCAGAAGTCAACGCCTGAAGCATAAAATACATTAAAAATACAACAGTCTTTCCATCCTATAACAGGAATAATTGCAACCCATGTGAAAGTGATGGTCATTTGTACGTTCCAGGCAACCTAGGCTTCACTCTAGGGCGTTGATCCACCAGATCGAATTGTTAGGGCCTAAGAAGTCAACGCCAGAAGCATAAGATACATAATAAATATAACAGTTTTTCCATCGTATAGAACGAATAATAGCATCCAGTGTGAAAGTTATGGTCATTTCTACGTTCCGGGCAACCTAGGCTTCACTCTAGGGCGTTGCTCCGCCAGATCGAGCAGTTAGGGCCTTAGAAGTCAACGCCCGAAGCATAAAATACAAAATAAACAGAACAGTTTTTCCATTGTATAAAACGAATAATTGCTACCAGTGTATAAGTTATGGTCATTTCTACGTTCCGGCCAACCTAGGCTTCACCCTAGGGCGTTGTTCCACCAGATCGAATAGTTAGTGCCTTAGAAGTCAACGGCCGAAGCATAAAATACAAAATAAATACAACAGTTTTTCCATCATATAAAACGTGTAAATGCAACCAGTATGAAAGTTGTGGTCATTTCTACTTTCCGGGCAGCCTAGGCTTCACCCTAGGGCGTTGCTCCAACAGATTGAATAGTTAGGGCCTTAGAAGTCTACGCCGGAAGCATAAAATGCAATAAAAATACAACAGTTTTTCCGTCGTATAAAAGGATTAATTGCTACCAGTTTGAAAGTGATGGTCATTTCTACGTTCCGGGCAACCTAGGCTTCACTCTAGGGCGTTGCTCCACCAGATCGAGTAGCTAGGGCCTTAGAAGTCAACGCCAGAAGCATAAAACAATAAAGATGCAACAGCTTTTCCATCGTATAAAACGAATAATATCAACCAGTGTGAATGTTATGGTCATTTTTACATTTCGAGCAACCTAGGCTTCACTCTAGGGCGTTGATCCACCAGATAGGATAGTTAGGGCCTTAGAAGTCAACGCCAGAAGCATAAAATTCAATAAAGGTGCAACAACTTTTCCATCGTATAACAGGAGTAACTGAAAACAGTGTGAAAGTACTGGTCATTTCTACGTTCCGGGTAACCTAGGCTTCACTCTGGGGCGTTGTTCCACCAGATCGAACAGTTAGGGCCTAAGAAGGCAACTCCAGAAGCATAAAATACAATATAAATATAACAGTTTTTCCATCGTATAAAAGGATTAATTTCAACCAGTTTGAAAGTGATGGTCATTTCTACGTTCCAGGCAAGCTAGGCTTCACCCTAGGGCGTTGTTCCACCAGATGGAATAGTTAGGGCATAAGAAGTCAACGCCAGAAGCATAAAATACTGTATAAATACAACAGATTTTCCATCGTATAAAACGAATAATTGCAACCTGTATGAAAGTTAACGTCATTTCTACTTTCCGGGCAACCTAGGCTTCACCCTAGGGCGTTGCTCCAACAGATTGAATAGTTAGGGCCTTAGAAGTCAACACCCGAAGCATAAAATACAAAATAAAAGAACAGCTTTTCCATCGTATAAAACGAAAAATTGCTACCGGTGTGAAAGTTATGGTCATTTCTACGTTCCGGGCAACCTAGGCTTCACCCTAGGGCGTCGCTCCAACAGATTGAATAGTTAGGGCCTTAGAAGTCAACGCCCGACACATAGAATGCAATAAAAATGCAACAGTTTTTCCATCGTATAAAAGGATTAATTGCAACCAGTTTGAAAGTGATGGTCATTTCTACGTTCCGGGCAACCTAGGCTTCACCCTAGGGCGTTGTTCCACCAGATGGAATAGTCAGGGCATAAGAAGTCAACGCCAGAAGCATAAAATTCAGGTATAAATACAACAGCTTTTCCATCGCATAAAACGAATAATAGCAACCAGTGTGAAAGTTATGGGCATTTCTACGTTCCGGGCAACCTAGGCTTCACTCTACGGCGTTGTTCCACCAGATCGAATAGTTAGGGCCTAAGAAGTCAGCGCCAGAAGCATAAAATACAATATAAATATAACAGTTTTTCCATCGTATAAAACGAATAATAGCAACCAGTGTGAAAGTTATGGTCATTTCTACGTTCCGGGCAACCTAGGCTTCACCCTAGGGCGTTGTTCCACCAGATCGAATAGTTAGGGCCTAAGAAGTGAACGCCAGCAGCATAAAATGCAATAAAAATACAACAGTTTTTCCATCATATAACAGGAATAATTGCAACCAGTTTGAAAGTGATGGTCATTTCTACGTTCCGAGACACCTCGGCTTCACTCTAGGGCGTTGCTCCGCCAGATCGAATAGTTAGGGCCTCAGAAGTCAACGCCTGAAGCATAAAATACATTAAAAATACAACAGTCTTTCCATCCTATAACAGGAATAATTGCAACCCGTGTGAAAGTGATGGTCATTTGTACGTTCCAGGCAACCTAGGCTTCACTCTAGGGCGTTGTTCCACCAGATCGAATAGTTAGGACCTTAGAAGTCAACGCCAGAAGCATAAAATACAATAAAGATGCAACAGCTTTTCCGTCGTATAAAACGAATAATTTCAACCAGTGTGAATGTTATGGTCATTTTTACATTCCGAGCAAACTAGGCTTCACTCTAGGGCGTTGATCCACCAGATAGAATAGTTAGGGCCTTAGAAGTCAACGCCAGAAGCATAAAATTCAATAAAGATGCAACAGCTTTTCCATCGTATAACAGGAGTAACTGAAAACAGTGTGAAAGTACTGGTCATTTCTACGTTCCGGGTAACCTAGGCTTCACTCTAGGGCGTTGTTCCACCAGATCGAACAGTTAGGGCCTAAGAAGGCAACTCCAGAAGCATAAAATACAATATAAATATAACAGTTTTTCCATCGTATAAAAGGATTAATTTCAACCAGTTTGAAAGTGATGGTCATTTCTACGTTCCGGGCAACCTAGGCTTCACCCTAGGGCGTTGTTCCACCAGATGGAATAGTTAGGGCATAGGAAGTCAACGCCAGAAGCATAAAATTCGGTATATATACAACAGCTTTTCCATCGCATAAAACGAATAATAGCAACCATTGAGAAAGTTATGGGCATTTCTACGTTCCGGGCAACCTAGGCTTCACTCTACGGCGTTGTTCCACCAGATCGAATAGTTAGGGCCTAAGAAGTCAGCGCCAGAAGCATAAAATACGATATAAATATAACAGTTTTTCCATCGTATAAAACGAATAATAGCAACCAGTGTGAAAGTTATGGTCATTCCTACGTTCCGGGCAACCTAGGCTTCACCCTAGGGCGTTGCTTCAACAGATCGAATAGTTAGTGCCTTAGAAGTCGACGGCCGAAGCATAAAATACAAAATAAATGGAACTGTTTTTCCATCGTATAAAACGAATAATTGCTACCGGTGTGAAAGTTATTTCCATTTCTACGTTACGGGCAACCTAGGCATCACCCTAGGGCGTTGTTCCACCAGATGGAATAGTTAGGGCCTAAGAAGTCAACGCCAGAAGCATAAAATACGATATAAGTACAACGGTTTTTCCATCTTATAAAATGTATAATTGCAAACATTGCGAAAGTAATGGTCATTTCTACGTTCCGGGCAACCTAGGCGTCACTCTAGTGCGTTGCTCCACCACATCTAATAGCTGCGGCCTCAGACGTCAACGACAGAAGCATAAAATACAATATAAATACAACAGTTTTTCCATCATATAAAACGAATAATTGCAACCAGTATGAAAGCTATGGTCATTTCTACTTTACGGGCAACCTAGGCTACACCCTAGGGCGTTGCTCCTACAGATTGAATAGTTAGGGCCTTAGAAGTCCATGCCCGAAGCATAAAATGCTATAAAAATACAACAGTTTCTCCATCATATAACAGGAATATTTGCAACCAGTTTGAAAGTGATGGTAATTGCTGCGTTCCGGGCAACTTAGGCTTCACTCTAGGGCGTTGCTCCACCAGGTCGAATAGTTAGTGCCTTAGAAGTCAACGCCAGAAGCATAAAATACCATATAAATACAACAGTTTTTCCATCGTATAAAACGAATAATTGCAACCAGTATGAAAGATAACGTCATTTCTACTTTCCGGGCAACCTAGGCTTCACCCTCGGGCGTTGCTCGAACAGATTGAATAGTTAGGGCCTTAGAAGTCAACGCCGGAAGCATAAAATGCAATAAAAATACAACAGATTTTCCATCGTATAAAAGGATTAATTGCAACCAGTTTGAAAGTGATGGTCATTTCTACGTTCCGGGCAACCTAGGCTTCACCCTAGGGCGTTGTTCCACCAGATGGAATAGTTAGGGCATAAGAAGTCAACGCCAGAAGCATCAAATACGGTATAAATGCAACAGCTTTTCCATCGTATAAAACGTATAATAGCAACCAGTGTGAAAGTTATGGGCATTTCTACGTTCCGGGCAACCTAGGCCTCACTCTACGGCGTTGTGCCACCTGATCGAATAGTTAGGGCCTAAGAAGTCAACGCCAGAAGCATAAGATACAATATAAATATAACAGTTTTTCCATCGTATAGAACGAATAATAGCAACCAGTGTGAAAGTTATGGTCACTTCTACGTTCAGCGCAACCTAGGCTTCACTCTAGGGCGTTGCTCCACTAGATCAAACAGTTAGGGCCTTAGAAGTCAACGACCGAAGCACAAAATACAAAATAAATAGAACAGTTTTTCCATTGTATAAAACGAATAATAGCAACCAGTGTGAAAGTTATGGGCATTTCTACGTTCCGGGCAACCTAGGCTTCACTCTACGGCGTTGTTCCACCAGATCGAATAGTTAGGGCCTAAGAAGTCAGCGCCAGAAGCATAAAATACAATATAAATATAACAGTTTTTCCATCGTATAAAACGAATAATAGCAACCAGTGTGAAAGTTATGGTCATTCCTACGTTCCGGGCAACCTAGGCTTCACCCTATGGCGTTGCTCCACCGCATCTAATAGCTACGGCCTTAGACGTCAACGACAGAAGCATAAAATACAAAATAAATAGAACAGTTTTTCCATCGTATAAAACGAATAATTGCTACCGGTGTGAAAGTTGTGGTCATTTCTACGTTCCGGGCAACCTAGGTTTCACCATATGGCGTTGTTCCACCGGATGGAATAGTTAGGGCATAAGAAGTCAACGCCAGAAGCATAAAATACAATATAAATACAACAGTTTTTCAATCGTAGAAAACGGATAATTGCAACCTGTGTGAAAGTTATGGTCATTCCTACGTTCCGGGCAACCTAGGCTTCACCCTAGGGCGTTGCTCCAACAGATCGAGTAGTTAGTGCCTTAGAAGTCAACGGCCGAAGCATAAAATACAAAATAAATAGAACTGTTTTTCCATCGTATAAAACGAATAATTGCTGCCGGTGTGAAAGTTATTTCCATTTCTACGTTCCGGGCAACCTAGGCATCACCCTAGGGCGTTGTTCCGCCAGATGGAGTAGTTAGGGCATAAGAAGTCAACGCCCGACGCATAAAATGCAATAAAAATGCAACAGTTTTTCCATCGTATAAAAGTATTAATTGCAACCAGTATGAAAGTGATGGTCATTTCTACGTTCCGGGCAACCTAGGCTTCACCGTAGGGCGTTGTTCCACCAGATGGAATAGTTAGGGCATAAGAAGTCAACGCCAGAAGCATCAAATACGGTATAAATACAACAGCTTTTCCATCGTATAAAACGTATAATAGCAACCAGTGTGAAAGTTATGGGCATTTCTACGTTCCGCGCAACCTAGGCCTCACTCTACGGCGTTGTGCCACCTGATCGAATAGTTAGGGCCTAAGAAGTCAACGCCAGAAGCATAAGATACAATATAAATATAACAGTTTTTCCATCGTATAGAACGAATAATAGCAACCAGTGTGAAAGTTATGGTCACTTCTACGTTCAGCGCAACCTAGGCTTCACTCTAGGGCGTTGCTCCACTAGATCAAACAGTTAGGGCCTTAGAAGTCAACGACCGAAGCACAAAATACAAAATAAATAGAACAGTTTTTCCATTGTATAAAACGAATAATAGCAACCAGTGTGAAAGTTATGGTCATTTCTACGTTCGGGCAACCTGGGCTTCACTCTAGGGCGTTGCTCCACCAGATCAAACAGCTAGGGCCTTAGAAGTCAACGCCCGAAGCATAAAATACAATATAAATATAACAGTTTTTCCATCGTATAGAACGAATAATCGCAACCAGTGTGAAAGTTAACGTCATTTCTACTTTCCGGGCAACCTAGGCTTCACCCTAGGGCGTTGCTCCAACAGATTGAATAGTTAGGGCCTTAGAAGTCAACGCCCGATGCATAAAATACAAAATAAATAGAACAGTTTTTCCATCGTGTAAAACGAATAATTGCTACCGGTGTGAAAATTATGGTCATTTCTACGTTCCGGTCAACCCAGGCTTCACCATAGGGCGTTGCTCCACCAGATCGAATAACTAGGGCCTTAGAAGTCAACGCCAGAAGCATAAAATACAATAAAAATACAACAGTTTTTCCATCGTATAACAGGAGTAATTGCAGCCAGTGTGAATGTAATGGTATGTCCTACGTTCCGGGCAACCTAGGCTTCACTCTAGGGCGTTGTTCCACCAGATCGAATAGTCAGGGCCATAGAAGTCAACGCCCGAAGCATAAAATACAATAAATATACAAGTGGTTTTCCATCGTATAACAGGAATAATTGCAACCAGTGTGAAAGTGATGATCATTTCAACGTTCCGGACAACCTAGGCTTCATCCTAGGGCGTTGCTCCAACAGATTGAATAGTTAGGGCCTTAGAAGTCAACGCCGGAAGCATAAAATGCAATAAAAATACATAAGTTTTTCCATCGTATAAAAGGATTAATTGCAACCAGTTTGAAAGTGATGGTCACTTCTACGTTCCGGGCAACCTAGGCTTTACTCTAGGGCTTTGCTCCACCAGATCGAATAGTTAGTGCCTTAGAAGTCAACGCCAGAAGCATAAAATACAATATAAACACAACAGTTTTTCCATCGTATAAAACGAATAATTGCTACCGGTGTGAAAGTTATGGACATTTCTACGTTCCGGGCAACCTAGGCTTTACCATAGGGCGTTGTTCCACCAGATGGAATAGTTAGGGCATAAGAAGTCAACGCCAGAAGCATAAAATACAATATAAATACAACAGTTTTTCAATCGTATCAAACGAGTAATTGCAACCAGTACGAAAGTTAACGTCATTTCTACGTTCCGCACAACCTAGGTTTGACTCTAGGGCGTTGCACCACCAGATCGAATAGTTAGTGCCTTAGAAGTCAACGCCAGAAGCATTAAATACAATATAAATACAACAGTTTTTCCAACGTATAAGACGAATAATTGCAACCAGTATGAAGGTTATGGTCATTTCTACGTTCCGGGCAACCTAGGCTTCACTCTATGGCGTTCTTCCACCACATCGAATAGCTACGGCCTCAGAAGTCAACGCCTGAAGCATAAAATACAATAAAAATACAACAGTCTTTCCATCCTGTAACAGGAATAATTGCAACCCGTGTGAAAGTGATGGTTATTTGTACGTTCCAGGCAACCTAGGCATCACTCTAGGGCGTTGTTCCACCAGATCGAATTGTTAGGGGCTAAGAAGTCAACGCCAGCAGCATAAGATACAATATAAATATAACAGTTTTTCCATCGTATAGTACGAATAATAGCATCCAGTGTGAAAGTTATGGTCATTTCTACGTTCCGGTCAACCTAGGCTTCGCTCTAGGGCGTTGCTCCACCAGATCAAACAGATAGTTCCTTAGAAGTCAACGCCCGAAGCATAAAATACAAAATAAATAGAACAGTTTTTCCATTGTATAAAACGAATAATAGCAACCAGTGTGAAAGTTATGGTCATTTCTACGTTCCGGGCAACCTAGGCTTCACTCTAGGGCGTTGCTCCACCAGATCAAGCACTTAGGGCCTTAGAAGTCAACGCCCGAAGCATAAAATACAAAATAAATAGAACAGTTTTTTCATTGTATAAAACGAATAATTGCTACCAGTGTAAAAGTTATGGACATTTCTACGTTCCGGGCAACCTAGGCTTCACCCTAGGGCGTTGTTCCACCAGATCGAATAGTTGAGGTCTAAGAAGTGAACGCCAGAAGCATAAAATACAATATAAATACAACAGTTCTTCCATCATATAAAACGAGTAATTGCAACCAGTATGAAAGTTGTGGTCATTTCTACTTTCCGGGCAACCTAGGCTACACCCTAGGGCGTTGCTCCAAAAGATCGAATAGTTAGGGCCTTAGAAGTCAACGGCCGAAGCATAAAATACAAAATAAATAGAACTGTTTTTCCATCGTAGAAAACGAATAATTGCTACCGGTGTGAAAGTTATTTCCATTTCTACGTTCCGGGCAACCTAGGCTTCACCCTAGGGCGTTGTTCCACCAGATGGAATAGTTATGGCATAAGAGGTCAACGCCAGAAGCATAAAATACAATACAAGTACAACAGTTTTTCCAACGTATGAAATGAATAATTGCAAACATTGCGAAAGTAATGGTCATTTCTACGATCCGTGCAACCTAGGCTTCACTCTAGGGCATTGCTCCACCATATCGAATAGCTAGGGACTTAGAATTAAACGCCAGAAGCATAAAATACAGCAAAAATACAACAGTTTTTCCATCGTATAGTACGAATAATAGCATCCAGTGTGAAAGTTATGGTCATTTCTACGTTCCGGACAACCTAGGCTTCATCCTAGGGCGTTGCTCCAACAGATTGAATAGTTAGGGCCTTAGAAGTCAACGCCGGAAGCATAAAATGCAATAAAAATACATAAGTTTTTCCATCGTATAAAAGGATTAATTGCAACCAGTTTGAAAGTGATGGTCACTTCTACGTTCCGGGCAACCTTGGCTTTACTCTAGGGCTTTGCTCCACCAGATCGAATAGTTAGTGCCTTAGAAGTCAACGCCAGAAGCATAAAATACAATATAAACACAACAGTTTTTCCATCGTATAAAACGAATAATTGCTACCGGTGTGAAAGTTATGGACATTTCTACGTTCCGGGCAACCTAGGCTTTACCATAGGGCGTTGTTCCACCAGATGGAATAGTTAGGGCATAAGAAGTCAACGCCAGAAGCATAAAATACAATATAAATACAACAGTTTTTCAATCGTATCAAACGAGTAATTGCAACCAGTACGAAAGTTAACGTCATTTCTACGTTCCGCACAACCTAGGTTTGACTCTAGGGCGTTGCACCACCAGATCGAATAGTTAGTGCCTTAGAAGTCAACGCCAGAAGCATTAAATACAATATAAATACAACAGTTTTTCCAACGTATAAGACGAATAATTGCAACCAGTATGGAGGTTATGGTCATTTCTACGTTCCGGGCAACCTAGGCTTCACTCTATGGCGTTCTTCCACCACATCGAATAGCTACGGCCTCAGAAGTCAACGCCTGAAGCATAAAATACAATAAAAATACAACAGTCTTTCCATCCTGTAACAGGAATAATTTCAACCCGTGTGAAAGTGATGGTTATTTGTACGTTCCAGGCAACCTAGGCAGCACTCTAGGGCGTTGTTCCACCAGATCGAATTGTTAGGGGCTAAGAAGTCAACGCCAGCAGCATAAGATACAATATAAATATAACAGTTTTTCCATCGTATAGTACGAATAATAGCATCCAGTGTGAAAGTTATGGTCATTTCTACGTTCCGGGCAACCTAGGCTTCACTCTAGGGCGTTGCTCCACCAGATCAAACAGGTAGTTCCTTAGAAGTCAACGCCCGAAGCATAAAATACAAAATAAATAGAACAGTTTTTCCATTGTATAAAACGAATAATAGCAACCAGTGTGAAAGTTATGGTCATTTCTACGTTCGGGCAACCTGGGCTTCACTCTAGGGCGTTGCTCCACGAGATCAAACAGCTAGGGCCTTAGATGTCATCGCCCGAAGCATAAAATACAATATACATATAACAGTTTTTCCATCGTATAGAACGAATAATAGCAACCAGTGTGAAAGTTAACGTCACTTCTACTTTCCGGGCAACCTAGGCTTCACCCTAGCGCGTTGCTCCAACAGATTGAATTGTTAGGGCCTTAGAAGTCAACGCCCGATGCATAAAATACAAAATAAATGGAACAGTTTTTCCATCGTGTAAAACGAATAATTGCTACTGGTGTGAAAATTATGGTCATTTCTACGTTCCGGTCAACCTAGGCTTCACCATAGGGCGTTACTCCACCAGATCGAATAGTTAGGGCCTTAGAAGTCAACGCCAGAAGCATAAAATACAATATAAGTACAACAGTTTTTCCATCGTATAAAATGAATAATTGCAATCATTGCAAAAGTAATGGTCATTCCACGTTCCGGGCAACCTAGGCGTCACTCTAGTGCGTTGCTCCACCACATCTAATAGCTACGGCCTTACACGTCAACGACAGAAGCATAAAATACAATAAAGATGCAACAGCTTTTCCATCGTATAAAACGAATAATAGCACCGAGTGTGAAAGTTATTGTCATTTCTACTTTCCGCGCAACCTAGGCTTCACCCTAGGGCGTTGCTCCAACAGATTGAATAGTTAGGACCTTAGAAGTCAATGCCCGAAGCATAAAATGCAATAAAAATACAACAGTTTTTCCATCATATAACAGGAATAATTGCAACCAGTTTGAAAGTGATGGTCATTTCTACGTTCCGGGCAACCTAGGCTTCACTCTAGGGCGTTGTTCCACCAGATCGAACAGTTAGGGCCTAAGAAGGCAACTCCAGAAGCATAAAATACAATATAAATATAACAGTTTTTCCATCGTATAAAAGGATTAATTTCAACCAGTTTGAAAGTGATGGTCATTTCTACGTTCCGGGCAACCTAGGCTTCACCCTAGGGCGTTGTTCCACCAGATGGAATAGTTAGGGCATAGGAAGTCAACGCCAGAAGCATAAAATTCGGTATATATACAACAGCTTTTCCATCGCATAAAACGAATAATAGCAACCATTGAGAAAGTTATGGGCATTTCTACGTTCCGGGCAACCTAGGCTTCACTTTACGGCGTTGTTCCACCAGATCGAATAGTTAGGGCCTAAGAAGTCAGCGCCAGAAGCATAAAATACGATATAAATATAACAGTTTTTCCATCGTATAAAACGAATAATAGCAACCAGTGTGAAAGTTATGGTCATTCCTACGTTCCGGGCAACCTAGGCTTCACCCTAGGGCGTTGCTTCAACAGATCGAATAGTTAGTGCCTTAGAAGTCGACGGCCGAAGCATAAAATACAAAATAAATGGAACTGTTTTTCCATCGTATAAAACGAATAATTGCTACCGGTGTGAAAGTTATTTCCATTTCTACGTTCCGGGCAACCTAGGCATCACCCTAGGGCGTTGTTCCACCAGATGGAATAGTTAGGGCCTAAGAAGTCAACGCCAGAAGCATAAAATACGATATAAGTACAACGGTTTTTCCATCTTATAAAATGTATAATTGCAAACATTGCGAAAGTAATGGTCATTTCTACGTTCCGGGAAACCTAGGCGTCACTCTAGTGCGTTGCTCCACCACATCTAATAGCTGCGGCCTTAGACGTCAACGACAGAAGCATAAAATACAATATAAATACAACAGTTTTTCCATCATATAAAACGAATAATTGCAACCAGTATGAAAGCTAAAGTCATTTCTACTTTACGGGCAACCTAGGCTACACCCTAGGGCGTTGCTCCTACAGATTGAATAGTTAGGGCCTTAGAAGTCCATGCCCGAAGCATAAAATGCTATAAAAATACAACAGTTTCTCCATCATATAACAGGAATATTTGCAACCAGTTTGAAAGTGATGGTAATTGCTGCGTTCCGGGCAACTTAGGCTTCACTCTAGGGCGTTGCTCCACCAGGTCGAATAGTTAGTGCCTTAGAAGTCAACGCCAGAAGCATAAAATACCATATAAATACAACAGTTTTTCCATCGTATAAAACGAATAATTGCAACCAGTATGAAAGATAACGTCATTTCTACTTTCCGGGCAACCTAGGCTTCACCCTCGGGCGTTGCTCCAACAGATTGAATAGTTAGGGCCTTAGAAGTCAACGCCGGAAGCATAAAATGCAATAAAAATACAACAGATTTTCCATCGTATAAAAGGATTAATTGCAACCAGTTTGAAAGTGATGGTCATTTCTACGTTCCGGGCAACCTAGGCTTCACCCTAGGGCGTTGTTCCACCAGATGGAATAGTTAGGGCATAAGAAGTCAACGCCAGAAGCATCAAATACGGTATAAATGCAACAGCTTTTCCATCGTATAAAACGTATAATAGCAACCAGTGTGAAAGTTATGGGCATTTCTACGTTCCGGGCAACCTAGGCCTCACTCTACGGCGTTGTGCCACCTGATCGAATAGTTAGGGCCTAAGAAGTCAACGCCAGAAGCATAAGATACAATATAAATATAACAGTTTTTCCATCGTATAGAACGAATAATAGCAACCAGTGTGAAAGTTATGGTCACTTCTACGTTCAGCGCAACCTAGGCTTCACTCTAGGGCGTTGCTCCACTAGATCAAACAGTTAGGGCCTTAGAAGTCAACGACCGAAGCACAAAATACAAAATAAATAGAACAGTTTTTCCATTGTATAAAACGAATAATAGCAACCAGTGTGAAAGTTATGGGCATTTCTACGTTCCGGGCAACCTAGGCTTCACTCTACGGCGTTGTTCCACCAGATCGAATAGTTAGGGCCTAAGAAGTCAGCGCCAGAAGCATAAAATACAATATAAATATAACAGTTTTTCCATCGTATAAAACGAATAATAGCAACCAGTGTGAAAGTTATGGTCATTCCTACGTTCCGGGCAACCTAGGCTTCACCCTATGGCGTTGCTCCACCGCATCTAATAGCTACGGCCTTAGACGTCAACGACAGAAGCATAAAATACAAAATAAATAGAACAGTTTTTCCATCGTATAAAACGAATAATTGCTACCGGTGTGAAAGTTGTGGTCATTTCTACGTTCCGGGCAACCTAGGTTTCACCATATGGCGTTGTTCCACCGGATGGAATAGTTAGGGCATAAGAAGTCAACGCCAGAAGCATAAAATACAATATAAATACAACAGTTTTTCAATCGTAGAAAACGGATAATTGCAACCTGTGTGAAAGTTATGGTCATTCCTACGTTCCGGGCAACCTAGGCTTCACCCTAGGGCGTTGCTCCAACAGATCGAGTAGTTAGTGCCTTAGAAGTCAACGGCCGAAGCATAAAATACAAAATAAATAGAACTGTTTTTCCATCGTATAAAACGAATAATTGCTGCCGGTGTGAAAGTTATTTCCATTTCTACGTTCCGGGCAACCTAGGCATCACCCTAGGGCGTTGTTCCACCAGATGGAATAGTTAGGGCCTACGAAGTCAACGCCAGAAGCATAAAATACGATATAAGTACAACGGTTTTTCCACCTTATAAAATGTATATTTGCAACCATTTTGAAAGTGATGGTCACTTCTACGTTCCGGGCAACCTAGGCTTCACTCTAGGGCGTTGCTCCACCACATCGAATAGCTACGGCCTTAGAAGCCAACGCCAGAAGCATAAAATACAATAAATATACAAGAGTTTTTCCATCGTAAATCAGGAATAATTGCAACCAGTGTGAAGGTGATGGTCATTTCTACGTTCCGGGCAACCTAGGCTTCACCCTAGGGCGTCGCTCCAAAAGATTGAATAGTTAGGGCCTTAGAAGTCAACGCCCGAGGCATAAAATGCAAAAAAATGCAACAGTTTTTCCATCGTATAAAAGGATTAATTGCAACCAATTTGAAAGTGATGGTCATTTCTACGTTCCGGGCAACCTAGGCTTCACCCTAGGGCGTTGTTCCGCCAGATGGAGTAGTTAGGGCATAAGAAGTCAACGCCCGACGCATAAAATGCAATAAAAATGCAACAGTTTTTCCATCGTATAAAAGTATTAATTGCAACCAGTATGAAAGTGATGGTCATTTCTACGTTCCGGGCAACCTAGGCTTCACCGTAGGGCGTTGTTCCACCAGATGGAATAGTTAGGGCATAAGAAGTCAACGCCAGAAGCATCAAATACGGTATAAATACAACAGCTTTTCCATCGTATAAAACGTATAATAGCAACCAGTGTGAAAGTTATGGGCATTTCTACGTTCCGCGCAACCTAGGCCTCACTCTACGGCGTTGTGCCACCTGATCGAATAGTTAGGGCCTAAGAAGTCAACGCCAGAAGCATAAGATACAATATAAATATAACAGTTTTTCCATCGTATAGAACGAATAATAGCAACCAGTGTGAAAGTTATGGTCACTTCTACGTTCAGCGCAACCTAGGCTTCACTCTAGGGCGTTGCTCCACTAGATCAAACAGTTAGGGCCTTAGAAGTCAACGACCGAAGCACAAAATACAAAATAAATAGAACAGTTTTTCCATTGTATAAAACGAATAATAGCAACCAGTGTGAAAGTTATGGTCATTTCTACGTTCGGGCAACCTGGGCTTCACTCTAGGGCGTTGCTCCACCAGATCAAACAGCTAGGGCCTTAGAAGTCAACGCCCGAAGCATAAAATACAATATAAATATAACAGTTTTTCCATCGTATAGAACGAATAATCGCAACCAGTGTGAAAGTTAACGTCATTTCTACTTTCCGGGCAACCTAGGCTTCACCCTAGGGCGTTGCTCCAACAGATTGAATAGTTAGGGCCTTAGAAGTCAACGCCCGATGCATAAAATACAAAATAAATAGAACAGTTTTTCCATCGTGTAAAACGAATAATTGCTACCGGTGTGAAAATTATGGTCATTTCTACGTTCCGGTCAACCCAGGCTTCACCATAGGGCGTTGCTCCACCAGATCGAATAACTAGGGCCTTAGAAGTCAACGCCAGAAGCATAAAATACAATAAAAATACAACAGTTTTTCCATCGTATAACAGGAGTAATTGCAGCCAGTGTGAATGTAATGGTATGTCCTACGTTCCGGGCAACCTAGGCTTCACTCTAGGGCGTTGTTCCACCAGATCGAATAGTCAGGGCCATAGAAGTCAACGCCCGAAGCATAAAATACAATAAATATACAAGTGTTTTTCCATCGTATAACAGGAATAATTGCAACCAGTGTGAAAGTGATGATCATTTCAACGTTCCGGACAACCTAGGCTTCATCCTAGGGCGTTGCTCCAACAGATTGAATAGTTAGGGCCTTAGAAGTCAACGCCGGAAGCATAAAATGCAATAAAAATACATAAGTTTTTCCATCGTATAAAAGGATTAATTGCAACCAGTTTGAAAGTGATGGTCACTTCTACGTTCCGGGCAACCTTGGCTTTACTCTAGGGCTTTGCTCCACCAGATCGAATAGTTAGTGCCTTAGAAGTCAACGCCAGAAGCATAAAATACAATATAAACACAACAGTTTTTCCATCGTATAAAACGAATAATTGCTACCGGTGTGAAAGTTATGGACATTTCTACGTTCCGGGCAACCTAGGCTTTACCATAGGGCGTTGTTCCACCAGATGGAATAGTTAGGGCATAAGAAGTCAACGCCAGAAGCATAAAATACAATATAAATACAACAGTTTTTCAATCGTATCAAACGAGTAATTGCAACCAGTACGAAAGTTAACGTCATTTCTACGTTCCGCACAACCTAGGTTTGACTCTAGGGCGTTGCACCACCAGATCGAATAGTTAGTGCCTTAGAAGTCAACGCCAGAAGCATTAAATACAATATAAATACAACAGTTTTTCCAACGTATAAGACGAATAATTGCAACCAGTATGAAGGTTATGGTCATTTCTACGTTCCGGGCAACCTAGGCTTCACTCTATGGCATTCTTCCACCACATCGAATAGCTACGGCCTCAGAAGTCAACGCCTGAAGCATAAAATACAATAAAAATACAACAGTCTTTCCATCCTGTAACAGGAATAATTTCAACCCGTGTGAAAGTGATGGTTATTTGTACGTTCCAGGCAACCTAGGCAGCACTCTAGGGCGTTGTTCCACCAGATCGAATTGTTAGGGGCTAAGAAGTCAACGCCAGCAGCATAAGATACAATATAAATATAACAGTTTTTCCATCGTATAGTACGAATAATAGCATCCAGTGTGAAAGTTATGGTCATTTCTACGTTCCGGGCAACCTAGGCTTCACTCTAGGGCGTTGCTCCACCAGATCAAACAGATAGTTCCTTAGAAGTCAACGCCCGAAGCATAAAATACAAAATAAATAGAACAGTTTTTCCATTGTATAAAACGAATAATAGCAACCAGTGTGAAAGTTATGGTCATTTCTACGTTCGGGCAACATGGGCTTCACTCTAGGGCGTTGCTCCACGAGATCAAACAGCTAGGGCCTTAGATGTCATCGCCCGAAGCATAAAATACAATATACATATAACAGTTTTTCCATCGTATAGAACGAATAATAGCAACCAGTGTGAAAGTTAACGTCACTTCTACTTTCCGGGCAACCTAGGCTTCACCCTAGCGCGTTGCTCCAACAGATTGAATTGTTAGGGCCTTAGAAGTCAACGCCCGATGCATAAAATACAAAATAAATGGAACAGTTTTTCCATCGTGTAAAACGAATAATTGCTACTGGTGTGAAAATTATGGTCATTTCTACGTTCCGGTCAACCTAGGCTTCACCATAGGGCGTTACTCCACCAGATCGAATAGTTAGGGCCTTAGAAGTCAACGCCAGAAGCATAAAATACAATATAAGTACAACAGTTTTTCCATCGTATAAAATGAATAATTGCAATCATTGCAAAAGTAATGGTCATTCCACGTTCCGGGCAACCTAGGCGTCACTCTAGTGCGTTGCTCCACCACATCTAATAGCTACGGCCTTACACGTCAACGACAGAAGCATAAAATACAATAAAGATGCAACAGCTTTTCCATCGTATAAAACGAATAATAGCACCGAGTGTGAAAGTTATTGTCATTTCTACTTTCCGCGCAACCTAGGCTTCACCCTAGGGCGTTGCTCCAACAGATTGAATAGTTAGGACCTTAGAAGTCAATGCCCGAAGCATAAAATGCAATAAAAATACAACAGTTTTTCCATCATATAACAGGAATAATTGCAACCAGTTTGAAAGTGATGGTCATTTCTACGTTCCGGGCAACCTAGGCTTCACTCTAGGGCGGTGCTCCACCAGATCGAATAGTTAGGGCCTTAGAAGTCAATGCCCGAAGCATAAAATGCAATATAAATACAACAGTTTTTCCATCATATAACAGGAATAGTTGCAACCAGTTTGAAAGTGATGGTCATTTATACGTTCCGGGGAACCTAGGCTTCACTCTAGGGCGTTGCTCCACCAGATCGAATAGTTAGTGCCTTAGAAGTCAGCGCCAGAGGCATAAAATACAATATTAATACAACAGTTTTTCCAACGTATAAAACGAATAATTGCAACCAGTATGAAAGTTATGGTCATTTCTACGTTCCGGGCAACCTAGGCTTCACTCTATGGCGTTCTTCCACTACATCGAATAGCAACGGCCTCAGAAGTCAACGCCTGATGCATAAGTTACAATAAAAATATAACAGTCTTTCCGTCCTATAACAGGAATAATTGCAACCCGTGTGAAAGTGATGGTCATTTGGACGTACCAGGCAACCTAGGCTTCACTCTAGGGCGTTGTTTCACCAGATCGAATTGTTAGGGCCTATGAAGTCAACGCGAGAAGCATAAGATACAATATAAATATAACAGTTTTTCCATCGTATAGAACGAATAATAGCAACCAGTGTGAAAGTTATGGTCACTTCTACGTCCCGGGCAACCTAGGCTTCACTCTAGGGCGTTGCTCCACCAGATAAAACAGTTAGGGCCTTAGAAGTCAACGCCCGAAGCATAAAATACAAAATAAATATAACAGCTTTTCCATTGTATAAAACGAATAATAGCAACCAGTGTGAGAGTTATGGTCATTTCTACGTTCCGGGCAACCTAGGCTTCACCCTAGGGCGTTGCTCCAGCAGATTGAGTAGTTAGGGCCTTAGAAGTCAACGCCCGATGAATAAAATACAAAATATATAGAACAGTTTTTCCATCGTGTAAAACGAATAATTGCAACCGGTGCGAAAATTATGGTCATTTCTACGTTCCGGTCAACCTAGGCTTCACCATAGGGCGTTACTCCACCAGATCGAATAGTTAGGGCCTAAGAAGTGAACGCCAGAAGCATCAAATACAATATAAATACAACAGTTTTTCCATCATACGAAACGAATAATTGCAACCAGTATGAAAGCTACGGTCATTTCTACTTTACGGGCAACCTAGGCTACACCCTAGGGCGTTGCTCTTACAGATTGAATAGTTAGGGCCTTATAAGTTAATGCCCGAAGCATAAAATGCAATAAAAATACAACAGTTTTTCCATCGTATAACAGGAATAATTGCAACCAGTGTGAAAGTAATGGTTATTTCTACGTTCCGGGCAACCTAGGCTTCACCCTAGGGCGTTGCTCCAACAGATCGAATAGTTAGGGCCTAAGAAGTGAACGCCAGAAGCATAAAATGAAATATAAATACAACAGTTTTTCCATCGTATAAAACGAATAATAGCAGCCAGTGTGAAAGTTATGTTCATTTCTACGTTCCGGTCAACCTAGGCTTCACTGTAGGGTCTTGCTCCACCAGATCGAATAGGTAGGGCCATAGAAGTCAACGCCCGAAGCATAAAATACAATAAATATACAAGAGTTTTTCCATCGTATAACAGGAATAATTGCAACCAGTTTGAAAGTGATGATCATTTCAACGTTCCGGGCAACCTAGGCTTCACTCTAGGGCGTTACTCCACCAGATCGAATAGTTAGGGCCTTAGAAGTCAACACCAGAAGCATAAAATACAATAAAGCTGCAACAGTTTTTCCATCGAATAACAGGAATAACTGCAAACAGCGTGAAACTACTGGTCATTTCTACGTTCCGGGTAACCGAAGTTTCACTCTAGGGCGTAGCTCCACCAGATCTAATAGCTAGGGACTTAGAATTCAACGCCAGAAGCATAAAATACAATAAAAGTACAACAGTTTTTCCATTGTATAACAGGAATAATTGCAACCAGTGTGAAAGTAATGGTTATTTCTACGTTCCGGGCAACCTAGGTTTCACTCTAGGGCGTTGCTCCACCAGCTCGAGTAGCTAGATCCTCAGCAGTCTACGCTTGAAGCATAAAATACGATATAAATACAACAGTTTTTCCATCGTATAACAGGAATAATTGCAACCAGTGTGATGGTAAAGGTATGTCCTACGCTCTGGGCAACCTAGGCTTCACTCCAGGGCGCTGCTCCACCAGATCGTATAGTTAGGGCCTTAGAAGTCAACGCCAGAGGCATAAAATACAATAAATATACAAGAGTTTTTCCATCGTATAACAGGAATAATTGCAACCAGTGTGAATGTGGTGGTCATTTCTACGTTCCGGGCAACCTAGGCTTCACTCTAGGGCGTTGCTCCACCACAACTAATTGCTACGGCCTTATAAGTCAACGACAGAAGCATAAAATACAATATAAATACAACAGCTTTTCCATCGTATAACAGGAATAATTGCAACCAGTGTGAAAGTAAAGGTCATTTCTACGTTCCGGGCAACCCATGCTTCACTCTACGGCGTTGCTCCACCAGATCGAGTAGTTAGGGCCTTAGAAGTCCACGGCCGAAGCATAAAATACAAAATAAATAGAACAGTTTTTCCATTGTATAAAGCGAATAATTGCTGCCAGTGTGAAAGATATGTTTATTTCTACGTTCCGGGCAACCTAGGCTTAACTGTAGGGTGTTGCTCCAACAGATCGAATAGGTAGGGCCATAGAAGTCAACGCCCGGAGCATAAAATACAATAAATATACAAGAGTTTTTCCATCGTATAACAGGAATAATTGCAACCAGTGTGAAAGTGATGATCATTTCTACGTTCCCGGCAACCTAGGCTTCACTCTAGGGCGTTGCTCCACCAGATCGTATAGTTAGGGCCTTAGAAGTCAACGCCAGAAGCATAAAATGCTATAAATATACAAGAGTTTTTCCATCGTGTAACAGGAATAATTGCAACCAGTGTGAATGTGGTGGTCATTTCTACGTTCCGGGCAACCTAGGCTTCACTCTAGGGCGTTGTTCCACCAGTTAGAATAATTAGGGCTTAAGAAGTCAACGCCAGTAGCATAAAATACAATATAAGTATAACAGGTTTTCCATCGTATAAAACGAATAATAGCAACCAGTGTGAAAGTTATGGTTATTTCTCCGTTCCAGGCAACCTAGGCTTCACTCTAGTGCGTTGCACCACCAGATCGAATAGTTAGGGGCTTAGAAGTCAACGCCCGAAGCATAAAATACAAAATAAATAGAACAGCTTTTCCATCGTATAAAATGAATAATTGCAAACAGTCTTAAAGTAATGGTCATTGCTACGTTCCGAGCACCCTAGGCGTCACTCTAGGGCGATGCTCCACCACATCTAATAGCTACGGCGTTAGAAGTCAACGCCAGATGGATAAAATACAATATAAGCACAACAGTTTTTCCATCGTATAAAATGAATAATTGCAAACATTGTGAAAGTAATGGTCATTTTTACGTTTCCGGCAACCTAGGCTACACTCTAGGGCGTTGCTCCACCAGATCGAATAGTTAGGTCCTTAGAAGTCAACGCCAGGAGCATAAAATACGATATAAATACAACAGCTTTTCCATCGTATAAAACAAATAATTGCAACCAGTGTGAAAGTAATGTTCATTTCTACGTTACAGTTACGCTGGGCGTCACTCTAGGGCGTTGCTCCACCACATCTAATAGCTACAGTCTTAGAAGTCAACGCCAGAGGCATAAAATACAATATAAATACAACAGCTCTTCCATCGTATAAAACGAATAATTGCTACCAGTGTAAAAGTTATGGTCATTTCTACGTTCCGGGCAACCTAGGCTTCACCTTAGGGCGTTGTTCCACCAGATCGAAAGTTAAGGCCTAAGAAGTGAACGCCAGAAGCATAAAATGCAATATAAATACAACAGTTTTTCCGTCGTATAAAACGAAAAATTGCAACCAGTATGAAACTTATGGTCATTTCTACGTTCCGGGCTACCTAGGCTTCACTCTATGGCGTTCTTCCACCACATCGAATAGCTACAGCCTCAGAAGACGACGCCTGAAGTATAAAATACCATAAAAATACAACAGTCTTTCCATCCTATAACAGGAATAATGGCAACCCGTGTGAAAGTGATGGTCATTTCTACGTCCCAGGCTACCTAGGCTTCACTCTAGGGCGTTGTTCCACCAGATCGAATAGTTAGGGCCTAAGAAGTCAACGCCAGAAGCATAAAATACAATATAAATATAACAGTTTTTCCATCGTATAAAACGAACAATAGCAGCCAGTGTGAAAGTTATGGTCATTTCTACGTTGCGGGCAACCTAGGCTTCACTCTAGGGCGTTGCTCCACCAGATCAAACAGTTAGGGCCTTAGAAGCCAACGCCCGAAGCACTAAATACAAGATAAATAGAACAGTTTTTCCATCGTATAACAGGAGTAATTGCAGCCAGTGTGAATGTAATGGTATGTCCTACGTTCCGGGCAACCTAGGCTTCACTCTAGGGCGTTGTTCCACCAGATCGAATAGTCAGGGCCTAAGAAGTTAACGCCAGAAGCATAAAATACAATATATATACAACAGCTTTGCCATCGCATAAAATGAAGAATTGCAAACAGTGTGAAAGTTATGTTCATTTCTACGTTCCGGTCAACCTAGGCTTCACTGTAGGGTCTTGCTCCACCAGATCGAATAGGTAGGACCATAGAAGTCAACGCCCGAAGCATAAAATACAATAAATATACAAGTGTTTTTCCATCGTATAACAGGAATAATTGCAACCAGTGTGAAAGTGATGATCATTTCAACGTTCCGGGCAACCTAGGCTTCACTCTAGGGCGTTACTCCACCAGATCGAATAGTTAGGGCCTTAGAAGTCAACACCAGAAGCATAAAATACAATAAAGCTGCAACAGTTTTTCCATCGAATAACAGGAATAACTGCAAACAGCGTGAAACTACTGGACATTTCTACGTTCCGGGTAACCGAAGTTTCACTCTAGGGCGTAGCTCCACCAGATCTAATAGCTAGGGACTTAGAATTCAACGCCAGAAGCATAAAATACAATAAAAGTACAACAGTTTTTCCATTGTATAACAGGAATAATTGCAACCAGTGTGAGAGTAATGGTTATTTCTACGTTCCGGGCAACCTAGGTTTCACTCTAGGGCGTTGCTCCACCAGCTCGAGTAGCTAGATCCTCAGCAGTCTACGCTTGAAGCATAAAATACGATATAAATACAACAGTTTTTCCATCGTATAACAGGAATAATTGCAACCAGTGTGATGGTAAAGGTATGTCCTACGCTCTGGGCAACCTAGGCTTCACTCCAGGGCGTTGCTCCACCAGATCGTATAGTTAGGGCCTTAGAAGTCAACGCCAGAGGCATAAAATACAATAAATATACAAGAGTTTTTCCATCGTATAACAGGAATAATTGCAACCAGTGTGAATGTGGTGGTCATTTCTACGTTCCGGGCAACCTAGGCTTCACTCTAGGGCGTTGCTCCACCACAACTAATTGCTACGGCCTTATAAGTCAACGACAGAAGCATAAAATACAATATAAATACAACAGCTTTTCCATCGTATAACAGGAATAATTGCAACCAGTGTGAAAGTAAAGGTCATTTCTACGTTCCGGGCAACCCATGCTTCACTCTACGGCGTTGCTCCACCAGATCGAGTAGTTAGGGCCTTAGAAGTCCACGGCCGAAGCATAAAATACAAAATAAATAGAACAGTTTTTCCATTGTATAAAGCGAATAATTGCTGCCAGTGTGAAAGATATGATTATTTCTACGTTCCGGGCAACCTAGGCTTAACTGTAGGGTGTTGCTCCAACAGATCGAATAGGTAGGGCCATAGAAGTCAACGCCCGGAGCATAAAACACAATAAATATACAAGAGTTTTTCCATCGTATAACAGGATTAATTGCAACCAGTGTGAGAGTTCTGGTCATTTCTACGTTCCGGGCAACCTAGGCTTCACGCTAGGGCGTTGCACTACCAGATCGAAAAGTTAGGGCCTTAGAAGTCAACGCCCTAAGCAAAAAATACAAAATAAATAGAACACTATTTCCATTGTATAAAACGAATAATTGCTACCAGTGTGAAAGTTATGTTCATTTCTACGTTCCTGACAACCTAGGCTTGACTGTAGGGTGCTGCTCCACCAAGTCGAATAGGTAGGGCCATAGAAGTCAACGCCATAAGAATAAAATACAATATAAGTACAACAGTTTTTCCATCGTATAAAATGAATAATTGGAAACATTGTGAAAGTAATGGTCATTTCTACGTTCCAGACAACCTAGGCGTCACTCTAGGGCGTTGCTCCACCACATCGAAAAGCTACGGCCATAGAAGACAACGCCCGAAGCATAAAATACAATAAATATACAAGAGTTTTTCCATCGTATAACAGCAATAATTGCAACAAGTGTGAAAGTGATGGTCATTTCAACGTTCTCGGCAACCTAGGCTTCACTCTAGGCCGTCGTTCCACCAGATGGAATAGCTAGGGCCTAAGAAGTCAACGCCAGAAGCATAAAATACAATAAAGATGCAACAGTTATTCCATTGTATAGCATGGATAGTTGCAACCAGTGTGAAAGTTATTGTCCTTTCTACGTTCCGGGCAACCTACGCTTCACCCTAGGGCGTTGTTCCACCAGATAGAAAAGTTAGGGCCTAAGAAGTCAACGCCAGAAACATAAAACACGATATAAATACAACAGCTTTCCATCGTACAAAACGAAATATTGCAACCAGTGTGAAAGTTATGGTCATTTCTCCGTTCCGGGCATCCTAGATTTAACTCTGAGGCATTGCTCCACCAGGTGGAATAGCTACGACCTTAGAAGTCAAAGCCAGAAGCAGAAAATACAATAAAAATGCAACAGTTTTTTCATCGTATAGCATGACAAATTGCAAGCAGTATGAAAGTAATAATCATTTCGACGTTTCGGGCATCCTAGACTTAGCTCTGATGCGTTGCTCCACCAGATCGAAGAGTTAGGGCCGTAGCAGTCAGCGCCAGAAGCATAAACTACAAAATAAATGGAACAGTCTTTCCATCGTATAAAACGAATAATTGCAACCTGTGTGTAGGTTATGGTCATATATACGTTCCTGGCAACCTAGGCTCCACTGTAGGGCGTTGCTCCACCAGATCGAATAGCTAGGGACTTAGAATTAAACGCCAGAAGCATAAAATACAATAAAAATACAACAGTTTTTCCATCGTATAACAGGAGTAATTGCAGCCAGTGTGAATGTAATGGTATGCCCTACGTTCCGGGCAACCTAGGCTTCACTCTAGGGCGTTGTTCCACCAGATCGAATAGTCAGGGCCTAAGAAGTTAACGCCAGAAGCATAAAATACAATATATATACAACAGCTTTGCCATCGCATAAAATGAAGAATTGCAAACAGTGTGAAAGTTATGTTCATTTCTACGTTCCGGTCAACCTAGGCTTCACTGTAGGGTCTTGCTCCACCAGATCGAATAGGTAGGGCCATAGAAGTCAACGCCCGAAGCATAAAATACAATAAATATACAAGAGTTTTTCCATCGTATAACAGGAATAATTGCAACCAGTGTGAAAGTGATGATCATTTCAACGTTCCGGGCAACCTAGGCTTCACTCTAGGGCGTTACTCCACCAGATCGAATAGTTAGGGCCTTAGAAGTCAACACCAGAAGCATAAAATACAATAAAGCTGCAACAGTTTTTCCATCGAATAACAGGAATAACTGCAAACAGCGTGAAACTACTGGTCATTTCTACGTTCCGGGTAACCGAAGTTTCACTCTAGGGCGTAGCTCCACCAGATCTAATAGCTAGGGACTTAGAATTCAACGCCAGAAGCATAAAATACAATAAAAGTACAACAGTTTTTCCATTGTATAACAGGAATAATTGCAACCAGTGTGAAAGTAATGGTTATTTCTACGTTCCGGGCAACCTAGGTTTCACTCTAGGGCGTTGCTCCACCAGCTCGAGTAGCTAGATCCTCAGCAGTCTACGCTTGAAGCATAAAATACGATATAAATACAACAGTTTTTCCATCGTATAACAGGAATAATTGCAACCAGTGTGATGGTAAAGGTATGTCCTACGCTCTGGGCAACCTAGGCTTCACTCCAGGGCGCTGCTCCACCAGATCGTATAGTTAGGGCCTTAGAAGTCAACGCCAGAGGCATAAAATACAATAAATATACAAGAGTTTTTCCATCGTATAACAGGAATAATTGCAACCAGTGTGAATGTGGTGGTCATTTCTACGTTCCGGGCAACCTAGGCTTCACTCTAGGGCGTTGCTCCACCACAACTAATTGCTACGGCCTTATAAGTCAACGACAGAAGCATAAAATACAATATAAATACAACAGCTTTTCCATCGTATAACAGGAATAATTGCAACCAGTGTGAAAGTAAAGGTCATTTCTACGTTCCGGGCAACCCATGCTTCACTCTACGGCGTTGCTCCACCAGATCGAGTAGTTAGGGCCTTAGAAGTCCACGGCCGAAGCATAAAATACAAAATAAATAGAACAGTTTTTCCATTGTATAAAGCGAATAATTGCTGCCAGTGTGAAAGATATGTTTATTTCTACGTTCCGGGCAACCTAGGCTTAACTGTAGGGTGTTGCTCCAACAGATCGAATAGGTAGGGCCATAGAAGTCAACGCCCGGAGCATAAAATACAATAAATATACAAGAGTTTTTCCATCGTATAACAGGAATAATTGCAACCAGTGTGAAAGTGATGATCGTTTCTACGTTCCCGGCAACCTAGGCTTCACTCTAGGGCGTTGCTCCACCAGATCGTATAGTTAGGGCCTTAGAAGTCAACGCCAGAAGCATAAAATGCTATAAATATACAAGAGTTTTTCCATCGTGTAACAGGAATAATTGCAACCAGTGTGAATGTGGTGGTCATTTCTACGTTCCGGGCAACCTAGGCTTCACTCTAGGGCGTTGTTCCACCAGTTAGAATAATTAGGGCTTAAGAAGTCAACGCCAGTAGCATAAAATACAATATAAGTATAACAGGTTTTCCATCGTATAAAACGAATAATAGCAACCAGTGTGAAAGTTATGGTTATTTCTCCGTTCCAGGCAACCTAGGCTTCACTCTAGTGCGTTGCACCACCAGATCGAATAGTTAGGGGCTTAGAAGTCAACGCCCGAAGCATAAAATACAAAATAAATAGAACAGCTTTTCCATCGTATAAAATGAATAATTGCAAACAGTCTTAAAGTAATGGACATTGCTACGTTCCGAGCACCCTAGGCGTCACTCTAGGGCGATGCTCCACCACATCTAATAGCTACGGCGTTAGAAGTCAACGCCAGATGGATAAAATACAATATAAGCACAACAGTTTTTCCATCGTATAAAATGAATAATTGCAAACATTGTGAAAGTAATGGTCATTTTTACGTTTCCGGCAACCTAGGCTACACTCTAGGGCGTTGCTCCACCAGATCGAATAGTTAGGTCCTTAGAAGTCAACGCCAGGAGCATAAAATACGATATAAATACAACAGCTTTTCCATCGTATAAAACAAATAATTGCAACCAGTGTGAAAGTAATGTTCATTTCTACGTTACAGTTACGCTGGGCGTCACTCTAGGGCGTTGCTCCACCACATCTAATAGCTACAGTCTTAGAAGTCAACGCCAGAGGCATAAAATACAATATAAATACAACAGCTCTTCCATCGTATAAAACGAATAATTGCTACCAGTGTAAAAGTTATGGTCATTTCTACGTTCCGGGCAACCTAGGCTTCACCTTAGGGCGTTGTTCCACCAGATCGAAAGTTAAGGCCTAAGAAGTGAACGCCAGAAGCATAAAATGCAATATAAATACAACAGTTTTTCCGTCGTATAAAACGAAAAATTGCAACCAGTATGAAACTTATGGTCATTTCTACGTTCCGGGCTACCTAGGCTTCACTCTATGGCGTTCTTCCACCACATCGAATAGCTACAGCCTCAGAAGACGACGCCTGAAGTATAAAATACCATAAAAATACAACAGTCTTTCCATCCTATAACAGGAATAATGGCAACCCGTGTGAAAGTGATGGTCATTTCTACGTCCCAGGCTACCTAGGCTTCACTCTAGGGCGTTGTTCCACCAGATCGAATAGTTAGGGCCTAAGAAGTCAACGCCAGAAGCATAAAATACAATATAAATATAACAGTTTTTCCATCGTATAAAACGAACAATAGCAGCCAGTGTGAAAGTTATGGTCATTTCTACGTTGCGGGCAACCTAGGCTTCACTCTAGGGCGTTGCTCCACCAGATCAAACAGTTAGGGCCTTAGAAGCCAACGCCCGAAGCACTAAATACAAGATAAATAGAACAGTTTTTCCATTGTGTAAAACGAATAATTGCTACCAGTGTAAAAAGTTATGGACATTTCTACGCTCCGGGCAACCTAGGCTTCACCCTAGGCCGTTGTTCCACCAGATCGAATAGTTAGGGCCTAGGAAGTGAACGCCAGAAGCATAAAATGCAATATAAATACAACAGTTTTTCCATCGTATAACAGGATTAATTGCAACGAGTGTGAGAGTTCTGGTCATTTCTATGTTCCGGGCAACCTAGGCCTCACTCTAGGGCGTTGCTGTACCAGATCGAGTAGTTAGGGCCTTAGAAGTCAACGCCCGAAGCAAAAAATACTAAATAAATAGAACAGTATTTCCATTGTATAAAACGAATAATTGCTACCAGTGTGAAAGTTATGTTCATTTCTACGTTCCTGACAACCTACGCTTCACTGTAGGGTGTTGCTCCACCAAATCGAATAGGTAGGGCCATAGAAGTCAACGCCCGAAGCATAAAATACAATAAATATACAAGAGTTTTTCCACCGTATAACAGGAATAATTGCAACCAGTGTAAAAATTATGGTCATTTCTACGTTCCGGGCAACCTAGGCTTCACCCTAGGGCGTTGTTCCACCAGATCGAAAAGTTAGGGCCTAAGAAGTGAACGCCAGAAGCATAAAATACAAAATAAATAGAACAGTTTTTCTATTGTATAAAACGAATAATTGCTGCCAGTGTGAAAGTTATGTTCATTTCTACATTCCGAGCAACCTAGGCGTCACTCTAGGGCGTTGCTACAGCAGATCGAATAGTTAGGTCCTTAGAAGTCAACGCCAGAAGCATAAAATACGATATAAATACAACAGCTTTTCCATAGTATTAAAGGAATAATTGCAAACAGTGTGAAAGTAATGGTCATTTCTACGTTCCGGGCAACCTAGATTCCACTCTAGGGCGTTTCTTCACCAAATGGAATAGCTAGGGCCTTAGAAGTCAACGCCAGAAGCATAAAATACAATAAAGGTGCAAAAGTTTTTCCATCGTATAACAGGAATAACTGCAAACAGTATGAAAGTACTGGTCATTTCTACGTTCCGGGTAACCTAGGTTTCACCCTAGGGCGTTGTTCCACCAGATCGAATAGTTAGGGCCTAAGAAGTGAACGCCAGAAGCATAAAATACAATATAAATACAACAGTTTATCCATCATATAAAACGAATAATTGCAACCTGTATGAACGTTATGGTCATTTCTACTTTCCGGGCAACCTAGGCTTCACTCTAGGGCGTTGCTCCACCACATCAAACACTTAGGGCCTTAGAAGTCAACATCCGAAGCATAAAATACAGAATAAATATAACAGTTTTTCCAATGTATAAAACGAATAATAGCAACCAGTGTGAAAGTTATGGTCACTTCTACGTTCCGGGCAACCTAGGCTTCACTCTAGGGCGTTGCTCCACCAGATCAAACAGTTAGGGTCTTAGAAGCCAACGCCCGAAGCATTAAATAAAAATAAATAGAACAGTTTTTCCATCGTATAAAACGAATAGTTGCAACCAGTATGAAAGTTAACGTCATTTCTACTTCCCGGGCAACCTAGGCTTCACCCTATTGCGTTGCTCCAACAGATTGACTAGTTAGGGCCTTAGAAGTCAACGCCCGAAGCATAAAAGGCAATAAAAATACAACAGTTTTTCCATCGTATAACAGGATTAATTGCAACCAGTTTGAAAGTGATGGCCAATTCTACGTTCCGGGCAACCTAGGCTTCACTCTAGGGCGTTGCTCCACCAGATCGAATGGTTAGTGCCTTAGAAGTCAAAGCCAGAAGCATAAAATACAATATAAATACAACAGCTTTGCCATCGCATAAAATGAAAAATTGCAAACAGTGTGAAAGTTATGTTCATTTCTACGTTCCGGTCAACCTAGGCTTCACTGTAGGGTCTTGCTCCACCAGATCGAATAGGTAGGGCCATAGAAGTCAACGCCCGAAGCATAAAATACAATAAATATACAACAGCTTTTCCATCGTATAACAGGAATAATTGCAACCAGTGTGAAAGTAATGGTCATTTCTACGTTCCGGGCAACCTAGGCTTCACTCTAGGGCGTTGCTCCAACAGATTCAATGGTTAGGGCCTTAGAAGTCAACGCCCGAAGCATAAAATGCAATAAAAATACACCTGTGTTTCCATCATATAACAGGAATAATTGCAACCAGTTTGAAAGTGATGGCCAATTCTACGTTCCGGGCAACCTAGGCTTCACCCTAGGCCGTTGTTCCACCAGATCGAATAGTTAGTGCCTTAGAAGTCAACGCCAGAAGCATAAAATACAATATAAATACAACAGTTTTTCCATCGTATAAAACGAATAATTGCAACCAGTTTGAAAGTGATGGTCATTTCTACGTACCGGGCAACCTAGGCTTCACTCTAGGGCGTTGCTCCACCAGATGGAATAGTTAGGTCCTTAGAAGTGAACGCCAGGAGCATAAAATACGATATAAATACAACAGCTTTTCCATCGTATAAAAGGAATAATTGCAAACAGTGTGAAAGTAATGGTCATTTCTACGTTCCGGGCAACCTGGGCTTCACTCTAGGGCGTTGCTCCACCAGATCGAATAGTTAGGTCCTAAGAAGTCAACGCCAGAAGCATAAAATACAATATAAATATAACTGATTTTCCATCGTTTATATCGAATAATAGGAACCAGTGCGAAAGTTATGGTCATTTCTACGTTCCGGGCAACCTAAGCTTCACTGTAGGGCGTTGCTCCACCACATCAAGCAGTTAGGGCCTTAGAAACCAACGCCCGAAGCATTAAATAAAAATAAATAGAACAGTTTTTCCATCGTATAAAACGAATAATTGCAACCAGTATGAAAGTTAACGTCATTTCTACTTCCCGGGCAACCTAGGCTTCACCCTATTGCGTTGCTCCAACAGATTGAATAGTTAGGGCCTTAGAAGTCAACGCCCGAAGCATAAAAGGCAATAAAAATACAACAGTTTTTCCATCGTATAACAGGATTAATTGCAACCAGTTTGAAAGTGATGGCCAATTCTACGTTCCGGGCAACCTAGGCTTCACTCTAGGGCGTTGCTCCACCAGATCGAATAGTTAGGGCCTTAGATGTCAACGCCCGTAGCATAAAATATAAAATAAATAGAACAGTTTTTCCATCGCCTAAAACGAATAATTGCTACCAGTGTGAAAGTTATGGTCATTTCTACTTTCCGGGCAACCTAGGCTTCACCCTAGGGCGTTGCTCCACCAGATGGAATAGTTAGGGCCTAAGAAGTCAACGCCAGAAGCATAAAATACGATATAAATACAACAGGTTTTCCATCGTATAAAACGAATAATTGCAACCAGTTTGAAAGTGATGGTCATTTCTACGTACCGGGCAACCTAGGCTTCACTCTAGGGCGTTGCTCCACCTGATCGAATAGTTAGGGCCTTAGAAGTCAACGCCCGAAGCATAAAATACAAAATAAACACAACAGCCTTTACACCGTATAAAACGAATAATTGCAACCTGTGTGAAGGTTATGGTCATATCTACGTTCCGGGCAACATAGGCTTCACTGTAGGGCGTTGCTCCATCAGGTCGAAATGTTAGGGCCTAAGAAGTCAACGCCAGAAGCATAAAATACGATATAAATACAACAGCTTTTCCATCATATTAAATGCATAATTGCAAACAGTGTGAAAGAAGTGGTCATTTCTACGTTCCGAGCAACCTAGGCTTCACTCTAGGGCGGTGCTCCACCATATCGAATAGCTACGGCCTTAGAAGCCTACGCCTGGAGCACAATATACAATAAAAATACAACAGTCTTTTCATGGTATAACAGGAATAATTGCAACAAGCGTGAAAGTAATGATCATTTCGTGGTTTCGGGCATCCTAGACTTAACTCTGAGACATTGCTCCACCAGATCGAATAGTTAGGGCCTAAGAAGTCAACGCCAGAAGCATAAAATACAATATAAATATAACAGTTTTTCCATCGTATAAAACGAATAATAGCAACCAGTGTGAAAGTTATGGTCATTTCTACATTCCGGGCAACCTAGGCTTCACTCTAGGGCGTTGCTCCACCAGATCAAACAGTTAGGGCCTTAGATGCCAACGCCAGAAGCATAAAATACAATACAGGTGCAACAGTTTTTCCATCGTATAACAGGTATAACTGCAACCAGTGTGAAAGTAATGGTCATTTGTACGTTCCGGGCAACCTAGGCTTCACTCTAGGGCGTTGCTGCACCAGATCGAATAGTTAGGGACCAAGAAGTCAACGCCAGAAGAATAAAATACAATATAAGTACAAAAGTTTTTCCATCGTATAAAACGAATAATTGCAAACAGTGTGAAAGATATGGACATTTCTACGTTCCGGGCTACCTAGGCTTCACTCTCTGGCGTTCTTCCACCACATAGAATAGCAACGGCCTCAGAAGTCAACGCCAGAAGCATATACTACAATATAAATATAACAGTTTTTCCATCGTATAAAACGAATAATTGCAACCAGTGTGAATGTAATGGTCATTTCTACGTTCCGGGCAACCTAGGCTTCACTCTAGGGCGTTGCTGCACCAGATCGAATAATTAGGGCCTTAGAAATCAACGCCGGAAGCATAAAATACAATAAAGATGCAACAGTTTTTCCATCGTAAAACAGGAATAATTGCAACCAGTGTGAAGGTAACGGTCTTTTCTACGTTCCGGGCAACCTAGGCTTCACTCTAGGGCGGTGCACCACCAGATCAAATAGTTAGGGCCTAAGAAGTCAACGCCAGAAGCATAAAATACAACATAAATACAACAGATTTTCCATCGTATATAATGTATATTTGCGAACAGTGTGAAAGTAATGGTCATTTCTACGTACCGGACAACCTAGGCTCCACTCTCTGGCGTTGCTACACCAAATCGAATAGCTAGGGCCTTAGAAGTCAACGCCAGAAGCATAAAATACAATAAAGATGCAAAAGTTTTTCCATCGTATAACAGGAATAACTGCAAACAGTGTGGAAGTAATGGTCATTTCCATATTCCGGTCCTCCTAGTCTTCACTCTGGGGCTTTGTTCCACCAGATCGAATAGTTAGGGACCAAGAAGTCAACGCCAGAAGAATAAAATACAATATAAGTACAAAAGTTTTTCCATCGTATAAAACGAATAATTGCAAACAGTGTGAAAGATATGGACATTTCTACGTTCCGGGCTACCTAGGCTTCACTCTATGGCGTTCTTCCACCACATCGAATAGCAACGGCCTCAGAAGTCAACGCCAGAAGCATAAACTACAATATAAATATAACAGTTTTTCCATCGTATAAAACGAATAATAGCAACCAGTGTGAAAGTTAGGTCATTTCTACGTTCCGGGCAACCTAGGCTTCACCCTAGGGCGTTGCTCCACCAGATCAAACAGTTAGGGCCTGTGAAGTCAACGCCCGAAGCATAAAACACAAAATAAATAGAACGGTTTTTCCATTGTATAAAACGAATAATTGCTACCAGTGTAAAAGTTATGGTCATTTCTACGTTCCGGGCAACCTAGGCTTCACTCTAGGGCGTTGCTCCACCAGATCAAACAGTTAGGGCCTGTGAAGTCAACGCCCGAAGCATAAAACACAAAATAAATAGAACGGTTTTTCCATTGTATAAAACGAATAATTGCAACCAGTATGAAACTTATGGTCATTTCTACTATCCGAGCAACCTAGGCTTCACCCTAGGGCGTTGCTCCAAAAGGTTGAATAGTCAGGGCCTTAGAAGTCAACGCCCGAACTATCAAATGCAAAAAAAATACAACAGTGTTTCCATCATATAACAGGAATAATTGCAACCAGTTTGAAAGTGATGGCCAATGCTACGTTCCGGGCAACCTAGGCTTCACTCTATTGCGTTGCTCCACCGGATCGAATAGTTAGTGGCTTAGAAGTCAACGCCAGAAGCATAAAATACAATATAAATACAACAGTTTTTCCATCGCATAAAAAGAATAATTGCAAGCAGTATGAAACTTATGGACATTTCTACTTTCCGGGCAACCTAGGCTTCACCCTAGGGCGTTGCTCCAACAGAATGAATAGTTAGGGCCTTAGAAGTCGACGCCCGAACCATAAAATGCAAAAAAAATACAACAGTGTTTCCATCATATATCAGGAATAATTGCAACCAGTTTGAAAGTGATGGCCAATTCTACGTTCCGGGCAACCTAGGCTTCACTCCAGGGCGTTGCTCCGCCAGACCGAATAGTTACGGCCTAAGAAGTCAACGCAAGAAGCATAAAGGACGATATAAATACAACAGCATTTCCATCGTATAAAACGAGTAATTGCAACCAGTGTGAAAGTAATGGTCATTTCTACGTTCCAGGCAACCTAGGCTTCACCCTAGGGCGTTGTTCCACCAGATGGAATAGTTATGGACTAAGAAGTCAAAGCCAGAAGCATAAAACACTATATAAATACAACAGTTTTTCCATCATATAAAACGAATAATTGCAACCAGGATGAAAGTTATGGTCATTTCTACTTTCCGGGCAACCTAGGCTGCACTCTAGGGCGTTGCTCCACCAGATCGAACAGTTAGGGCCTTAGAAGTCAACGCCAGAAGCATAAAATACAAAATAAATAAAACAGTTTTTCCATCGTATAAAACGAATAATTGCAACCAGCGTGGAGGTATTGGTCACTTCTACGTTCCGGGCAACCTAGGCTTCACTCTAGGGCGCTGCTCGACCAGATGGAATAGTTAGGGCCTAAGAAGTCAACGCCAGAAGCATAAAATACGATATAAATACAACAGATTTTCCATCGTATAAGACGAATAATTGCAACCAGTGTGAATGTAATGGTCATTTCTACGTTCCGGGCAACCTAGGCTTCACTCTAAGGCGTTGCTCCACCAGATCGAATAATTAGGGCCTTAGAAATCAACGCCAGGAGCATAAAATACAATAAAGATGCAACAGTTTTTCCATCGTATAACAGGAATAACTGCAAACAGTGTGAAAGTAATGGTCATTTCCATATTCCGGTCCTCCTAGTCTTCACTCTGGGGCGTTGTTCCACCAGATCGAATAGTTAGGGACCAAGAAGTCAACGCCAGAAGAATAAAATACAATATAAGTACAAAAGTTTTTCCATCGTATAAAACGAATAATTGCAAACAGTGTGAAAGATATGGACATTTCTCCTTTCCGGGCAACCTAGGCTTCACTCTATGGCGTTCTTCCACCACATCGAATAGCAACGGCCTCAGAAGTCAACGCCAGAAGCATAAAATACAATATAAATATAACAGTTTTTCCATCGTATAAAACGAATAATTGCAACCAGTATGAAACTGATGGTCATTTCTACTTTCCGAGCAACCTAGGCTTCACCCTAGGGCGTTGCTCCAACAGATTGAATAGTTAGGGCCTTAGAAGTCAACGCCCGAAGCATAAAATGCAAAAAAAATACAACAGTGTTTCCATCATATAACAGGAATAATTGCAACCAGTTTGAAAGTGATGGCCAATTCTACGTTCCGGGCAACCTAGGTTTCACTCAAGGGCGTTGCTCCACCAGACCGAATAGTTACGGCCTAAGAAGTCAACGCCAGAAGCATAAAATACGATATAAATACAACAGCATTTCCATCGTATAAAACGAGTAATTGCAACCAGTGTGAAAGTAATGGTCATTTCTACGTTCCGAGCACCCTAGGCGTCACTCTAGGGCGTTGCTCCACCACATCTAATAGCTACGGCCTTAGAAGTCAACGCCAGAGGCATAAAATACAATATAAATACAACAGCGTTTCCGTCGTATAAAACGAATAATTGCAACCAGTATGAAACTGATGGTCATTTCTACTTTCCGGCCAACATTGGCTTCTCTCTAGGGCGTTGCTCCACCAGATCGAATAGATAGTGCCTTAGAAGTCAACGCCAGAAGCATAAAATACAATATAAATACAACAGTTTTTCCGTCGTATAAAACGAATAATTGCAACCAGTATGAAACTTATGGTCATTTCTACTTTCCGAGCAACCTAGGCTTCACCCTAAGGCGTTTGTCCAACAGATTGAATAGTTAGGGCCTTAGAAGTCAACGACCGAAACATAAAATGCAAAAAAAATACAACAGTGTTTCCCACATATAACAGGAATAATTGCAACCAGTTTGAAAGTGATGGCCAATTCTACGTTCCGGGCAACCTAGGCTTCTCTCTAGGGCGTTGCTCCACCGGATCGAATAGTTAGTACCTTAGAAGTCAACGCCAGAAGCATAAAATACAATATAAATACAACAGCTTTTCCATCGTATATAATGTATATTTGCAAACAGTGTGAAAGTAATGGTCATTTCCATGTTCCGGGCAACCTAGGCTTCACACTAGGGCGTTGTTCCACCAGATCGAATAGTTAGGGCCTAAGAAGTCAACGCCAGAAGCATACAATACGATATAAATGCAAAAGCTTTTCCATCGTATAAAACGAATAATTGCAACCAGTGTGAATGTAATGGTCGTTTCCACGTTCCGGGCAAACTAGGCTTCACTCTAGGGCGTTGCTCCATCAGACCGAATAGTTAGGGCCTTAGAAATCAACGCCAGAAGCATAAAATACAATAAAGATGCAACAGTTTTTCCATCGTAAAACAGGAATAATTGCTACCATGGTGAAGGTAATGGTCATTTCTACGTTCCGGGCAACGTAGGTTTCACTCTAAGGCGTTGCTCCACCTGATCGAATAGTTAGGGCCTAAGAAGTCAACGCCAGAAGCATAAAGTACAATATAAATGTACCAGTTTTTCCATCGTATAAAACGAATAATAGCAACCAGTGTGAAAGTTATGGTCATTTCTACGTTCCAGGTAACCTAGGTTTCACTCTAGGGCGTTGCTCTACCAGATCGAATAGCTAGGGACTTAGAATTCAACGCCAGAAGGATAAAATACAATATAAGTACAACAGTTATTCCATCGTATAAAATGAGTAGTTGCAAACATTGTGAAAGTAATGGTCATTTCTACGTTCCGGGCAACCTAGGCGTCACTCTAGGGCGTTGCTCCACCACATCTAATAGCTACGGCCTTAGAAGTCAACGCCAGATGCATAAAATACAACATAAATACAACAGATTTTCCATCGTATATAATGTATATTTGCAAACAGTGTGAAAGTAATGTTCATTTCTATGTACCGGGCAACCTAGGCCCCACTCTCGGGTGTTGCTCCACCAAATCAAATAGCTAGGGCCTTAGAGGTCAACGCCAGAAGCATAAAATACAATAAAGATGCAAAAGTTTTTCCATCGTATAACAGGAATAACTGCAAACAGTGCGAAAGTAATGGTCATTTCCATGTTCCGGGCAACCTAGTCTTCACTCTAGGGCGTTGTTCCACCAGATCGAATAATTAGGGTCTAAGAAGTCAACACCAGAAGAATAAAATACAATATAAGTACAAAAGCTTTTCCATCGTATAAAATGAGAAATTGCAAACATTGTGAAAGAAATGGTCATTTCTACGTTCCGGGCAACCTAGGCTTCACTCTAGGGCGTTGCTCCACCACATCTAATAGCTACGGCCTTAGAAGTCAACCCCAGATGAATAAAATACAATAAAGATGCCACAGCTTTCCCATCGTATAAAACGAATAATTGCAACCAGTGTGAAAGTTATGGTCATTTCTACGTTCCGGGCTACCTAGGCTTCACTCTAGGGCGTTGCGCCACCAGATCGAATAGTTAGGGCCTTAGAAGTCAACACCCGAAGCATGAAATACAAAATAAATAAAACAGTTTTTCCATCGTATAAAACGAATAATTGCATCCAGTATGAAAGTTAACGTCATTTCTACTTTCCGGGCAACATAGGCTTCACCCTTGGTCGTTGCTCCAACAGATTGAATAGTTAGGGCCTAAGAAGTCAACGCCAGAAGCATAAAATACGATATAAATACAACAGCTTTTCCATCGTATAAAACAAACAATTGCTACCAGTGTGAAAGTTATGGTCATTTCTACGTTCCGGGCAACCTAGGTTTCACTCCAGGGCGTTGCTCCACCAGACCGAATAGTTACGGCCTAAGAAGTCAACGCCAGAAGCATAAAATACGATATAAATACAACAGCTTTTCCATCGTATAAAAGGATTAATTGCAACCAGTTTGAACGTGATGGCCATTTCTCCTTTCCGGGCAACCTAGGCTTCACTCTAGGGCGTTGCTCCACTAGATCGAACAGCTAGGGCCTTAGAAGTCAACGTCAGAAGCATAAAACACAATATAAATACAACAGCTTTTCCATCGTATAAAACGAATAATTGCAACCACTATGAAACTTATGGTCACTTCTACTTTCCGTGCAACATAGGCTTCACCCTAGGGCGTTGCTCCAACAGATTGAATAGCTAGGGCCTTAGAAGTCAACGCCCAGAGCATAAAATGCAATAAAAATACAACAGTGTTTCCATCATATAAAACGAATAATTGAAACCAGTATGACACTTATGGTCATTTCTACTTTCCGAGCAAGCTAGGCATCACCCTAGTGCGTTGCTCCAGCAGATTCAATAGTTAGGACCTTAGAAGTGAACGCCCGAACCATAAAACGCAAAAAAAATACAACAGTGTTTCCATCATATAACAGGGATAAGTGCAACCAGTTTGAAAGTGATGGCCAATTCTACGTTCCGGGCAACCTAGGCTTCTCTCTAGGGCGTTGCTCCACCAGATCGAATAGATAGTGCCTTAGAAGTCAACGCCAGAAGCATAAAATACAATATAAATACAACAGTTTTTCCATCGTATAAGACGAATAATTGCAACCAGTATGAAACTTATGGTCATTTCTACCTTCCGAGCAACCTAGGCTTCACCCTAAGGCGTTTGTCCAACAGATTGAATAGTTAGGGCCTTAGAAGTCAACGCCCGAACCATAAAATGCAAAAAAAATACAACAGTGTTACCCACATATAACAGGAATAATTGCAACCAGTTTGAAAGTGATGGCCAATTCTACGTTCCGGGCAACCTAGGCTTCTCTCTAGGGTGTTGCTCCACCAGATCGAATAGTTAGTGCCTTAGAAGTCAACGCCGGAAGCATAAAACACAATATAAATACAACAGTTTTTCCATCGTATGAAACAAATAATTGCGTCCTGTATGAAACTTACGGTCATTTCTACTTTCCGAGCAACCTAGGCTTCACCCTAGGGCGTTGCTCCAACGGATTGAATAGTTAGGGCCTTAGAAGTCAACGCCCGAACCATAAAATGCAAAAAAAATACAACAGTGTTTCCATCATATAACAGGAATAATTGCAACCAGTTTGAAAGTGATGGTCATTTCTCCTTTCCGGGCAACCTAGGCTTCACTCTAGGGCGTTGCTCCACCAGATCGAATAGCTAGGGCCTTAGAAGTCAACGCCAGAAGCATAAAACACAATATAAATACAACAGTTTTTCCATCGTATAAAACGAATAATTGCAACCAGTATGAAACTGGTGGTCATTTCTACTTTCCGAGCAACCTAGGCTTCACCCTAGGGCGTTGCTCCAACAGATTGAATAGTTAGGGCCTTAGAAGTCAACGCCCGATGCATAAAATGCAATAAAAATACAACAGTGTTTCCATCATATAAAACGAATAATTGCAACCAGTATGAAACTTATGGTCATTTCTACTTTCCGAGCAACCTAGGCTTCACCCTAAGGCGTTTGTCCAACAGATTGAATAGTTAGGGCCTTAGAAGTCAACGCCCGAACCATAAAATGCAAAAAAAATACAACAGAGTTTCCCACATATAACAGGAATAATTGCAACCAGTTTGAAAGTGATGGCCAATTCTACGTTCCGGGCAACCTAGGCTTCTCTCTAGGGCGTTGCTCCACCAGATCGAATAGATAGTGCCTTAGAAGTCAACGCCAGAAGCATAAAATACAATATAAATACAACAGTTTTTCCATCGTATAAGACGAATAATTGCAACCAGTATGAAACTTATGGTCATTTCTACCTTCCGAGCAACCTAGGCTTCACCCTAAGGCGTTTGTCCAACAGATTGAATAGTTAGGGCCTTAGAAGTCAACGCCCGAACCATAAAATGCAAAAAAAATACAACAGTGTTACCCACATATTACAGGAATAATTGCAACCAGTTTGAAAGTGATGGCCAATTCTACGTTCCGGGCAACCTAGGCTTCTCTCTAGGGTGTTGCTCCACCAGATCGAATAGTTAGTGCCTTAGAAGTCAACGCCGGAAGCATAAAACACAATATAAATACAACAGTTTTTCCATCGTATGAAACAAATAATTGCGTCCTGTATGAAACTTACGGTCATTTCTACTTTCCGAGCAACCTAGGCTTCACCCTAGGGCGTTGCTCCAACGGATTGAATAGTTAGGGCCTTAGAAGTCAACGCCCGAACCATAAAATGCAAAAAAAATACAACAGTGTTTCCATCATATAACAGGAATAATTGCAACCAGTTTGAAAGTGATGGTCATTTCTCCTTTCCGGGCAACCTAGGCTTCACCCTAGGACGTTGTTCCACCAGATCGAAAGTTAGGGCCTAAGAAGTGAACGCCAGAAGCATAAAATGCAATATAAATACAACAGTGTTTCCGTCGTATAAAACGAATAATTGCAACCAGTACGAAACTTATGGTCATTTCTACGTTCCGGGCTACCTAGGCTTCACTCTATGGCGTTCTGCCACCACATCGAATAGCTACAGCCTCAGAAGACGACGCCTGAAGTATAAAATACCATAAAAATACAACAGTCTTTCCATCCTATAACAGGAATAATGGCAACCCGTGTGAAAGTGATGGTCATTTCTACGTTCCAGGCTACCTAGGCTTCACTCTAGGGCGTTGTTCCACCAGAACGAATAGCTAGGGCCTAAGAAGTCAACACCAGAAGCATAAAATACAATATAAATATAACAGTTTTTCCATCGTATAAAACGATCAATAGCAACCAGTGTGAAAGTTATGGTCATTTCTACGTTCCGGGCAACCTGGGCTTCACTCTAGGGCGTTGCTCCACCAGATCGAATAGTTAGGTCCTAAGAAGACAACGCCAGAAGCATAAAATACAATATAAATATAACTGATTTTCCATCGTTTATATCGAATAATAGGAACCAGTGCGAAAGTTATGGTCATTTCTACGTTCCGGGTAACCTAAGCTTCACTGTAGGGCGTTGCTCCACCACATCAAGCAGTTAGGGCCTTAGAAACCAACGCCCGAAGCATTAAATAAAAATAAATAGAACAGTTTTTCCATCGTATAAAACGAATAATTGCAACCAGTATGAAAGTTAACGTCATTTCTACTTCCCGGGCAACCTAGGCTTCACCCTATTGCGTTGCTCCAACAGATTGAATAGTTAGGGCCTTAGAAGTCAACGCCCGAAGCATAAAAGGCAATAAAAATACAACAGTTTTTCCATCGTATAACAGGATTAATTGCAACCAGTTTGAAAGTGATGGCCAATTCTACGTTCCGGGCAACCTAGGCTTCACTCTAGGGCGTTGCTCCACCAGATCGAATAGTTAGGGCCTTAGATGTCAACGCCCGTAGCATAAAATATATAATAAATAGAACAGTTTTTCCATCGCCTAAAACGAATAATTGCTACCAGTGTGAAAGTTAACGTCATTTCTACTTCCCGGGCAACCTAGGCTTCACCCTATTGCGTTGCTCCAACAGATTGAATAGTTAGGGCCTTAGAAGTCAACGCCCGAAGCATAAAAGGCAATAAAAATACAACAGTTTTTCCATCGTATAACAGGATTAATTGCAACCAGTTTGAAAGTGATGGCCAATTCTACGTTCCGGGCAACCTAGGCTTCACTCTAGGGCGTTGCTCCACCAGATCGAATAGTTAGGGCCTTAGATGTCAACGCCCGTAGCATAAAATATAAAATAAATAGAACAGTTTTTCCATCGCCTAAAACGAATAATTGCTACCAGTGTGAAAGTTATGGTCATTTCTACTTTCCGGGCAACCTAGGCTTGACCCTAGGGCGTTGCTCCACCAGATGGAATAGTTAGGGCCTAAGAAGTCCACGCCAGAAGCATAAAATACGATATAAATACAACAGGTTTTCCATCGTATAAAACGAATAATTGCAACCAGTTTTTAAGTGATGGTCATTTCTACGTACCGGGCAACCTAGGCTTCACTCTAGGGCGTTGCTCCACCTGATCGAATAGTTAGGGCCTTAGAAGTCAACGCCCGAAGCATAAAATACAAAATAAACACAACAGCCTTTACACCGTATAAAACGAATAATTGCAACCTGTGTGAAGGTTATGGTCATATCTACGTTCCGGGCAACATAGGCTTCACTGTAGAGCGTTGCTCCATCAGGTCGAAATGTTAGGGCCTAAGAAGTCAACGCCCGAAGCATAAAATACGATATAAATACAACAGCTTTTCCATCATATTAAATGCATAATTGCAAACAGTGTGAAAGAAGTGGTCATTTCTACGTTCCGAGCAACCTAGGCTTCACTCTAGGGCGGTGCTCCACCATATCGAATAGCTACGGCCTTAGAAGCCTACGCCTGGAGCACAAAATACAATAAAAATACAACAGTCTTTTCATGGTATAACAGGAATAATTGCAACAAGCGTGAAAGTAATGATCATTTCGTGGTTTCGGGCATCGTAGACTTAACTCTGAGACATTGCTCCACCAGATCGAATAGTTAGGGCCTAAGAAGTCAACGCCAGAAGCATAAAATACAATATAAATATAACAGTTTTTCCATCGTATAAAACGAATAATAGCAACCAGTGCGAAAGTTATGGTCATTTCTACATTCCGGGCAACCTAGGCTTCACTCTAGGGCGTTGCTCCACCAGATCAAACAGTTAGGGCCTTAGATGCCAACGCCAGAAGCATAAAATACAATACAGGTGCAACAGTTTTTCCATCGTATAACAGGTATAACTGCAACCAGTGTGAAAGTAATGGTCATTTGTACGTTCCGGGCAACCTAGGCTTCACTCTAGGGCGTTGCTCCACCAGATCGAATAATTAGGGCCTTAGAAATCAACGCCAGAAGCATAAAATACAATAAAGATGCAACAGTTTTTCCACCGTAAAACAGGAATAATTGCAACCAGTGTGAAGGTAGCGGTCTTTTCTACGTTCCGGGCAACCTAGGCTTCACTCTAGGGCGGTGCACCACCAGATCAAATAGTTAGAGCCTAAGAAGTCAACGCCAGAAGCATAAAATACAACATAAATACAACAGATTTTCCATCGTATATAATGTATATTTGCGAACAGTGTGAAAGTAATGGTCATTTCTACGTACCGGACAACCTAGGCTCCACTCTCTGGCGTTGCTACACCAAATCGAATAGCTAGGGCCTTAGAAGTCAACGCCAGAAGCATAAAATACAATACAGATGCAAAAGTTTTTCCATCGTATAACAGGAATAACTGCAAACAGTGTGGAAGTAATGGTCATTTCCATATTCCGGTCCTCCTAGTCTTCACTCTGGGGCGTTGTTCCACCAGATCGAATAGTTAGGGACCAAGAAGTCAACACCAGAAGAATAAAATACAATATAAGTACAAAAGTTTTTCCATCGTATAAAACGAATAATTGCAAACAGTGTGAAAGATATGGACATTTCTACGTTCCGGGCTACCTAGGCTTCACTCTCTGGCGTTCCTCCACCACATCGAATAGCAACGGCCACAGAAGTCGACGCCAGAAGCATATACTACAATATAAATATAACAGTTTTTCCATCGTATAAAACGAATAATTGCAACCAGTGTGAATGTAATGGTCATTTCTACGTTCCGGGCAACCTAGGCTTCACTCTAGGGCGTTGCTGCACCAGATCGAATAATTAGGGCCTTAGAAATCAACGCCGGAAGCATAAAATACAATAAAGATGCAACAGTTTTTCCATCGTAAAACAGGAATAATTGCAACCAGTGTGAAGGTAACGGTCTTTTCTACGTTCCGGGCAACCTAGGCTTCACTCTAGGGCGGTGCACCACCAGATCAAATAGTTAGGGCCTAAGAAGTCAACGCCAGAAGCATAAAATACAACATAAATACAACAGATTTTCCATCGTATATAATGTATATTTGCGAACAGTGTGAAAGTAATGGTCATTTCTACGTACCGGACAACCTAGGCTCCACTCTCTGGCGTTGCTACACCAAATCGAATAGCTAGGGCCTTAGAAGTCAACGCCAGAAGCATAAAATACAATAAAGATGCAAAAGTTTTTCCATCGTATAACAGGAATAACTGCAAACAGTGTGGAAGTAATGGTCATTTCCATATTCCGGTCCTCCTAGTCTTCACTCTGGGGCTTTGTTCCACCAGATCGAATAGTTAGGGACCAAGAAGTCAACGCCAGAAGAATAAAATACAATATAAGTACAAAAGTTTTTCCATCGTATAAAACGAATAATTGCAAACAGTGTGAAAGATATGGACATTTCTACGTTCCGGGCTACCTAGGCTTCACTCTATGGCGTTCTTCCACCACATCGAATAGCAACGGCCTCAGAAGTCAACGCCAGAAGCATAAACTACAATATAAATATAACAGTTTTTCCATCGTATAAAACGAATAATAGCAACCAGTGTGAAAGTTAGGTCATTTCTACGTTCCGGGCAACCTAGGCTTCACCCTAGGGCGTTGCTCCACCAGATCAAACAGTTAGGGCCTGTGAAGTCAACGCCCGAAGCATAAAACACAAAATAAATAGAACGGTTTTTCCATTGTATAAAACGAATAATTGCTACCAGTGTAAAAGTTATGGTCATTTCTACGTTCCCGGCAACCTAGGCTTCACTCTATTGCGTTGCTCCACCAGATCGAATAGTTAGTGGCTTAGAAGTCAACGCCAGAAGCATAAAATACAATATAAATACAACAGTTTTTCCATCGCATAAAAAGAATAATTGCAAGCAGTATGAAACTTATGGACATTTCTACTTTCCGGGCAACCTAGGCTTCACCCTAGGGCGTTGCTCCAACAGAATGAATAGTTAGGGCCTTAGAAGTCGACGCCCGAACCATAAAATGCCAAAAAAATACAACAGTGTTTCCATCATATATCAGGAATAATTGCAACCAGTTTGAAAGTGATGGCCAATTCTACGTTCCGGGCAACCTAGGCTTCACTCCAGGGCGTTGCTCCGCCAGACCGAATAGTTACGGCCTAAGAAGTCAACGCCAGAAGCATAAAGGACGATATAAATACAACAGCTTTTCCAACGTATAAAACGAATAATTGGAACCAGTATGAAACTTATGGTCATTTCTACTTTCCGAGCAACCTAGGCTTCACCCTAGGGCGTTGCTCCAACAGAATGAATAGTTAGGGCCTTAGAAGTCGACGCCCGAACCATAAAATGCAAAAAAAATACAACAGTGTTTCCATCATATATCAGGAATAATTGCAACCAGTTTGAAAGTGATGGCCAATTCTACGTTCCGGGCAACCTAGGCTTCACTCCAGGGCGTTGCTCCGCCAGACCGAATAGTTACGGCCTAAGAAGTCAACGCCAGAAGCATAAAGGACGATATAAATACAACAGCTTTTCCAACGTATAAAACGAATAATTTGAACCAGTATGAAACTTATGGTCATTTCTACTTTCCGAGCAACCTAGGCTTCACCCTAGGACGTTGCTCCAACAGATTGAATAGGTAGGGCCTTAGAAGTCAACGCCCGAACCATAAAATGCAAAAAAAATACAACAGTGTTTCCATCATATAACAGGAATAATTGCAACCAGTTTGAAAGTGATGGCCAATTCTACGTTCCGGGCAACCTACGTTTCACTCCAGGGCGTTGCTCCACCAGACCGTATAGTTACGGCCTAAGGAGTCAACGCCAGAAGCATAAAATACAATATAAATCTACAGTTTTTCCATCATATAAAACGAATAATTGCAACCAGGATGAAAGTTATGGTCATTTCTACTTTCCGGGCAACCTAGGCTGCACACTAGGGCGTTGCTCCACCAGATCGAACAGTTAGGGCCTTAGAAGTCAACGCCAGAAGCATAAAATACAAAATAAATAAAACAGTTTTGCCATCGTATAAAACGAATAATTGCTACCAGTGTGAAAGTTGTGGTCATTTCTACGTTCCGCGCAACCTAGGTTTCACCCTAGGGCGTTGTTCCACCAGATGGAATAGTTAGGGCCTAAGAAGTCAACCCCAGAAGCATAAAATACGATATAAATACAACAGCTTTTCCATCGTATAAAACGAATAATTGCAACCAGCGTGGAGGTATTGGTCATTTCTACGTTCCGGGCAACCTAGGCTTCACTCTAAGGCGTTGCTCCACCAGATCGAATAATTAGGGCCTTAGAAATCAACGCCAGGAGCATAAAATACAATAAAGATGCAACAGTTTTTCCATCGTAAAACAGGAATAATTGCAACCAATGTGAAGGTAACGGTCTTTTCTACGTTCCGGGCAACCTAGGCTTCACGCTAGGGCGGTGCACCACCAGATCAAATAGTTAGGGCCTAAGAAGTCAACGCCAGAAGCATAAAATACAACATAAATACAACAGATTTTCCATCGTATATAATGTATATTTGTGAACAGTGTGAAAGTAATGGTCATTTCTACGTACCGGACAACCTAGGCTCCACTCTCTGGCGTTGCTCCACCAAATCGAATAGCTAGGGCCTTAGAAGTCAACGCCAGAAGCATAAAATACAATAAAGATGCAAAAGTTTTTCCATCGTATAACAGGAATAACTGCAAACAGTGTGAAAGTAATGGTCATTTCCATATTCCGGTCCTCCTAGTCTTCACTCTGGGGCGTTGTTCCACCAGATCGAATAGTTAGGGACCAAGAAGTCAACGCCAGAAGAATAAAATACAATATAAGTACAAAAGTTTTTCCATCGTATAAAACGAATAATTGCAAACAGTGTGAAAGATATGGACATTTCTACTTTCCGGGCAACCTAGGCTTCACTCTATGGCGTTCTTCCACCACATCGAATAGCAACGGCCTCAGAAGTCAACGCCAGAAGCATAAAATACAATATAAATATAACAGTTTTTCCATCGTATAAAACGAATAATTGCAACCAGTATGAAACTGATGGTCATTTCTACTTTCCGAGCAACCTAGGCTTCACCCTAGGGCGTTATTCCAACAGATTGAATAGTTAGGGCCTTAGAAGTCAACGCCCGAAGCATAAAATGCAAAAAAAATACAACAGTGTTTCCATCATATAACAGGAATAACTGCAACCAGTTTGAAAGTGATGGCCAATTCTACGTTCCGGGCAACCTAGGTTTCACTCAAGGGCGTTGCTCCACCAGACCGAATAGTTACGGCCTAAGAAGTCAACGCCAGAAGCATAAAATACGATATAAATACAACAGCATTTCCATCGTATAAAACGAGTAATTGCAACCAGTGTGAAAGTAATGGTCATTTCTACGTTCCGAGCACCCTAGGCGTCACTCTAGGGCGTTGCTCCACCACATCTAATAGCTACGGCCTTAGAAGTCAACGCCAGAGGCATAAAATACAATATAAATACAACAGCGTTTCCGTCGTATAAAACGAATAATTGCAACCAGTATGAAACTGATGGTCATTTCTACTTTCCGGCCAACATTGGCTTCTCTCTAGGGCGTTGCTCCACCAGATCGAATAGATAGTGCCTTAGAAGTCAACGCCAGAAGCATAAAATACAATATAAATACAACAGTTTTTCCGTCGTATAAAACGAATAATTGCAACCAGTATGAAACTTATGGTCATTTCTACTTTCCGAGCAACCTAGGCTTCACCCTAAGGCGTTTGTGCAACAGATTGAATAGTTAGGGCCTTAGAAGTCAACGACCGAAACATAAAATGCAAAAAAAATACAACAGTGTTTCCCACATATAACAGGAATAATTGCAACCAGTTTGAAAGTGATGGCCAATTCTACGTTCCGGGCAACCTAGGCTTCTCTCTAGGGCGTTGCTCCACCGGATCGAATAGTTAGTACCTTAGAAGTCAACGCCAGAAGCATAAAATACAATATAAATACAACAGCTTTTCCATCGTATATAATGTATATTTGCAAACAGTGTGAAAGTAATGGTCATTTCCATGTTCCGGGCAACCTAGGCTTCACACTAGGGCGTTGTTCCACCAGATCGAATAGTTAGGGCCTAAGAAGTCAACGCCAGAAGCATACAATACGATATAAATGCAAAAGCTTTTCCATCGTATAAAACGAATAATTGCAACCAGTGTGAATGTAATGGTCGTTTCCACGTTCCGGGCAAACTAGGCTTCACTCTAGGGCGTTGCTCCATCAGACCGAATAGTTAGGGCCTTAGAAATCAACGCCAGAAGCATAAAATACAATAAAGATGCAACAGTTTTTCCATCGTAAAACAGGAATAATTGCTACCATGGTGAAGGTAATGGTCATTTCTACGTTCCGGGCAACGTAGGTTTCACTCTAAGGCGTTGCTCCACCTGATCGAATAGTTAGGGCCTATGAAGTCAACGCCAGAAGCATAAAATACAATATAAATATAACTGATTTTCCATCGTTTATATCGAATAATAGGAACCAGTGCGAAAGTTATGGTCATTTCTACGTTCCGGGCAACCTAAGCTTCACTGTAGGGCGTTGCTCCACCACATCAAGCAGTTAGGACCTTAGAAACCAACGCCCGAAGCATTAAATAAAAATAAATAGAACAGTTTTTCCATCGTATAAAACGAATAATTGCAACCAGTATGAAAGTTAACGTCATTTCTACTTCCCGGGCAACCTAGGCTTCACCCTATTGCGTTGCTCCAACAGATTGAATAGTTAGGGCCTTAGAAGTCAACGCCCGAAGCATAAAAGGCAATAAAAATACAACAGTTTTTCCATCGTATAACAGGATTAATTGCAACCAGTTTGAAAGTGATGGCCAATTCTACGTTCCGGGCAACCTAGGCTTCACTCTAGGGCGTTGCTCCACCAGATCGAATAGTTAGGGCCTTAGATGTCAACGCCCGTAGCATAAAATATAAAATAAATAGAACAGTTTTTCCATCGCCTAAAACGAATAATTGCTACCAGTGTGAAAGTTAACGTCATTTCTACTTCCCGGGCAACCTAGGCTTCACCCTATTGCGTTGCTCCAACAGATTGAATAGTTAGGGCCTTAGAAGTCAACGCCCGAAGCATAAAAGGCAATAAAAATACAACAGTTTTTCCATCGTATATCAGGATTAATTGCAACCAGTTTGAAAGTGAAGGCCAATTCTACGTTCCGGGCAACCTAGGCTTCACTCTAGGGCGTTGCTCCACCAGATCGAATAGTTAGGGCCTTAGATGGCAACGCCCGTAGCATAAAATATAAAATAAATAGAACAGTTTTTCCATCGCCTAAAACGAATAATTGCTACCAGTGTGAAAGTTATGGTCACTTCTACTTTCCGGGCAACCTAGGCTTCACCCTAGGGCGTTGCTCCACCAGATGGAATAGTTAGGGCCTAAGAAGTCCACGCCAGAAGCATAAAATACGATATAAATACAACAGGTTTTCCATCGTATAAAACGAATAATTGCAACCAGTTTGAAAGTGATGGTCATTTCTACGTACCGGGCAACCTAGGCTTCACTCTAGGGCGTTGCTCCACCTGATCGAATAGTTAGGGCCTTAGAAGTCAACGCCCGAAGCATAAAATACAAAATAAACACAACAGCCTTTACACCGTATAAAACGAATAATTGCAACCTGTGTGAAGGTTATGGTCATATCTACGTTCCGGGCAACATAGGCTTCACTGTAGAGCGTTGCTCCATCAGGTCGAAATGTTAGGGCCTAAGAAGTCAACGCCCGAAGCATAAAATACGATATAAATACAACAGCTTTTCCATCATATTAAATGCATAATTGCAAACAGTGTGAAAGAAGTGGTCATTTCTACGTTCCGAGCAACCTAGGCTTCACTCTAGGGCGGTGCTCCACCATATCGAATAGCTACGGCCTTAGAAGCCTACGCCTGGAGCACAAAATACAATAAAAATACAACAGTCTTTTCATGGTATAACAGGAATAATTGCAACAAGCGTGAAACTAATGATCATTTCGTGGTTTCGGGCATCCTAGACTTAACTCTGAGACATTGCTCCACCAGATCGAATAGTTAGGGCCTAAGAAGTCAACGCCAGAAGCATAAAATACAATATAAATATAACAGTTTTTCCATCGTATAAAACGAATAATAGCAACCAGTGTGAAAGTTATGGTCATTTCTACATTCCGGGCAACCTAGGCTTCACTCTAGGGCGTTGCTCCACCAGATCAAACAGTTAGGGCCTTAGATGCCAACGCCAGAAGCATAAAATACAATACAGGTGCAACAGTTTTTCCATCGTATAACAGGTATAACTGCAACCAGTGTGAAAGTAATGGTCATTTGTACGTTCCGGGCAACCTAGGCTTCACTCTAGGGCGTTGCTCCACCAGATCGAATAATTAGGGCCTTAGAAATCAACGCCAGAAGCATAAAATACAATAAAGATGCAACAGTTTTTCCATCGTAAAACAGGAATAATTGCAACCAGTGTGAAGGTAACGGTCTTTTCTACGTTACGGGCAACCTAGGCTTCACTCTAGGGCGGTGCACCACCAGATCAAATAGTTAGAGCCTAAGAAGTCAACGCCAGAAGCATAAAATACAACATAAATACAACAGATTTTCCATCGTATATAATGTATATTTGCGAACAGTGTGAAAGTAATGGTCATTTCTACGTACCGGACAACCTAGGCTCCACTCTCTGGCGTTGCTACACCAAATCGAATAGCTAGGGCCTTAGAAGTCAACGCCAGAAGCATAAAATACAATAAAGATGCAAAAGTTTTTCCATCGTATAACAGGAATAACTGCAAACAGTGTGGAAGTAATGGTCATTTCCATATTCCGGTCCTCCTAGTCTTCACTCTGGGGCGTTGTTCCACCAGATCGAATAGCTAGGGACCAAGAAGTCAACACCAGAAGAATAAAATACAATATAAGTACAAAAGTTTTTCCATCGTATAAAACGAATAATTGCAAACAGTGTGAAAGATATGGACATTTCTACGTTCCGGGCTACCTAGGCTTCACTCTCTGGCGTTCTTCCACCACATCGAATAGCAACGGCCTCAGAAGTCAACGCCAGAAGCATATACTACAATATAAATATAACAGTTTTTCCATCGTATAAAACGAATAATTGCAACCAGTATGAAACTTATGGTCATTTCTACTATCCGAGCAACCTAGGCTTCACCCTAGGGCGTTGCTCCAAAAGGTTGAATAGTCAGGGCCTTAGAAGTCAACGCCCGAACCATCAAATGCAAAAAAAATACAACAGTGTTTCCATCATATAACAGGAATAATTGCAACCAGTTTGAAAGTGATGGCCAATGCTACGTTCCGGGCAACCTAGGCTTCACTAAATTGCGTTGCTCCACCAGATCGAATAGTTAGTGGCTTAGAAGTCAACGCCAGAAGCATAAAATACAATATAAATACAACAGTTTTTCCATCGCATAAAAAGAATAATTGCAAGCAGTATGAAACTTATGGACATTTCTACTTTCGGGGGAACCTAGGCTTCACCCTAGGGCGTTGCTCCAACAGAATGAATAGTTAGGGCCTTAGAAGTCGACGCCCGAACCATAAAATGCAAAAAAAATACAACAGTGTTTCCATCATATATCAGGAATAATTGCAACCAGTTTGAAAGTGATGGCCAATTCTACGTTCCGGGCAACCTAGGCTTCACTCCAGGGCGTTGCTCCGCCAGACCGAATAGTTACGGCCTAAGAAGTCAACGCCAGAAGCATAAAGGACGATATAAATACAACAGCTTTTCCAACGTATAAAACGAATAATTGGAACCAGTATGAAACTTATGGTCATTTCTACTTTCCGAGCAACCTAGGCTTCACCCTAGGGCGTTGCTCCAACAGAATGAATAGTTAGGGCCTTAGAAGTCGACGCCCGAACCATAAAATGCAAAAAAAATACAACAGTGTTTCCATCATATATCAGGAATAATTGCAACCAGTTTGAAAGTGATGGCCAATTCTACGTTCCGGGCAACCTAGGCTTCACTCCAGGGCGTTGCTCCGCCAGACCGAATAGTTACGGCCTAAGAAGTCAACGCCAGAAGCATAAAGGACGATATAAATACAACAGCTTTTCCAACGTATAAAACGAATAATTGGAACCAGTATGAAACTTATGGTCATTTCTACTTTCCGAGCAACCTAGGCTTCACCCTAGGACGTTGCTCCAACAGATTGAATAGGTAGGGCCTTAGAAGTCAACGCCCGAACCATAAAATGCAAAAAAAATACAACAGTGTTTCAATCATATAACAGGAATAATTGCAACCAGTTTGAAAGTGATGGCCAATTCTACGTTCCGGGCAACCTACGTTTCACTCCAGGGCGTTGCTCCACAAGACCGAATAGTTACGGCCTAAGGAGTCAACGCCAGAAGCATAAAATACGATATAAATACAACAGCATTTCCATCGTATAAAACGAGTAATTGCAACCAGTGTGAAAGTAATGGCCATTTCTACGTTCCAGGCAACCTAGGCTTCACCCTAGGGCGTTGTTCCACCAGATGGAATAGTTATGGACTAAGAAGTCAACGCCAGAAGCATAAAACACTATATAAATACAACAGTTTTTCCATCATATAAAACGAATAATTGCAACCAGGATGAAAGTTATGGTCATTTCTACTTTCCGGGCAACCTAGGCTGCACACTAGGGCGTTGCTCCACCAGATCGAACAGTTAGGGCCTTAGAAGTCAACGCCAGAAGCATAAAATACAAAATAAATAAAACAGTTTTTCCATCGTATAAAACGAATAATTGCTACCAGTGTGAAAGTTGTGGTCATTTCTACGTTCCGCGCAACCTAGGTTTCACCCTAGGGCGTTGTTCCACCAGATGGAATAGTTAGGGCCTAAGAAGTCAACCCCAGAAGCATAAAATACGATATAAATACAACAGCTTTTCCATCGTATAAAACGAATAATTGCAACCAGCGTGGAGGTATTGGTCACTTCTACGTTCCGGGCAACCTAGGCTTCACTCTATGGCGTTCTTCCACCACATCGAATAGCAACGGCCTCAGAAGTCAACGCCAGAAGCATAAAATACAATATAAATATAACAGTTTTTCCATCGTATAAAACGAATAATTGCAACCAGTATGAAACTGATGGTCATTTCTACTTTCCGAGCAACCTAGGCTTCACCCTAGGGCGTTGCTCCAACAGATTGAATAGTTAGGGCCTTAGAAGTCAACGCCCGAAGCATAAAATGCAAAAAAAATACAACAGTGTTTCCATCATATAACAGGAATAACTGCAACCAGTTTGAAAGTGATGGCCAATTCTACGTTCCGGGCAACCTAGGTTTCACTCAAGGGCATTGCTCCACCAGACCGAATAGTTACGGCCTAAGAAGTCAACGCCAGAAGCATAAAATACGATATAAATACAACAGCATTTCCATCGTATAAAACGAGTAATTGCAACCAGTGTGAAAGTAATGGTCATTCCTACGTTCCGAGCACCCTAGGCGTCACTCTAGGGCGTTGCTCCACCACATCTAATAGCTACGGCCTTAGAAGTCAACGCCAGAGGCATAAAATACAATATAAATACAACAGCGTTTCCGTCGTATAAAACGAATAATTGCAACCAGTATGAAACTGATGGTCATTTCTACTTTCCGGCCAACATTGGCTTCTCTCTAGGGCGTTGCTCCACCAGATCGAATAGATAGTGCCTTAGAAGTCAACGCCAGAAGCATAAAATACAATATAAATACAACAGTTTTTCCGTCGTATAAAACGAATAATTGCAACCAGTATGAAACTTATGGTCATTTCTACTTTCCGAGCAACCTAGGCTTCACCCTAAGGCGTTTGTCCAACAGATTGAATAGTTAGGGCCTTAGAAGTCAACGACCGAACCATAAAATGCAAAAAAAATACAACAGTGTTTCCCACATATAACAGGAATAATTGCAACCAGTTTGAAAGTGATGGCCAATTCTACGTTCCGGGCAACCTAGGCTTCTCTATAGGGCGTTGCTCCACCGGATCGAATAGTTAGTACCTTAGAAGTCAACGACAGAAGCATAAAATACAATATAAATACAACAGCTTTTCCATCGTATATAATGTATATTTGCAAACAGTGTGAAAGTAATGGTCATTTCCATGTTCCGGGCAACCTAGGCTTCACACTAGGGCGTTGTTCCACCAGATCGAATAGTTAGGGCCTAAGAAGTCAACGCCAGAAGCATACAATACGATATAAATGCAAAAGCTTTTCCATCGTATAAAACGAATAATTGCAACCAGTGTGAATGTAATGGTCGTTTCCACGTTCCGGGCAAACTAGGCTTCACTCTAGGGCGTTGCTCCATCAGACCGAATAGTTAGGGCCTTAGAAATCAACGCCAGAAGCATAAAATACAATAAAGATGCAACAGTTTTTCCATCGTAAAACAGGAATAATTGCTACCATGGTGAAGGTAATGGTCATTTCTACGTTCCGGGCAACGTAGGTTTCACTCTAAGGCGTTGCTCCACCTGATCGAATAGTTAGGGCCTAAGAAGTCAACGCCAGAAGCATAAAATACAATATAAATGTACCAGTTTTTCCATCGTATAAAACGAATAATAGCAACCAGTGTGAAAGTTATGGTCATTTCTACGTTCCAGGTAACCTAGGTTTCACTCTAGGGCGTTGCTCTACCAGATCGAATAGCTAGGGACTTAGAATTCAACGCCAGAAGGATAAAATACAATATAAGTACAACAGTTATTCCATCGTATAAAATGAGTAGTTGCAAACATTGTGAAAGTAATGGTCATTTCTACGTTCCGGGCAACCTAGGCGTCACTCTAGGGCGTTGCTCCACCACATCTAATAGCTACGGCCTTAGAAGTCAACGCCAGATGCATACAATACAATATAAATACAACAGCTTTTCCATCGTACAAAATGAATAATAGCAATCAGTGTGAAAGTAATGGTCATTTCTACGTTCCGGTCAACCTAGGCTTCACTCTAGGTCGTTGCTCCACCAGATCAAATAGCTAGCGACTTAGAATTAAACGCCAGAAGCATATAATACAATAAAAATACAACAGTTTTTCCATCGTATAACAGGAATAATTGCAACCAGTGTGAATGGAATTGTCATTTCTACGTTTCGGGCAACCTAGGCTTCACTCTAGGTAGGTGCTCCACCAGATCAAATAGTTAGGGCCTCAGAAGTCAACGCCAGAAGCATAAAATACAACATAAATACAACAGATTTTCCATCGTATATAATGTATATTTGCAAACAGTGTGAAAGTAATGTTCATTTCTATGTACCGGGCAACCTAGGCCCCACTCTCGGGCGTTGCTCCACCAAATCAAATAGCTAGGGCCTTAGAGGTCAACGGCAGAAGCATAAAATACAATAAAGATGCAAAAGTTTTTCCATCGTATAACAGGAATAACTGCAAACAGTGCGAAAGTAATGGTCATTTCCATGTTCCGGGCAACCTAGTCTTCACTCTAGGGCGTTGTTCCACCAGATCGAATAATTAGGGTCTAAGAAGTCAACACCAGAAGAATAAAATACAATATAAGTACAAAAGCTTTTCCATCGTATAAAATGAGAAATTGCAAACATTGTGAAAGTAATGGTCATTTCTACGTTCCGGGCAACCTAGGCTTCACTCTAGGGCGTTGCTCCACCACATCTAATAGCTACGGCCTTAGAAGTCAACCCCAGATGAATAAAATACAATAAAGATGCCACAGCTTTTCCATCGTATAAAACGAATAATTGCAACCAGTGTGAAAGTTATGGTCATTTCTACGTTCCGGGCTACCTAGGCTTCACTCTAGGGCGTTGCGCCACCAGATCGAATAGTTAGGGCCTTAGAAGTCAACGCCCGAAGCATGAAATACAAAATAAATAAAACAGTTTTTCCATCGTATAAAACGAATAATTGCATCCAGTATGAAACTTAACGTCATTTCTACTTTCCGGGCAACATAGGCTTCACCCTTGGTCGTTGCTCCAACAGATTGAATAGTTAGGGCCTAAGAAGTCAACGCCAGAAGCATAAAATACGATATAAATACAACAGCTTTTCCATCGTATAAAACAAACAATTGCTACCAGTGTGAAAGTTATGGTCATTTCTACGTTCCGGGCAACCTAGGTTTCACTCCAGGGCGTTGCTCCACCAGACCGAATAGTTACGGCCTAAGAAGTCAACGCCAGAAGCATAAAATACGATATAAATACAACAGCTTTTCCATCGTATAAAAGGATTAATTGCAACCAGTTTGATCGTGATGGCCATTTCTCCTTTCCGGGCAACCTAGGCTTCACTCTAGGGCGTTCCTCCACTAGATCGAACAGCTAGGGCCTTAGAAGTCAACGTCAGAAGCATAAAACACAATCTAAATACAACAGCTTTTCCATCGTATAAAACGAATAATTGCAACCACTATGAAACTTATGGTCACTTCTACTTTCCGTGCAACATAGGCTTCACCCTAGGGCGTTGCTCCAACAGAGTGAATAGTTAGGGCCTTAGAAGTCAACGCCCGAAGCATAAAATGCAATAAAAATACAACAGTGTTTCCATAATATAACAGGAATAATTGCATCCAGTTTGAAAGTGGTGGCCAATTATACGTCCCGGGCAACCTAGGCTTCACTCTAGGGCGTTGCTCCACCAGATCGAATAGTTAGTGCCTCAGAAGTCAACGCCAGAAGCATAAAATACAATATAAATACAACAGCTTTTCATCGTATAAAACGAATAATTGCAACCAGTATGAAACTTATGGTCATTTCTACTTTCCCAGCAACCTAGGCTTCACCCTAGGACGCTGCTCCAACAGATTGAATAGCTAGGGCCTTAGAAGTCAACGCCCAGAGCATAAAATGCAATAAAAATACAACAGTGTTTCCATCATATAAAACGAATAATTGAAACCAGTATGACACTTATGGTCATTTCTACTTTCCGAGCAAGCTAGGCATCACCCTAGTGCGTTGCTCCAGCAGATTCAATAGTTAGGACCTTAGAAGTGAACGCCCGAACCATAAAACGCAAAAAAAATACAACAGTGTTTCCATCATATAACAGGGATACGTGCAACCAGTTTGAAAGTGACGGCCAATTCTACGTTCCGGGCAACCTAGGTTTCTCTCTAGGGCGTTGCTCCACAAGATCGAATAGATAGTGCCTTAGAAGTCAACGCCAGAAGCATAAAATACAATATAAATACAACAGTTTTTCCATCGTATAAGACGAATAATTGCAGCCAGTATGAAACTTATGGTCATTTCTACCTTCCGAGCAACCTAGGCTTCACCCTAAGGCGTTTGTCCAACAGATTGAATAGTTAGGGCCTTAGAAGTCAACGCCCGAACCATAAAATGCAAAAAAAATACAACAGTGTTACCCACATATAACAGGAATAATTGCAACCAGTTTGAAAGTGATGGCCAATTCTACGTTCCGGGCAACCTAGGCTTCTCTCTAGGGTGTTGCTCCACCAGATCGAATAGTTAGTGCCTTAGAAGTCAACGCCGGAAGCATAAAACACAATATAAATACAACAGTTTTTCCATCGTATGAAACAAATAATTGCGTCCTGTATGAAACTTACGGTCATTTCTACTTTCCGAGCAACCTAGGCTTCACCCTAGGGCGTTGCTCCAACGGATTGAATAGTTAGGGCCTTAGAAGTCAACGCCCGAACCATAAAATGCAAAAAAAATACAACAGTGTTTCCATCATATAACAGGAATAATTGCAACCAGTTTGAAAGTGATGGTCATTTCTCTTTTCCGGGCAACCTAGGCTTCACTCTAGGGCGTTGCTCCACCAGATCGAATAGCAAGGGCCTTAGAAGTCAAAGCCAGAAGTATAAAACACAATATAAATACAACAGTTTTTCCATCGTATAAAACGAATAATTGCAACCAGTATGAAACTGGTGGTCATTTCCACTTTCCGAGCAACCTAGGCTTCACCCTAGGGCGTTGCTCCAACAGATTGAATAGTTAGGGCCTTAGAAGTCAATGCCCGATGCATAAAATGCAATAAAAATACAACAGTGTTTCCATCATATAAAACGAATAATTGCAACCAGTATGAAACTTATGGTTATTTCTACTTTCCGAGCAAGCTAGGCTTCACCCTAGGGCGTTGCTCCAACAGATTCAATAGTTAGGACCTTAGAAGTGAACGCCCGAACCATAAAATGCAAAAAAAATACAACAGTGTTTCCATCATATAACAGAAATAATTGCAACCAGTTTGAAAGTGATGGCCAGTTCTACGTTCCGGGCAACCTAGGCTTCTCTCTAGGGCGTTGCTCCACCAGATCGAATAGATAGTGCCTTAGAAGTCAACGCCAGAAGCATAAAATACAATATAAATACAACAGTTTTTCCATCGTATAAAACGAATAATTGCAACCAGTATGAAACTTATGGTCATTTCTACTTTCCGAGCAACCTCGGCTTCACCCTAAGGCGTTTGTCCAACAGATTGAATAGTTAGGGCCTTAGAAGTCAACGCCCGAACCATAAAATGCAAAAAAAATACAACAGAGTTTCCCACATATAACAGGAATAATTGCAACCAGTTTGAAAGTGATGGCCAATTCTACGTTCCGGGCAACCTAGGCTTCTCTCTAGGGCGTTGCTCCACCAGATCGAATAGATAGTGCCTTAGAAGTCAACGCTAGAAGCATAAAATACAATATAAATCAACAGTTTTTCCATCGTATAAAACGAATAATTGCAACCAGTATGAAACTTATAGTCATTTCTACTTTCCGAGCAACCTAGGCTTCACCCTAGGGCCTTGCTCCAACAGATTGAATAGTTAGGGCCTAAGAAGTCAACGCCAGAAGCATAAAATACGATATAAATACAACAGCTTTTCCATCGTATAAAACAAACAATTGCTACCAGTGTGAAAGTTATGGTCATTTCTACGTTCCGGGCAACCTAGGTTTCACTCCAGGGCGTTGCTCCACCAGACCGAATAGTTACGGCCTAAGAAGTCAACGCCAGAAGCATAAAATACGATATAAATACAACAGCTTTTCCATCGTATAAAAGGATTAATTGCAACCAGTTTGAACGTGATGGCCATTTCTCCTTTCCGGGCAAACTAGGCTTCACTCTAGGGCGTTGCTCCACTAGATCGAACAGCTAGGGCCTTAGAAGTCAACGTCAGAAGCATAAAACACAATATAAATACAACAGCTTTTCCATCGTATAAAACTAATAATTGCAACCACTATGAAACTTATGGTCACTTCTACTTTCCGTGCAACATAGGCTTCACCCTAGGGCGTTGCTCCAACAGATTGAATAGTTAGGACCTTAGAAGTCAACGCCCGAAGCATAAAATGCAATAAAAATGCAACAGTGTTTCCATAATATAACAGGAATAATTGCATCCAGTTTGAAAGTGGTGGCCAATTATACGTCCCGGGCAACCTAGGCTTCACTCTAGGGCGTTGCTCCACCAGATCGAATAGTTAGTGCCTCAGAAGTCAACGCCAGAAGCATAAAATACAATATAAATACAACAGCTTTTCATCGTATAAAACGAATAATTGCAACCAGTATGAAACTTATGGTCATTTCTACTTTCCCAGCAACCTAGGCTTCACCCTAGGACGCTGCTCCAACAGATTGAATAGCTAGGGCCTTAGAAGTCAACGCCCAGAGCATAAAATGCAATAAAAATACAACAGTGTTTCCATCATATAAAACGAATAATTGAAACCAGTATGACACTTATGGTCATTTCTACTTTCCGAGCAAGCTAGGCATCACCCTAGTGCGTTGCTCCAGCAGATTCAATAGTTAGGACCTTAGAAGTGAACGCCCGAACCATAAAACGCAAAAAAAATACAACAGTGTTTCCATCATATAACAGGGATACGTGCAACCAGTTTGAAAGTGACGGCCAATTCTACGTTCCGGGCAACCTAGGTTTCTCTCTAGGGCGTTGCTCCACAAGATCGAATAGATAGTGCCTTAGAAGTCAACGCCAGAAGCATAAAATACAATATAAATACAACAGTTTTTCCATCGTATAAGACGAATAATTGCAGCCAGTATGAAACTTATGGTCATTTCTACCTTCCGAGCAACCTAGGCTTCACCCTAAGGCGTTTGTCCAACAGATTGAATAGTTAGGGCCTTAGAAGTCAACGCCCGAACCATAAAATGCAAAAAAAATACAACAGTGTTACCCACATATAACAGGAATAATTGCAACCAGTTTGAAAGTGATGGCCAATTCTACGTTCCGGGCAACCTAGGCTTCTCTCTAGGGTGTTGCTCCACCAGATCGAATAGTTAGTGCCTTAGAAGTCAACGCCGGAAGCATAAAACACAATATAAATACAACAGTTTTTCCATCGTATGAAACAAATAATTGCGTCCTGTATGAAACTTACGGTCATTTCTACTTTCCGAGCAACCTAGGCTTCACCCTAGGGCGTTGCTCCAACGGATTGAATAGTTAGGGCCTTAGAAGTCAACGCCCGAACCATAAAATGCAAAAAAAATACAACAGTGTTTCCATCATATAACAGGAATAATTGCAACCAGTTTGAAAGTGATGGTCATTTCTCTTTTCCGGGCAACCTAGGCTTCACTCTAGGGCGTTGCTCCACCAGATCGAATAGCAAGGGCCTTAGAAGTCAAAGCCAGAAGTATAAAACACAATATAAATACAACAGTTTTTCCATCGTATAAAACGAATAATTGCAACCAGTATGAAACTGGTGGTCATTTCCACTTTCCGAGCAACCTAGGCTTCACCCTAGGGCGTTGCTCCAACAGATTGAATAGTTAGGGCCTTAGAAGTCAACGCCCGATGCATAAAATGCAATAAAAATACAACAGTGTTTCCATCATATAAAACGAATAATTGCAACCAGTATGAAACTTATGGTTATTTCTACTTTCCGAGCAAGCTAGGCTTCACCCTAGGGCGTTGCTCCAACAGATTCAATAGTTAGGACCTTAGAAGTGAACGCCCGAACCATAAAATGCAAAAAAAATACAACAGTGTTTCCATCATATAACAGAAATAATTGCAACCAGTTTGAAAGTGATGGCCAGTTCTACGTTCCGGGCAACCTAGGCTTCTCTCTAGGGCGTTGCTCCACCAGATCGAATAGATAGTGCCTTAGAAGTCAACGCCAGAAGCATAAAATACAATATAAATACAACAGTTTTTCCATCGTATAAAACGAATAATTGCAACCAGTATGAAACTTATGGTCATTTCTACTTTCCGAGCAACCTCGGCTTCACCCTAAGGCGTTTGTCCAACAGATTGAATAGTTAGGGCCTTAGAAGTCAACGCCCGAACCATAAAATGCAAAAAAAATACAACAGAGTTTCCCACATATAACAGGAATAATTGCAACCAGTTTGAAAGTGATGGCCAATTCTACGTTCCGGGCAACCTAGGCTTCTCTCTAGGGCGTTGCTCCACCAGATCGAATAGATAGTGCCTTAGAAGTCAACGCTAGAAGCATAAAATACAATATAAATCAACAGTTTTTCCATCGTATAAAACGAATAATTGCAACCAGTATGAAACTTATAGTCATTTCTACTTTCCGAGCAACCTAGGCTTCACCCTAGGGCCTTGCTCCAACAGATTGAATAGTTAGGGCCTAAGAAGTCAACGCCAGAAGCATAAAATACGATATAAATACAACAGCTTTTCCATCGTATAAAACAAACAATTGCTACCAGTGTGAAAGTTATGGTCATTTCTACGTTCCGGGCAACCTAGGTTTCACTCCAGGGCGTTGCTCCACCAGACCGAATAGTTACGGCCTAAGAAGTCAACGCCAGAAGCATAAAATACGATATAAATACAACAGCTTTTCCATCGTATAAAAGGATTAATTGCAACCAGTTTGAACGTGATGGCCATTTCTCCTTTCCGGGCAAACTAGGCTTCACTCTAGGGCGTTGCTCCACTAGATCGAACAGCTAGGGCCTTAGAAGTCAACGTCAGAAGCATAAAACACAATATAAATACAACAGCTTTTCCATCGTATAAAACTAATAATTGCAACCACTATGAAACTAATGGTCACTTCTACTTTCCGTGCAACATAGGCTTCACCCTAGGGCGTTGCTCCAACAGATTGAATAGTTAGGACCTTAGAAGTCAACGCCCGAAGCATAAAATGCAATAAAAATACAACAGTGTTTCCATAATATAACAGGAATAATTGCATCCAGTTTGAAAGTGGTGGCCAATTATACGTCCCGGGCAACCTAGGCTTCACTCTAGGGCGTTGCTCCACCAGATCGAATAGTTAGTGCCTCAGAAGTCAACGCCAGAAGCATAAAATACAATATAAATACAACAGCTTTTCATCGTATAAAACGAATAATTGCAACCAGTATGAAACTTATGGTCATTTCTACTTTCCCAGCAACCTAGGCTTCACCCTAGGACGCTGCTCCAACAGATTGAATAGCTAGGGCCTTAGAAGTCAACGCCCAGAGCATAAAATGCAATAAAAATACAACAGTGTTTCCATCATATAAAACGAATAATTGAAACCAGTATGACACTTATGGTCATTTCTACTTTCCGAGCAAGCTAGGCATCACCCTAGTGCGTTGCTCCAGCAGATTCAATAGTTAGGACCTTAGAAGTGAACGCCCGAACCATAAAACGCAAAAAAAATACAACAGTGTTTCCATCATATAACAGGGATAAGTGCAACCAGTTTGAAAGTGATGGCCAATTCTACGTTCCGGGCAACCTAGGCTTCTCTCTAGGGCGTTGCTCCACCAGATCGAATAGATAGTGCCTTAGAAGTCAACGCCAGAAGCATAAAATACAATATAAATACAACAGTTTTTCCATCGTATAAGACGAATAATTGCAACCAGTATGAAGCTTATGGTCATTTCTACCTTCCGAGCAACCTAGGCTTCACCCTAAGGCGTTTGTCCAACAGATTGAATAGTTAGGGCCTTAGAAGTCAACGCCCGAACCATAAAATGCAAAAAAAATACAACAGTGTTACCCACATATAACAGGAATAATTGCAACCAGTTTGAAAGTGATGGCCAATTCTACGTTCCGGGCAACCTAGGCTTCTCTCTAGGGTGTTGCTCCACCAGATCGAATAGTTAGTGCCTTAGAAGTCAACGCCGGAAGCATAAAACACAATATAAATACAACAGTTTTTCCATCGTATGAAACAAATAATTGCGTCCTGTATGAAACTTACGGTCATTTCTACTTTCCGAGCAACCTAGGCTTCACCCTAGGGCGTTGCTCCAACGGATTGAATAGTTAGGGCCATAGAAGTCAACGCCCGAACCATAAAATGCAAAAAAAATACAACAGTGTTTCCATCATATAACAGGAATAATTGCAACCAGTTTGAAAGTGATGGTCATTTCTCCTTTCCGGGCAACCTAGGCTTCACTCTAGGGCGTTGCTCCACCAGATCGAATAGCTAGGGCCTTAGAAGTCAACGCCAGAAGCATAAAACACAATATAAATACAACAGTTTTTCCATCGTATAAAACGAATAATTGCAACCAGTATGAAACTGGTGGTCATTTCTACTTTCCGAGCAACCTAGGCTTCACCCTAGGGCGTTGCTCCAACAGATTGAATAGTTAGGGCCTTAGAAGTCAACGCCCGATGCATAAAATGCAATAAAAATACATCAGTGTTTCCATCATATAAAACGAATAATTGCAACCAGTATGAAACTTATGGTTATTTCTACTTTCCGAGCAAGCTAGGCTTCACCCTAGGGCGTTGCTCCAACAGATTCAATAGTTAGGACCTTAGAAGTGAACGCCCGAACCATAAAATGCAAAAAAAATACAACAGTGTTTCCATCATATAACAGAAATAATTGCAACCAGTTTGAAAGTGATGGCCAGTTCTACGTTCCGGGCAACCTAGGCTTCTCTCTAGGGCCTTGCTCCACCAGATCGAATAGATAGTGCCTTAGAAGTCAACGCCAGAAGCATAAAATACAATATAAATACAACAGTTTTTCCATCGTATAAAACGAATAATTGCAACCAGTATGAAACTTATGGTCATTTCTACTTTCCGAGCAACCTAGGCTTCACCCTAAGGCGTTTGTCCAACAGATTGAATAGTTAGGGCCTTAGAAGTCAACGCCCGAACCATAAAATGCAAAAAAAATACAACAGAGTTTCCCACATATAACAGGAATAATTGCAACCAGTTTGAAAGTGATGGCCAATTCTACGTTCCGGGCAACCTAGGCTTCTCTCTAGGGCGTTGCTCCACCAGATCGAATAGATAGTGCCTTAGAAGTCAACGCTAGAAGCATAAAATACAATATAAATCAACAGTTTTTCCATCGTATAAAACGAATAATTGCAACCAGTATGAAACTTATAGTCATTTCTACTTTCCGAGCAACCTAGGCTTCACCCTAGGGCCTTGCTCCAACAGATTGAATAGTTAGGGCCTAAGAAGTCAACGCCAGAAGCATAAAATACGATATAAATACAACAGCTTTTCCATCGTATAAAACAAACAATTGCTACCAGTGTGAAAGTTATGGTCATTTCTACGTTCCGGGCAACCTAGGTTTCACTCCAGGGCGTTGCTCCACCAGACCGAATAGTTACGGCCTAAGAAGTCAACGCCAGAAGTATAAAATACGATATAAATACAACAGCTTTTCCATCGTATAAAAGGATTAATTGCAACCAGTTTGAACGTGATGGCCATTTCTCCTTTCCGGGCAACCTAGGCTTCACTCTAGGGCGTTGCTCCACTAGATCGAACAGCTAGGGCCTTAGAAGTCAACGTCAGAAGCATAAAACACAATATAAATACAACAGCTTTTCCATCGTATAAAACGAATAATTGCAACCAGTATGAAAGTTAACGTCATTTCTACTTTCCGGGCAACATAGGCTTCACCCTTGGTCGTTGCACCAACAGATTGAATAGTTAGGGCCTTAGAAGTCAACGGCCGAAGCATAAAATACAAAATAAATAGAACTGTTTTTCCATCGTATAAAACGAATAATTGCAACCAGTATGAAACTTATGGTCATTTCAACTTTCCGAGCAACCTAGGCTTCACCCTAAGGCGTTTGTCCAACAGATTGAATAGTTAGGGCCTTAGAAGTCAACGACCGAACCATAAAATGCAAAAAAAATACAACAGTGTTTCCCACATATAACAGGAATAATTGCAACCAGTTTGAAAGTGATGGCCAATTCTACGTTCCGGGCAACCTAGGCTTCTCTCTAGGGCTTTGCTCCACCAGATCGAATAGATAGTACCTTAGAAGTCAACGCTAGAAGCATAAAATACAATATAAATACAACAGTTTTTCCATCGTATAAAACGAATAATTGCAACCAGTATGAAACTTATGGTCATTTCTACTTTCCGAGCAACCTAGGCTTCACCCTACGGCCTTGCTCCAACAGATTGAATAGATAGGGCCTTAGAAGTCAACGCCCAAACCATAAAATGCAAAAAAAATACAACAGTGTTTCCATCATATATCAGGAATATTTGCAACCAGTTTGAAAGTGATGGCCAAATCTACGTTCCGGGCAACCTAGGTTTCACTCCAGGGCGTTGCTCGACCAGACCGAATAGTTACGGCCTAAGATGTCAACGCCAGAAGCATAAAACACGATATAAATACAACAGCTTTTCCATCGTATAAAACGAATAATTGCAACCAGTGTGAAAGTTATGGTCATCTCTACTTTCCGAGCAACCTAGACTTCACCCTAGGGCGTTGCTCCAACAGATTGAATAGTTAGGGCCTTAGAAGTCAACGCCCGAAGCATAAAATGCAATAAAAATACAACAGAGTTTCCATGGTATAAAACGAATAATTGCTACCAGTGTGAAAGTTATGGCCATTTCTACGTTCCGGGCAACCTAGGCTTCACCCTAGGGCGTTGTTCCACCAGATCGAATAGTTAGGGCCTAAGAAGTCAACGGCAGAAGCATAAAATACAATATAAATGTAACAGTTTTTCCATCGTATAAAACGAATAATAGCAACCAGTGTGAAAGTTATGGTCATTTCTACGTTCCGGGCAACCTAGGTTTCACTCTAGGGCGTTGCTCTACCAGATCGAATAGCTAGGGACTTAGAATTCAACGCCAGAAGGTTAAAATACAGTATAAGTACAACAGTTATTCCATCGTATAAAATGAGTAGTTGCAAACATTGTGAAAGTAATGGTCATTTCTACGTTCCGGGCAACCTAGGCGTCACTCTAGGGCGTTGCTCCACCGCATCTAATAGCTACGGCCTTAGAAGTCAACCCCAGATGAATAAAATACAATAAAGATGCCACAGCTTTTCCATCGAATAAAACGAATAATTGCAACCAGTGTGAAAGTTATGGTCATTTCTACGTTCCGGGCAACCTAGGCTTCACTCTAGGGCGTTGCGCCACCAGATCGAATAGTTAGGGCCTTAGAAGTCAACGCCCGAAGCATGAAATACAAAATAAATAAAACAGCTTTTCCATCGTATAAAACGAATAATTGCAACCAGTATGAAAGTTAACGTCATTTCTACTTTCCGGGCAACATAGGCTTCACCCTTGGTCGTTGCACCAACAGATTGAATAGTTAGGGCCTTAGAAGTCAACGCCCGAAGCATAAAATACAAAATAAATAGAACAGTGTTTCCATCGTATTAAACGAATAATTGCTACCAGTATGAAACTTATGGTCATTTCTACTTTCCGAGCAAGCTAGGCTTCACCCTAGGGCTTGCTCCAACAGATTCAATAGTTAGGACCTTCGAAGTGAACGCCCGAAGCATAAAATGCAACAAAAATACAACAGCGTTTCCATAATATAACAGGAATAATTGCAACCAGTGTGAAAGTTATGGTCATTTCTACGTTCCGGCAACCTAGGCTTCACTCTAGGGCGTTGCGCCACCAGATCGAATAGTTAGGGCCTTGGAAGTCAACGCCCGAAGCATGAAATACAAAATAAATAAAACAGTTTTTCCATCGTATAAAACGAATAATTGCATCCAGTATGAAAGTTAACGTCATTTCTACTTTCCGAGCAACATAGGCTTCACCCTAGGGCGTTGCTCCAACAGATTGAATAGTTAGGGCCTTAGAAGTCAACGCCCGAAGCATAAAATGCAATAAAAATACAACAGTGTTTCCATAATATAACAGGAATAATTGCATCCAGTTTGAAAGTGGTGGCCAATTATACGTTCCGGGCAACCTAGGCTTCTCTCTAGGGCGTTGCTCCACCAGATCGAATAGATAGTGCCTTAGAAGTCAACGCCAGAATCATAAAATACAATGAAGATGCAACAGCTTTTCCATCGTATTAAACGAATAATTTCAACCAGTGTGAATGTTATGGTCATTTCTACATTCCGAGCAACCTAGGCTTCGCTCTAGGGCGTTGATCCAACAGATTGAATAGTTAGGGCCTTAGCAGTCAACGCCCGAAGCATAAAATACAATATAAATACAACAGTTTTTCCATCGTATAAAACGAATAATTGCAACCAGTATGAAACTTATGGTCATTTCTACTTTCCGAGCAACCTAGGCTTCACCCTACGGCCTTGCTCCAACAGATTGAATAGATAGGGCCTTAGAAGTCAACGCCCAAACCATAAAATGCAAAAAAAATACAACAGTGTTTCCATCATATATCAGGAATATTTGCAACCAGTTTGAAAGTGATGGCCAAATCTACGTTCCGGGCAACCTAGGTTTCACTCCAGGGCGTTGCTCGACCAGACCGAATAGTTACGGCCTAAGAAGTCAACGCCAGAAGCATAAAATACGATATAAATACAACAGCTTTTCCATCGTATAAAACGAGTAATTGCACCCAGTGTGAAAGTTATACTCATTTCTACGTTCCGGGCAGCCTAGGCTTCACTCTAGGGCGTTGCTCCACCAGATCAAACAGTTAGGGCCTTAGAAGTCAGCGACCGAAGCATAAAATACAAAATAAATAGAACAGTTTTTCCATTGTATAAAACGAATAATAGCAACCAGTGTGAAAGTTATGGTCATTTCTACGTTCGGGCAACCTGGGCTTCACTCTAGGGCGTTGCTCCACCAGATCAAACAGCTAGGGCCTTAGAAGTCAACGCCCGAAGCATAAAATACAATATAAATATAACAGTTTTTGCATCGTATAGAACGAATAATCGCAACCAGTGTGAAAGTTAACGTCATTTCTACTTTCCGGGCAACCTAGGCTTCACCCTAGGGCGTTGCTCCAACAGATTGAATAGCTAGGGCCTGAGAAGTCAACGCCCGGTGCATAAAATACAAAATAAATAGAACAGTTTTTCCATCGTGTAAAACGAATAATTGTTACCGGTGTGAAAATTAAGGTCATTTCTACGTTCCGGTCAACCCAGGCTTCACCATAGGGCGCTACTCCACCAGATCGAATAGTTAGGGCCTAAGAAGTGAACTCCAGAAGCATAAAATACAATATAAATACAACAGTTTTTCCATCATACAAAACGAATAATTGCAACCAATATGAAAGTGATGGCCATTTCTACGTGCCGGGCAACCTAGGCTTCACTCTAGGGCGTTGCTCCACCAGATCGAATAGTTAGGGCCTTAGAAGTCAACGCCAGAAGCATAAAATACAATATAAGAACAACAGTTTTTCCATCGTATAAAATGAATAATTGCAAACATTGCGAAAGTAATGGTCATTCCACGTTCCGGGCAACCTAGGCGTCACTCTATGGCGTTCTTCCACCACATCGAATAGCTACGGCCTCAGAAGTCAACGCCTGAAGCATAAAATACAATAAAAATACAACAGTTTTTCCATCGTATAAAAGGATTAATTGCAACCAGTTTGAAAGTGATGTCCAATTCTCCGTTCCGCGCAACCTAGGTTTTACTCCAGGGCGTTGCTCCACCAGATCGAAAAGTTACGGCCTAAGAAGTCAACGCCAGAAGCATAAAATACGATATAAATACAACAGCTTTTCCATCGTATAAAACGAATAATTGCACCCAGTGTGAAAGTTATTGTCATTTCTACTTTCCGCGCAACCTAGGTTTCACCCTAGGGCGTTGCTCCAACAGATTGAATAGTTAGGACCTTAGAAGTCAATGCCCGAAGCATAAAATGCAATAAAAATAGAACAGTTTTTCCATCATATAACAGGAATAATTGCAACCAGTTTGAAAGTGATGGTCATTTCTACGTTCCGGGCAACCTAGGCTTCACTCTATGGCGTTCTTCCACCACATCGAATAGCTACGCCCTCAGAAGTCAACGCCTGAAGCATAAAATACAATAAAAATACAACAGTCTTTCCATCCTATAACAGGAATAATTGCAACCCGTGTGGAAGTGATGGTCATTTGTACGTTCCAGGCAACCTAGGCTTCACTCTAGGGCGTTGTTCCACCAGATCGAATTGTTAGGGCCTAAGAAGTCAACGCCAGAAGCATAAGATACAATATAAATATAACAGTTTTTCCATCGTATAGAACGAATAATAGCATCCAGTGTGAAAGTTATGGTCTTTTCTACGTTCCGGGCATCCTAGGCTTCACTCTAGGGCGTTGCTCCACCAGATCGAATAGTTAGGTCCTTAGAAGTCAACGCCAGAATCATAAAATACAATGAAGATGCGACAGCTTTTCCATCGTATTAAACGAATAATTTCAACCAGTGTGAATGTTATGGTCATTTCTACATTCCGAGCAACCTAGGCTTCGCTCTAGTGCGTTGATCCAACAGATTGAAAAGTTAGGGCCTTAGCAGTCAACGCCCGAATCATAAAATACATTATAAATACAACAGTTTTTCCATCATATAACAGGAATAATTGCAACCAGTTTGAAAGTGATGGTCATTTGTACGTTCCGGGCAACCTAGGATTCACTCTAGGGCAGTGCTCCACCAGATCGAATAGTTAGGGCCTTACAAGTCAACGCCCGAAGCATGAAATGCAATAAAAATACAACAGTGTTTCCATCATATAACTGGAATAATTGCAACCAGTTTGAAAGTGATGTCCAATTCTACGTTCCGCGCAACCTAGGTTTTACTCCAGGGCGTTATTTCACCAGATCGAAAAGTTACGGCCTAAGAAGTCAACGCCAGAAGCATAAAATACGATATAAATACAACAGCTTTTCCATCGTATAAAACGAGTAATTGCACCCAGTGTGAAAGTTATTGTCATTTCTACTTTCCGCGCAACCTAGGCTTCACCCTAGGGCGTTGCTCCAACAGATTGAATAGTTAGGACCTTAGAAGTCAATGCCCGAAGCATAAAATGCAATAAAAATAGAACAGTTTTTCCATCATATAACAGGAATAATTGCAACCAGTTTGAAGGTGATGGTCATTTCTACGTTCCAGGCAACCTAGGCTTCACTCGAGGGCGTTGTTCCACCAGATCGAATTGATAGGGCCTAAGAAGTCAACGCCAGAAGCATAAGATACAATATAAATATAACAGTTTTTCCATCGTATAGAACGAATAATAGCAACCAGTGTGAAAGTTATGGTCACTTCTACGTTCCGGGCAGCCTAGGCTTCACTCTAGGGCGTTGCTCCACCAGATCAAACAGTTAGGGCCTTAGAAGTCAACGACCGAAGCATAAAATACAAAATAAATAGAACAGTTTTTCCATTGTATAAAACGAATAATAGCAACCAGTGTGAAAGCTATGGTCATTTCTACGTTCGGGCAACCTGGGCTTCACTCTAGGGCGTTGTTCCACCAGATCAAACAGCTAGGGCCTTAGAAGTCAACGCCCGAAGCATAAAATACAATATAAATATAACAGTTTTTCCATCGTATAGAACGAATAATCGCAACCAGTGTGAAAGTTAAGGTCATTTCTACTTTCCGGGCAAACCAGGCTTCACTCTATGGCGTTCTTCCACCACATCGAATAGCTACGGCCACAGAAGTCAACGCCAGAAGCATAAAATGCAATATAAACACAACAGTTTTTCCGTCGGATAAAACGAATAATTGCAACCAGTATGAAAGCTATGGTCATTTCTACTTTCCGGGCAACCTAGGCTTCACCCTAGGGCGTTGCTTCGACAGATTGAATATTTAGGGCGTTAGAAGTCAACGCCCGAAGCATAAAATACAAAATAAATAGAACAGATTTTCCATCGTATAAAACGAATAATTGCTACCGGTGCGAAAGTTATGGTCACTTCTACGTTCCAGGCAACCTAGGCTTTACCATAGGGCGTTCTTCCACCAGATGGAATAGTTAGGGCATAAGAAGTCAACGCCAGAAGCATAAAATACAGTATAAATACAACAGTGTTTCAATCGTATAAAACGAGTAATTGCAACCAGTACGAAAGTTAACGTCATTTCTACGTTCCGGACAACCTAGGCTTCACCCTAGGGCGTTGCTCCAACAGATCGAATAGTTAGTGCCTTAGAAGTTAACGCCAGAAGCATAAAATACAATATAAACACAACAGTTTTTCCATCGTATAAAACGAATAATTGCTACCAGTATGGAAGTGATGGTCATTTCTACGTTCCGGGCAACCTAGGCTTCACTCTATGGCATTCTTCCACCACATCGAATAGCTATGGCCTCAGAAGTCAACGCCTGAAGCATAAAATACAATAAAAATACAACAGTCTTTCCATCCTATAACAGGAATAATTGCAACCCGTGTGGAAGTGATGGTCATTTGTACGTTCCAGGCAACCTAGGCTTCACTCTAGGGCGTTGTTCCACCAGATCGAATTGTTAGGGCCTAAGAAGTCAACGCCAGAAGCAAAAGATACAATATAAATATAACAGTTTTTCCATCGTATAGAACGAATAATCGCAACCAGTGTGAAAGTTAATGTCATTTCTACTTTGCGGGCAACCTAGGCTTCACCCTAGGGCGTTGCTCCAACAGATTGAATAGTTAGGGCCTTAGAAGTCAACGCCCGATGCATAAAATACAAAATAAATAGAACAGTTTTTCCATCGTATAGAACGAGTAATAGCATCCAGTGTGAAAATTATGGTCATTTCTACGTTCCGGTCAACCCAGGCTTCACAATAAGGCGTTGCTCCACCAGATCGAATAGTTAGGTCCTTAGAAGTCAACGCCAGAATCATAAAATACAATGAGGCTGCAACAGCTTTTCCATCGTATTAAACGAATAATTTCAACCAGTGTGAATGTTATGGTCATTTCTACATTCCGAGCAACCTAGGCTTCGCTCTAGGGCGTTGATCCAACAGATTGAATAGTTAGGGCCTTAGCAGTCAACGCCGGAAGCATAAAATACAATAAAAATACAACAGTTTTTCCATCATATAACAGGAATAATTGCAACCAGTTTGAAAGTGATGGTCATTTCTACGTTCCGGGCAACCTAGGATTCACTCTAGGGCGGTGCTCCACCAGATCGAATAGTTAGGGCCTTACAAGTCAACGCCCGAAGCATAAAATGCAATAAAAATACAACAGTGTTTCCATCATATAACAGGAATAATTGCAACCAGTTTGAAAGTGATGTCCAATTCTCCGTTCCGCGCAACCTAGGTTTTACTCCAGGGCGTTGCTCCACCAGATCGAAAAGTTACGGCCTAAGAAGTCAACGCCAGAAGCATAAAATACGATATAAATACAACAGCTTTTCCATCGTATAAAACGAATAATTGCACCCAGTGTGAAAGTTATTGTCATTTCTACTTTCCGCGCAACCTAGGTTTCACCCCAGGGCGTTGCTCCAACAGATTGAATAGTTAGGACCTTAGAAGTCAATGCCCGAAGCATAAAATGCAATAAAAATAGAACAGTTTTTCCATCATATAACAGGAATAATTGCAACCAGTTTGAAAGTGATGGTCATTTCTACGTTCCGGGCAACCTAGGCTACACCCTAGGGCGTTGCTCTTACAGATTGAATAGCTACGCCCTCAGAAGTCAACGCCTGAAGCATAAAATACAATAAAAATACAACAGTGTTTCCATCCTATAACAGGAATAATTGCAACCAGTTTGAAAGTGATGGCCATTTCTACGTGCCGGGCAACCTAGGCTTCACTCTAGGGCGTTGCTCCACCAGATCGAATAGTTAGGGCCTTAGAAGTCAACGCCAGAAGCATAAAATACAATATAAGAACAACAGTTTTTCCATCGTATAAAATGAATAATTGCAAACATTGCGAAAGTAATGGTCATTCCACGTTCCGGGCAACCTAGGCGTCACTCTATGGCGTTCTTCCACCACATCGAATAGCTACGGCCTCAGAAGTCAACGCCTGAAGCATAAAATACAATAAAAATACAACAGTTTTTCCATCGTATAAAAGGATTAATTGCAACCAGTTTGAATGTGATGGTCATTTCTACGTTCCGGGCAACCTAGGCTTCACCCCAGGTCGTTGTTCCACCAGATCGAATAGTTAGGGCCTAAGAAGTGAACGCCAGCAGCATAAAATACAATATAAATACAACAGTTCTTCCATCACATAAAACGAATAATTGCAACCAGTATGAAAGTTATGGTAATTTCTACGTTCCGGGCAAACCAGGCTTCACTCTATGGCGTTCTTCCACCACATCGAATAGCTACGGCCACAGAAGTCAACGCCCGAAGCATAAAATACAAAATAAATAGAACAGATTTTCCATCGTATAAAACGAATAATTGCTACCGGTGTGAAAGTTATGGTCACTTCTACGTTCCGGGCAACCTAGTCTTTACCATAGGGCGTTCTTCCACCAGATGGAATAGTTAGGGCATAAGAAGTCAACGCCAGAAGCATAAAATACAGTATAAATACAACAGTGTTTCAATCGTATATAACGAGTAATTGCAACCAGTACGAAAGTTAACGTCATTTCTACGTTCCGGACAACCTAGGCTTCACCCTAGGGCGTTGCTCCAACAGATTGAATAGTTAGGGCCTTAGAAGTCAACGCCGGAAGCATAAAATGCAAGAAAAATACATCAGTTTTTCCATCGTATAAAAGGATTAATTGCAACCAGTTTGAAAGTGATGGTCACTTCTACGTTCCGGGCAACCTAGGCTTTACTCTAGGGCGTTGCTCCACCAGATCGAATAGTTAGTGCCTTAGAAGTTAACGCCAGAAGCATAAAATACAGTATAAACACAACAGTTTTTCCATCGTATAAAACGAATAATTGCTACCAGTATGAAAGCTAGGGTCATTTCTACTTTACGGGCAACCTAGGCTACACCCTAGGGCGTTGCTCTTACAGATTGAATAGTTAGGGCCTTAGAAGTCAACGCCCGGTGCATAAAATACAAAATAAATAGAACAGTTTTTCCATCGTGTAAAACGAATAATTGTTACCGGTGTGAAAATTATGGTCATTTCTACGTTCCGGTCAACCCAGGCTTCACCATAGGGCGCTACTCCACCAGATCGAATAGTTAGGGCCTAAGAAGTGAACGCCAGAAGCATAAAATACAATATAAATACAACAGTTTTTCCATCATACAAAACGAATAATTGCAACCAGTATGAAAGCTAGGGTCATTTCTACTTTACGGGCAACCTAGGCTACACCCTAGGGCGTTGCTCTTACAGATTGAATAGTTAGGGCCTTAGAAGTTAATGACCGAAGCATAAAATGCAATAAAAATACAACAGTTTTTCCATCGTATAAAAGGATTAATTGCAACCAGTTTGAAAGTGATGGTCATTTCTACGTGCCGGGCAACCTAGGCTTCACTCTAGGGCGTTGCTCCACCAGATCGAATAGTTAGGGCCTTAGAAGTCAACGCCAGAAGCATAAAATACAATATAAGTACAACAGTTTTTCCATCGTATAAAATGAATAATTGCAAACATTGCGAAAGTAATGGTCATTCCACGTTCCGGGCAACCTAGGCGTCACTCTATGGCGTTCTTCCACCACATCGAATAGCTACGGCCTCAGAAGTCAACGCCTGAAGCATAAAATACAATAAAAATACAACAGTTTTTCCATCGTATAAAAGGATTAATTGCAACCAGTTTGAAAGTGATGTCCAATTCTCCGTTCCGCGCAACCTAGGTTTTACTCCAGGGCGTTGCTCCACCAGATCGAAAAGTTACGGCCTAAGAAGTCAACGCCAGAAGCATAAAATACGATATAAATACAACAGCTTTTCCATCGTATAAAACGAATAATTGCACCCAGTGTGAAAGTTATTGTCATTTCTACTTTCCGCGCAACCTAGGTTTCACCCTAGGGCGTTGCTCCAACAGATTGAATAGTTAGGACCTTAGAAGTCAATGCCCGAAGCATAAAATGCAATAAAAATAGAACAGTTTTTCCATCATATAACAGGAATAATTGCAACCAGTTTGAAAGTGATGGTCATTTCTCCGTTCCGGGCAACCTAGGCTTCACTCTATGGCGTTCTTCCACCACATCGAATAGCTACGCCCTCAGAAGTCAACGCCTGAAGCATAAAATACAATAAAAATACAACAGTCTTTCCATCCTATAACAGGAATAATTGCAACCCGTGTGGAAGTGATGGTCATTTGTACGTTCCAGGCAACCTAGGCTTCACTCTAGGGCGTTGTTCCACCAGATCGAATTGTTAGGGCCTAAGAAGTCAACGCCAGAAGCATAAGATATAATATAAATATAACAGTTTTTCCATCGTATAGAACGAATAATAGCATCCAGTGTGAAAGTTATGGTCTTTTCTACGTTCCGGGCATCCTAGGCTTCACTCTAGGGCGTTGCTCCACCAGATCGAATAGTTAGGTCCTTAGAAGTCAACGCCAGAATCATAAAATACAATGAAGATGCAACAGCTTTTCCATCGTATTAAACGAATAATTTCAACCAGTGTGAATGTTATGGTCATTTCTACATTCCGAGCAACCTAGGCTTCGCTCTAGTGCGTTGATCCAACAGATTGAAAAGTTAGGGCCTTAGCAGTCAACGCCCGAATCATAAAATACATTATAAATACAACAGTTTTTCCATCATATAACAGGAATAATTGCAACCAGTTTGAAAGTGATGGTCATTTGTACGTTCCGGGCAACCTAGGATTCACTCTAGGGCAGTGCTCCACCAGATCGAATAGTTAGGGCCTTACAAGTCAACGCCCGAAGCATGAAATGCAATAAAAATACAACAGTGCTTCCATCATATAACAGGAATAATTGCAACCAGTTTGAAAGTGATGTCCAATTCTACGTTCCGCGCAACCTAGGTTTTACTCCAGGGCGTTGCTTCACCAGATCGAAAAGTTACGGCCTAAGAAGTCAACGCCAGAAGCATAAAATACGATATAAATACAACAGCTTTTCCATCGTATAAAACGAGTAATTGCACCCAGTGTGAAAGTTATTGTCATTTCTACTTTCCGCGCAACCTAGGCTTCACCCTAGGGCGTTGCTCCAACAGATTGAATAGTTAGGACCTTAGAAGTCAATGCCCGAAGCATAAAATGCAATAAAAATAGAACAGTTTTTCCATCATATAACAGGAATAATTGCAACCAGTTTGAAGGTGATGGTCATTTCTACGTTCCAGGCAACCTAGGCTTCACTCGAGGGCGTTGTTCCACCAGATCGAATTGTTAGGGCCTAAGAAGTCAACGCCAGAAGCATAAGATACAATATAAATATAACAGTTTTTCCATCGTATAGAACGAATAATAGCAACCAGTGTGAAAGTTATGGTCACTTCAACGTTCCGGGCAGCCTAGGCTTCACTCTAGGGCGTTGCTCCACCAGATCAAACAGTTAGGGCCTTAGAAGTCAACGACCGAAGCATAAAATACAAAATAAATAGAACAGTTTTTCCATTGTATAAAACGAATAATAGCAACCAGTGTGAAAGCTATGGTCATTTCTACGTTCGGGCAACCTGGGCTTCACTCTAGGGCGTTGTTCCACCAGATCAAACAGCTAGGGCCTTAGAAGTCAACGCCCGAAGCATAAAATACAATATAAATATAACAGTTTTTCCATCGTATAGAACGAATAATCGCAACCAGTGTGAAAGTTAACGTCATTTCTACTTTCCGGGCAACCTAGGCTTCACCCTAGGGCGTTGCTCCAACAGATTGAATAGTTAGGGCCTAAGAAGTGAACGCCAGCAGCATAAAATACAATATAAATACAACAGTTCTTCCATCATATAAAACGAATAATTGCAACCAGTATGAAAGTTATGGTAATTTCTACGTTCCGGGCAAACCAGGCTTCACTCTATGGCGTTCTTCCACCACATCGAATAGCTACGGCCACAGAAGTCAACGCCAGAAGCATAAAATGCAATATAAACACAACAGTTTTTCCGTCGGATAAAACGAATAATTGCAACCAGTATGAAAGCTATGGTCATTTCTACTTTCCGGGCAACCTAGGCTTCACCCTAGGGCGTTGCTTCAACAGATTGAATATTTAGGGCGTTAGAAGTCAACGCCCGAAGCATAAAATACAAAATAAATAGAACAGATTTTCCATCGTATAAAACGAATAATTGCTACCGGTGCGAAAGTTATGGTCACTTCTACGTTCCAGGCAACCTAGGCTTTACCATAGGGCGTTCTTCCACCAGATGGAATAGTTAGGGCATAAGAAGTCAACGCCAGAAGCATAAAATACAGTATAAATACAACAGTGTTTCAATCGTATAAAACGAGTAATTGCAACCAGTACGAAAGTTAACGTCATTTCTACGTTCCGGACAACCTAGGCTTCACCCTAGGGCGTTGCTCCAACAGATCGAATAGTTAGTGCCTTAGAAGTTAACGCCAGAAGCATAAAATACAATATAAACACAACAGTTTTTCCATCGTATAAAACGAATAATTGCTACCAGTATGGAAGTGATGGTCATTTCTACGTTCCGGGCAACCTAGGCTTCACTCTATGGCATTCTTCCACCACATCGAATAGCTATGGCCTCAGAAGTCAACGCCTGAAGCATAAAATACAATAAAAATACAACAGTCTTTCCATCCTATAACAGGAATAATTGCAACCCGTGTGGAAGTGATGGTCATTTGTACGTTCCAGGCAACCTAGGCTTCACTCTAGGGCGTTGTTCCACCAGATCGAATTGTTAGGGCCTAAGAAGTCAACGCCAGAAGCATAAGATACAATATAAATATAACAGTTTTTCCATCGTATAGAACGAATAATCGCAACCAGTGTGAAAGTTAATGTCATTTCTACTTTGCGGGCAACCTAGGCTTCACCCTAGGGCGTTGCTCCAACAGATTGAATAGTTAGGGCCTTAGAAGTCAACGCCCGATGCATAAAATACAAAATAAATAGAACAGTTTTTCCATCGTATAGAACGAGTAATAGCATCCAGTGTGAAAATTATGGTCATTTCTACGTTCCGGTCAACCCAGGCTTCACAATAAGGCGTTGCTCCACCAGATCGAATAGTTAGGTCCTTAGAAGTCAACGCCAGAATCATAAAATACAATGAGGATGCAACAGCTTTTCCATCGTATAAAACGAATAATTGCACCCAGTGTGAAAGTTATTGTCATTTCTACTTTCCGCGCAACCCAGGTTTCACCCTAGGGCGTTGCTCCAACAGATTGAATAGTTAGGGCCTAAGAAGTCAACGCCATAAGCATAAGATACAATATAAATATAACAGTTTTTCCATCCTATAGAACGAATAATCGCAACCAGTGTGAAAGTTAATGTCATTTCTACTTTCCGGGCAACCTAGGCTTCACCCTAGGGCGTTGTTCCACCAGATCGAATTGTTAGGGCCTAAGAAGTCAACGCCAGAAGCATAAGATACAATATAAATATAACAGTTTTTCCATCGTATAGAACGAATAATCGCAACCAGTGTGAAAGTTAATGTCATTTCTACTTTCCGGGCAACCTAGGCTTCACCCTAGGGCGTTGCTCCAACAGATTGAATAGTTAGGGCCTTAGCAGTCAACGCCCGAAGCATAAAATACAATAAAAATACAACAGTCTTTCCATCCTATAACAGGAATAATTGCAACCCGTGTGGAAGTGATGGTCATTTGTACGTTCCAGGCAACCTAGGCTTCACTCTAGGGCGTTGTTCCACCAGATCGAATTGTTAGGGCCTAAGAAGTCAACGCCAGAAGCATAAGATACAATATAAATATAACAGTTTTTCCATCGTATAGAACGAATAATCGCAACCAGTGTGAAAGTTAATGTCATTTCTACTTTCCGGGCAACCTAGGCTTCACCCTAGGGCGTTGCTCCAACAGATTGAATAGTTAGGGCCTTAGCAGTCAACGCCCGAAGCATAAAATACAATAAAAGTACAACAGTTTTCCCATCATATAACAGGAATAATTGCAACCAGTTTGAAAGTGATGGTCATTTCTACGTTCCGGGCAACCTAGGATTCACTCTAGGGCGGTGCTCCACCAGATCGAATAGTTAGGGCCTTACAAGTCAACGCCCCAAGCATAAAATGCAATAAAAATTCAACAGTGTTTCCATCATATAACAGGAATAATTGCAACCAGTTTGAAAGTGATGTCCAATTCTCCGTTCCGCGCAACCTAGGTTTTACTCCAGGGCGTTGCTCCACCAGATCGAACAGTTACGGCCTAAGAAGTCAACGCCAGAAGCATAAAATACGATATAAATACAACAGCTTTTCCATCGTATAAAACGAATAATTGCACCCAGTGTGAAAGTTATTGTCATTTCTACTTTCCGCGCAACCTAGGTTTCACCCTAGGGCGTTGCTCCAACAGATTGAATTGTTAGGACCTTAGAAGTCAATGCCCGAAGCATAAAATGCAATAAAAATAGAACAGTTTTTCCATCATATAACAGGAATAATTGCAACCAGTTTGAAAGTGATGGTCATTTCTACGTTCCGGGCAACCTAGGCTACACCCTAGGGCGTTGCTCTTACAGATTGAATAGTTAGGGCCTTAGAAGTTAATGACCGAAGCATAAAATGCAATGAAAATACAACAGTTTTTTCATCGTATAAAAGGATTAATTGCAACCAGTTTGAAAGTGATGGCCATTTCTACGTGCCGGGCAACCTAGGCTTCACTCTAGGGCGTTGCTCCACCAGATCGAATAGTTAGGGCCTTAGAAGTCAACGCCAGAAGCATAAAATACAATATAAGAACAACAGTTTTTCCACCATATAACAGGAATACTTGCAACCAGTTTGAAAGTGATGGTCATTTGTACGTTCCGGGCAACCTAGGATTCACTCTAGGGCAGTGCTCCACCAGATCGAATAGTTAGGGCCTTACAAGTCAACGCCCGAAGCATAAAATGCAATAAAAATAAAACAGTGTTTCCATCATATAACAGGAATAATTGCAACCAGTTTGAAAGTGATCTCCAATTCTACGTTCCGCGCAACCTAGGTTTTACTCCAGGGCGTGGCTTCACCAGATCGAAAAGTTACGGCCTAAGAAGTCAACGCCAGAAGCATAAAATACGATATAAATACAACAGCTTTTCCATCGTATAAAACGAGTAATTGCACCCAGTGTGAAAGTTATTGTCATTTCTACTTTCCGCGCAACCTAGGCTTCACCCTAGGGCGTTGCTCCAACCGATTGAATAGTTAGTACCTTAGAAGTCAATGCCCGAAGCATAAAATGAAATAAAAATTGAACAGTTTTTCCATCATATAACAGGAATAATTGCAACCAGTTTGAAAGTGATGGTCATTTCTACGTTCCAAGCAACCTAGGCTTCACTCTAGGGCGTTGTTCCACCAGATCGAATTGTTAGGGCCTAAGAAGTCAACGCTAGAAGCATAAGATACAATATAAATATAACAGTTTTTCCATCGTATAGAACGAATAATAGCAACCAGTATGAAAGTTATGGTCACTTCTACGTTCCGGGCAGCCTAGGCTTCACTCTAGGGCGTTGCTCCACCAGATCAAACAGTTAGGGCCTTAGAAGTCAACGACCGATGCATAAAATACAAAATAAATAGAACAGTTTTTCCATCGTATAGAACGAATAATAGCATCCAGTGTGAAAATTATGGTCATTTCTACGTTCCGGTCAACCCAGGCTTCACCATAGGGCGTTGCTCCACCAGATCGAATAGTTAGGTCCTTAGAAGTCAACGCCAGAATCATAAAATACAATGAGGATGCAACAGCTTTTCCATCGTATTAAACGAATAATTTCAACCAGTGTGAATGTTATGGTCATTTCTACATTCCGAGCAACCTAGGCTTCGCTCTAGGGCGTTGATCCAACAGATTGAATAGTTAGGGCCTTAGCAGTCAACGCCCGAAGCATAAAATACAATAAAAATACAACAGTTTTTCCATCATATAACAGGAATAATTGCAACCAGTTTGAAAGTGATGGTCATTTCTACGTTCCGGGCAACCTAGGATTCACTCTACGGCGGTGCTCCACCAGATCGAATAGTTAGGGCCTTACAAGTCAACGCCCGAAGCATAAAATGCAATAAAAATACAACAGTGTTTCCATCATATAACAGGAATAATTGCAACCAGTTTGAAAGTGATGTCCAATTCTCCGTTCCGCGCAACCTAGGTTTTACTCCAGGGCGTTGCTCCACCAGATCGAAAAGTTACGGCCTAAGAAGTCAACGCCAGAAGCATAAAATACGATATAAATACAACAGCTTTTCCATCGTATAAAACGAATAATTGCACCCAGTGTGAAAGTTATTGTCATTTTTACTTTCCGCGCAACCTAGGTTTCACCCTAGGGCGTTGCTCCAACAGATTGAATAGTTAGGACCTTAGAAGTCAATGCCCGAAGCATAAAATACAAAATAAATAGAACAGTTTTTCCATTCTATAAAACGAATAATAGCAACCAGTGTGAAAGTTACGGTCATTTCTACGTTCCGGGCAACCTAGGCTTCATCCCAGGTCGTTGTTCCACCAGATCGAATAGTTAGTGCCTTAGAAGTCAACGGCCGAAGCATAAAATACAAAATAAATAGAACTGTTTTTCCATCGTATAAAACGAATAATTGCAACCAGTATGAAAGTTAACGTCATTTCTACGTTTCGGGCAACCTAGGCTTCACTCTAGGGCGTTGTTCCACCAGATCGAATTGTTAGGGCCTAAGAAGTCAACGCCAGAAGCATAAGATACAATATAAATATAACAGTTTTTCCATCGTATAGAACGAATAATAGCAACCAGTGTGAAAGTTATGGTCACTTCTACGTTCCGGGCAACCTAGGCTTCACTCTAGGGCGTCGCTCCAACAGATCGAATAGTTAGGGCCTTAGAAGTCAACGCCAGAATCAAAAATACAATGAAGATGCAACAGCTTTTCTATCGTATTAAACGAATAATTTCAACCAGTGTGAATGTTATGGTCATTTCTACGTTCGGGCAACCTGGGCTTCACTCTAGGGCGTTGCTCCACCAGATCAAACAGCTAGGGCCTTAGAAGTCAACGCCCGAAGCATAAAATACAATATACATATAACAGTTTTTCCATCGTATAGAACGAATAATAGCAACCAGTGTGAAAGTTAACGTCACTTCTACTTTCCGGGCAACCTAGGCTTCACCCTAGGGCGTTGCTCCAACAGATTGAATTGTTAGGGCCTTAGAAGTCAACGCCCGATGCATAAAATACAAAATAAATGGAACAGTTTTTCCATCGTGTAAAACGAATAATTGCTACTGGTGTGAAAATTATGGTCATTTCTACGTTCCGGTCATCCTAGGCTTCACCATAGGGCGTTACTCCACCAGATCGAATAGTTAGGGCCTACGAAGTGAACGCCAGAAGCATAAAATACAATATAAATACAACAGTTTTTCCATCATACAAAACGAATAATTGCAACCAGTATGAAAGCTAGGGTCATTTCTACTTTACGGGCAACCTAGGCTACACCCTAGGGCGTTGCTCTTACAGATTGAATAGTTAGGGCCTTAGAAGACAACGCCGGAAGCATAAAATGCAATAAAAATACATCAGTTTTTCCATCGTATAAAAGGATTAATTGCAACCAGTTTGAAAGTGATGGTCACTTCTACGTTCCGGGCAACCTAGGCTTTACTCTAGGGCGTTGCTCCACCAGATCGAATAGTTAGTGCCTTAGAAGTCAACGCCAGAAGCATAAAATACAATATAAACACAACAGTTTTTCCATCGTATAAAACGAATAATTGCTACCGGTGTGAAAGTTATGGACATTTCTACGTTCCGGGCAACCTAGGCTTTACCATAGGGCGTTGTTCCACCAGATGGAATAGTTAGGGCATAAGAAGTGAACGCCAGCAGCATAAAATACAATATAAATACAACAGTTCTTCCATCATATAAAACGAATAATTGCAACCAGTTTGAAAGTTATGGTCATTTCTACGTTCCGGGCAACCTAGGCTTCACTCTATGGCGTTCTTCCATCACATCGAATAGCTACGGCCTCAGAAGTCAACGCGTGAAGCATAAAATACAATAAAAATACAACAGTCTTTCCATCCTATAACAGGAATAATTGCAACCCGTGTGAAAGTGATGGTCATTTGTACGTTCCAGGCAACCTAGGCTTCACTCTGGGGCGTTGTTCCACCAGATCGAATTGTTAGGGCCTAAGAAGTCAACGCCAGAAGCATAAGATACAATATAGATTTAACAGATTTTCCACGGTATAGAACGAATAACAGCAACCAGTGTGAAAGTTATGGTCATTTCTACGTTCCGGGCAACCTAGGCTTCACTCTAGGGCGTTGCTCCACCAGATCAAGCACTTAGGGCCTTAGAAGTCAACGCCCGAAGCATAAAATACAAAATAAATAGAACAGTTTTTTCATTGTATAAAACGAATAATTGCTACCAGTGTAAAAGTTATGGTCACTTCTACGTTCCGGGCAACCTAGGCTTCACCCTAGGGCGTTGTTCCACCAGATCGAATAGTTGAGGTCTAAGAAGTGAACGCCAGAAGCATAAAATACAATATAAATACAACAGTTCTTCCATCATATAAAACGAGTAATTGCAACCAGTATGAAAGTTGCGGTCATTTCTACTTTCCGGGCAACCTAGGCTACACCCTAGGGCATTGCTCCAAAAGATCGAATAGTTAGGGCCTTAGAAGTCAACGGCCAAAGCATAAAATACAAAATAAATAGAACTGTTTTTCCATCGTAGAAAACGAATAATTGCTACCGGTGTGAAAGTTATTTCCATTTCTACGTTCCGGGCAACCTAGGCTTCACCCTAGGGCGTTGTTCCACCAGATGGAATAGTTATGGCATAAGAGGTCAACGCCAGAAGCATAAAATACAATATAAGTACAACAGTTTTTCCAACGTATAAAATGAATAATTGCAAACATTGCGAAAGTAATGGTCATTTCTACGATCCGGGCAACCTAGGCTTCACTCTAGGGCATTGCTCCACCATATCGAATAGCTAGGGACTTAGAATTAAACGCCAGAAGCATAAAATACAGCAAGAATAGAACATTTTTTCCATTGTATAACAGGAATAATTGCAACCAGTGTGAAAATAATGGTTATTTCTACGTTCCGGGCAACCTAGGCTTCACCCTAGGGCGTTGCTCCAACAGATTGAATAGTTAGGACCTTGGAAGTCAATGCCCGAAGCATAAAATACAATTTAAATATAACAGTTTTTCCATCGTATAAAACGAATAATTTCAACCAGTGTGAATGTTATGGTCATTTTTACATTCCGAGCAACCTAGGCTTCACTCTAGGGCGTTGATACACCAGATAGAATAGTTAGGGCCTTAGAAGTCTACGCCAGAAGCATAAAATTCAATAAAGATGCAACAGCTTTTCCATCGTATAAAAGGATTAATTGCAACCAGTTTGAAAGTGATGGTAATTTCTTCGTTCCGGGCAACCTTGGCTTCACCCTAGGGCGTTGTTCCGCCAGATGGAATAGTTAGGGCATAAGAAGTCAACGCCAGAAGCATAAAATACGGTATAAATTCAACAGCATTTCCATCGTATAAAACGAATAATTGCTACCGGTGTGAAAGTTATGGACATTTCTACGTTCCGGGCAACCTAGGCTTTACCATAGGGCGTTGTTCCACCAGATGGAATAGTTAGGGCATAAGAAGTCAACGCCAGAAGCATAAAATACGATATAAATACAACAGTTTTTCAATCGTATAAAACGAGTAATTGCAACCAGTACGAAAGTTAACGTCATTTCTACGTTCCGGACAACCTAGGCTTCATCCTAGGGCGTTGCTCCAACAGATTGAACAGTTCGGGCCTTAGAAGTCAACGCCGGAAGCATAAAATGCAATAAAAATACATCAGTTTTTCCATCGTATAAAAGGATTAATTGCAACCAGTTTGAAAGTGATGGTCACTTCTACGTTCCGGGCAACCTAGGCTTTACTCTAGGGCGTTGCTCCACCAGATCGAATAGTTAGTGCCTTAGAAGTCAACGCCAGAAGCATAAAATACAATATAAACACAACAGTTTTTCCATCGTATAAAACGAATAATTGCTACCGGTGTGAAAGTTATGGACATTTCTACGTTCCGGGCCACCTAGGCTTTACCATAGGGCGTTGTTCCACCAGATGGAATAGCTAGGGCATAAGAAGTCAACGCCAGAAGCATAAAATACAATATAAATACAACAGTTTTTCAATCGTATAAAACGAGTAATTGCAACCAGTACGAAAGCTAACGTCATTTCTACGTTCCGCACAACCTAGGTTTGACTCTAGGGCGTTGCACCACCAGATCGAATAGTTAGTGCCTTAGAAGTCAACGCCAGAAGCATAAAATACAATATAAATACAACAGTTTTTCCAACGTATAAGACGAATAATTGCAACCAGTATGAAGGTTATGGTCATTTCTACGTTCCGGGCAACCTAGGCTTCACTCTATGGCGTTCTTCCACCACATCGAATAGCTACGGCCTCAGAAGTCAACGCCTGAAGCATAAAATACAATAAAAATACAACAGTCTTTCCATCCTGTAACAGGAGTAATTGCAACCCGTGTGAAAGTGATGGTTATTTGTACGTTCCAGGCAACCTAGGCATCACTCTAGGGCGTTGTTCCACCAGATCGAATTGTTAGGGGCTAAGAAGTCAACGCCAGCAGCATAAGATACAATATAAATATAACAGTTTTTCCATCGTATAGAACGAATAATAGCAACCAGTGTGAAAGTTATGGTCATTTCTACGTTCGGGCAACCTGGGCTTCACTCTAGGGCGTTGCTCCACCAGATCAAACAGCTAGGGCCTTAGAAGTCAACGCCCGAAGCATAAAATACAATATACATATAACAGTTTTTCCATCGTATAGAACGAATAATAGCAACCAGTGTGAAAGTTAACGTCACTTCTACTTTCCGGGCAACCTAGGCTTCACCCTAGGGCGTTGCTCCAACAGATTGAATTGTTAGGGCCTTAGAAGTCAACGCCCGATGCATAAAATACAAAATAAATGGAACAGTTTTTCCATCGTGTAAAACGAATAATTGCTACTGGTGTGAAAATTATGGTCATTTCTACGTTCCGGTCAACCTAGGCTTCACCATAGGGCGTTACTCCACCAGATCGAATAGTTAGGGCCTTAGAAGTCAACGCCAGAAGCATAAAATACAATATAAGTACAACAGTTTTTCCATCGTATAAAATGAATAATTGCAATCATTGCGAAAGTAATGGTCATTCCACGTTCCGGGCAACCTAGGCGTCACTCTAGTGCGTTGCTCCACCACATCTAATAGCTACGGCCTTAGACGTCAACGACAGAAGCATAAAATACAATAAAGATGCAACAGCTTTTCCATCGTATAAAACGAATAATTGCACCGAGTGTGAAAGTTATTGTCATTTCTACTTACCGCGCAACCTAGGCTTCACCCTAGGGCGTTGCTCCAACAGATTGAATAGTTAGGACCTTAGAAGTCAATGCCCGAAGCATAAAATGCAATAAAAATACAACAGTTTTTCCATCATATAGCAGGAATAATTGCAACCACTTTGAAAGTGATGGTCATTTCTACGTTCCGGGCGACCTAGGCTTCACTCTAGGGCGGTGCTCCACCAGATCGAATAGTTAGGGCCTTAGAAGTCAATGCCCGAAGCATAAAATGCAATATAAATACAACAGTTTTTCCATCATATAACAGGAATAGTTGCAACCAGTTTGAAGGTGATGGTCATTTATACGTTCCGGGGAACCTAGGCTTCACTCTAGGGCGTTGCTCCACCAGATCGAATAGTTACTGTCTTAGAAGTCAGCGCCAGAGGCATAAAATACAATATTAATACAACAGTTTTTCCAACGTATAAAACGAATAATTGCAACCAGTATGAAAGTTATGGTCATTTCTACGTTCCGGGCAACCTAGGCTTCACTCTATGGCGTTCTTCCACTACATCGAATAGCAACGGCCTCAGAAGTCAACGCCTGATGCATAAAATACAATAAAAATACAACAGTCTTTCCGTCCTATAACAGGAATAATTGCAACCCGTGTGAAAGTGATGGTCATTTGGACGTACCAGGCAACCTAGGCTTCACTCTAGGGCGTTGTTTCACCAGATCGAATTGTTAGGGCCTAAGAAGTCAACGCGAGAAGCATAAGATACAATATAAATATAACAGTTTTTCCATCGTATAGAACGAATAATAGCAACCAGTGTGAAAGTTATGGTCACTTCTACGTCCCGGGCAACCTAGGCTTCACTCTAGGGCGTTGCTCCACCAGATCAAACAGAGAGTTCCTTAGAAGTCAACGCCCGAAGCATAAAATACAAAATAAATAGAACAGCTTTTCCATTGTATAAAACGAATAATAGCAACCAGTGTGAAAGTTATGGTCATTTCTACGTTCGGGCAACCTGGGCTTCACTCTAGGGCGTTGCTCCACCAGATCAAACAGCTAGGGCCTTAGAAGTCAACGCCCGAAGCATAAAATACAATATACATATAACAGTTTTTCCATCGTATAGAACGAATAATAGCAACCAGTGTGAAAGTTAACGTCACTTCTACTTTCCGGGCAACCTAGGCTTCACCCTAGGGCGTTGCTCCAACAGATTGAATTGTTAGGGCCTTAGAAGTCAACGCCCGATGCATAAAATACAAAATAAATGGAACAGTTTTTCCATCGTGTAAAACGAATAATTGCTACTGGTGTGAAAATTATGGTCATTTCTACGTTCCGGTCAACCTAGGCTTCACCATAGGGCGTTACTCCACCAGATCGAATAGTTAGGGCCTTAGAAGTCAACGCCAGAAGCATAAAATACAATATAAGTACAACAGTTTTTCCATCGTATAAAATGAATAATTGCAATCATTGCGAAAGTAATGGTCATTCCACGTTCCGGGCAACCTAGGCGTCACTCTAGTGCGTTGCTCCACCACATCTAATAGCTACGGCCTTAGACGTCAACGACAGAAGCATAAAATACAATAAAGATGCAACAGCTTTTCCATCGTATAAAACGAATAATTGCACCGAGTGTGAAAGTTATTGTCATTTCTACTTACCGCGCAACCTAGGCTTCACCCTAGGGCGTTGCTCCAACAGATTGAATAGTTAGGACCTTAGAAGTCAATGCCCGAAGCATAAAATGCAATAAAAATACAACAGTTTTTCCATCATATAGCAGGAATAATTGCAACCAGTTTGAAAGTGATGGTCATTTCTACGTTCCGGGCGACCTAGGCTTCACTCTAGGGCGGTGCTCCACCAGATCGAATAGTTAGGGCCTTAGAAATTAATGCCCGAAGCATAAAATGCAATATAAATACAACAGTTTTTCCATCATATAACAGGAATAGTTGCAACCAGTTTGAAAGTGATGGTCATTTATACGTTCCGGGGAACCTAGGCTTCACTCTAGGGCGTTGCTCCACCAGATCGAATAGTTACTGTCTTAGAAGTCAGCGCCAGAGGCATAAAATACAATATTAATACAACAGTTTTTCCAACGTATAAAACGAATAATTGCAACCAGTATGAAAGTTATGGTCATTTCTACGTTCCGGGCAACCTAGGCTTCACTCTATGGCGTTCTTCCACTACATCGAATAGCAACGGCCTCAGAAGTCAACGCCTGATGCATAAAATACAATAAAAATACAACAGTCTTTCCGTCCTATAACAGGAATAATTGCAACCCGTGTGAAAGTGATGGTCATTTGGACGTACCAGGCAACCTAGGCTTCACTCTAGGGCGTTGTTTCACCAGATCGAATTGTTAGGGCCTAAGAAGTCAACGCGAGAAGCATAAGATACAATATAAATATAACAGTTTTTCCATCGTATAGAACGAATAATAGCAACCAGTGTGAAAGCTATGGTCACTTCTACGTCCCGGGCAACCTAGGCTTCACTCTAGGGCGTTGCTCCACCAGATAAAACAGTTAGGGCCTTAGAAGTCAACGCCCGAAGCATAAAATACAAAATAAATATAACAGTTTTTCCATTGTATAAAACGAATAATAGCAACCAGTGTGAGAGTTATGGTCATTTCTACGTTCCGGGCAACCTAAGCTTCACCCTAGGGCGTTGCTCCAGCAGATTGAGTGGTTAGGGCCTTAGAAGTCAACGCCCGATGCATAAAATACAAAATATATAGAACAGTTTTTCCATCGTGTAAAACGAATAATTGCAGCCGGTGCGAAAATTATGGTCATTTCTACGTTCCGGTCAACCTAGGCTTCACCATAGGGCGTTACTCCACCAGATCGAATAGTTAGGGCCTAAGAAGTGAACGCCAGAAGCATCAAATACAATATAAATACAACAGTTTTTCCATCATACGAAACGAATAATTGCAACCAGTATGAAAGCTACGGTCATTTCTACTTTACGGGCAACCTAGGCTACACCCTAGGGCGTTGCTCTTACAGATTGAATAGTTAGGGCCTTATAAGTTAATGCCCGAAGCATAAAATGCAATAAAGATACAACAGTTTTTCCATCGTATAAAAGGATTAATTGCAACCAGTTTGAAAGTGACGGTCATTTCTACGTTCCGGGCAACCTAGGCTTCACTCTATGGCGTTCTTCCACCACATCGAATAGCTACGGCCTCAGAAGTCAACGCCTGAAGCACAAAATACAATAAAAATACAACAGTCTTTCCATCCTATAACAGGAATTATTGCAACCCGTGTGAAAGTGATGGTCATTTGTACGTCCCAGTCAACCTAGGCTTCACTCTGGGGCGTTGTTCCACCAGATCGAATAGTTAGGGCCTAAGAAGTGAACGCCAGAAGCATCAAATACAATATAAATACAACAGTTTTTCCATCATACGAAACGAATAATTGCAACCAGTATGAAAGCTACGGTCATTTCTACTTTACGGGCAACCTAGGCTACACCCTAGGGCGTTGCTCTTACAGATTGAATAGTTAGGGCCTTATAAGTTAATGCCCGAAGCATAAAATGCAATAAAGATACAACAGTTTTTCCATCGTATAAAAGGATTAATTGCAACCAGTTTGAAAGTGACGGTCATTTCTACGTTCCGGGCAACCTAGGCTTCACTCTATGGCGTTCTTCCACCACATCGAATAGCTACGGCCTCAGAAGTCAACGCCCGAAGCATAAAATGCAAAATAAATAGAACAGTTTTTCCATTGTATAAAACGAATAATTGCTACCAGTGTAAAAAGTTATGGTCATTTCTACGTTCCGGGCAACCTAGGCTTCACCCTAGGCCGTTGTTCCACCAGATCGAATAGTTAGGGCCTAGGAAGTGAACGCCAGAAGCATAAAATGCAATAAATATACAAGAGCTTTTCCATCGTATAACAGGAATAATTGCAACCAGTGTGAAAGTGACGGTCATTTCTACGTTCCGGGCAACCTAGGCTTCACTCTAGGGCGTTGTTCCAACAGATCGAATAGTTAGGGCCTTAGAAGTCAACGCCCGAAGCATAAAATAATATATAAATAGAACAGTTTTTCCATCGTGTAAAACGAATAATTGCTACCAGTGTGAAAGTTATGGTCATTTCTACGTTCAGGGCAACCTACCCTTCACCTAGGGCGTTGCTCCACTAGATGGAATAGTTAGGGCCTAAGAAGTCAATGCCAGAAGCATAAAATACAATAAAGATGCAACAGTTATTCCTTTGTATAGCATGGATGGTTGCAACCAGTGTGAAAGTTATGGTCATTTCTACGTTCCGGGCAACCTAGGCTTCACCCTAGGGCGTTGTTCCACCAGATGGAAAAGTTAGGGCCTAAGAAGTCAACGCCCGAAGCATAAAATACGATATAAATACAACACCTTTTCCAGCGTATAAAATGAATAATAGCAAACAGTGTGAAAGTAATGGTCATTTCTACGTTCCGAGCACCCTAGGCGTCACTCTAGGGCGATGCTCCACCACATCTAATAGCTACGGCCTTAGAAGTCAACGACAGAAGCATAAAATACAATATAAATACAACAGCTTTTCCATCGTATAACGGGAATAATTGCAACCAGTGTGAAAGTAAAGGTCACTTCTACGTTCCGGGCAACCTATGCTTCACTCTAGGGCGTTGCTCCACCAGATCGAGTAGTTAGGGCCTTAGAAGTCCAGGTCCGAAGCATAAAATACAAAATAAATAGAACAGTTTTTCCATTGTATAAAACGAATAATAGCAACCAGTGTGAAAGTTATGGTTATTTCTCCGTTCCAGGCAACCCAGGCTTCACGCTAGTGCGTTGCACCACCAGATCGAATAGTTAGGGGCTTAGAAGTCAACGCCCGAATCATAAAATACAAAATAAATAGAACAGCTTTTCCATCGTATAAAATGAATAATTGCAAACAGTGTGAAAGTAATGGTCATTTCTACGTTCCGAGCACCCTAGGCGTCACTCTAGGGCGATGCTCCACCACATCTAATAGCTACGGCCTTAGAAGTCAACGCCAGATGGATAAAATACAATATAAGTACAACAGTTTTTCCATCGTATAAAATGAATAATTGCAAACATTGTGAAAGTAATGGTCATTTCTACGTTTCCGGCAACCTAGGCTTCACTCTAGGGCGTTGCTCCACCAGATCGAATAGTTAGGTCCTTAGAAGTGAACGCCAGGAGCATAAAATACGATATAAATACAACAGCTTTTCCATCGTATAAAAGGAATAATTGCAAACAGTGTGAAAGTAATGGTCATTTCAACGATCCGGGCAACCTAGGCTTCACTCTACGGCGTTGTCCCACCAGATCGAATAGTTACGGCCTAAGAAGTCAACGCCAGAAGTATAAAATACGATATAAATACAACAGCTTTTCCATCGTATAAAACAAATAATTGCAACCAGTGTGAAAGTAATGTTCATTTCTACGTTACAGTTACGCTAGGCGTCACTCTAGGGCGTTGCTCCACCACATCTAATAGCTACAGTCTTAGAAGTCAACGCCAGAGGCATAAAATACAATATAAATACAACAGCTCTTCCATCGTATAAAACGAATAATTGCTACCAGTGTAAAAGTTATGGTCATTTCTACGTTCCGGGCAACCTAGGCTTCACCCTAGGGCGTTGTTCCACCAGATCGAAAGTTAGGGCCTAAGAAGTGAACGCCAGAAGCATAAAATGCAATATAAATACAACAGTTTTTCCGTCGTATAAAACGAATAATTGCAACCAGTATGAAACTTATGGTCATTTCTACGTTCCGGGCTACCTAGGCTTCACTCCATGGCGTTCTTCCACCACATCGAATAGCTACAGCCTCAGAAGACGACGCCTGAAATATAAAATACCATAAAAATACAACAGTCTTTCCATCCTATAACAGGAATAATGGCAACCCGTGTGAAAGTGATGGTCATTTCTACGTTCCAGGCTACCTAGGCTTCACTCTAGGGCGTTGTTCCACCAGATCGAATAGTTAGGGCCTAAGAAGTCAACGCCAGAAGCATAAAATACAATATAAATATAACAGTTTTTCCATCGTATAAAACGAACAATAGCAGCCAGTGTGAAAGTTATGGTCATTTCTACGTTCCGGGCAACCTAGGCTTCACTCTAGGGCGTTGCTCCACCAGATCAAACAGTTAGGGCCTTAGAAGCCAACGCCCGAAGCACTAAATACAAGATAAATAGAACAGTTTTTCCATTGTGTAAAACGAATAATTGCTACCAGTGTAAAAAGTTATGGTCATTTCTACGTTCCGGGCAACCTAGGCTTCACCCTAGGCCGTTGTTCCACCAGATCGAATAGTTAGGGCCTAGGAAGTGAACGCCAGAAGCACAAAATGCAATATAAATACAACAGTTTTTCCATCGTATAACAGGATTAATTGCAACGAGTGTGAGAGTTCTGGTCATTTCTATCTTCCGGGCAACCTAGGCCTAACTCTAGGGCGTTGCTCTACCAGATCGAGTAGTTAGGGCCTTAGAAGTCAACGCCCGAAGCAGAAAATACAAAATAAATAGAACAGTATTTCCATTGTATAAAACGAATAATTGCTACCAGTGTGAAAGTTATGTTCATTTCTACGTTCCTGACAACCTACGCTTCACTGTAGGGTGTTGCTCCACCAAATCGAATAGGTAGGGCCATAGAAGTCAACGCCCGAAGTATAAAATACAATAAATATACAAGAGTTTTTCCACCGTATAACAGGAATAATTGCAACCAGTGTAAAAATTATGGTCATTTCTACGTTCCGGGCAACCTAGGCTTCACCCTAGGGCGTTGTTCCACCAGATCGAATAGTTAGGGCCTAAGAAGTGAACGCCAGAAGCATAAAATGCAATATAAATACAACAGTTTTTCCATCGTATAAAACGAATAATTGCAACGAGTATGAACTTATGGTCATTTCTACGTTCCGGGCAACCTGGGCGTCACTCTACGGCGTTGCTCCACCACATCTAATAGCTACGGCCTTAGAAGTCAACGCCAGAAGCATAAAATACAATAAAGATGCAACAGTTTTTCCATCGAATAACAGGAATAACTGCAAACAGTGTGAAAGTACTGGTCATTTCTACGTTCCGGGTAACCTAGGTTTCACGCTAGGGCGTTGCTCCACCAGATTGAATAGCTAGGGACATATAATTCAACGCCATAAGAATAAAATACAATATAAGTACAAAGTTTTTCCATCGTATAATATGTATAATTGCAACCAGTGTGAAAGTTATGGTCATTTCTACATTTCGAGCATCCTAGGCTTCACTCTAGGGCGTTGCTTCATCTGATCGAATAGTTAGGGCCTTGGAAGTCAACGCCAGAAGCAAAATATACAATAAAGATGCAACAGTTTTTCCATCGTGTAACAGGAATAACTGCAAACAGTGTGAAAGTACTGGTCATTTCTACGTTCCGGGTAACCTAGGTTTCACTCTAGGGCGTTGCTCCACCAGATCGAATAGCTAGGGACTTAGAATTCAACGCCATAAGAACAAAATACAATATAAATATAACAGTTTTTCCATCGTATAAAACGAATATTAGCAACTAGAGTGAAAGTTATGGTCATTTAAACGTTCCGGGCAATCTAGGCTTCACACTAGGGCGTTGCTCCTCCAGATCAATCAGTTAGGGCCTTAGAAGTCAATGCCCGAAGCATAAAATGCAAAATAAATAGAACAGTTTTTCCATTGTATAAATCGAATAAATGCTACCAGTGCAAAAGTTATGGTCATTTCTACGTTCCGGGCAACCTAGGCTTCACCCTAGGGCGTTGTTCCACCAGATCGAAAGTTAGGGCCTAAGAAGTGAACGCCAGAAGCATAAAATGCAATATAAATACAACAGTTTTTCCATCGTATAAAACGAATAATTGCAACCAGTATGAAAGTTATGGTCATTTCTACGTTCCGGGCAACCTAGGCTCCACTCTAGGGCGTTGCTCCACCAGATCAAACAGTTAGGGCCTTAGAAGCCAACGCCCGAAGCACTAAATACAAGATAAATAGAACAGTTTTTCCATTGTATAAAACGAATAATTGCTGCCAGTGTGAAAGTTATGTTCATTTCTACATTCCGAGCAACCTAGGCGTCACTCTAGGGCGTTGCTCCAGCAGATCGAATAGTTAGGTCCTTAGAAGTCAACGCCAGAAGCATAAAATACGATATAAATACAACAGCTTTTCCATAGTATAAAAGGAATAATTGCAAACAGTGTGAAAGTAATGGTCATTTCTACGTTCCGGGCAACCTAGATTCCACTCTAGGGCGTTGCTCCACCAAATCGAATAGCTAGGGCCTTAGAAGTCAACGCCAGAAGCTTAAAATACAATAAAGATGCAAAAGTTTTTCCATCGTATAACAGGAATAACTGCAAACAGTATGAAAGTACTGGTCATTTCTACGTTCCGGGTAACCTAGGTTTCACCCTAGGGCGTTGTTCCACCAGATCGAATAGTTAGGGCCTAAGAAGTGAACGCCAGAAGCATAAAATACAAAATAAATACAACAGTTTATCCATCATATAAAACGAATAATTGCAACCAGTATGAACGTTATGGTCATTTCTACTTTCCGGCAACCTGGACTTCACCCTAGGGCGTTAAACCAACAGATTGAATAGTTAGGGCCTTAGAAGTGAACGCCAGAAGCATAAAATGCAATATAAATACAACAGTTTTTCCATCGTATAAAACCATCAATAGCAACCTGTGTGAAAGTTATGGTCATTTCTACGTTCCGGGCAACCTAGGCTTCACCCCAGGTCGTTGTTCCACCAGATCGAATAGTTAGGACCTAAGAAGTGAACGCCAGAAGCATAAAATTCAATAAGAATGCAACAGCTTTTCCATCGTATAACAGGAATAACTGCAGACAGTGTGAAAGTACTGGTCATTTCTACGATCCGGGTAACCTAGGCTCCACTCTAGGGCGTTGTTCCACCAGATCGAACAGCTAGGGCCTAAGAAGGCAACGCCGGAAGCATAAAATACAATATAAATACTACAGTTCTTCCAGCATATAAAACGAAAAATTGCAACCAGTATGAAAGTTATGGTCATTTCTACGTTCCGGGCAACCTAGGCTTCACTCTATGGCGTTGTTCCACCACATCGAATGGCTACGGCCTCAGAAGTCAACGCCTGGAGCACAAAATACAATACAAATACAATAGTCTTTCCATCCTATAACAGGAATAATTGCAACCAGTTTGAGTGTGATGGTCGTTTCTACGTTCCGGGCAACCTAGGCTTCACTCTAGGGCGTTGCTCCACCAGATCGAATAGTTAGAGCCTTAGAAGTCAACGCCAGAAGCATAAAATACAATATAAACACAACAGTTTTTCCATCGTATAAGACAAATAATTGCTACCAGTATGGAAGTGATGGTCATTTCTACGTTCCGGGCAACCTAGGCCTCGCTCTAGGGCGTTGTTCCACCAGATTGAATAGTTAGGGCCTAAGAAATCAACGCCAGAAGCATAAAATACAATATAGATGCAACAGTTATTCCATTGTATAGCATGGATAGTTGCAACCAGTGTGAAAGTTATGGTCATTTCCACGTTCCGGGCAACCTAGGTTTCACTCTAGGGCGTTGCTCCACCAGATCGCATAGCTAGGGACTTAGAGTTCAACGCCATAAGTATAAAATACAATATAAGTACAACAGTTTTTCCATCGTATAAGATGAATAATTGGAAACATTGTGAAAGTAATGGTCATTTCTACGTTCCAGGCAACCTAGGCGACACTCTAGGGCGTTGCTCCACCACATCGAATAGCTACGGCCTTAGAAGTCAACGCCCGAAGCATAAAATACATTAAATATACAAGAGCTTTTCCATCGTATAACAGGAATAATTGCAACCAGTGTGAAAGTGACGGTCATTTCTACGTTCCGGGCAACCTAGGCTTCACTCTAGGGCGTTGTTCCAACAGATCGAATAGTTAGGGCCTAAGAAGTGAACGCCAGAAGCATAAAATACAATATAAATACAACAGTTTATCCATCATATAAAACGAATAATTGCAACCAGTATGAACGTTATGGTCATTTCTACTTTCCGGGCAACCTGGGCTTCACCCTAGGGCGTTAAACCAACAGATTGAATAGTTAGGGCCTTAGAAGTCAATGCCCAAAGCATAAAATGAAATAAAAATACAACAGTTTTTCCATCATATAACAGGAATAATTGCAACCAGTTTGAAAGTGATGGTCATTTCTACGTTCCAGGCAGCCTAGGCTTCACTCTAGGGCGTTGTTCCACCAGATCGAATAGCTAGGGCCTAAGAAGTCAACGCCAGAAGCATAAAATACAATATAAATATAACAGTTTTTCCATCGTATAAAACGATCAATAGCAACCAGTGTGAAAGTTATGGTCATTTCTACGTTCCGGGCAACCTAGGCTTCACTCTAGGGCGTTGCTCCACCAGATCGAATAGTTAGGTCCTAAGAAGTCAACGCCAGAAGCATAAAATACAATATAAATATAACTGATTTTCCATCGTTTATATCGAATAATAGGAACCAGTGCGAAAGTTATGGTCATTTCTACGTTCCGGGCAACCTAAGCTTCACTCTAGGGCGTTGCTCCACCACATCAAACAGTTAGGGCCTTAGAAGTCAACATCCGAAGCAAAAAATACAAAATAAATATAACAGTTTTTCCATCGTATAAAACGAATAATAGCAACCAGTGTGAAAGTTATGGTCACTTCTACGTTCCGGGCAACCTAGGCTTCACTCTAGGGCGTTGCTCCACCAGATCAAACAGTTAGGGTCTTAGAAGCCAACGCCCGAAGCATTAAATAAAAATAAATAGAACAGTTTTTCCATCGTATAAAACGAATAATTGCAACCAGTATGAAAGTTAACGTCATTTCTACTTCCCGGGCAACCTAGGCTTCACCCTATTGCGTTGCTCCAACAGATTGAATAGTTAGGGCCTTAGAAGTCAACGCCCGAAGCATAAAAGGCAATAAAAATACAACAGTTTTTCATCGTATAACAGGATTAATTGCAACCAGTTTGAAAGTGATGGCCAATTCTACGTTCCGGGCAACCTAGGCTTCACTCTAGGGCGTTGCTCCACCAGATCGAATGGTTAGTGCCTTAGAAGTCAACGCCAGAAGCATAAAATACAATATAAATACAACAGCTTTGCCATCGCATAAAATGAAAAATTGCAAAAGTGTGAAAGTTATGTTCATTTCTACGTTCCGGTCAACCTAGGCTTCACTGTAGGGTCTTGCTCCACCAGATTCAATGGTTAGGGCCTTAGAAGTCAACGCCCGAAGCATAAAATGCAATAAAAATACAACAGTGTTTCCATCATATAACAGGAATAATTGCAACCAGTTTGAAAGTGATGGCCAATTCTACGTTCCGGGCAACCTAGGCTTCACCCTAGGCCGTTGTTCCACCAGATCGAATAGTTAGTGCCTTTGAAGTCAACGCCAGAAGCATAAAATACAATATAAATACAACAGTTTTTCCATCGTATAAAACGAATAATTGAAACCAGTATGAAACTTATGGTCATTTCTACTTTCCGAGCAACCTAGGCTTCACTCTAGGGCGCTGCACCACCAGATCGAATAGTTAGGGCCTTAGATGTCAACGCCCGTAGCATAAAATATAAAATAAATAGAACAGTTTTTCCATCGCCTAAAACGAATAATTGCTACCAGTGTGAAAGTTATGGTCATTTCTACTTTCCGGGCAACCTAGGCTTCACCCTAGGGCGTTGCTCCACCAGATGGAATAGTTAGGGCCTAAGAAGTCAACGCCAGAAGCATAAAATACGATATAAACACAACAGGTTTTCCATCGTATAAAACGAATAATTGCAACCAGTTTGAAAGTGATGGTCATTTCTACGTACCGGGCAACCTAGGCTTCACTCTAGGGCGTTGCTCCACCTGATCGAATAGTTAGGGCCTTAGAAGTCAACGCCCGAAGCATAAAATACAAAATAAACACAACAGCCTTTACACCGTATAAAACGAATAATAGGCAACCTGTGTGAAGGTTATGGTCATATCTACGTTCCGGGCAACATAGGCTTCACTGTAGGGCGTTGCTCCATCAGGTCGAAATGTTAGGGCCTAAGAAGTCAACGCCCGAAGCATAAAATACGATATAAATACAACAGCTTTTCCATCATATTAAATGCATAATTGCAAACAGTGTGAAAGAAGTGGTCATTTCTACGTTCCGAGCAACCTAGGCTTCACTCTAGGGCGGTGCTCCACCATATCGAATAGCTACGTCCTTAGAAGCCTACGCCTGGAGCACAAAATACAATAAAAATACAACAGTCTTTTCATGGTATAACAGGAATAATTGCAACAAGCGTGAAAGTAATGATCATTTCGTGGTTTCGGGCATCCTAGACTTAACTCTGAGACATTGCTCCACCAGATCGAATAGTTAGGGCCTAAGAAGTCAACGCCAGAAGCATAAAATACAATATAAATATAACAGTTTTTCCATCGTATAAAACGAATAATAGCAACCAGTGTGAAAGTTATGGTCATTTCTACATTCCGGGCAACCTAGGCTTCACTCTAGGGCGTTGCTCCACCAGATCAAACAGTTAGGGCCTTAGATGTCAACGCCAGAAGCATAAAATACAATAAAGGTGCAACAGTTTTTCCATCGTATAACAGGTATAACTGCAACCAGTGTGAAAGTAATGGTCATTTGTACGTTCCGGGCTACCTAGGCTTCACTCTAGGGCGTTGCTCCACCAGATCGAATAGCTCAGGGCCTTAGAAGTCAACGCCAGAAGCATAAAATACAATAAAGATGCAAAAGTTTTTCCATCGTATAACAGGGATAACTGCAAACAGTATGAAAGTACTGGTCGTTTCTACGTTCCGGGTAACCTAGGTTTCACTCTAGGGCGTTGCTCCACCAGATTGAATAGCTAGGGACATAGAATTCAACGCCATAAGAATAAAATACAATATAAGTACAAAGTTTTTCCATCGTATAAAATGTATAATTGCAACCAGTGTGAAAGTTATGGTCATTTCTACATTTCGAGCATCCTAGGCTTCACTCTAGGGCGTTGCTTCATCTGATCGAATAGTTAGGGCCTTGGAAGTCAACGCCAGAAGCAAAATATACAATAAAGATGCAACAGTTTTTCCATCGTGTAACAGGAATAACTGCAAACAGTGTGAAAGTACTGGTCATTTCTACGTTCCGGGTAACCTAGGCTCCACTCTAGGGCGTTGTTCCACCAGATCGAACATCTAGGGCCTAAGAAGGCAACGCCAGAAACATAAAATACAATATAAATATATCAGTTTTTCGATCGTATATAACGAATAATAGCAACCAGTGTGAAAGTTAACGTCATTTCTACTTTGCGGGCAACCTAGGCTTCACCCTAGGGCGTTGCATCAACAGATTGAATAGTTAGGGCCTTAGAAGTCAATGCCCGAAGCATAAAATGCATTAAAAATACAACAGTTTTTCCATCATATAACAGGAATATTTGCAACCAGTTTGAACGTGATGGTAATTGCTACGTCCCGGGCAACTTAGGCTTCACTCTAGGGCGTTGCTCCACCAGATCGAATAGTTAGTGCCTTAGCAGTCAACGCCAGAAGCATAAAATACAATATAAATACAACAGTTTTTCCATCGTATAAAACGAATAATTGCAAACAGTTTGAAAGTGGTGGCCAATTCTACGTTCCGCGCAACCTAGGCTTCACTCCAGGGCGTTGCTGCACCAGATCGAATAGTTACGGCCTAAGATGTCAACGCCAGAAGCATAAAGTGCGATATAAATACAACAGCTTTTCCATCGTATAAAACGAACAATTGCAACCAGTGTGAAATTTATGGTCATTTCTACGTTCCGGGCAACCTAGGCTTCACCCCAGGTCGTTGTTCCACCAGATCGAATAGTTAGGACCTAAGAAGTGAACGCCACCAGCATAAAATACAATATAAATACAACAGTTCTTCCATCATATAAAACAGATAATTGCAACCAGTATGAATGTTATGGTCATTTCTACGTTCCGGGCAACCCAGGCTTCACTCTATGGCGTTCTTCCACCACATCGAATAGCTACGGCCTCAGAAGTCAACGCCTGAAGCATAAAATACAATAAAGATGCAACAGCTTTTCCATCGTATAAAACGAATAATTTCAACCAGTGTGAATGTTATTGTAATTTTTACATTCCGAGCAACCTAGGCTTCACTCTAGGGCGTTGATCCACCAGATAGAATAGTTAGGACCTTAGAAGTCAACGCCAGAAGCATAAAATTCAATAAGGATGCAACAGCTTTTCCATCGTATAACAGGAATAACTGCAGACAGTGTGAAAGTACTGGTCATTTCTACGATCCGGGTAACCTAGGCTCCACTCTAGGGCGTTGTTCCACCAGATCGAACAGCTAGGGCCTAAGAAGGCAACGCCAGAAGCATAAAATACAATATAAATACTACAGTTCTTCCAGCATATAAAACGAATAATTGCAATCAGTATGAAAGTTATGGTCATTTCTACGTTCCGGGCAACCTAGGCTTCACTCTATGGCGTTGTTCCACCACATCGAATAGCTACGGCCTCAGAAGTCAACGCCTGGAGCACAAAATACAATACAAATACAATAGTCTTTCCATCCTATAACAGGAATAATTGCAACCAGTTTGAGTGTGATGGTCGTTTCTACGTTCCGGGCAACCTAGGCTTCACTCTAGGGCGTTGCTCCACCAGATCGAATAGTTAGTGCCTTAGAGGTCAACGCCAGAAGCATAAAATACAATATAAACACAACAGTTTTTCCATCGTATAAGACAAATAATTGCTACCAGTATGGAAGTGATGGTCATTTCTACGTTCCGGGCAACCTAGGCCTCGCTCTAGGGCGTTGTTCCACCAGATTGAATAGTTAGGGCCTAAGAAATCAACGCCAGAAGCATAAAATACAATATAAATACTACAGTTTTTCCATCGTATAAAACGAATAATTGCTACCGGTGTGAAAGTTATGGTCATTTCTACGTTCCGGGCAACCTAGGCTTCACCATAGGGCGTTCTTCCACCAGATGGAATAGTTAGGGCATAAGAAGTCAACGCCAGAAGCATAAAATACAATATAAATACAACAGTTTTTCAATCGTATAAAACCAGTAATTGCAACCAGTATGAAAGTTAACGTCATTTCTACGTTCCGGGCAACCTAGGCTTCACCCTAGGGCGTTGCTCCAACAGATTGAATAGTTAGGACCTTAGAAGTCAATACCCGAAGCAAAAAATGCAATAAAAATAAAACAGTTTTTCCATCATATAACAGGAATAATTGCAACCAGTTTGAAAGTTAACGTCATTTCTACTTTCCGGGCAACCTAGGCTTCACCCTAGGGCGTTGCTCCAACAGATTGAATTGCTAGGGCCTTAGAAGTCAACGCCGGAAGCATAAATTGCAATAAAAAACGCAACAGTTTTTCCATCGTATAAAAGGATTAATTGCAACCAGTTTGAAAGTGATGGTCATTTCTACTTTCCGGGCAACCTAGGCTACACACAAGGGCGTTGCTCCAACAGATTCAATAGTTAGGGCCTAAGAAGTGAACGCCAGAAGCATAAAATACAATATAAATACAACAGTTTTTCCATCATATAAAACGAGTAATTGCAACCAGTATGAAAGTTGTGGTCATTTCTACTTAACCGGGCAACCTAGGCTACACCCTAGGGCGTTGCTCCAACAGATTGAATAGTAAGGGCCTTAGAAGTCAATGCCTGAAGCATAAAGTGCAATAAAAATACTACAGTTTTTCCATCATATAAACGGAATAATTGCAACCAGTTTGAAAGTGATGGTCATTTCCACGTTCCGGGCAACATCGGCTTCACGCTAGGGCGTTGCTCCATCAGATCGAATAGTTAGTGCCTTAGAAGTCAACGCCAGAAGCATAAAATACACCATAAATACAACAGTTTTTCCATCGTATAAAACGAATAATTGGAACCAGTATGAAAGTTAACGTCATTTCTACTTTCCGGGCAACCTCGGCTTCACCCTAGGGCGTTGCTCCAACAGATTGAATAGTTAGGGCCTTAGAAGTCAACGCCGGAAGCATAAAATGCAATAAAAATACAACAGTTCTTCCATCGTATAAAAGGATTAATTGCAACCAGTTTGAAAGTGATGGTCATTTCAACGTTCCGGGCAACCTAGGCTTCACTCTAGGGCGTTGCTAGACCAGATCGAATAGTTAGGGCCTTAGAAGTCAACGCCAGAAGCATAAAATACAATAAAGATGCAACAGCTTTTCCATCGTATAAAACGAATAATTTCAACCAGTGTGAATGTTATGGTAATTTTTACATTCTGAGCAACCTAGGCTGCACTCTAGGGCGTTGGTCCACCAGATAGAAGAGTTAGGACTTTAGAAGTCAACGCCAGAAGCATAAAATGCAATAAAGATGCAACAGCTTTTCCATCGTATAACAGGAATAACTGCAAACAGTGTGAAAGTACTGGTCATTTCTACGTTCCGGGTAACCTAGGCTCCACCCTAGGGCGTTGTTCCACCAGATCGAACAGCTAGGCCCTAAGAAGGCAACGCCAGAAGCATAAAATACAATATAAATGTAACAGTTTTTCGATCGTATAGAACGAATAACAGCAACCAGTGTGAAAGTTAACGTCATTTCTACTTTCCGGGCAACCTAGGCTTCACCCTAGGGCGTTGGATCAACAGATTGAATAGTTAGGGCCTTAGAAGTCAATGCCCGAAGCATAAAATGCAATAAAAGTACAACAGTTTTTCCATCATGTAACAGGAATATTTGCAACCAGTTTGAAAGTGATGGTAATTGCTACGTCCCGGGCAACTTAGGCTTCACTCTAGGGCGTTGCTCCACCAGATCGAATAGTTAGTGCCTTAGAAGTCAACGCCAGAAGCATAAAATACAATATAAATACAACAGTTCTTCCATCGTATAAAACGAATAATTGCAACCAGTATGAAAGTTAACGTCATTTCTACTTTCCGGGCAACCTAGGCTTCACCCTAGGGCGTTGCTCCAACAGATTGAATAGTTAGGGCCTTAGAAGTCAACGCCGGAAGCATAAAATGCAATAAAAATACAACAGTTTTTCCATCGTACAAAAGGATTAATTGCAACCAGTTTGAAAGTGATGGTCATTTCAACGTTCCGAGCAACCTAGGCTTCACTCTAGGGCGTTGCTCCACCAGATCGAATAGTTAGGGCCTTAGAAGTCAACGCCAGAAGCATAAAATACAATAAAGATGCAACAGCTTTTCCATCGTATAAAACGAATAATTTCAACCAGTGTGAATGGTATGGTAATTTTTACATTCCGAGCAACCTAGGCTTCACTCTAGGGCGTTGATCCACCAGATAGAATAGTTAGGACCTTAGAAGTCAATGCCAGAAGCATAAAATTCAATAAAGATGCAACAGCTTTTCCATCGTATAACAGGAATAACTGCAAACAGTGTGAAAGTAATGGTCATTTCTACGTTCCGGGTAACCAAGGCTCCACTCTAGGGTGTTGCTCCACCAAATCGAATAGGTAGGGCCATAGAAGTCAACGCCAGAAGCATAAAATACAATATGAATATAACAGTTTTTCCATCGTATAAAACGAATAATAGCAACCAGTGTGAAAGTTCTGGTCATTTCTACGTTCCGGGCAACCTAGGCTTAACTCTAGGGCGTTGCTCCACCAGACCGAATAGTTACGGCCTAAGAAGTCAACGCCAGAAGCATAAAATACGATATAAATACAACAGCTCTTCCATCGTATAAAACGAATAATTGCAACCAGTGTGAAAGTAATGGTCATTTCTACGTTCCGGGCAACCTAGGCTTCTCTCTAGGGCGTTGCTATACCAGATCGAATAGATAGTGCCTTAGAAGTCAACGCCAGAAGCATAAAATACAATATAAATGCAACAGTTTTCCCATCGTATAAAACGAATAATTGCAACCGGTGCGAAAGTAACGATCATTTCGACGTTTCGGGCATCCTAGACTTAACTCTGAGACGTTGCTCCACCAGGTCGAAGAGTTAGGGTCTAAGAAGTCAACACCGGAAGCATAAAATACAATTTAAATACAACAGCTTTTCCATCGTAGAAAACGAATAATAGCAACCAGTGTGAAAGTTATGGTCATTTCTAAGTACCGGGTAACCTAGGCTTCACCCTAGGGCGTTGCTCCAACAGATTGAATAGTTAGGGCCTTACAAGTCAACGCCCGAAGCATAAAATGCAATATAAATACAACAGTTTTTCCATCGTATAAAACGAATAATTGCTATCGGTGTGAAAGTTATGGTCATTTCTACGCTCCGGGCAACCTAGGCATCACCCTTGGGTGTTGTTCCACCAGATGGAATAGTTAGGGCATAGGAAGTCAACGCCAGAAGCATAAAATACGGTATAAATGCAACAGCTTTTCCATCGTATAAAACGAATAATTGCAACCAGTGTGAAAGTTATGGTCATTTCTACTTTCCGGGCAACCTAGGCTTCACTCTAGAGCGTTGCTCCACCAGATCGAATAGTTAGGGCCTTAGAAGTCAACGCCGGAAGCATAAAATACAATAGAGATGCAACAGTTTTTCCATCGTATATCAGGAATTATTGCAACCAGTGTGAAAGTAATGGCATATCATTGTTCCGGGCAACCTAGGTTTCACTCTAGGGCGTTGCTCCACCAGATGGAATAGTTAGGGCCTTAGAAGTCAACGCCCGAAGCATAAAATGCAATAAAAATACAACAGTTTTTCCATCGCATAGAACGAATAATTGAAACCAGTGTAAAAGTAATGGTCATTTCTACGTTCCCGGCAACCTAGGCTTCACCTCAGGGAGCTGCTCCACCAGATCGAATAGTTAGTGCCCTAGAAGTCAACGCTAGAAGCATAAAATACAATATAAATACAACACCTTTTCCATCGTATAAAATGAATAATAGCAAACAGTGTGAAAGTAATGGTCATTTCTACGTTTCTGACAACCTAGGCTTCACTGTAGGGTGTTGCTCCACCAAATCGAATAGGTAGGGCCATAGAAGTCAACGCCAGAAGCATAAAATACAATATGAATATAACAGTTTTTCCATCGTATAGAACGAATAATAGCAACCAGTGTGAAGGTTCTGGTCATTTCTACGTTCTGGGCAACCTAGGCTTCACTCTAGGAATTCGTTCCGCCAGATCGAATAGTTAGGGCCTAAGAAGTCAACGCCCGAAGCATAAAATACAATATAAATATAACAGTTTTTCCATCGTATAAAACGAATAATTGCAAGAAGTATGAAAGTTGTGGTTATGTCTACTTTCCGGGCAACCTAGGCTTCACCCTAGGGCGTTGCTCCAACAGATTGAATAGTTAGGGCCTTAGAAGTCAACGCCCGAAGCATAACATACAAAATAAATAGAACAGTTTCTCCATCGTATAAAACGAATAATAGCAACCAGTGTGAAGGTTCTGGTCATTTCTACGTTCCCGGCAACCTAGGCTTCACCCTAGGGCGCTGCTCCACCAGATCGAATAGTTAGTGCCCTAGAAGTCAGCGCCAGAAGCATAAAGTACAATATAAATACAACAGTTTTTCCATTGTATAAAACGAATAATTGCAACCAGTATGAAAGTTACAGTCATTTCTACTTTCCGGGCAACCTAGGCTTCACCATAGGGCGTTGTTACAACAGATTGAATAGTTAGGGCCTTAGAAGTCAACGCCCGAAGCATGAAATACAAAATAAATAGAACAGCTGTTCCATCGTATAAAACGAATAATTCCTACCAGTGTGAAAGTTATGGTAATTTCTACGTTCCGGGCAACCTAGGTTTCACTCTAGAGCGTTGCTCCACCAGATCGCATAGCTAGGGACTTAGAATTTAACGCCATAAGAATAAAATACAATATAAGTACAACAGTTTTTCCATCGTATAAAATGAATAATTGGAAACATTGTGAAAGTAATGGTCACTTCTACGTTCCAGGCAACGTAGGCGTCACTCTAGGGCGTTACTCAACCACATCTAATAGCTACGGCCTTAGCAGTCAACGCTAGAAGCATAAAATACAATATAAATACAACACCTTTTCCATCGTATAAAATGAATAATAGCAAACAGTGTGAAAGTAATGGTCATTTCTACGTTTCTGACAACATAGGCTTCACTGTAGGGTGTTGCTCCACCAAATCGAATAGGTAGGGCCATAGAAGTCAACGCCAGAAGCATAAAATACAATATAAATATAACAGTTTCTCCATCGTATAAAACGAATAATAGCAACCAGTGTGAAAGTTCTGGTCATTTCTACGTTCCCGGCAACCTAGGCTTCACCCTAGGGCGCTGCTCCACCAGATCGAATAGTTAGTGCCCTAGAAGTCAGCGCCAGAAGCATAAAATACAATATAAATACAACAGTTTTTCCATCGTATAAAACGAATAATTGCAACCAGTATGAAAGTTACAGTCATTTCTACGTTCCGGGCAACCTAGGCTTCACTCTAGGGCGTTGCTCGACCAGACCGAATAGTTAGGGCCTTAGAAGTCAACGCCCGAAGCATAAAATACAAAATAAATAGAACAGTTTCCCCATCGTATAAAACGAATAATTGCTACCAGTGTGAAAGTTATGTTCATTTCCACGTTTCTGACAACCTAGGCTTCACTGTAGGGTGTTGCTCCACCAAATCGAACAGGTAGGGCCATGGAAGTCAACGCCCGAAGCATAAAATACAATAAATATACAAGAGTTTTTCCATCGTATAACAGGAATAATTGCAACCAGTGTGAAAGTGATGGTCATTTCTACGTTCCGGGCAACCTAGGCTTCACTCTAGGGTGTCGCTCCACCAGATCGAATAGTTAGGGCCTAAGAAGTCAACGCCAGAAGCATAAAATACAATATAAATATAACAGCTTTTCCATCGTATAAAACGAATAATTGCAACAAGTATGAAAGTTGTGGTTATTTCTACTTTCCGGGCAACCTAGGCTTCACCCTAGGGCGATGCTCCACCAGATCGAATAGTTAGGGCCTTAGAAGTCAACGCCCGAAGCATTAAATACAAAATAAATAGAACAGTTTTTCCATTGTATAAAACGAATAATTGCTACCAGTGTGAAAGTTATGTTCATTTCTACGTTTCTGACAGCCTAGGCTTCACTGTAGGGTGTTGCTCCACCAAATCGAATAGGTAGGGCCATAGAAGTCAACGCCAGAAGCATAAAATACAAAATAAAAAGAACAGTTTTTCCATTGTATAAAACGAATAATTGCTACCAGTGTGAAAGTTATGTTCATTTCTACGACTCTGACAGCCTAGGCTTCACTGTAGGGTGTTGCTCCACCAAATCGAATAGGTAGGGCCATAGAAGTCAACGCCAGAAGCATAAAATACAATATAAATATAACAGTTTCTCCATCGTATAAAACGAATAATAGCAACCAGTGTGAAGGTTCTGGTCATTTCTACGTTCCCGGCAACCTAGGCTTCACCCTAGGGCGCTGCTCCACCAGATCGAATAGTTAGTGCCCTAGAAGTCAGCGCCAGAAGCATAAAGTACAATATAAATACAACAGTTTTTCCATTGTATAAAACGAATAATTGCAACCAGTATGAAAGTTACAGTCATTTCTACTTTCCGGGCAACCTAGGCTTCACCATAGGGCGTTGTTACAACAGATTGAATAGTTAGGGCCTTAGAAGTCAACGCCCGAAGCATGAAATACAAAATAAATAGAACAGCTGTTCCATCGTATAAAACGAATAATTCCTACCAGTGTGAAAGTTATGGTAATTTCTACGTTCCGGGCAACCTAGGTTTCACTCTAGAGCGTTGCTCCACCAGATCGCATAGCTAGGGACTTAGAATTTAACGCCATAAGAATAAAATACAATGTAAGTACAACAGTTTTTCCATCGTATAAAATGAATAATTGGAAACATTGTGAAAGTAATGGTCACTTCTACGTTCCAGGCAACGTAGGCGTCACTCTAGGGCGTTACTCAACCACATCTAATAGCTACGGCCTTAGCAGTCAACGCTAGAAGCATAAAATACAATATAAATACAACACCTTTTCCATCGTATAAAATGAATAATAGCAAACAGTGTGAAAGTAATGGTCATTTCTACGTTTCTGACAACCTAGGCTTCACTGTAGGGTGTTGCTCCACCAAATCGAATAGGTAGGGCCATAGAAGTCAACGCCAGAAGCATAAAATACAATATGAATATAACAGTTTTTCCATCGTATAAAACGAATTATAGCAACCATTGTGAAAGTTCTGGTCATTTCTACGTTCCGGGCAACCTAGGCTTCGCACTAGGGCGTTGCTCCACCAAATCGAATAGGTAGGGCCATAGAAGTCAACGCCAGAAGCATAAAATACAATATAAATATAACAGTTTCTCCATCGTATAAAACGAATAATAGCAACCAGTGTGAAAGTTCTGGTCATTTCTACGTTCCCGGCAACCTAGGCTTCACCCTAGGGCGCTGCTCCACCAGATCGAATAGTTAGTGCCCTAGAAGTCAGCGCCAGAAGCATAAAATACAATATAAATACAACAGTTTTTCCATCGTATAAAACGAATAATTGCAACCAGTATGAAAGTTACAGTCATTTCTACGTTCCGGGCAACCTAGGCTTCACTCTAGGGCGTTGCTCGACCAGACCGAATAGTTAGGGCCTTAGAAGTCAACGCCCGAAGCATAAAATACAAAATAAATAGAACAGTTTTTCCATTGTATAAAACGAATAATTGCTACCAGTGTGAAAGTTATGTTCATTTCTACGTTTCTGACAGCCTAGGCTTCACTGTAGGGTGTTGCTCCACCAAATCGAATAGGTAGGGCCATAGAAGTCAACGCCAGAAGCATAAAATACAAAATAAAAAGAACAGTTTTTCCATTGTATAAAACGAATAATTGCTACCAGTGTGAAAGTTATGTTCATTTCTACGATTCTGACAGCCTAGGCTTCACTGTAGGGTGTTGTTCCACCAAATCGAATAGGTAGGGCCATAGAAGTCAACGCCAGAAGCATAAAATACAATATAAATATAACAGTTTCTCCATCGTATAAAACGAATAATAGCAACCAGTGTGAAAGTTCTGGTCATTTCTACGTTCCCTGCAACCTAGGCTTCACCCTAGGGCGCTGCTCCACCAGATCGAATAGTTAGTGCCCTAGAAGTCAGCGCCAGAAGCATAAAATACAATATAAATACAACAGTTTTTCCATCGTATAAAACGAATAATTGCAACCAGTATGAAAGTTACAGTCATTTCTACTTTCCGGGCAACCTAGGCTTCACCATAGGGCATTGTTACAACAGATTGAATAGTTAGGGCCTTAGATGTCAACGCCCGAAGCATGAAATACAAAATAAATAGAACAGTTGTTCCATCGTATTAAACGAATAATTCCTACCAGTGTGAAAGTTATGGTAATTTCTACGTTCCGGGCAACCTAGGTTTCACTCTAGGGCGTTGCTCCACCAGATCGCATAGCTAGGGACTTAGAATTCAACGCCATAAGAATAAAATACAATATAAGTACAACAGTTTTTCCATCGTATAAAATGAATAATTGGAAACATTGTGAAAGTAATGGTCATTTCTACGTTCCAGGCAACGTAGGCGTCACTCTAGGGCGTTACTCCACCACATCTAATAGCTACGGCCTTAGCAGTCAACGCTAGAAGCATAAAATACAATATAAATACAACACCTTTTCCATCGTATAAAATCAATAATAGCAAACAGTGTGAAAGTAATGGTCATTTCTACGTTTCTGACAACCTAGGCTTCACTGTAGGGTGTTGCTCCACCAAATCTCATAGGCAGGGCCATAGAAGTCAACGCCAGAAGCATAAAATACAATATGAATATAACAGTTTTTCCATCGTATAAAACGAATAATAGCAACCAGTGTGAAAGTTCTGGTCATTTCTACGTTCCGGGCAACCTAGGCTTCACTCTAGGGCGTTGCTCCACCAGATCGAATAGTTAGGGCCTTAGAAGTCAACGCCCGAAGCATAAAATACAAAATAAATAGAACAGTTTTTCCATTGTATAAAACGAGTAATTGCTACCAGTGTGAAAGTTATGTTCATTTCTACGTTTCTGACAACCTAGGCTTCACTGTAGTGTGTTGCTCCACCAAATCGAATAGGTAGGGCCATGGAAGTCAACGCCCGAAGCATAAAATGCAATATAAATACAACAGTTTTTCCATCGTATAAAACGATTAATTGCAACCAGTTTGAAACTGACGATCATTTCTACGTTCCGGGCAACCTAGGCTTCACTCTAGGGCGTTGCTCCACCAGATCGAACACTTAGGGCCTAAGAAGTCAACGACAGAAGCATAAAGTACAATATAAATATAACAGTTTTTCAATCGTATAAAACGAATAATAGCAACCAGTGTGAAAGTTCTGGTCATTTCTACGTTCCGGGCAACCTAGGCTTCACTCTAGGGCGTTGCTCGACCACATCTAATAGCTACGGCCTTAGCAGTCAATGCTAGAAGCGTAAAATACAAAATAAAAAGAACAGTTTCTCCATCGTATAAAACGAATAATAGAAACCAGTGTGAAAGTTCTGGTCATTTCTACGTTCCCTGCAACCTAAGCTTCACCCTAGGGCGCTGCTCCACCAGATCGAACAGTTAGTGCCCTAGAAGTCAGCGATAGAAGCATAAAATACAATATAAATACAACAGTTTTTCCATCGTATAAAACGAATAATTCCTACCAGTGTGAAAGTTCTGGTCATTTCTACGTTGCGGGCAACCTAGGCTTCACTGTAGGGTGTTGCTCCACCAAATCGAATAGGTAGGGCCATAGAAGTCACGCCCGAAGCATAAAATACATTAAATATACAAGAGCTTTTCCATCGTAGAACAGGAATAATTGCAACCAGTGTGAAAGTGATGGTCATTTCTACGTTCTGGGCAACCTAGGCTTCACTCTAGGGCGTCGTTCCACCAGATGGAATAGTTAGGGCCTAAGAAGTCAACGCCAGAAGCATAAAATACAAAATAAATAGAACAGTTTTTCCATCGTATAAAACGAATAATTCCTACCAGTGTGATAGTTATGGTCATTTCTACTTTCCGGGCAACCTAGGCTTCACCCTAGGGCGTTGCTCCAACAGATTGAATAGTTAGGGCCTTAGAAGTCAACACCGGAAGCATAAAATACAATATAAATACATCAGCTTTTCCATCGTAGAAAACGAATAATTGCTACCAGTGTGAAAGTTATGTTCATTTCTACGTTTCTGACAGCCTAGGCTTCACTGTAGGGTGTTGCTCCACCAAATCGAATAGGTAGGGCCATAGAAGTCACGCCCGAAGCATAAAATACATTAAATATACAAGAGCTTTTCCATCGTAGAACAGGAATAATTGCAACCAGTGTGAAAGTGATGGTCATTTCTACGTTCCGCGCAACCTAGGCTTCACTGTAGGGTGTTGCTCCACCAGATCGAATGGGTAGGGCCATAGAAGTCTACGCCCGAAGCATAAAATGCAATATAAATACAACAGTTTTTCCATCGTATAAAAGGATTAATTGCAACCAGTTTGAAAGTGATGATCATTTCTACGTTCCGGGCAAACTAGGCTTCACTCTAGGGCGTTGCTCCACCAGATCGAATAGTTAGGGCCTTAGAAGTCGACGCCCGAAGCATAAAATACAAAATAAATAGAACAGTTTTTCCATTGTATAAAACGAATAATTGCTACCAGTGTGAAAGTTATGTTCATTTCTACGTTTCTGACAACCTAGGCTTCACTGTAGGGTGTTGCGCCACCAAATCGAATAGGTAGGGCCATGGAAGTCAACGCCCGAAGCATAAAATACAATAAATATACAAGAGTTTTTCCATCGTATAACAGGAATAATTGCAACCAGTGTGAAAGTGATGGTCATTTCTACGTTCTGGGCAACCTAGGCTTCACTCTAGGGCGTCGTACCACCAGATGGAATAGTTAGGGCCTAAGAAGTCAACGCCAGAAGCATAAAATACAATATAAATATAACAGTTTTTCCATCGTATAAAACGAATAATTGCAACAAGTATGAAAGTTGTGGTTATTTCTACTTTCCGGGCAACCTAGGCTTCACCCTAGGGCGTTGCTCCAACAGATTGAATAGTTAGGGCCTTAGAAGTCAACGCCCGAAGCATAAAATACAAAATAAATAGAACAGTTTTTCCATCGTATAAAACGAATAATTCCTACCAGTGTGATAGTTATGGTCATTTCCACATTCCGGGCAACCTAGGCTTCACCCTAGGGCGTTGCTCCAACAGATTGAGTAGTTAGGGCCTTAGAAGTCAACACCGGAAGCATAAAATACAATATAAATACATCAGCTTTTCCATCGTATAAAATGAATAATTGGAAACATTGTGAAAGTAATGGTCATTTCTACGTTCCAGGCAACTTAGGCGTCACTCTAGGGCGTTACTCCACCACATCTAATAGCTACGACCTTAGGAGTCAACGCTAGAAGCATAAAATACAATCTAAATACAACACCTTTTCCATCGTATAAAATGAATAATAGCAAACAGTGTGAAAGTAATGGTCATTCCTACGTTCCGGACAACCTAGGCTTCACTCTAGGGCGTTGCTCCACCACATCGAATAGCTACGGCCTTTGAAGTCAACGCTAGAAGCATAAATTACAATAAAAATGCAACAGTTTTTCCAACGTATAGCATGAATAATTGCAACCTGTGTGAATGTTATGGTCATTTCTACGTTCCGGGCAACCTAGGCTTGACCGTAGGGTGTTGCACCACCAGATCGAATACGTCGGGCCATAGAAGTCAACGCCCGAAGCATAAAATACAAAATAAATAGAACAGTTTTTCCATTGTATAAAACGAATAATTGTTACCAGTGTGAAAGTTATGTTCATTTCTACGTTCCGGGCAACCTAGGCTTGACTGTAGGGCGTTGTTCCACCAGATCGAATAGGTAGGGCCGTAGAAGTCACGCCCGAAGCATAAAATACATTAAATATACAAGAGCTTTTCCATCGTAGAACAGGAATAATTGCAACCAGTTTGAAAGTGATGGCCATTTCTACGTTCCGGGCAACCTAGGCTTCACTCTAGGGCGTTGATCCACCAGATCGAATAGTTAGTGCCTTAGAAGTCAACGGCAGAAGCATAAAATACAATATAAATACAACAGTTTTTCCATCGTATAAAACGAATAATTGCTACCAGTATGGAAGTGATGGTCATTTCTACGTTCCGGGCAACCTAGGCCTCACTCTAGGTCGTTCTTCCACCAGATCGAATTGTTAGGGCCTAAGAAGTCAACGCCAGAAGCATAAGATACAATATAAATATAACAGTTTTTCCATCGTATAGAACGAATAATAGCAACCAGTGTGAAATTTATGGTCAGTTCTACGTTTCGGGCAACCTAGGCCTCACTCTAGGTCGTTGTTCCATCAGATCGAATTGTGAGGGCCTAAGAAGTCAACGCCAGAAGCCTAAGATACCATATAAATATAACAGTTTTTCCATCGTGTAAAACGAATAATTGCAACAAGTATGAAAGTTGTGGTTATTTCTACTTTCCGGGCAACCTAGGCTTCACCCTAGGGCGTTGCTCCAACAGATTGAATAGTTAGGGCCTTAGAAGTCAACGCCCGAAGCATAAAATACAAAATAAATAGAACAGTTTTTCCATTGTATAAAACGAATAATTGCTACCAGTGTGAAAGTTATGTTCATTTCTACGTTTCTGACAACCTAGGCTTCACTGTAGGGTGTTGCGCCACCAAATCGAATAGGTAGGGCCATGGAAGTCAACGCCCGAAGCATAAAATACAATAAATATACAAGAGTTTTTCCATCGTATAACAGGAATAATTGCAACCAGTGTGAAAGTGATGGTCATTTCTACGTTCTGGGCAACCTAGGCTTCACTCTAGGGCGTCGTACCACCAGATGGAATAGTTAGGGCCTAAGAAGTCAACGCCAGAAGCATAAAATACAATATAAATATAACAGTTTTTCCATCGTATAAAACGAATAATTGCAACAAGTATGAAAGTTGTGGTTATTTCTACTTTCCGGGCAACCTAGGCTTCACCCTAGGGCGTTGCTCCAACAGATTGAATAGTTAGGGCCTTAGAAGTCAACACCGGAAGCATAAAATACAATATAAATACATCAGCTTTTCCATCGTAGAAAACGAATAATTGCTACCAGTGTGAAAGTTATGTTCATTTCTACGTTTCTGACAGCCTAGGCTTCACTGTAGGGTGTTGCTCCACCAAATCGAATAGGTAGGGCCATAGAAGTCACGCCCGAAGCATAAAATACATTAAATATACAAGAGCTTTTCCATCGTAGAACAGGAATAATTGCAACCAGTGTGAAAGTGATGGTCATTTCTACGTTCCGCGCAACCTAGGCTTCACTGTAGGGTGTTGCTCCACCAGATCGAATGGGTAGGGCCATAGAAGTCTACGCCCGATGCATAAAATGCAATATAAATACAACAGTTTTTCCATCGTATAAAAGGATTAATTGCAACCAGTTTGAAAGTGATGATCATTTCTACGTTCCGGGCAAACTAGGCTTCACTCTAGGGCGTTGCTCCACCAGATCGAATAGTTAGGGCCTTAGAAGTCGACGCCCGAAGCATAAAATACAAAATAAATAGAACAGTTTTTCCATTGTATAAAACGAATAATTGCTACCAGTGTGAAAGTTATGTTCATTTCTACGTTTCTGACAACCTAGGCTTCACTGTAGGGTGTTGCGCCACCAAATCGAATAGGTAGGGCCATGGAAGTCAACGCCCGAAGCATAAAATACAATAAATATACAAGAGTTTTTCCATCGTATAACAGGAATAATTGCAACCAGTGTGAAAGTGATGGTCATTTCTACGTTCTGGGCAACCTAGGCTTCACTCTAGGGCGTCGTACCACCAGATGGAATAGTTAGGGCCTAAGAAGTCGACGCCAGAAGCATAAGATACAATATAAATATAACAGTTTTTCCATCGTATAGATTGAATAATAGCAACCAGTGTGAAAGTGATGGTCATTTGTACGTTCCAGGCAACCTAGGCTTCACTCTAGGTCGTTGTTCCACCAGATCGAATTGTTAGGGCCTAAGAAGGCAACGCCAGAAGCATAAAACACAATATAAATATAACGGTTTTTCCATCGTATAGATTGAATAATAGCAACCAGTGTGAAAGTTATGGTCATTTCTACGTTCCGGGCAACCTAGGTTTCACTCTAGGGCGTTGCTTCACCAGATCGAATAGCTAGGGACTTGGAATTCAACGCCAGAAAAATAAAACACAATATAAGTACAACCGTTTTTCCATTGTATAAAATGAATAATTGCAAACATAGTGAAATTAATGGTCATTTCTACGTTCCGGGCAACCTACGCGTCACTGTAGGGCGTTGCTCCACCACAGCTAATAGCTACGGCCTTAGAAGTCAACGCCAGAAGCATAAAATACGATATCAATACAACAGCTTTTCCGTCGTATAAAATGAATAATTGCAAACAGTGTGAAAGTAGTGGTCATTTCTACGTTCCGGGTAACCTAGGCTTCACTCTAGGGCGTTGTTGCACCAGATCGAACAGTTAGGGCCTAAGAAGGCAACGCCAGAAGCATAAAACACAATATAAATATAACGGGTTTTCCATCGTATAAAACGAATAATAGCAACCAGTGTGAAAGTTATGGTCATTTCTACGTTCCGGGCAACCTAGGCTTCACCCCAGGGCGTTGTTCCACCAGATCGACTAGTTAGGGCCTAAGAAGTGAACGCCCGAAGCATAAAATACAATATAAATATAACAGTTTTTCCATCGTATAAAACGAATAATTGCAACAAGTATGAAAGTTGTGGTTATTTCTACTTTCCGGGCAACCTAGGCTTCACCCTAGGGCGTTGCTCCAACAGATTGAATAGTTAGGGCCTTAGAAGTCAACGCCCGAAGCATAAAATACAAAATAAATAGAACAGTTTTTCCATCGTATAAAACGAATAATTCCTACCAGTGTGATAGTTATGGTCATTTCTACTTTCCGGGCAACCTAGGCTTCACCCTAGGGCGTTGCTCCAACAGATTGAATAGTTAGGGCCTTAGAAGTCAACACCGGAAGCATAAAATACAATATAAATACATCAGCTTTTCCATCGTATAAAATGAATAATTGGAAACAGTGTGAAAGTAATGGTCATTCCTACGTTCCGGACAACCTACGCTTCACTCTAGGGCGTTGCTCCACCACATCGAATAGCTACGGCCTTTGAAGTCAACGCTAGAAGCATAAATTACAATAAAAATGCAACAGTTTTATCAACGTATAGCATGAATAATTGCAACCTGTGTGAATGTTATGGTCATTTCTACGTTCCGGGCAACCTAGGCTTGACCGTAGGGTGTTGCACCACCAGATCGAATAGGTCGGGCCATAGAAGTCAACGCCCGAAGCATAAAATACAAAATAAATAGAACAGTTTTTCCATTGTATAAAACGAATAATTGTTACCAGTGTGAAAGTTATGTTCATTTCTACGTTCCGGGCAACCTAGGCTTGACTGTAGGGCGTTGCTCCACCAGATCGAATAGGTAGGGCCGTAGAAGTCAACGCCCGAAGCATAAAATACATTAAATATACAAGAGCTTTTCCATCGTATAACAGGAATAATTGCAACCAGTGTGAAAGTGATGGTCATTTCTACGTTCCGGGTAACCTAGGCTTCACTCTAGGGCGTTGTTCCACCAGATCGAAAAGTTAGGGCCTAAGAAGTCAACGCCAGAAGCATAAAATACAATATAAATATATCAGTTTTTCCATCGTATAAAACGAATAATAGCAACCAGTGTGAAGGTTCTGGTCATTTCTACGTTCCGGGCAACCTAGGCTTCACTCTAGGGCGTTGCTCCAACAGATCGAATAGTTAGGGCCTTAGAAGTCAACGCCCGAAGCATAAAATACAATAAAGATACAACAGTCATTCCATCCTATAACAGGAACAATTGCAATCCGTGTGAATGTGATGGTCATTTGTACGTTCCAGGCAACCTAGGCTTCACTCTAGAGCGTTGTTCCACCAGATCGAATTGTTAGGGCCTAAGAAGTCAACGCCAGAAGCATAGGATACAATATAAATATAACAGTTTTTCCATCGTATAGATCGAATAATAGCAATCAGTGTGAAAGTTATGGTCATTTCTACGTTCCGGGCAACCTAAGCTTCACTCTAGGGCGTTGCTCCACCAGATCCAACAGTCAGGGCCTTAGAAGACAACGCCAGAAGCATAAAATACAGTATAAATACAACAATTTTTCCATTGTATAGCATGACTAATTGCAACCAGTGCGAAAGTAACGATCATTTCGACGTTTCGGGCATCCTAGACTTAACTCTGAGGCGTTGCTCCACCAGAGCGAAGAGTTAGGGTCTAAGAAGTCAACACCGGAATCATAAAATACAATTTAAATACAACAGCTTTTCCATCGTAGAAAACGAATAATTGCAACCTGTGTGAATGTTATGGTCATATCTACGTTCCGGGCAACCTATGCTTCACTGTAGGGTGTTGCTCCACCAGATCGAAAAGGTAGGGCCATAGAAGTCGACGCCAGAAGCATAAAATACAATATAAATATAACAGCTTTTTCATCGTATAAAACGAATAATTGCTACCGGTGTGAAAGTTATGGTCATTTCTACGTTCCAGGCAACCTAGGCATCACCCTAGGGTGTTGCTCCACCAGATGGAATAGTTAGGGCATAAGAAGTCAACGCCAGAAGCATAAAATACGGTATAAATACAACAGCTTTTCCATCGTATAAAACGAATAATTGCAACCAGTGCGAAAGTTATAGTCATTTCTACTTTCCGGGCAACCTAGGCTTCACTCTAGGGCGTTGCTCCTCCAGACCGAATAGTTAGTGCCCAAGAAGTCAACGCCAGAAGCATAAAATACAATATAAATATAACAGTTTTTCCATCGTATAAAACGAATAATTACAACAAGTATGAAAGTTGTGGTTATTTCTACTTTCCGGGCAACCTAGGCTTCACCCTAGGGCGTTGCTCCAGCAGATTGAATAGTTAGGGCCTTAGAAGTCAACGCCCGAAGCATAAAATACAAAATAAATAGAACAGCTTTTCCATCGTATAAAACGAATAATTGCTACCGGTGTGAAAGTTATGGTCAAATTCTACGTTCCGGGTAACCCAGGCTTCACTCTATGGCGTTCTTCCACCACATCGAATAGCTACGGCCTCAGAAGTCAACGCCTGAAGCATAAAATACAATAAAAATACAACAGTCTTTCCATCCTATAACAGGAATAGTTGCAACCAGTGTGAAAGTTATGGTCATTTCTACGTTCCGGGCAACCTAGGTTTCACTCTAGGGCGTTGCTTCACCAGATCGAATAGCTAGGGACTTGGAATTCAACGCCAGAAGAATAAAACACAATATAAGTACAACCGTTTTTCCATTGTATAAAATGAATAATTGCAAACATTGTGAAATTAATGGTCATTTCTACGTTCCGGGCAACCTACGCGTCACTGTAGGGCGTTGCTCCACCACAGCTAATAGCAACGGCCTTAGAAGTCAACGCCAGAAGCATAAAATACAATATCAATACAACAGCTTTTCCGTCGTATAAAATGAATAATTGCAAACAGTGTGAAAGTACTGGTCATTTCTACGTTCCGGGTAACCTAGGCTTCACTCTAGGGCGTTGTTCCACCAGATCGAATTGTTAGGGCCTGGGAAGTCAACGCCAGAAGCATAAGATACAATATAAATATAACAGTTTTTCCATCGTATAGAACGAATAATAGCAACCAGTGTGAAAGTGATGGTCATTTGTACGTTCCAGGCAACCTAGGCTTCACTCTAGGTCGTTGTTCCACCAGATCGAATTGTTAGGGCCTAAGAAGTCGACGCCAGAAGCATAAAATACAATATAAATACAACAGTTTTTCCATCATATAAAACGAGTAATTGCAACCAGTATGAAAGTGATGGTCATTTCTACTTTCCGGGCAACCTAGGCTACACCCCAGGGCGTTGTTCCACCAGATCGACTAGTTAGGGCCTAAGAAGTGAACGCCAGCAGCATAAAATACAATATAAATACAACAGTTCTTCCATCATATAAAACGAATAATTGCAACCAGTATGAAAGTTATGGTCATTTCTACGTTCCGGGCAACCTAGGCTTCCCTCTATGGCGTTCTTCCACCACATCGAATAGCTACGGCCCCAGAAGTCAACGCCTGAAGCATAAAATACAATAAAAATACAACAGTCTTTCCATCCTATAACTGGAATAATTGCAACCCGTGTTAAGGTGATGGTCATTTGTACGTTCCAGGCAACCTAGACTTCACTCTAGGGCGTTGTTCCACCAGATCGAATTCTTAGGGCCTAAGAAGTCAACGCCAGAAGCATAAGATACAATATAAATATAACAGTTTTTCCAACGTATAGAACGAATAATAGCATCCAGTGTGAAAGTTATGGTCATTTCTACGTTCCGGGCGACCTAGGCTTCACTCCAGGGCGTTGCTCCACCAGATCAAACAGTTAGGGCCTTAGAAGTCAACGCCCGAAGCATAAAATACAAAATAAATAGAACAGTTTTTTCATCGTATAAAACGAATAATAGCTACCAGTGTAAAAGTTATGGTCATTTCTATGTTCCGGGCAACCTATGCTTCACCCGAGGGCATTGTTCGACCAGATCGAATAGTTAGGGCCTAAGAAGTGAACGCCAGAAGCATAAAATACAATATAAATACAACAGTTTTTCCATCATATAAAACGAGTAATTGCAACCAGAATGAAAGTTGTGGTCATTTGTTCTTTCCGGGCAACCTAGGCTACACCCTAGGGCGTTGCTCCAACAGATTGAATAGTTAGGGCCTTAGAAGTCAATGCCCGAAGCATAAACTGCAATAAAAATACAACAGTTTTTCCATCATATAACCGGAATAATTGCAAGCAGTTTGAAAGTGATGGTCATTTCTACGTTCCGGGCAACCTAGGCTTCACTCTATGGCGTTCTTCCACCACATCGAATAGCTACGGCCTCAGAAGTCAGCGCCTGAAGCATAAAATACAATAAAAATACAACAGTCTTTCCATCCTATAACAGGAATAGTTGCAACCCGTGTGAAAGTGATGGTCATTTGTACGTTCCAGGCAACCTAGGCTTCACTCTAGGGCGTTGTTCCAACAGACAGAATTGTTAGGGCCTAAGAAGTCAACGCCAGAAGCATAAGATACAATATAAATATAACAGTTTTTCCATCGTATAGAACGAATAATAGCAACCAGTGTGAAAGTTATGGTTATTTCTACGTTCCGGGCAACCTAGGTTTCACTCTAGGGCGTTGCTTCACCTGATCGAATAGCTAGGGACTTGGAATTCAACGCCAGAAGAATAAAACACAATATAAGTACGACCGTTTTTCCATTGTATAAAATGAATAATTCCAAACATTGTGAAATTAATGGTCATTTCTACGTTCCGGGCAACCTACGCGTCACTGTAGGGCGTTGCTCCACCACAGCTAATAGCCACGGCCTTAGAATTCAATGCCAGAAGCATAAAATACAATATCAATACAACAGCTTTTCCGTCGTATAAAATGAATAATTGCAACCAGTGTGAAAGTACTGGTCATTTCTACGTTCCGGGTAACCTAGGCTTCACTCTAGGGCGTTGTTGCACCAGATCGAACAGTTAGGGCCTAAGAAGGCAACGCCAGAAGCATAAAACACAGTATAAATATAACAGTTTTTCCATCGTATAAAACGAATAATAGCAACCAGTGTGAATGTTATGGTCATTTCTACATTCCGAGCAACCTAGGCTTCACTCTAGGGCGTTGACCCAACAGATTGAATAGTTTGTGCCTTAGAAGTCAACGCCAGAAGCATAAAATACAATATAAATACAACAGTTTTTCCATCGTATAAAACGAATGATTGCTACCAGTATGGAAGTGATGGTCATTTCTACGTTCCGGGCAACCTAGGCCTCACTCTAGGGTGTTGTTCCACCAGATTGATTAGTTAGGGCCTAAGAAATCAACGCCAGAAGCATAAAATACAATTTAAATATAACAGTTTTTCCATCGTATAAAACGAATAATTTCAACCAGTGTGAATGTTATGGTCATTTTTACATTCCGAGCAACCTAGGCTTCACTCTAGGGCGTTGATACACCAGATAGAATAGTTAGGGCCTTAGAAGTCAACGCCAGAAGCATACAATTCAATAAAGATGCAACAGTTTTTCCATCGTATAACAGGAGTCACTGCGAACAGTGTGAAAGTACTGGTCATTTCTACGTTCCGGGTAACCTAGGCTTCACCCTAGGGCGTTGCTAGAACAGATCGAATAGTTATGGCCTTAGAAGTCAACGGCCGAAGCATAAAATACAAAATAAATAGAACTGTTTTTCCATCGTATAAAACGAATAATAGCAACCAGTGACAAAGTTATGGTCATTTCTACGTTCCGGGCAACCTAGGCTTCACCCCAGGGCGTTGTTCCACCAGATCGAAAAGTTAGGGCGAAGAAGTGAACGCCAGCAGCATAAAATACAATTCAAATACAACAGTTCTTCCATCATATAAAACGAATAATTGCAACCAGTATGAAAGTTATTGTCATTTCTACGTTCCGGGCAACCTAGGCTTCACTCTATGGCGTTCTTCCACCACATCGAATAGCTGCGGACTCAGAAGTCAACGCCTGAAGCATAAAATACAATAAAAATACAACAGTCTTTCCATCCTATAACAGGAATAATTGCAACCCGTGTGAAAGTTATGGTCATTTCTACGTTCCGGGCAACCTAGGCCTCACTCTAGGGTGTTGTTCCACCAGATTGAATAGTTAGGGCCTAAGAAATCAACGCCAGAAGCATAAAATACAATTTAAATACTACAGTTTTTCAATCGTATAAAACGAATAATTTCAACCAGTGTGAATGTTATGGTCATTTTTACATTCCGAGCAACCTAGGCTTCACTCTAGGGCGTTGATACACCAGATAGAATAGTTAGGGCCTTAGAAGTCAACGCCAGAAGCATAAAATTCAATAAAGATGCAACAGTTTTTCCATCGTATAACAGGAATCACTGCAAACAATGTGAAAGTACTGGTCGTTCCTACGTTCCGGGTAACCTAGGCTTCACTCTAGGGCGTTGTTCCACCAGATCGAACAGTTAGGGCCTTAGAAGTCAACGACCGAAGCATAGAATACAAAATTAATAGAACAGTTTTTCCATCGTATAAAACGAATAATAGCAACCAGTGACAAAGTTATGGTCATTTCTACGTTCCGGGCTACCTAGGCTTCACCCCAGGGCGTTGTTCCTCCAGATCGAATAGTTAGGGCCTAAGAAGTGAACGCCAGAAGCATAAAATACAATATAAATACAACAGTTTTTCCATCATATAAAACGAGTAATTGCAGCCAGTATGAAAGTTGTGGTCATTTCTACTTTCCGGGCAACCTAGGCTACACCCTAGAGCGTTGCTCCAACAGACTGAATAGTTAGGGCCTTAGAAGTCAACGCCCGAAGCATAAAATGCAATAAAAATACAACAGTTTTTCCATCGTATAAAAGGATTAATTGCAACCAGTTTGAAAGTGATGGTCATTTCTACATTCCGAGCAACCTAGGCTTCACTCTAGGGCGTTGACCCAACAGATTGAATAGTTAGGGCCTAAGAAGTGAACGCCAGCAGCATAAAGTACAATATAAATACAACAGTTTTTCCATCATATAGAACGAATAATTGCCACCAGTATGAAAGTTATGGTCATTTGGACGTTCTAGGCAACCTAGGCTTCACTCTAGGGCGTTGTTCCACCAGATCGAATTGTTAGGGCCTAAGAAGTCAACGCCAGAAGCATAAGATACAATATAAATATAACAATTTTTCCATCGTATAGAACGAATAATAGCAACCTGTGTGAAAGTTATGGTCATTTCTACATTCCGGGCAACCTAGGCTTCACTGTAAAGCGTTGCTCCACCAGATCAAACATTTAGGGCCTTAGAAGTCAACGCCCGAAGCATAAAATACAAAATAAATACAACAGTTTTTCCATTGTATAAAACGAATAATTGCTACCAGTGTAAAAGTTATGGTCATTTCTGCGTTCCGGGCAAGCTAGGCTTCACCCTAGGGCGTTGTTCCACCAGATCGAATAGTTAGGGCCTAAGAAGTGAACGCCAGAAGCATAAAACACAATATAAATACAACAGTTTTTCCATCATATAAAAGGAATGATAGCAACCAGTGTGAAAGTTATGGACATATCTACGTGCCGGGCAACCTAGGCTTCACTCTAGGGCGTTGCTCCACCAGATCGAATAGTTAGGGCCTTAGAAGTCAACGCCCGAAGCATAAAATACGAAATAAATAAAACAGTTTTTCCATCGTATAAAACGAATAATTGCTGCCAGTGTGAAAGTTATGATCATTTCTACTTTCCGGGCAACCTACGCTTCACCCTAGGGCGTTGTTCCACCAGATGGAATAGTTAGGGCCTAAGAAGTCAACGCCAGAAGCATAAAATACGATATAAATACAACAGCTTTTCCATCGAATAAAACGAATAATTGCAACCAGTGTGAAAGTTATGGTTATTTCTACGTTCCAGGCAACCTAGGCTTCAATCTAGGGCGTTGCTCCACCAGATCAAACAGTTAGGGCCTTAGAAGTCAACGCCCGATGCATAAAATGTAAAATAAATAGAACAGTTTTTCCATTGTATAAAACTAATAATTGCTACCAGTGTAAAAGTTATGGTCATTTCTACTTTCCGGGCAACCTACGCTTCACCCTAGGGCGTTGTTCCACCAGATGGAATAGTTAGGGCCTAAGAATTCAACGCCAGAAGCATAAAATACGATATAAATACAACAGCTTTTCCATCGTATAAACCGAATAATTGCAACCAGTGTGAAAGTTATGGTCATTTCTACGTTCCGGGCAACCTAGGCTTCAATCTAGGGCGTTGCTCCTCCAGATCAAACAGTTAGGGCCTTAGAAGTCAGCGCCCGAAGCATAAAATGTAAAATAAATAGAACAGTTTTTCCATTGTATAAAACGAATAATTGCTACCAGAGTAAAGGTTATGGTCATTTCTACGTTCCGGGCAACCTAGGCTTCACCCTAGGGCGTTGTTCCACCAGACGGAGTAGTTGGGGCCTAAGAAGCCGACGCCAGAAGCATAAAATACGATATAAATACAACAGCTTTTCCATCGTATAAAACGAATAATGGCAACCAGTGTGAAAGTTATGGTCATTTCTACGTTCCGGGCAACCTAGGCTTCACTCTAGGCCGTTGCTCCGCCAGATCGAATAGTTAGGGCCTTAGAAGTCAACGCCCGAAGCATAAAATACGAAATAAATAAAACAGTTTTTCCATCGTATAAAACGAATAATTGCTGCCAGTGTGAAAGTTATGATCATTTCTACTTTCCGGGCAACCTACGCTTCACCCTAGGGCGTTGTTCCACCAGATGGAATAGTTAGGGCCTAAGAAGTGAACGCCCGAAGCATAAAATACAATATAAATACAACAGTTCTTCCATCATATAAAACGAGTAATTGCAACCAGTATGAAAGTGATGGTCATTTCTACTTTCCGGGCAACCTAGGCTACACCCTAGGGCGTTTCTCGAACAGATTGAATAGTTAGGGCCTCAGAAGTCAACGCCTGAAGCATAAAATACAATAAAAATACAACAGTCTTTCCATCCTATAACAGGAATAATTGCAACTCGTGTGAAAGTGATGGTCATTTGTACGTTCCAGGCAACCTAGGCTTTACTCTAGGGCGTTGTTCCACCAGATCGAATTGTTAGGGCCTAGGAAGTCAACGCCAGAAGCATAAGATACAATATAAATATAACAGTTTTTCCATCGTATAGAACGAGTAATTGCAACCAGTATGAAAGTGATGGTCATTTCTACTTTCCGGGCAACCTAGGCTACACCCTAGGGCGTTTCTCGAACAGATTGAATAGTTAGGGCCTCAGAAGTCAACGCCTGAAGCATAAAATACAATAAAAATACAACAGTCTTTCCATCCTATAACAGGAATAATTGCAACTCGTGTGAAAGTGATGGTCATTTGTACGTTCCAGGCAACCTAGGCTTTACTCTAGGGCGTTGTTCCACCAGATCGAATTGTTAGGGCCTAGGAAGTCAACGCCAGAAGCATAAGATACAATATAAATATAACAGTTTTTCCATCGTATAGAACGAATAATAGCAACCAGTGTGAAAGTGATGGTCATATGTACGTTCCAGGCAACCTAGGCTTTACTCTAGGGCGTTGTTCCACCAGATCGAATTGTTAGGGCCTAGGAAGTCAACGCCAGAAGCATAAGATACAATATAAATATAACAGTTTTTCCATCGTATAGAACGAATAACAGCAACCAGTGTGAAAGTGATGGTCATTTGTACGTTCCAGGCAACCTAGGCTTCACTCTAGGTCGTTGTTCCACCAGATCGAATTGTTAGGGCCTAAGAAGTCGACGCCAGAAGCATAAAATACAATATAAATACAACAGTTTTTCCATCATATAAAACGAGTAATTGCAACCAGTATGAAAGTGATGGTCATTTCTACTTTCCGGGCAACCTAGGCTACACCCCAGGGCGTTGTTCCACCAGATCGACTAGTTAGGGCCTAAGAAGTGAACGCCAGCAGCATAAAATACAATATAAATACAACAGTTCTTCCATCATATAAAACGAATAATTGCAACCAGTATGAAAGTTATTGTCATTTCTACGTTCCGGGCAACCTAGGCTTCCCTCTATGGCGTTCTTCCACCACATCGAATAGCTACAGCCCCAGAAGTCAACGCCTGAAGCATAAAATACAATAAAAATACAACAGTCTTTCCATCCTATAACTGGAATAATTGCAACCCGTGTTAAAGTGATGGTCATTTGTACGTTCCAGGCAACCTAGACTTCACTCTAGGGCGTTGTTCCACCAGATCGAATTCTTAGGGCCTAAGAAGTCAACGCCAGAAGCATAAGATACAATATATATATAACAGTTTTTCCAACGTATAGAACGAATAATAGCATCCAGTGTGAAAGTTATGGTCATTTCTACGTTCCGGGCGACCTAGGCTTCACTCCAGGGCGTTGCTCCACCAGATCAAACAGTTAGGGCCTTAGAAGTCAACGCCCGAAGCATAAAATACAAAATAAATAGAACAGTTTTTTCATCGTATAAAACGAATAATTGCTACCAGTGTAAAAGTTATGGTCATTTCTATGTTCCGGGCAACCTATGCTTCACCCGAGGGCGTTGTTCGACCAGATCGAATAGTTAGGGCCTAAGAAGTGAACGCCAGAAGCATAAAATACAATATAAATACAACAGTTTTTCCATCATATAAAACGAGTAATTGCAACCAGAATGAAAGTTGTGGTCATTTGTTCTTTCCGGGCAACCTAGGCTACACCCTAGGGCGTTGCTCCAACAGATTGAATAGTTAGGGCCTTAGAAGTCAATGCCCGAAGCATAAACTGCAATAAAAATACAACAGTTTTTCCATCATATAACCGGAATAATTGCAAGCAGTTTGAAAGTGATGGTCATTTCTACGTTCCGGGCAACCTAGGCTTCACTCTATGGCGTTCTTCCACCACATCGAATAGCTACGGCCTCAGAAGTCAGCGCCTGAAGCATAAAATACAATAAAAATACAACAGTCTTTCCATCCTATAACAGGAATAGTTGCAACCCGTGTGAAAGTGATGGTCATTTGTACGTTCCAGGCAACCTAGGCTTCACTCTAGGGCGTTGTTCCAACAGACAGAATTGTTAGGGCCTAAGAAGTCAACGCCAGAAGCATAAGATACAATATAAATATAACAGTTTTTCCATCGTATAGAACGAATAATAGCAACCAGTGTGAAAGTTATGGTTATTTCTACGTTCCGGGCAACCTAGGTTTCACTCTAGGGCGTTGCTTCACCTGATCGAATAGCTAGGGACTTGGAATTCAACGCCAGAAGAATAAAACACAATATAAGTACGACCGTTTTTCCATTGTATAAAATGAATAATTCCAAACATTGTGAAATTAATGGTCACTTCTACGTTCCGGGCAACCTACGCGTCACTGTAGGGCGTTGCTCCACCACAGCTAATAGCCACGGCCTTAGAATTCAATGCCAGAAGCATAAAATACAATATAAATACAACAGCTTTTCCGTCGTATAAAATGAATAATTGCAACCAGTGTGAAAGTACTGGTCATTTCTACGTTCCGGGTAACCTAGGCTTCACTCTAGGGCGTTGTTGCACCAGATCGAACAGTTAGGGCCTAAGAAGGCAACGCCAGAAGCATAAAACACAGTATAAATATAACAGTTTTTCCATCGTATAAAACGAATAATAGCAACCAGTGTGAATGTTATGGTCATTTCTACATTCCGAGCAACCTAGGCTTCACTCTAGGGCGTTGACCCAACAGATTGAATAGTTTGTGCCTTAGAAGTCAACGCCAGAAGCATAAAATACAATATAAATACAACAGTTTTTCCATCGTATAAAACGAATGATTGCTACCAGTATGGAAGTGATGGTCATTTCTACGTTCCGGGCAACCTAGGCTTCACTCTAGGGCGTTGTTCCACCAGATCGAATTGTTAGGGCCTAGGAAGTCAACGCCAGAAGCATAAGATACAATATAAATATAACAGTTTTTCCATTGTATAAAAGGAAAAATTGCTACCAGTTGTAAAGTTATGGTCATTTCTACGTTCCGGGCAACCTAGGCTTCACCCTAGGGCGCTGTTCCACCAGATCGAATAGTTAGGGCATAAGAAGTGAACGCCAGAAGCATAAAATACAATATAAATACAACAGTTTTTCCATCATATAAAACGAGTAATTGCAACCAGTATGAAAGTTGTGGTCATTTCTACTTTCCGGGCAACCTAGGCTACACCCTAGGGCGTTGCTCCAACAAATTGAATAGTTAGGGCCATAGAAGTCAATGCCCGAAGCATAAAATGCAATAAAAATACAACAGTCTTTCCATCATATAACAGGAATAATTGCAACCAATTTGTGAGTGATGGTCATTTCTACGTTCTGGTCAACCTCGGCTTCACTCTGGGGCGTTGCTCCACCAGATCGCATAGCTAGGAACTTAGAATTCAACGCCATAAGAATAAAATGCAATATAAGTACAACAGTTTTTCCATTGTATAAAACGAATAATTGCAACCAGTATGAAAGTTATGGTCATTTCTACTTTCCGGGCAACCTAGGATCCACCCTAGGGCGTTGTTCCACCAGATCGAATAGTTAGGGCCTAAGAAGTGAACGCCAGAAGTTTAAAATACAATATAAATACAACAGTTTTTCCATCATAGAAAACGAGTAATTGCAACCAGTATGAAAGTTAACGTCATTTCTACTTTCCGGGCAACCTAGGCTTCACCCTGGGGCGTTGCTCCAACAGATTGAATAGTTAGGGCTTCAGAAGTCAACGCCGGAAGCATAAAATGCAATAAAAATACAACAGTTTTTCCATCGTATAAAAGGATTAATTGCAACCAGTTTGAAAGTGATGGTCATTTCTACATTCCGAGCAACCTAGGCTTCACTATAGGGCGTTGACCCACCAGATTGAATAGTTAGGGCCTAAGAAGTGAACGCCAGCAGCATAAAATACAATATAAATACAACAGTTTTTCCATCATATAGAACGAATAATTGCCACCAGTATGAATGTTATGGTCATTTGTACGTTCCAGGCAACCTAGGCTTCACTCTATTGCGTTGTTCCACCAGATCGAATTGTTAGGGCCTAAGAAGTCAACGCCAGAAGCATAAGACACAATATAAATATAACAATTTTTCCATCGTATAGAACGAATAATAGCAACCAGTGTGAAAGTTATGGTCATTTCTACGTTCCGGGCAACCTAGGCTTCACTGTAGGGCGTTGCTCCACCAGATCAAACATATAGGGCCTTAGAAGTCAACGCCCGAAGCATAAAATACAAAATAGATACAACAGTTTTTCCATTGTGTAAAACGAATAATTGCTACCAGTGTAAAAGTTATGGTCATTTCTACGTTCCGGGCAACCTAGGCTTCACCCTAGGGCGTTGTTTCACCAGATCGAATAGTTAGGGCCTAAGAAGTGAACGCCAGCAGCATAAAATACAATATAAATACAACAGTTTTTCCATCATATAGAACGAATAATTGCCACCAGTATGAATGTTATGGTCATTTGTACGTTCCAGGCAACCTAGGCTTCACTATAGTGCGTTGCTCCACCAGATCGAATAGTTAGGGCCTTAGAAGTCAACGCCCGAAGCATAAAATACGAAATAAATAAAACAGTTTTTCCATCGTATAAAACGAATAATTGCTGCCAGTGTGAAAGTTATGATCATTTCTACTTTCCGGGCAACCTACGCTTCACCCTAGGGCGTTGTTCCACCAGATGGAATAGTTAGGGCCTAAGAAGTCAACGCCAGAAGCATAAAATACGATATAAATACAACAGCTTTTCCATCGAATAAAACGAATAATTGCAACCAGTGTGAAAGTTATGGTTATTTCTACGTTCCAGGCAACCTAGGCTTCAATCTAGGGCGTTGCTCCACCAGATCAAACAGTTAGGGCCTTAGAAGTCAACGCCCGATGCATAAAATGTAAAATAAATAGAACAGTTTTTCCATTGTATAAAACTAATAATTGCTACCAGTGTAAAAGTTATGGTCATTTCTACTTTCCGGGCAACCTACGCTTCACCCTAGGGCGTTGTTCCACCAGATCAATAGTTAGGGCCTAAGAATTCAACGCCAGAAGCATAAAATACGATATAAATACAACAGCTTTTCCATCGTATAAACCGAATAATTGCAACCAGTGTGAAAGTTATGGTCATTTCTACGTTCCGGGCAACCTAGGCTTCAATCTAGGGCGTTGCTCCTCCAGATCAAACAGTTAGGGCCTTAGAAGTCAGCGCCCGAAGCATAAAATGTAAAATAAATAGAACAGTTTTTCCATTGTATAAAACGAATAATTGCTGCCAGAGTAAAGGTTATGGTCATTTCTACGTTCCGGGCAACCTAGGCTTCACCCTAGGGCGTTGTTCCACCAGACGGAGTAGTTGGGGCCTAAGAAGCCGACGCCAGAAGCATAAAATACGATATAAATACAACAGCTTTTCCATCGTATAAAACGAATAATGGCAACCAGTGTGAAAGTTATGGTCATTTCTACGTTCCGGGCAACCTAGGCTTCACTCTAGGCCGTTGCTCCGCCAGATCGAATAGCTAGGGCCTTAGAAGTCAACGCCCGAAGCATAAATTACAATATAAGTGCAACAGCTTTTCCATCGTATATAATGTATATCTGCAAACAGTGTGAAAGTAATGGTCATTTCTACGTTCCGGGCAACCTAGGCTTCATTCCAGGGCGCTGTTCCACCAGATCGAACAGACAGGGCCTAAGAAGTCAACGCCAGAAGTATAAAATACGATATAAGTACAACAGTTTTTCCATTGTATAAAGTGAATAATTGCAAACATTGTGAAAGTAATGGTGATTTCTACGTTTCGGGCAACCTAGACGTCACTGTAGGGCGTTGCTCCACCACAGCTAATAGCTACGGCCTTAGAAGTCAACGCCAGAAGCAGAAGATACAATAATAATGCAACAGTTTTTCCATCGTATAGCATGACTAATTGCAGCCAGTGCGAAAGTAATGATCATATCGACGTTTCGGGCATCCTGGGCTTAACTCTGAGGCGTTGCTCCACCGGATCGAAGAGTTAGGGCCTTAGAAGTCAACGCCAAAAGCATAAACTACAAAATAAATACAACAGTCTTTCCATCGTATAAAACGTATAATTGCTACCAGTCTGAAAGTTATGGTCATTTCTACGTTCCGGGCAACCTAGGCTTCACCCTAGGGCGTTGTTCCACCAGATGAAATAGTTAGGGCCTTAGAAGTCAACGCCAGAAGCATAAAATACGATATAAATACAACAGCTTTTCCATCGTATAAAACGAATAATGGTAACCAGTGTGAAAGTTATGGTCATTTCTACGTTCCGGGCAACCTAGGCTTCACTCTAGGGCGTTGCTCCACCAGATCGAATAGTTAGGGCCTTAGAAGTCAACGCCCGAAGCTTAAAATGCAAAATAAATAGAACAGTTTTTCCATTGTATAACACGAATAACTGCAACCAGTGTGAAAGTACTGGTCATTTCTACGTTCCGGGTAACCTAGGTTTCACTCTAGGGCGTTGCTCCACCAGATCAAATAGATAGGGCCTATGAAGTCAACGTCAGAAGCATAAAATACAATAATGGTGCAACAGTTTTTCCATCGTATAACAGGAATAATTGCAACCAGTGTGAAGGTAATCGTATGTTCTACGTTCCGGGCAACCTAGGCTTCACTCTAGGGCGTTGCTCCACCAGATCGAATAGTTGGGGCCTTAGAAGTCAACGCCCGAAGCATAAAATGCAAAATAAATAGAACAGTTTTTCCATTGTATAAAACGAGTAATTGCTACCAGAGTGAAAGTTATGGACATTTCTACGTTCCGGGCAACCTAGGCTTCACCCTAGTGCGTTGTTCCACCAGATGGAACAGTTAGGGCCTAAGAAGTCAACGCCAGAAGCATAAAATACGATGTAAATACAACAGCTTTTCCATCGTATAAAACGAATAATGGTAACCAGTGTGAAAGTTATGGTCATTTCTACGGTCCGGGCAACATAGGCTTCACTCTCGGGCCTTGCTCCACCAGCTTCGAATGGTTAGGCCCTAAGAAATCAGCGCCAGAAGCATAAAATACAATAAAGACGCAACAGTTTTTCCATCGTATAACAGGAATAATTGCAACCACTGTGAAGGTAATGGAACGTTCGACGTTCCGGGCCACCTAGACGTCACTCTAGTGCGCTGCTCCACCAGACCAAATAGTTAGGGCCTAAGAAGTGAACGCCAGAAGCATAAAATACAATATAAATGCAACAGCGTTTCCATCGTATATAATGTATATTTGCAAACAGTGTGAAAGTAATGGTCATTTCTACGTTCCGGGCAACCTAGACTTCATTCTAGGGCGCTGTTCCACCAGATCGAACAGACAGGGCATAAGAAGTCAACGGCAGAAGAATAAAATAATATATAAGTACAACAGTTTTTCCATTGTATAAAGTGAATAATTGCAAACATTGTGAAAGTAATGGTCATTTCTAAGTACCCGGCAACCTAGACTTCACCCTAGGGCGTTGTTCCACCAGATGGAATAGTTAGGGTCTAAGAAGTCAGCGCCAGAAGCATAAAATACGATATAAATACAACAGCTTTTGAATCGTATAAAACGAATAATGGTAACCAGTGTGAATGTTATAGTCATTTGTACGTTCCGGGCAACCTAGGCTTCACTCTAGGACGTTGCTCCACCAGATCGAATAGTTGGGGCCTAAGAAGTCAACGCCAGAAGCATAAAATACAATAAAGATGCAACAGTTTTTCCATCGTATAAAATGAATATTTGCCAAAATTGTGAAAGTAATGGTCATTTCTACGTTCCGGGCAACCTATGCGACGCAGTAAGGCGTTGCACCTCAACATCCAATAGCTACGGCCTTAAAAGTCAACGCCAGAAGCATAAAATACGATATAAATACAACAGCTTTTCCATCGTATAAAACGAATAATGGTAACCAGTGTGAAAGTTATGGTCATTTCTACGTTCCGGGTAACGCTGGTTTCACCCTAGGTCGTTGCTCGACCAGATGGAATAGCTAGGGACTTAGAATTCAACGCCAGAAGGATAAAATACAATATAAGTACAACAGTTTTTCCATCGTATAAAATGAATAATTGCAGACATTGTGAAAGTAATGGCCATTTCTACGTTCCGGGCAACCTAGGCGTCACCCTAGTGCGTTGCTCCACCACATCTAATAGCTACGGCCTTAGAAGTCAACGCCAGAAGCATAAAATACAATATAAATACAACGGCTTTCCCATTGTATAAAACGAATAATTGCAAACAGTGTGAAAGTAATGGCCATTTCTACGTTCCGGGGATCCTAGGCGTCACTCTAGGGCGTTGCTCCACCATATCTAATAGATAAGGCCTTAGAAGTCAACGCCAGAAGCATAAAATACAATAAAAATGCCACAGTTTTTCCATCGTATAGCATGACTAATTGCAAATAGTGCGAAAGTAATGATCATTTCGACTTTTCGGGCATCCTAGGCTTAACTCTGAGGCGTTGCTCCACCAGATCGAAGAGTTAGGGCCTTAGAAGTTAGCGCCATAAGCATAAACTACAAAATAAATGCAACAGTCTTTCCATCGTATAAAACGTATAATTGCAACCTGTGTGAAGGTTATAGTCATATCTACGTTCCGGGCAACCTAGGCTTCACTGTAGGGTGTTGTTCCACCAGATCGAATAGGTAAGGCCATAGAAGTCAACGCCCGAAGCATAAAATACAATAAATATACAAGAGTTTTTCCATCGTATAACAGGAATAATTGCAACCAGTGTGAATGTGATGGACATTTCTACGTTCCGGGCAACCTAGGCTTCACTCTAGGGCGTTGCTCCACCACCTCGAATATTTAGGTCCTAAGAAGTCAACGCCAGAAGCATAAAATGCAATAAAAGTACAACAGTTTTTCGATCGTATAACAGGAATAATTCCAACCAGTTTGAAAGTGATGGTCATTTCTACGTTCCGGGCAACCTAGGCTTCACTCTAGGGCGTTGTTACACCAGATCGAATAGTCAGGGCCTTAGAAGTCAATGCCTGAAGCATAAAATGCAATAAAAATACAACAGTTTTTCCATCATATAACAGGAATAATTGCAACCAGTTTGAAAGTGATGGTCATTTCTACGTTCCGGGCAACCTAGGCTACACTCTAGGGCGTTGCTCCACCAGATCGAATTGTTAGGGCCTAAGAAGTCAAAGCCAGAAGCATAAAATACGATATAAATACAACAGCTTTTCCATCGTATAAAACGAATAATTGCAACCAGTGTGAAAGTTATGGTCATTTCTACGTTCCAGGCAACGTAGGCTTCACCCTAGGGCGTTGTCCCACCAGATGGAATAGTTAGGGCCTAAGAAGTCAACGCCAGAAGCATAAAATACAATATAAATATAACAGTTTTTCGATCGTATAAAACGAATAATACAAACCAGTGTGAAGGTTATGGTCATTTCTACCTTCCGGGCAACCTAGTCTTCACCCTAGGGCGGTGCACCAACAGATTGAATAGTTAGGGCCTCAGAAGTCAACGCCCGAAGCATAAAATACAAAATAAATAGAACAGCTTTTCCATCGTATAAAACGAACAGTTGCTACCGGTGTGAGAGTTATGGTCATTTCTACGTTCCAGGCAACCTAGGTTTCACACCAGGGCGTTGCTCCACGAGTTCGAATAGTTAGGTCATAAGAAGTCAACGCCAGAAGCATAAAATACTATATAAATACAACGGCTTTTGCATCGTATAAAACAAATAATTGCAACCAGTGTGAAAGTTATGGTCATTTCAACGTTCCGGGCAACCTAGGCTCCACCCTAGGCCGTTGTTCCACCAGATCGAATAGTTAGGTCCTAAGAAGTGGACGGCAGAAGCATAAAATGCAATAAAAGTACAACAGTTTTTCCATCGTATAGCAGGAATAATTTGCAACGAGTGTGATAGTAGTTGTCATTTCTACGTTCCGGGCAACCCAGGTTTCACTCCAGGGCGTTGCTCCACCAGATCGAATAGTTACGGCCTACGAAGTCAACGCCAGAAGCATATAATACGATGAAGATGCAACAGTTTTTCCATCGTATAAAGCGAATAATTGCAATCAGTGTGAAAGTTATGGTCATTTCTACATTCCGAGTAACCCAGGCTTCACTCTAGGGCGTTGCTCCACCAGATCGAACAGTTAGGGCCTAAGAAGTAAACGCCAGAAGCATAAAATACGATATGAATACAACAGCTTTTCCGTCGTATAAAAGGAATAATTGCAATCAGTGTGCAAGTAATGGTCATTACTACGTTCCGGGCAACCTAGGCTTCACTCTACGGCGTTGTTCCACCCGATGGAATAGTTAGGGCCTAAGAAGTCAACGCCAGAAGCATAAAATACGATATAAATACAACAGCTTTTCCATCCTATAAAACGAATAATTGCAACCAGTGTGAAAGTAATGGTCATTTCTACGTTCCCGGCACCCTAGGCGTCACTCTTGGGCGTTGCTCCAACGCATCTAATAGCTACGGCCTTAGAAGTCAACGCCAGAGGCATAAAATACAATATAAATACAACAGCTTTTCCATCGTATAAAAGGAATAATTGCAAACAGTGTGAAAGTAATGGTCATTTCTACGTTCCGTGCAACCTAGGCTTCACTCTACGGCGTTGTTCCACCAGATCGAATAGTTAGAGCCTAAGAAGTCAACACCAGAAGCATAAAATACGATATAAATACAACAGCTTTTCCATCGTATAAAAGGAATAATTGCAAACAGTGTGACAGTAATGGTCATTTCTACGTTCCGGGCAACCTAGGCTTCGCCCTAGGGCGTTGCTCGACCAGATCGAATAGCTAGGGCCTTGGAAGTCAACGCCCGAAGCATAAAATACAAAATAAATACAACAGTTTTTCCATCGTATAAAACGAATAATTGCTACCAGTGTAAAATTAATGGTCATTGCTACGTTCCGCGCAACCTACCCTTCACCCTAGGGAGTTGCTCCACCAGATCGAATAGTTACGGCCTTAGAAGTCAGCGCCAGAAGCATAAAATACAATAAAGATGCAACAGTTTTTCCATCGTTTAACAGGAACAACTGCAACCCGTATGAATGTACTGGTCATTTCTACGTTCCGGATAACCTAGGTTTCACTCTAGGGCGTTGCTCCACCAGATCAAATAGCTAGCGACTTAGAATTAAACGCCAGAAGCATAGAATACAATAAAAATTCAACAGTTTTTCCATCGTATAACAGGAATAATTGCAACCAGTGTGAATGTAATGGTCATTTCTACGTTCCGGGCAACCTAGGTTTCACTCTAGGGCGTTGCTTCACCAGGTCGAGTAGTTAGGGCCTAAGAAGTCAACGCCAGAAGCATAAAATACGATATAAATACAACAGCTTTTCCATCGTATAAAAGGAATAATTGCAAACAGTGTGAAAGTAATGGCCATTTCTACGTTCCGGGCAACCTAGGCTTCACTCTACGGCGTTGTTCCACCAGATCGAATAGCTAGGGCCTAAGAAGTCAACACCAGAAGAATAAAATACAAAATACATACAACAGCCTTTACACCGTATAAAACGAATAATTGCAACCTGTGTGAAGGTTATGGTCATATCTACGTTCTGGGCAACCTATGCTTCACTGTCGGGCGTTGCTCCACCAGATCAAAATGTTAGGGCCTAAGAAGTCTACGCCCGAAGCATAAAATACGATATAAATACAACAGCATTTCCATCGTATTTAATGAATAATTGCAAACAGTGTGAAAGTAGTAGTCATTTCTACGTTTCTTGCAACCTAGGCTTCACTGTATGGCCTTCTTCCACCACATCGAATAGCTACGGCCTCAGAAGTCCACGCCTGAAGCATAAAATACAATAAAGATACAACAGTCTTTTCATCGTATAACAGGAATAATTGCAACAAGCGTGAAAGTATTGATCATTTCGGCGTTTCGGGCATCCTAGACTTAACTCTGAGGCATCGCTCCACCAGATCGAATATTTAGGGCCTAAGAAGTCAACGCCAGAAGCATAAAATACTATATAAATACAACAGATTTTCCATCGTGTAAAACAAATAATTGCAACCAGTGTGAAAGTCATGGTCATTTCTACGTTCCGGGCAACCTAGGCTTCACCCTAGGCCGTTGTTCCCCCAGATCGTATAGTTAGGTCCTGAGAAGTGAACGTCAGAATCATAAAATGCAATAAAAATACAACAGCTTTTCCATCGTATAGCAGGAATAATTTGCAACCAGTGTGATAGTAGTGGTCATTTCTACGTTCGGGCAACCTAGGCTTCACTGTAGGGTGTTGTTCCACCAGATCGAATAGGTAAGGCCATAGAAGACAACTCCCGAAGCATAAAATGCAATAAATATACAAGAGTTTTTCCATCGTATAACAGTAATAATTGCAACCAGTGTGAAAGTGATGGATATTTCTACGTTCCGGGCAACCTAGGTTTCACTCTAGGGCGTTGCTCCAACAGCTCGAATATTTAGGGCCTAAGAAGTCAACACCAGAAGCATAAAATGCAATAAAAGTACAACAGTTTTTCCATCGTATAACAGGAATAATTCCAACCAGTTTGAAAGTGATGGTCATTTCTACGTTCCGGGCAACCTAGGTTTCACTCTAGGGCGTCGCTCCAATAGATCGAATAGCTAGGGACTTAGAATTCAACGCCAGAAGGATAAAATACAATATATGTACAACAGTTTTTTCATCGTATAAAATGAATAATTGCAAACATTGTGAAAGTTATGGTCATTTCTACTTTCCGGGCAACCTAGGCTTTACGCTAGGGCGTTGCTCCACCACATTGAATAGTCAGGGCCTTAGAAGTCAACGCCCGAAGCATAGAATGCAATAAAAATACAACAGTTTTTCGATCGTATAACAGGAATAATTCCAACCAGTTTGAAAGTGATGGTCATTTCTACGTTCCGGGCAACCTAGGCTTCACTCTAGGGTGTTGTTACACCAGATCGAATTGTTAGGGCCTGAGAAGTCAACGCCAGAAGAGTAAAACACAATATATGTACAACAGTTTTTCCATCGTATAAAATGAATAATTGCTAACATTGTGAAGGTACTGGTCATTTCTATGTTCCGGCAACCTAGGCGTCACTCTAGGGCGCTGCTCCACCAGATCGAATAGCTAGCGACTTACAATTAAACGCCAGAAGCATAGAATGCAATAAGAATACAACAGTTTTTCCATCGTATAACCGGAATAATTGCAACCAGTGTGAAAGTTATGGTCATTTCTACGTTCCGGGATACCTAGGCTTCACTCTAGGACGTCGCTCCATCAGATCGAATAGTTAGAGCCTTAGAAGTCGGCGCCAGAAGCATAAAATACAGTAAAGACGCAACTGTTTTTCCATCGTATGACAGGAATAATTGCAACAAGCGTGAAGGTAATGGTCATTTCTACGTTCCGGGCAACCTAGGCTTCGCCCTACGGCGTTGTTCCACCAGATCGAATAGTCAGGGCCTAAGAAGTGAACGCCAGAAGCATAAAATACGATATAAATACAACAGTTTTTTCATCGTATAAAACGAAAAATTGCAACCAGTATGAAAGTTATGGTCATTTCTACTTTCCGGGCAACCTAGGCTTCACCCTAGGGAGTTGCACCACCAGGTTGAATTGTTAGGGCCTTAAAAGTCAATGCCCGAAGCATAAAATGCAATAAAAATACAACAGTTTTTCCATCGTATAACAGGAATAATTGCAACCAGTGTGAAAGGAATGGTCATTTCTACGTTCCGGGCAACGTAGGTTTCACTCCAGGGCGTTGCTCCACCAGTTCGCATAGTTAGGTCATAAGAAGTCAACGCCAGAAGCATAAAGTACAATAAAGATGCAACGGCTTTTCCATCGTATAACAGGAATAATTGCAACCAGGGTGAAGGTAATGGTATGTTCTACTTTCCGGGCAACCTAGGCTTCACTCTAGGGCGGTGCTCCACCAGATCAAACAGTTAGGGCCTAAGAAGTCAACGCCAGAAGCATAAAATAAAATATGAATACAACAGCTTTTCCATCGTATATAATGTATATTGGCAAACAGTGTGAAAGTAATGATCATTTCTGCGTCCCGGGCAACCTAGGATTCACTCTAGGGCGTTGCTCCACCACATCTAACAGTTACGGCCTTAGAAGTCGACGCCAGAGGCATAAAATACAATATAAATACAACAGCTTTACCATCGTACAAAATGAATAATTGCAAACAGTGTGAAAGTAATGGCCATGTCTACGTTCCGGGCAACCTAGGCTTTACTCTGGGTCGTTGCTCCACCAGATCGAATAGCTAGAGACATAGAATTAAACGCTAGAAGCATAAAATACAATAAAGATGCAACAGTTTTTCCATCGTGTAATAGGATTAACTGCAACCAGTATGAATGTAATGGTCATTTCTACGTTCCGGGCAACCTAGATTTCACTCTAGGGCGTTGCTCCACCAGCTCGAATTGTTAGAGCCTAAGAAGTCAAAGCCAGAAGCATAAAATACGATATAAATACAACAGCTTTTCCATCGTATAAAACGAATAATTGCAACCAGTGTGAAAGTTATGGTCATTTCTACGTTCCGGGATACCTAGGCTTCACTCTAGGGCGTTGTTACACCAGATCGAATAGTCAGGGCCTTAGAAGTCAATGCCTGAAGCATAAAATGCAATAAAAATACAACAGTTTTTCCATCATATAACAGGAATAATTGCAACCAGTTTGAAAGTGATGGTCATTTCTACGTTCCGGGCAACCTAGGCTACACTCTAGGGCGTTGCTCCACCAGATCGAATTGTTAGGGCCTAAGAAGTCAACGCCAGAAGCATAAAATACGATATAAATACAACAGCTTTTCCATCGTATAAAACGAATAATTGCAACCAGTGTGAAAGTTATGGTCATTTCTACGTTCCAGGCAACGTAGGCTTCACCCTAGGGCGTTGTCCCACCAGATGGAATAGTTAGGGCCTAAGAAGTCAACGCCAGAAGCATAAAATACAATATAAATATAACAGTTTTTCGATCGTATAAAACGAATAATACAAACCAGTGTGAAGGTTATGGTCATTTCTACCTTCCGGGCAACCTAGTCTTCACCCTAGGGCGGTGCACCAACAGATTGAATAGTTAGGGCCTCAGAAGTCAACGCCCGAAGCATAAAATACAAAATAAATAGAACAGCTTTTCCATCGTATAAAACGAACAGTTGCTACCGGTGTGAGAGTTATGGTCATTTCTACGTTCCACGCAACCTAGGTTTCACACCAGGGCGTTGCTCCACGAGTTCGAATAGTTAGGTCATAAGAAGTCAACGCCAGAAGCATAAAATACTATATAAATACAACGGCTTTTGCATCGTATAAAACAAATAATTGCAACCAGTGTGAAAGTTATGGTCATTTCAACGTTCCGGGCAACCTAGGCTCCACCCTAGGCCGTTGTTCCACCAGATCGAATAGTTAGGTCCTAAGAAGTGGACGGCAGAAGCATAAAATGCAATAAAAGTACAACAGTTTTTCCATCGTATAGCAGGAATAATTTGCAACGAGTGTGATAGTAGTTGTCATTTCTACGTTCCGGGCAACCCAGGTTTCACTCCAGGGCGTTGCTCCACCAGATCGAATAGTTACGGCCTACGAAGTCAACGCCAGAAGCATATAATACGATGAAGATGCAACAGTTTTTCCATCGTATAAAGCGAATAATTGCAATCAGTGTGAAAGTTATGGTCATTTCTACATTCCGAGTAACCCAGGCTTCACTCTAGGGCGTTGCTCCACCAGATCGAACAGTTAGGGCCTAAGAAGTAAACGCCAGAAGCATAAAATACGATATGAATACAACAGCTTTTCCGTCGTATAAAAGGAATAATTGCAATCAGTGTGCAAGTAATGGTCATTACTACGTTCCGGGCAACCTAGGCTTCACTCTACGGCGTTGTTCCACCCGATGGAATAGTTAGGGCCTAAGAAGTCAACGCCAGAAGCATAAAATACGATATAAATACAACAGCTTTTCCATCCTATAAAACGAATAATTGCAACCAGTGTGAAAGTAATGGTCATTTCTACGTTCCCGGCACCCTAGGCGTCACTCTTGGGCGTTGCTCCAACGCATCTAATAGCTACGGCCTTAGAAGTCAACGCCAGAGGCATAAAATACAATATAAATACAACAGCTTTTCCATCGTATAAAAGGAATAATTGCAAACAGTGTGAAAGTAATGGTCATTTCTACGTTCCGTGCAACCTAGGCTTCACTCTACGGCGTTGTTCCACCAGATCGAATAGTTAGAGCCTAAGAAGTCAACACCAGAAGCATAAAATACGATATAAATACAACAGCTTTTCCATCGTATAAAAGGAATAATTGCAAACAGTGTGAAAGTTATGGTCATTTCTACTTTCCGGGCAACCTAGGCTTTACGCTAGGGCGTTGCTCCACCACATTGAATAGTCAGGGCCTTAGAAGTCAACGCCCGAAGCATAGAATGCAATAAAAATACAACAGTTTTTCGATCGTATAACAGGAATAATTCCAACCAGTTTGAAAGTGATGGTCATTTCTACGTTCCGGGCAACCTAGGCTTCACTCTAGGGTGTTGTTACACCAGATCGAATTGTTAGGGCCTGAGAAGTCAACGCCAGAAGAGTAAAACACAATATATGTACAACAGTTTTTCCATCGTATAAAATGAATAATTGCTAACATTGTGAAGGTACTGGTCATTTCTATGTTCCGGCAACCTAGGCGTCACTCTAGGGCGCTGCTCCACCAGATCGAATAGCTAGCGACTTAGAATTAAACGCCAGAAGCATAGAATGCAATAAGAATACAACAGTTTTTCCATCGTATAACCGGAATAATTGCAACCAGTGTGAAAGTTATGGTCATTTCTACGTTCCGGGATACCTAGGCTTCACTCTAGGACGTCGCTCCATCAGATCGAATAGTTAGAGCCTTAGAAGTCGGCGCCAGAAGCATAAAATACAGTAAAGACGCAACTGTTTTTCCATCGTATGACAGGAATAATTGCAACAAGCGTGAAGGTAATGGTCATTTCTACGTTCCGGGCAACCTAGGCTTCGCCCTACGGCGTTGTTCCACCAGATCGAATAGTCAGGGCCTAAGAAGTGAACGCCAGAAGCATAAAATACGATATAAATACAACAGTTTTTTCATCGTATAAAACGAAAAATTGCAACCAGTATGAAAGTTATGGTCATTTCTACTTTCCGGGCAACCTAGGCTTCACCCTAGGGAGTTGCACCACCAGGTTGAATTGTTAGGGCCTTAAAAGTCAATGCCCGAAGCATAAAATGCAATAAAAATACAACAGTTTTTCCATCGTATAACAGGAATAATTGCAACCAGTGTGAAAGGAATGGTCATTTCTACGTTCCGGGCAACGTAGGTTTCACTCCAGGGCGTTGCTCCACCAGTTCGCATAGTTAGGTCATAAGAAGTCAACGCCAGAAGCATAAAATACGATATAAATACAACAGCTTTTCCCTCGTATAAAATGAATAATTGCTAACATTGTGAAGGTACTGGTCATTTCTACGTTCCGGCAACCTAGGCTTCACTCTAGGGCGTTGCTCCACCAGATCGACTAGTTGGGGCCTTAGAAGTCAACGCCAGAAGCATAAAATACAATAAAGATGCAACGGCTTTTCCATCGTATAACAGGAATAATTGCAACCAGGGTGAAGGTAATGGTATGTTCTACTTTCCGGGCAACCTAGGCTTCACTCTAGGGCTGTGCTCCACCAGATCAAACAGTTAGGGCCTAAGAAGTCAACGCCAGAAGCATAAAATAAAATATGAATACAACAGCTTTTCCATCGTATATAATGTATATTGGCAAACAGTGTGAAAGTAATGATCATTTCTGCGTCCCGGGCAACCTAGGATTCACTCTAGGGCGTTGCTCCACCACATCTAACAGTTACGGCCTTAGAAGTCGACGCCAGAGGCATAAAATACAATATAAATACAACAGCTTTACCATCGTACAAAATGAATAATTGCAAACAGTGTGAAAGTAATGGCCATGTCTACGTTCCGGGCAACCTAGGCTTTACTCTGGGTCGTTGCTCCACCAGATCGAATAGCTAGAGACTTAGAATTAAACGCTAGAAGCATAAAATACAATAAAGATGCAACAGTTTTTCCATCGTGTAATAGGATTAACTGCAACCAGTATGAATGTAATGGTCATTTCTACGTTCCGGGCAACCTAGATTTCACTCTAGGGCGTTGCTCCACCAGCTCGAATTGTTAGAGCCTAAGAAGTCAAAGCCAGAAGCATAAAATACGATATAAATACAACAGCTTTTCCATCGTATAAAACGAATAATTGCAACCAGTGTGAAAGTTATGGTCATTTCTACGTTCCGGGATACCTAGGCTTCACTCTAGGGCGTCGCTCCATCAGATCGAGGTGTTAGAGCCTTAGAAGTCGACGCCAGAAGCATAAAATACAATAAAGATGCAACTGTTTTTCCATCGTATTACAGGAATAATTGCAACAAGCGTGAAGGTAATGGTCATTTCTACATTCCGAGCAACCTAGGCTTCACTCTAGGGCGTTTCTCCACCAGACCGAATAGTTAGGTCCTTAGAAGTCAACGCCAGAAGCATAAAATACGATATAAATACAACAGCTTTTCCATCGTATAAAAGGAATAATTGCAACCAGTGTGAAAGTTATGGTCATTTCTACATTTCGAGCAACCTAGGCTTCACTCTAGGGCGTTGCTCCACCTGATCGAATAGTTAGGGCCTTAGAAGTCAACGCCAGAAGCATAAAATACAATATAAATACAACTGTGTTTCCACCATATAAAACGAATAATTGCAACCAGTATGAAAGTTATGGTCATTTCTACGTTCCGGGCAACCTAGGCTTCACCATAGGCCGTTGCTCCTCCAGATCGAATAGTCAGGACCTAAGATGTCAAAGCCCGAAGCATAAAATACGATGTAAATACAACAGCTTTTCCATCGTATAAAAGGAATAGTTGCAAACAGTGCGAAAGTAATGGTCATTTCTTCGTTCCGGGCAACCTAGGCTTCACTCTAGGGCGTTGTTCCACCAGATCGAATAGTTAGGGCCTATGAAGTGAACGCCAGAAGCATAAAATACAATATAAATATAACAGTCTTTCCATCGTATAAAACGAAAGATAGCAACCAGTGTGAATTTATGGTCATTTCTACGTTCAGGGCAACCTCAGCTTCACTCTAGGGCGTTGCTCCACCAGATCGAATAGCTAGCGACTTAGAATTAAACGCCAGAAGCATAGAATGCAATAAGAATACAACAGTTTTTCCATCGTATAACCGGAATAATTGCAACCAGTGTGAATGTAATGGTCATTTCTACGTTGCGGGCAACCTAGGCTTCACTCTGGGTCGTTGCTCCACCAGATCGAACAGCTAGGGACTTAGAATTAAACGCCAGAAGCATAAAATACAATAAAGATGCAACAGTTTTTCCATCGTGTAACAGGAATAACTGCAACCAGTATGAATGTAATAGTCATTTCTACGTTCCGGGCAGCCTATGCGACGCAGTAAGGCGTTGCACCTCAACATCCAATAGCTACGGCCTTAAAAGTCAACGCCAGAAGCATAAAATACGATATAAATACAACAGCTTTTCCATCGTATAAAACGAATAATGGGAACCAGTGTGAAAGTTATGGTCATTTCTACGTTCCGGTCAACCTAGGCTTCACTCTAGGACGTTGCACCACCAGATCGAATAGTTGGGGCCTATGGAGTCAACGCCAGAAGCATAAAATACAATAAAGGTGCAACAGTTTTTCCATCGTATAACAGGAAGAATTGCAACCAGTGTGAAGGTAATGGTATGTTCTACGTTCCGGGCAACCTAGGCTTCACTCTAGCGAGGTGCTCCACCAGATCAAATAGTTAGGGCCTAAGAAGTCAACGCCAGAAGCATAAATAACAATATAAGTACAACAGCTTCTCCATCGTATAAAACGAATAATAGCAACCACTGCGAAAGTTATGGTCATTTCCACGTTCCGGGCAACCTAGGCTTCACTCTAGGGCGTTGCTCCACCAGATTGAATAGTTAGGGCTTTAGAAGTCAACGCCCGAAGCATAAAATGCAAAATAAATAGAACAGTTTTTCCATCGTATAAAACGAATAACTGTAACCAGTGTGAAAGTACTGGTCATTTCTACGTTCCGGGTAACGCAGGTTTCACCCTAGGTCGTTGCTCGACCAGATGGAATAGCTAGGGACTTAGAATTCAACGCCAGAAGGATAAAATACAATATAAGTACAACAGTTTTTCCATCGTATAAAATGAATAATTGCAGACATTGTGAAAGTAATGGCCATTTCTACGTTCCGGGCAACCTAGGCGTCACCCTAGTGCGTTGCTCCACCACATCTAATAGCTACGGCCTTAGAAGTCAACGCCAGAAGCATAAAATACAATATAAATACAACGGCTTTCCCATCGTACAAAATGAATAATTGCAAACAGTGTGAAAGTAATGGCCATGACTACGTTCCGGGCAACCTAGGCTTTACTCTGGGTCGTTGCTCCACCAGATCGAATAGCTAGAGACTTAGAATTAAACGCTAGAGGCATAAAATACAATAAAGATGCAACAGTTTTTCCATCGTGTAATAGGAATAACTGCAACCAGTATGAATGTAATGGTCATTTCTACGTTCCGGGCAACCTAGATTTCACTCTAGGGCGTTGCTCCACCAGCTCGAATTGTTAGAGCCTAAGAAGTCAAAGCCAGAAGCATAAAATACGATATAAATACAACAGCTTTTCCATCGTATAAAACGAATAATTGCAACCAGTGTGAAAGTTATGGTCATTTCTACATTCCGAGCAACCTAGGCTTCACTCTAGGGCGTTTCTCCACCAGACCGAATAGTTAGGTCCTTAGAAGTCAACGCCAGAAGCATAAAATACGATATAAATACAACAGCTTTTCCATCGTATAAAAGGAATAATTGCAACCAGTGTGAAAGTTATGGTCATTTCTACATTTCGAGCAACCTAGGCTTCACTCTAGGGCGTTGCTCCACCTGATCGAATAGTTAGAGCCTTAGAAGTCAACGCCAGAAGCATAAAATACAATATAAATACAACTGTGTTTCCACCATATAAAACGAATAATTGCAACCAGTATGAAAGTTATGGTCATTTCTACGTTCCGGGCAACCTAGGCTTCACCATAGGCCGTTGCTCCTCCAGATCGAATAGTTAAGACCTAAGATGTCAAAGCCCGAAGCATAAAATACGATGTAAATACAACAGCTTTTCCATCGTATAAAAGGAATAGTTGCAAACAGTGTGAAAGTAATGGTCATTTCTTCGTTCCGGGCAACCTAGGCTTCACTCTAGGGCGTTGTTCCACCAGATCGAATAGTTAGGGCCTATGAAGTGAACGCCAGAAGCATAAAATACAATATAAATATAACAGTCTTTCCATCGTATAAAACGAAAGATAGCAACCAGTGTGAATTTATGGTCATTTCTACGTTCCGGGCAACCTCAGCTTCACTCTAGGGCGTTGCTCCACTAGATCGAACAGCTAGGGCCATAGAAGACAACGCCAGAAGAATAAAATACAATATAAATACAACAGTTTTTCCATCGTATAAAACGAATGATTGCAACCAGGATGAAACTTATGCTCATTTCTACTTTCCGAGCAACCTAGGCTTCACTCTAGGGCGTGGCTCCAACAGATTGAATAGTTAGGGCCTTAGAAGTCAGCGCCAGAAGCATAAAATACAATATAAATACAACAGCATTTCCATCGTATAAAACGAATAATTGCAACCAGTATGAAACTTATGGTCATTTCTACTTTCCGAGAAACCTAGGCTTCACTCTGGGTCGCTGCTCCACCAGATCGAATAGCTAGCGACTTAGAATTAAACGCCAGAAGCATAGAATGCAATAAGAATACAACAGTTTTTCCATCGTATAACCGGAATAATTGCAACCAGTGTGAATGTAATGGTCATTTCTACGTTGCGGGCAACCTAGGCTTCACTCTGGGTCGTTGCTCCACCAGATCGGACAGCTAGGGACTTAGAATTAAACGCCAGAAGCATAAAATACAATAAAGATGCAACAGTTTTTCCATCGTGTAACAGGAATAACTGCAACCAGTATGAATGTAATAGTCATTTCTACGTTCCGGGCAACCTAGATTTCACTCTAGGCCGTTGCTCCACCAGCTCGAATTGTTAGGGCCTAAGAAGTCAAAGCCAGAAGCATAAAATACGATATAAATACAACAGCCTTTCCAACGTATAAAACGAATAATTGCTACCAGTGTGAAAGTCATGGTCATTTCTACGTTCCGGGATACCTAGGCTTCACTCTAGGACGTCGCTCCATCAGATCGAATAGTTAGAGCCTTAGAAGTCGACGCCAGAAGCATAAAATACAGTAAAGACGCAACTGTTTTTCCATCGTATGACAGGAATAATTGCAACAAGCGTGAAGGTAATGGTCATTTCTACGTTCCGGGCATCCTAGGCTTCGCCCTACGGCGTTGTTCCACCAGATCGAATAGTCAGGGCCTAAGAAGTGAACGCCAGAAGCATAAAATACGATATAAATACAACAGTTTTTTCATCGTATAAAACGAATAATTGCAACCAGTATGAAAGTTATTGTCATTTCTACTTTCCGGGCAACCTAGGCTTCACCCTAGGGAGTTGCACCACCAGGTTGAATTGTTAGGGCCTTAAAAGTCAATGCCCGAAGCATAAAATGCAATAAAAATACAACAGTTTTTCCATCGTATAACAGGAATAATTGCAACCAGTGTGAAAGGAATGGTCATTTCTACGTTCCGGGCAACGTAGGTTTCACTCCAGGGCGTTGCTCCACCAGTTCGCATAGTTAGGTCATAAGAAGTCAACGCCAGAAGCATAAAATACGATATAAATACAACAGCTTTTCCATCGTATAAAATGAATAATTGCTAACATTGTGAAGGTACTGGTCATTTCTCCGTTCCGGCAACCTAGGCTTCACTCTAGGGCGTTGCTCCACCAGATCGACTAGTTGGGGCCTTAGAAGTCAACGCCAGAAGCATAAAATACAATAAAGATGCAACGGCTTTTCCATCGTATAACAGGAATAATTGCAACCAGGGTGAAGGTAATGGTATGTTCTACTTTCCGGGCAACCTAGGCTTCACTCTAGGGCGGTGCTCCACCAGATCAAACAGTTAGGGCCTAAGAAGTCAACGCCAGAAGCATAAAATAAAATATGAATACAACAGCTTTTCCATCGTATATAATGTATATTGGCAAACAGTGTGAAAGTAATGATCATTTCTGCGTCCCGGGCAACCTAGGATTCACTCTAGGGCGTTCTTCCACCTGATCGAATAGTTAGGGCCTAAGAAGTCAGCGCCAGAAGAATAAAATACAATATAAGAACATCAGCTTTTCCATTGTATAAAATGGATAATTGCAAACATTGTGAAAGTAATGGTCATTTCTACGTTCAGGGCCACCTAGGCGTCACTCTAGGGCGTTGCTCCACCACATCTAACAGTTACGGCCTTAGAAGTCGACGCCAGAGGCATAAAATACAATATAAATACAACAGCTTTACCATCGTACAAAATGAATAATTGCAAACAGTGTGAAAGTAATGGCCATGTCTACGTTCCGGGCAACCTAGGCTTTACTCTGGGTCGTTGCTCCACCAGATCGAATAGCTAGAGACTTAGAATTAAACGCTAGAGGCATAAAATACAATAAAGATGCAACAGTTTTTCCATCGTGTAATAGGAATAACTGCAACCAGTATGAATGTAATGGTCATTTCTACGTTCCGGGCAACCTAGATTTCACTCTAGGGCGTTGCTCCACCAGCTCGAATTGTTAGAGCCTAAGAAGTCAAAGCCAGAAGCATAAAATACGATATAAATACAACAGCTTTTCCATCGTATAAAACGAATAATTTCAACCAGTGTGAAAGTTATGGTCATTTCTACGTTCCGGGATACCTAGGCTTCACTCTAGGGCGTCGCTCCATCAGATCGAATAGTTAGAGCCTTAGAAGTCGGCGCCAGAAGCATAAAATACAATAAAGATGCAACTGTTTTTCCATCGTATTACAGGAATAATTGCAACAAGCGTGAAGGTAATGGTCATTTCTACATTCCGAGCAACCTAGGCTTCACTCTAGGGCGTTTCTCCACCAGACCGAATAGTTAGGTCCTTAGAAGTCAACGCCAGAAGCATAAAATACGATATAAATACAACAGCTATTCCATCGTATAAAAGGAATAATTGCAACCAGTGTGAAAGTTATGGTCATTTCTACATTTCGAGCAACCTAGGCTTCACTCTAGGGCGTTGCTCCACCTGATCGAATAGTTAGGGCCTTAGAAGTCAACGCTAGAAGCATAAAATACAATATAAATACAACTGTGTTTCCACCATATAAAACGAATAATTGCAACCAGTATGAAAGTTATGGTCATTTCTACGTTCCGGGCAACCTAGGCTTCACCATAGGCCGTTGCTCCTCCAGATCGAATAGTTAGGACCTAAGATGTCAAAGCCCGAAGCATAAAATACGATGTAAATACAACAGCTTTTCCATCGTATAAAAGGAATAGTTGCAAACAGTGTGAAAGTAATGGTCATTTCTTCGTTCCGGGCAACCTAGGCTTCACTCTAGGGCGTTGTTCCACCAGATCGAATAGTTAGGGCCTATGAAGTGAACGCCAGAAGCATAAAATACAATATAAATATAACTGTCTTTCCATCGTATAAAACGAAAGATAGCAACCAGTGTGAATTTATGGTCATTTCTACGTTCCGGGCAACCTCAGCTTCACTCTAGGGCGTTGCTCCACTAGATCGAACAGCTAGGGCCATAGAAGACAACGCCAGAAGAATAAAATACAATATAAATACAACAGTTTTTCCATCGTATAAAACGAATGATTGCAACCAGGATGAAACTTATGCTCATTTCTACTTTCCGAGCAACCTAGGCTTCACTCTAGGGCGTGGCTCCAACAGATTGAATAGTTAGGGCCTTAGAAGTCAGCGCCAGAAGCATAAAATACAATATAAATACAACAGCATTTCCATCGTATAAAACGAATAATTGCAACCAGTATGAAACTTATGGTCATTTCTACTTTCCGAGAAACCTAGGCTTCACTCTGGGTCGCTGCTCCACCAGATCGAATAGCTAGCGACTTAGAATTAAACGCCAGAAGCAAAGAATGCAATAAGAATACAACAGTTTTTCCATCGTATAACCGGAATAATTGCAACCAGTGTGAATGTAATGGTCATTTCTACGTTGCGGGCAACCTAGGCTTCACTCTGGGTCGTTGCTCCACCAGATCGAACAGCTAGGGACTTAGAATTAAACGCCAGAAGCATAAAATACAATAAAGATGCAACAGTTTTTCCATCGTGTAACAGGAATAACTGCAACCAGTATGAATGTAATAGTCATTTCTACGTTCCGGGCAACCTAGATTTCACTCTAGGCCGTTGCTCCACCAGCTCGAATTGTTAGGGCCTAAGAAGTCAAAGCCAGAAGCATAAAATACGATATAAATACAACAGCCTTTCCAACGTATAAAACGAATAATTGCTACCAGTGTGAAAGTTATGGTCATTTCTACGTTCCGGGATACCTAGGCTTCACTCTAGGACGTCGCTCCATCAGATCGAATAGTTAGAGCCTTAGAAGTCGACGCCAGAAGCATAAAATACAGTAAAGACGCAACTGTTTTTCCATCGTATGACAGGAATAATTGCAACAAGCGTGAAGGTAATGGTCATTTCTACGTTCCGGGCATCCTAGGCTTCGCCCTACGGCGTTGTTCCACCAGATCGAATAGTCAGGGCCTAAGAAGTGAACGCCAGAAGCATAAAATACGATATAAATACAACAGTTTTTTCATCGTATAAAACGAATAATTGCAACCAGTATGAAAGTTATTGTCATTTCTACTTGCCGGGCAACCTAGGCTTCACCCTAGGGAGTTGCACCACCAGGTTGAATTGTTAGGGCCTTAAAAGTCAATGCCCGAAGCATAAAATGCAATAAAAATACAACAGTTTTTCCATCGTATAACAGGAATAATTGCAACCAGTGTGAAAGGAATGGTCATTTCTACGTTCCGGGCAACGTAGGTTTCACTCCAGGGCGTTGCTCCACCAGTTCGCATAGTTAGGTCATAAGAAGTCAACGCCAGAAGCATAAAATACGATATAAATACAACAGCTTTTCCATCGTATAAAATGAATAATTGCTAACATTGTGAAGGTACTGGTCATTTCTACGTTCCGGCAACCTAGGCTTCACTCTAGGGCGTTGCTCCACCAGATCGACTAGTTGGGGCCTTAGAAGTCAACGCCAGAAGCATTAAATACAAGAAAGATGCAACGGCTTTTCCATCGTATAACAGGAATAATTGCAACCAGGGTAAAGGTAATGGTATGTTCTACTTTCCGGGCAACCTAGGCTTCACTCTAGGGCGGTGCTCCACCAGATCAAACAGTTAGGGCCTAAGAAGTCAACGCCAGAAGCATAAAATAAAATATGAATACAACAGCTTTTCCATCGTATATAATGTATATTGGCAAACAGTGTGAAAGTAATGATCATTTCTGCGTCCCGGGCAACCTAGGATTCACTCTAGGGCGTTCTTCCACCTGATCGAATAGTTAGGGCCTATGAAGTCAACGCCAGAAGAATAAAATACAATATAAGAACATCAGCTTTTCCATTGTATAAAATGGATAATTGCAAACATTGTGAAAGTAATGGTCATTTCTACGTTCAGGGCCACCTAGGCGTCACTCTAGGGCGTTGCTCCACCACATCTAACAGTTACGGCCTTAGAAGTCGACGCCAGAGGCATAAAATACAATATAAATACAACAGCTTTACCATCGTACAAAATGAATAATTGCAAACAGTGTGAAAGTAATGGCCATGTCTACGTTCCGGGCAACCTAGGCTTTACTCTGGGTCGTTGCTCCACCAGATCGAATAGCTAGAGACTTAGAATTAAACGCTAGAAGCATAAAATACAATAAAGATGCAACAGTTTTTCCATCGTGTAATAGGAATAACTGCAACCAGTATGAATGTAATGGTCATTTCTACGTTCCGGGCAACCTAGATTTCACTCTAGGGCGTTTCTCCACCAGCTCGAATTGTTAGGGCCTAAGAAGTCAAAGCCAGAAGCATAAAATACGATATAAATACAACAGCTTTTCCATCGTATAAAACGAATAATAGCAACCAGTGTGAAAGTTATGGTCATTTCTACGTTCCGGGCAGCCTAGGTTTCACTCTAGGGCGTTGCTCCACCAGATCAAACAGTTAGGGCCTCAGAAGCCACCGCCCGAAGCATTAAATACAAAATAAATAGAACAGTTTTTCCATAGTATAAGACGAATAATTGCTACCAGTGTAAAAGTTATGGTTATTTCTACGTTCCGGGCAACCTAGGCTTCACCCTAGGGCGTTGCTCCAACAGATTGAATAGTTAGGGCCTTAGAAGTCAATGCCCGAAGCATAAAATGCAATAAAAATACAACAGTTCTTCCATCATATAGCAGGGATAATTGCAACCAGTTTGAAAGTGATGGTCATTTCTACGTTCCGGGCAACCTAGGCTTCGCTCTAGGGCGTTGCTCCACTAGATCGAATAGTTAGTACCTTAGAAGTCAACGCCAGAAGCATAAAATACGATATAAATACAACAGGTTTGCCATCGTATAAAATGAATAATTGCAAACAGTGTGAAAGTAATGATCATTTCGGCGTTTCGGGCATCCTAAACTTCACTCTGAGGCATCGCTCCACCTGATCGAATAGTTAGGGCCTAAGAAGTCAACGCCAGAAGCATAAAATACAATATAAATACAACAGGTTTGCCATCGTATAAAATGAATAATTGCAAACAGTGTGAAAGATATGGACATTTCTACGTTCCGGGCAACCTAGGGTTCACTGTATGGCGTTCTTCCACGACATCGAATAGCTACGGCCTCAGAAGTCAACGCCTGAAGTATAAAATACGATATAAATACAACAGCTTTTCCATCGTATAAAACGAATAATTGCAACCAGTGTGAAAGTTATGGTCATTTCTACATTTCGAGCAATCGTGGCTTTACCCTAGGGCGTTGTTCCACCAGATAGAATAGTTCGGGCCTAAGAAGTCAACGCCAGAGGCATAAAATACGATATAAATACAACAGCTTTTCCATCGTATAAAACGAATAATTGCAACCAGTGTGAAAGTTATGGTCATTTCTACATTTCGAGCAACATAGGCTTCACTCTAGGGCGTTGCTCCACCTGATCGAATAGTTAGGGCCTTAGATGTCAATGCCCGACGCATAAAATGCAATAGAAATACAACAGTTTTTCCATCATATAACAGGAATAATTGCAACCAGTTTGAAAGTGATGGTCATTTCTATGTTCCGGGCAACCTAGGCTTCACTCTAGGGCGTTGCTCCGCCAGATCGAACAGTTAGGGCCTTAGAAGTCAACGCCCGAAGCATAAAATACAAAATAAATAGTACAGTTTTTCAATCGTATAAAACGAATAATTTCTACTAGTGTGGAAGCTATGGGCATTTCTACTTTCCGGGCAACCTAGGCTTCACCCTAGGGAGTTGTTCCACCAGATGGAATAGTTAGGGCCTAAGAAGTCAACGCCAGAAGCATAAAACACGATATAAATACAACAGTTTTTCCATCGTATAAAACGAATAATCGCAAGCAGCATGAAAGTTATGGTCATTTCTACTTTCAGAGCAACCTAGGCTTCACCCTAGGGAGTTGCACCACCAGGTTGAATTGTTAGGGCCTTAAAAGTCAATGCCCGAAGCATAAAATGCAATAAAAATACAACAGCTTTTCCATCGTATGACAGGAATAATTGCAACCAGTGTGAAAGGAATGGTCATTTCTACGTTCCGGGCAACGTAGGTTTCACTCCAGGGCGTTGCTCCACCAGTTCGCATAGTTAGGTCATAAGAAGTCAACGCCAGAAGCATAAAATACGATATAAATACAACAGCTTTTCCATCGTATAATATGAATAATTGCTAACATTGTGAAGGTACTGGTCATTTTTACGTTCCGGCAACCTAGGCTTCACTCTAGGGCGTTGCTCCACCAGATCGACTAGTTGGGGCCTTAGAAGTCAACGCCAGAAGCATAAAATACAATAAAGATGCAACGGCTTTTCCATCGTATAACAGGAATAATTGCAACCAGGGTGGAGGTAATGGTATGTTCTACTTTCCGGGCAACCTAGGCTTCACTCTAGGGCGGTGCTCCACCAGATTAAACAGTTAGGGCCTAAGAAGTCAACGCCAGAAGCATAAAATAAAATATGAATACAACAGCTTTTCCATCGTATATAATGTATATTGGCAAACAGTGTGAAAGTAATGATCATTTCTGCGTCCAGGGCAACCTAGGATTCACTCTAGGGCGTTCTTCCACCAGATCGAATAGTTAGGGCCTAAGAAGTCAACGCCAGAAGAATAAAATACAATATAAGAACATCAGCTTTTCCATTGTATAAAATGGATAATTGCAAACATTGTGAAAGTAATGGTCATTTCTACGTTCAGGGCCACCTAGGCGTAACTCTAGGGCGTTGCTCCACCACATCTAACAGTTACGGCCTTAGAAGTCGACGCCAGAGGCATAAAATACAATATAAATACAACAGCTTTACCATCGTACAAAATGAATAATTGCAAACAGTGTGAAAGTAATGGCCATGTCTACGTTCCGGGCAACCTAGGCTTTACTCTGGGTCGTTGCTCCACCAGATCGAATAGCTAGCGACTTAGAATTAAACGCTAGAAGCATAAAATACAATAAAGATGCAACTGTTTTTCCATCGTATTACAGGAATAATTGCAACAAGCGTGAAGGTAATGGTCATTTCTACATTCCGAGCAACCTAGGCTTCACTCTAGGGCGTTTCTCCACCAGACCGAATAGTTAGGTCCTTAGAAGTCAACGCCAGAAGCATAAAATACGATATAAATACAACAGCTATTCCATCGTATAAAAGGAATAATTGCAACCAGTGTGAAAGTTATGGTCATTTCTACATTTCGAGCAACCTAGGCTTCACTCTAGGGCGTTGCTCCACCTGATCGAATAGTTAGGGCCTTAGAAGTCAACGCTAGAAGCATAAAATACAATATAAATACAACTGTGTTTCCACCATATAAAACGAATAATTGCAACCAGTATGAAAGTTATGGTCATTTCTACGTTCCGGGCAACCTAGGCTTCACCATAGGCCGTTGCTCCTCCAGATCGAATAGTTAGGACCTAAGATGTCAAAGCCCGAAGCATAAAATACGATGTAAATACAACAGCTTTTCCATCGTATAAAAGGAATAGTTGCAAACAGTGTGAAAGTAATGGTCATTTCTTCGTTCCGGGCAACCTAGGCTTCACTCTAGGGCGTTGTTCCACCAGATCGAATAGTTAGGGCCTATGAAGTGAACGCCAGAAGCATAAAATACAATATAAATATAACTGTCTTTCCATCGTATAAAACGAAAGATAGCAACCAGTGTGAATTTATGGTCATTTCTACGTTCCGGGCAACCTCAGCTTCACTCTAGGGCGTTGCTCCACTAGATCGAACAGCTAGGGCCATAGAAGACAACGCCAGAAGAATAAAATACAATATAAATACAACAGTTTTTCCATCGTATAAAACGAATGATTGCAACCAGGATGAAACTTATGCTCATTTCTACTTTCCGAGCAACCTAGGCTTCACTCTAGGGCGTGGCTCCAACAGATTGAATAGTTAGGGCCTTAGAAGTCAGCGCCAGAAGCATAAAATACAATATAAATACAACAGCATTTCCATCGTATAAAACGAATAATTGCAACCAGTATGAAACTTATGGTCATTTCTACTTTCCGAGAAACCTAGGCTTCACTCTGGGTCGCTGCTCCACCAGATCGAATAGCTAGCGACTTAGAATTAAACGCCAGAAGCAAAGAATGCAATAAGAATACAACAGTTTTTCCATCGTATAACCGGAATAATTGCAACCAGTGTGAATGTAATGGTCATTTCTACGTTGCGGGCAACCTAGGCTTCACTCTGGGTCGTTGCTCCACCAGATCGAACAGCTAGGGACTTAGAATTAAACGCCAGAAGCATAAAATACAATAAAGATGCAACAGTTTTTCCATCGTGTAACAGGAATAACTGCAACCAGTATGAATGTAATAGTCATTTCTACGTTCCGGGCAACCTAGATTTCACTCTAGGCCGTTGCTCCACCAGCTCGAATTGTTAGGGCCTAAGAAGTCAAAGCCAGAAGCATAAAATACGATATAAATACAACAGCCTTTCCAACGTATAAAACGAATAATTGCTACCAGTGTGAAAGTTATGGTCATTTCTACGTTCCGGGATACCTAGGCTTCACTCTAGGACGTCGCTCCATCAGATCGAATAGTTAGAGCCTTAGAAGTCGACGCCAGAAGCATAAAATACAGTAAAGACGCAACTGTTTTTCCATCGTATGACAGGAATAATTGCAACAAGCGTGAAGGTAATGGTCATTTCTACGTTCCGGGCATCCTAGGCTTCGCCCTACGGCGTTGTTCCACCAGATCGAATAGTCAGGGCCTAAGAAGTGAACGCCAGAAGCATAAAATACGATATAAATACAACAGTTTTTTCATCGTATAAAACGAATAATTGCAACCAGTATGAAAGTTATTGTCATTTCTACTTGCCGGGCAACCTAGGCTTCACCCTAGGGAGTTGCACCACCAGGTTGAATTGTTAGGGCCTTAAAAGTCAATGCCCGAAGCATAAAATGCAATAAAAATACAACAGTTTTTCCATCGTATAACAGGAATAATTGCAACCAGTGTGAAAGGAATGGTCATTTCTACGTTCCGGGCAACGTAGGTTTCACTCCAGGGCGTTGCTCCACCAGTTCGCATAGTTAGGTCATAAGAAGTCAACGCCAGAAGCATAAAATACGATATAAATACAACAGCTTTTCCATCGTATAAAATGAATAATTGCTAACATTGTGAAGGTACTGGTCATTTCTACGTTCCGGCAACCTAGGCTTCACTCTAGGGCGTTGCTCCACCAGATCGACTAGTTGGGGCCTTAGAAGTCAACGCCAGAAGCATTAAATACAAGAAAGATGCAACGGCTTTTCCATCGTATAACAGGAATAATTGCAACCAGGGTAAAGGTAATGGTATGTTCTACTTTCCGGGCAACCTAGGCTTCACTCTAGGGCGGTGCTCCACCAGATCAAACAGTTAGGGCCTAAGAAGTCAACGCCAGAAGCATAAAATAAAATATGAATACAACAGCTTTTCCATCGTATATAATGTATATTGGCAAACAGTGTGAAAGTAATGATCATTTCTGCGTCCCGGGCAACCTAGGATTCACTCTAGGGCGTTCTTCCACCTGATCGAATAGTTAGGGCCTATGAAGTCAACGCCAGAAGAATAAAATACAATATAAGAACATCAGCTTTTCCATTGTATAAAATGGATAATTGCAAACATTGTGAAAGTAATGGTCATTTCTACGTTCAGGGCCACCTAGGCGTCACTCTAGGGCGTTGCTCCACCACATCTAACAGTTACGGCCTTAGAAGTCGACGCCAGAGGCATAAAATACAATATAA